>NC_086447.1:499595852-500207518 GCF_028390025.1 Pseudophryne corroboree
GTTCAATGAAGGATTATATACACACACACGAGAACTGTACAGGGCATATGCACACCAGCCTATATATGCACACACATTTTTTATGTATATATAATAAGAATTTACTTACCGATAATTCTATTTCTCGGAGTCCGTAGTGGATGCTGGGGTTCCTGAAAGGACCATGGGGAATAGCGGCTCCGCAGGAGACAGGGCACAAAAAGTAAAGCTTTAGGATCAGGTGGTGTGCACTGGCTCCTCCCCCTATGACCCTCCTCCAAGCCAGTTAGGTACTGTGCCCGGACGAGCGTACACAATAAGGGAGGAATTATGAATCCCGGGTAAGACTCATACCAGCCACACCAATCACACCGTACAACTTGTGATCTAAACCCAGTTAACAGTATGATAACAGCGGAGCCTCTGAAAAGATGGCTCACAACAATAATAACCCGATTTTTGTAACTATGTACAAGTATTGCAGATAATCCGCACTTGGGATGGGCGCCCAGCATCCACTACGGACTCCGAGAAATAGAATTATCGGTAAGTAAATTCTTATTTTCTCTATCGTCCTAGTGGATGCTGGGGTTCCTGAAAGGACCATGGGGATTATACCAAAGCTCCCAAACGGGCGGGAGAGTGCGGATGACTCTGCAGCACCGAATGAGAGAACTCCAGGTCCTCTTTTGCCAGGATATCAAATTTGTAGAATTTTACAAACGTGTTCTCCCCTGACCACGTAGCTGCTCGGCAGAGTTGTAATGCCGAGACCTCTCGGGCAGCCGCCCAAGATGAGCCCACCTTCCTTGTGGAATGGGCCTTAACCGATTTAGACTGTGGCAGGCCTGCCTCAGAATGTGCAAGTTGAATTGTGTTACAAATCCAACGAGCAATCGCCTGCTTAGAAGCAGGCGCACCCAACTTGTTGGGTGCATACAGTATAAACAGCGAGTCAGATTTTCTGACTCCAGCTGTCCTGGAACATATTTTCAGGGCCCTGACAACTCCTAGCAACTTGGAGTCCTCCAAGTCCCTAGTAGGTGCAAGGCACCACAATAAGCTGGTTCAGGTGAAACACTGACACCACCTTAGGGAGAGAACTGGGGACGAGTCCGCAGCTCTGCCCTGTCCGAATGGACAAACAGATATGGGCTTTTTTGAGAAAAAACCACCAATTTGACACTCGCCTGGTCCAGGCCAGGGCCAAGAGCATGGTCACTTTTTATGTGAGATGCTTCAAATCCACATATTTGACTGGTTTTAAACCAATGTGATTTGAGGAATCCCAGAACTACGTTGAGATCCCACAGTGCCACTGGAGGCACAAAAAAGGGGTTTGTATATGCAATACTCCCTTGACAAACTTCTGGACTTCAGGAACTGAAGCCAATTCTTTCTGGAAGAAAATTTACAGGGCCGAATTTGAACCTTAATGGACCCCAATTTGAGGCCCATAGACACTCCTGTTTGCAGGAAATGCAGGAAACGACCGAGTTGAAATTTCTTTGTGGGGCCTTCCTGGCCTCACACCACGCAACATATTTTCGCCACACGTGGTGATAATGTTGTGCGGTCACCTCCTTTCTGGCTTTGACCAGGGTAGGAATGACCTCTTCCGGAATGCCTTTTTTCCCTTAGGATCCGGCTTTCCATCGCCATGCCGACAAACGCAGCTGCGGTAAGTCTTGGAACAGACATGGTACTTGCTGAAGCAAGTCCCTTCTTAGCGGCAGAGGCCATAAGACCTCTGTAAGCATCTCTTGAAGTTCCGGGTACCAAGTCCTTCTTGGCCAATCCGGAGCCATGAGTATAGTTCTTACTCCTCTACGTCTTATAATTCTCAGCACCTTAGGTATGAGAAGCAGAGGAGGGAACACATACACCGACTGGTACACCCACGGTGTTACCAGAACGTCCACATCTATTGCCTGAGGGTCTCTTGACCTGGCGCAATACCTGTCCCGTTTTTTGTTCAGACGGGACGCCATCATGTCCACCTTTGGTATTTCCCAACGGTTTACAATCATGTGGAAAAAACTTCTCAATGAAGTTTCCACTCTCCCGGGTGGAGGTCGTGCTGAGGAAGTCTGCTTCCCAGTTTCCATTCCCGGGATGAAAAACTGCTGACAGTGTTATCACATGATTTTCCGCCCAGCGAAAAGTCCTTGCAGTTTCTGCCATTGCCCTCCTGCTTCTTGTGTCGCCCTGTCTGTTTACGTGGGCGACTGCCGTGATGTTTTTCCCACTGGATCAATACCGGCTGACCTTGAAGCAGAGGTCTTGCTAAGCTTAGAGCATTATAAATTTACCCTTAGCTCCAGTATATTTATGTGGAGAAAAGTCTCCATACTTGATCACACTCCCTGGAAATTTTTTCCTTGTGTGACTGCTCCCCAGCCTCTCAGGCTGGGCTCCGTGGTTACCAGCATCCAATCCTGAATGACGAATCTGCTGCCCTCTAGAAGATGAGCACTCTATAACCACCACAGGAGAGACACCCTTGTCCTTGGATATTGGGTTATCCGCTGATGCATCTGAAGATGCGATCCGGACCATTTGTCCAGCAGATCCCACTGAAAAGTTCTTACGTGAAATCTGCCGAATGGAATTGCTTCGTAGGAAGCCACCATTTTTACCAGGACCCTTGTGCAATGATGCACTGTTTTTAGGAGGTTCCTGACTTGCTCGGATAACTCCCTGGCTTTCTCTTCCGGGAGAAACACCTTTTTCTGGACTGTGTCCAGAATCATCCCTAGGCACAGCAGACGTGTCGTCGGGATCAGCTGCGATTTTGGAATATTTAGAATCCACCCGTGCTGATTGTAGCAGTATCCGAGATAGTGCTACTCCGACCTCCAACTGTTCCCTGGACTATGCCCCTATCAGGAGATCGTCCAAGTAAGGGATAATTAAGACGCCTTTTCTTCGAAGAAGAATCATCAATTCGGCCATTACCTTGGTAAAGACCCCAGGGTGCCGTGGACAATCCAAACGGCAGCGTCTGAAACTGATAGTGACAGTTCTGCACCACGAACCTGAGGTACCCTTAGTGAGAAGGGAAAATTTGGGACATAGAGGTAAGCATCCCTGATGTCCCGGGACACTATATAGTCCCCTTATTCCTGGTTCGTTATCACTGCTCTGAGTGACTTCATCTTAATTTGAACCTTTGTAAGTGTTCAAAAACAAATTTTTAGAATAA
This sequence comes from Pseudophryne corroboree, assembly GCF_028390025.1. Taxonomy (NCBI): domain Eukaryota; kingdom Metazoa; phylum Chordata; class Amphibia; order Anura; family Myobatrachidae; genus Pseudophryne; species Pseudophryne corroboree. The sequence continues at coordinate 499,599,037 of NC_086447.1, forward strand.
GTCTCACCTAGCCTTCTGGCTTCAGTACCACAATATAGTGTGGAATAATACCCCTTTTCTGTAGTAGGAGGGGTAATTTAATTATCACCTGCTGGGAATACAGCTTGTGAATTTTTTCCCATACTACCTCCTTGTCGGAGGGAGACTTGGTAAAGCAGACTTCAGGAGCCTGCGAAGGGGAAACGTCTCGACATTCCCCTCTGTACCCCCGGGATACTACTTGTAGGATCCAGGGGTCCTGTACGGTCTCAGCGCCATGCTGAGAACTTGTCAGACGCGGTGGAACGCTTCTGTTCCTGGGAATGGGCTGCCTGCTGCAGTCTTCTTCCCTTTCCTCTATCCCTGGGCAGATATGATCTTATAGGGACGAGAGGACTGAGGCTGAAAAGACGGTGTCTTTTTCTGCAGAGATGTGACTTAGGGTAAAAAACGGTGGATTTTCCAGCAGTTGCCGTGACCACCAGGTCCGATGGACCGACCCCAAACAAGTCCTCTTCCTGTATACGGCCATACTGTGCCGTTTGGAATCTGCATCACCTGACCACTGTCGTGTCCATAACATCTTCTGGCAGTTATGGACATCGCGTTTATTCATGATGCCAGAGTGCAAATATCCCTCTGTGCATCTCGCATATATAGAAATGCTCTATAGTCAATAAAATACTGTCCCTGTCAAGGGTATCAATATTTTTAGTCAGGGAATCCGACCAAGCCACCCTAGCTCTGCACATCCAGGCTGAGGCGATCGCTGGCCGCAGTATAACACCAGTATGTGTGTATATACTTTTTATTATATTTTCCAGCCTTGTCAGCTGGTCCTTGAGGACGGCCCTATCTATAGACGGTACCGCCACTTGTTTTGATAAGCGTGTGAGCGCCTTATCCACCTTAAAGGGTGTTTCCCAACGCGCCCTAACTTCTGGCGGGAAAGGGTATACCGCCCATAATTTTCTATCGGGGGGAACCCACGCATCATCACACACTTTATTTAATTTATCTGATTCAGGAAAAACTATGGTAGTTTTTTCACATCCCACATAATACCCTCCTTTGTGGTACTTGTAGTATCAGAAATACGTAACACCTCCTTCATTGCCTTTAACGTGTGGCCCTAATAAGGAATACGTTTGTTTATTCACCGTCGACACTGGATTCAGTGTCCCTGTCTGTGTCTGTGTCGACCGACTAAAGTAAACGGGCGTTTTAAAACCCTTGACGGTGTTTTTGAGACGTCTGGACCGTACTAATTGTTTGTCGGCCGTCTCATGTCGTCAACCGACCTTGCAGCGTGTTGACATTATCACGTAATTTCCTAAATAAGCCATCCATTCCGGTGTCGACTCCCTAGAGAGTGACATCACCATTACAGGCAATTGCTCCGCCTCCTCACCAACATCGTCCTCCTACCTGTCGACACACACGTACCGACACACAGCACACACACAGGGAATGCTCTGATAGAGGACAGGACCCACTAGCCCTTTGGAGAGACAGAGGGAGAGTTTGCCAGCACACACCAAAAACGCTATAATTATATAGGGACAACCTTATATAAGTGTTTTCCCTTATAGCATCTTAATATATATATAAGCATATCGCCAAATTAGTGCCCCCCCTCTCTGTTTTAACCCTGTTTCTGTAGTGCAGTGCAGGGGAGAGCCTGGGAGCCTTCCCTCCAGCCTTTCTGTGAGGGAAAATGGCGCTGTGTGCTGAGGAGATAGGCCCCGCCCCTTTTTCGGCGGCCTCGTCTCCCGCTCTTAACGGATTCTGGCAGGGGTTAAATATCTCCATATAGCCTCCGGAGGCTATATGTGAGGTATTTTTAGCCAAAATAGGTATTCATTTGCCTCCCAGGGCGCCCCCCTCCCAGCGCCCTGCACCCTCAGTGACTGCCGTGTGAAGTGTGCTGAGAGGAAAATGGCGCACAGCTGCAGTGCTGTGCGCTACCTTTAGAAGACTGAGGAGTCTTCTGCCGCCGATTCTGGACCTCTTCTTACTTCAGCATCTGCAAGGGGGCCGGCGGCAAGGCTCCGGTGACCATCCAGGCTGTACCTGTGATCGTCCCTCTGGAGCTGATGTCCAGTAGCCAAGAAGCCAATCCATCCTGCACGCAGGTGAGTTCACTTCTTCTCCCCTAAGTCCCTCGTTGCAGTGATCCTGTTGCCAGCAGGACTCACTGTAAAATAAAAAACCTAAGCTAAACTTTCCTAAGCAGCTCTTTAGGAGAGCCACCTAGATTGCACCCTTCTCGGCCGGGCACAAAAATCTAACTGGCTTGGAGGAGGGTCATAGGGGGAGGAGCCAGTGCACACCACCTGATCCTAAAGCTTTACTTTTTGTGCCCTGTCTCCTGCGGAGCCGCTATTCCCCATGGTCCTTTCAGGAACCCCAGCATCCACTAGGACGATAGAGAAATATATATATATATATATATATATATATTATCATGATCAGCAGCAGCAGCAGCATATATGCACACACATTTTTTATATATATATATATATATATATATATATATTATCATGATCAGCAGCAGAATATATGCACATACATTTTATATATATATTTATATATATATATATATAATCATTATCAGCAGCAGCACGTGGCAGCGCGAAACATATCGAGCACAGGCCGCGCGCGAGTTCAATGAAGGATTATATACACACGAGAACTGTACAGGGCATATGCACACCAGCCTATATATGCACACACATTTTTATATATATATATATATATATATTATCATGATCAGCAGCATTTATGCACACACTTTTTATATATATATATATATATATATATATATATATATATAATGATCATCAGCACGTGATATATATATATATATATATATATATATATATATATAATGATCATCAGCAGCAGCAGCAGCACGTGATATATATATATATATATATAAAATGATCAGCAGCACGTGGCAGCGCGAGACGTATCGAGCACAGGGTGCGCGCGGGTTCAATGAAGGATTATATACACACACGAGAAGTGTACAGGGCATATGCAGCAAGTGATATATATACATACATATATATATATATATATATATATATATATATATATATATATATATATATAAAATGATCCGCAGCAGCACGTGGCAGCGCGAGACGTATCGAGCACAGGGTGCGCGCGGGTTCAATGAAGGATTATATACACACACGAGAAGTGTACAGGGCATATGCTCGGGTCTGAAGCAGAGACACAGCTAACACAAGGGACTTTAAATGATCTCACCTTTATGCAGGTGCGTTCATGCAGGGAGGGACTGATGCACTAAGCAGAAGCAGTGGCCGGGTGGCGCTGATAATGACTCCTCCCCCCAATGGTGACGGATGGTCACATGGGTGTGACATCATCATAGGTCCCTTAGGCCACTTGGATCTAGCACCTACCCTCCTATGATCCTCTGCTTATCTGTTGCTGAGGTGGATGTGGAGACAGCACAGCGGTAACATACGTGCCATTGCCCTATACAGAGACCACAAAGGCTATATACAGAGACCCTGTACTGGGACATACTGTATATGACTTTGCACAACTTGCACAGGTTCATGTGTTATCTTTGTATTTCTGCTTTTCACCCAAAAGGGGAAATTGTGTTCTTGGCGATGCACCGCCGGACATAACCTCAATTTACACTTAATACAGTACGGAATCTTCACTCACTTTTACTGCACTAATATACATCACATCAGGGCTTGAAATGGTCCTGGCGAGGCGGCAAACTCATCACCTGCGTGCCAAAGGTGCACGTCGCAAAAAGGGTGTGTTGCCTTGATAGGAAGGGGTGTGACCACACAATAGTACCCCCAATTCACAATAACGCCTCGCAGTAGAAGAATCTTACTCACATTGTCCCACATAGTAGTGTCCTTTACACACACAATGCCCATAGTAGCAGTGCACAATGTAGCAGGATATGATGAGCAACCTTTTCTCACCTCTCGTGACTTCCATGTGTCCCTTCTGCTTTCTTGTTTCCTTTGTCTGTCACTCTCCTCATGTGTCCATATCTTCATCCTAGGTAACCCTTTTACTGCCTATGTACTAGAGATGAGCAGGTTTGGTTCTCGAAGAACTGAATCCAACCGAACATTGAGATGCCGGCTCGGGCTTTCCTGCCAGCCTTGGATCCGAAAGCCAGGTAAAACATCATCCCGCTGTTGGATTATCGCAGGTTTTGGATTATATATAACTCCCCGTGCGTCGGCGCCATCTTCACTCCAGCATTGCAGAGTGTACTGCACGGACGTTTCCGTGCTGGCTTGTGCTCTGTGTCCTCCCATGTGCTCTGTCCTCCATAGGCCTGCTGTTGTAGGGGTGATTCAGGGGCTCTGCTGATCTGTCAGGGGGCTCTGCTGCCCCTAAAAACATGTATTAAAAGAAAACATTGTGCTCTGTGTCCTCCCATGTGCTCTGTCCTCCATATGCCTTCTGTTGTAGGGGTGATTCAGGGGCTCTGCTGATCTGACGGGGTCTCTGCTGCCCCCAAAATTATATGATATATATATATATATATATATATATATATATATATATAAAATAACAGTGTGCTCTCCTCTTATTTGTACTCTGTCCTCCATAGGCCTGCTGTGTTTTAGGGGTGACTTAGGGGCTTAGTGCTGATCTGTCAGGGGGCTCTGCTCGCTGCCCCCCCAAAAAAAATAATATTTCTGCAGCGGGGTACACTGGTATTCCACAGGGAATAACATTGGGGTGTAGAGTTGGATCTTGATCCGAGGCACCAACAGGCTAAAGCTTTGACTGTTCCCAGGATGCACTGCACTGCCTCCTCTGTAGCCCCGCCTCCAGGCACTGGAGCTCAGTTTGTAAGTTGGTGCCTGCAGTGCAGGCAGCTAACAGGATGGGCTGCGTTAGGCAGCCCTAATAAGAGCTTTTTTGAAAAGAAAAAAGACTTCAATGGCTCCATCACCTCCCCCAGCGGCGCTGCATACTCCCATGCCCTGGTTGCCGGGTACTTGCAGCGGAGACGCTCTAGTTCCCATAAGGCACACATCACCGTTGCTGCTCTCCTGGATCGCGTGGCCGCACTTCAGGGAGGAGATATGAGGGTCCCCCATGTGGGACCTGCCGAAATCGCGGTCCCAGGAGACGGACCGAGCCGCTGGAGTGGACACTGTGGCCATGCAGGGACCCAACTATATCCACCAGGGCAAGGAGTACAGGTCGGATTTACTAAAATCCGTTCGCTATAGGCTCCATAGTTCCCGGTGGTGAAGTCCAGCAGAGGGGATAAGGCGCTGACCTGTAGCCCCTCCCCCAGCTCCAGGCACCATCTACAGCAGGTGTTCCCGCCCTGAAGCTGCATCCCTCTCCCTCACTTCCTGTCAGCGTTTGGGCACCATTTCACAGAGCTGCGCTGATCCTGGGACTGCTGGGCACTGTCTCCTCTGTAAAGCCGCCTGTCTCATCAGCGCTGTGCATTTACAGGACACTTAAGTATTCTACATGTCGTTTAGACAGCGTTAGTTAAGAACAATTGCATAACTATATGAATATTTAGTACAAGTATTCTGTGATATACATCCAGTGTTTATTGTGCATTGTTATTTCTGTATTCATACATATATCTATATGTAGTATTACTAGTCCATTGCAGTTTTATTGTTATATGTGATCATTTCTGCATTGTACATGTGACTGTGTGAGCTTATAGCTACTATGTGGTTTCCATTCTGTGTCTCTCACACATATTGCTATCAATATATTCTGTACCCTGGGGGGGCTAAGAGCATCAGTGTCTTATATACCATATAGTGTTCCACAGGATATACTGTTTTGTATTTTTCTCTGTGTCACCTCATACCATTTAAATCCTCTGTGCTCTGCATTTGTGGTCACATAACACAGGGGGTTTTTGTCAGGTATTGTGCTTGTCTGGCTATATTGTACTGTTATGCCCTAAGGCTACATTCCCAATAATGTCTGCTGCACAGGGTGGGAACTCTGTGGACGCTACTGTTTCATGCAGTGCTGACGCCATGGATTTACCTGAGGAAAAGATTTCAGCTGAGGGTTCAGGTACTGGGTGTTCTGCATCCCCAGTCAGCATGCAGCACCTGTGGCATGCCAAGACCGACCTTGGGCTGCTTTTTCAATTTTGCTGACTACACTTGTAACACGACTTACGCCCCCTGTGGGACCTCCTGTGCCATTACAGCCACATATTGTCCCGGTAGTCAATCCACCATAGTAGGATACTCTGTCAACTCAGTTACAGCAATTAAATCAGTCCTTGGTTAAACAAAAGCCTACCCTCGCCCTACTGGGACCAAAGGGTCATCTCAGCAGTCCATTTCTTCATCACAATCTACTCATGTTTAGAATAGTTCATCCGATGAGGATAGGGAATATACTAATCCATCAGACACTGATACAGCTGCTTTGGATGTGAAATCTGCAACACAGGTTGATGTTCCTGACCTAGTGGAGGCTATCAAACTGAGTTCAGATTGATGATGAAACTGACCCTCCAGATACGGCTAACAAACCTGATAAGTTCAAACGTCAGAAGGTTACTAGATTAGTCTTACCACATTCTGACCATTTAATTGTCATATACGTCAGGAATCCTGGGAGTATCCAGGAAAGAAATGTTCCCTGTCTAAAAAGATGCTAGCTCGTTATCCTATTTCTGCAGAGTTAAGTACCAAGTTGGAAACACCACCACCAGTGGACTCGCATGTAGCCCATCTTGTGGTGTCATCTTCTCTGCCTGTCACAACCATCACTTCTCTGAAGGAACCAATGGATAAGCATGTGGAGGGCTGCTTGAAGTCTATTCACACTCTTGCAGGTGCTGTACATAGACACACTATGGTGGCCTCTTGGGCTGCAAAAGGTATTGAAGCCTGGGTACAAGCAGTTGAGGCAGAGCTAGCTACCTCTGAATTTTCCTGATAATGCCAGACAATGTCTATCATATATTACCACAGCCTGCCATTACATTCAGGAGGCGGCCTATGATGCAGGTGTTATGGCAGCCAAAGCGTCTACTACGTCCATACTGGCTTGCTGAATTCTGTGGTTACGGTCCTGGTCGGTGGACCTGGACTCCAAGAAGACCTTGGAGGTGCTCCCTTTTAAGGGAGATATACTATTTGGGGAGGATCTGAATAAGATTGTCACTGACTTTACGTCTGCCAAGACTGCATGTCTCCCAAACCTAAACGTTCTTGAGCTGCCCATCAGCCTGCCTCCAAATCAGACATGTCTGCTGCATGACGGGACGGGCCTCCCCTGGGGGACCCCAGGGTGGGAGGCCCACTCCTATAGTTCGCCCAGGTATGGTTACAGACCACTTTGGACGCCTGGGTGCGGGAAGTCGTCTCTCACAGCCATCTCTTTCAAGAAACATCCCCCTCACCAGTTTTTTCTTTTTCTGTAACATGCTCTGTGTGCTCTGATATTTTCTTGTTATTTTTCCTATGTATATTTTCATATATTATGTTGCCGAGGGTGGGTAAGGGCACCCCCTGCCTCATTTTTTCCTCAGGTTTTCATAATTCTGGCTGGCTCATTGGCGGTCTATGACGGCCTCTGTGCTTGCTTGAACCGGTTGTTCTCGTTTTCTGAAGTTATGATTGTCCTTAGCAGGACTTTCTTTCACAATGTTAATGTTATATTTTGTGTGTTTTCTATGTTTCTGTCCCTCTTTTCTTCTCCCCCTCCCCTTCTCCTCCTTATGTGTCCACCCCGGTATGATTTGTATCCGTTTTTCGGCGGCTGTAGATATCATGATTACTGCGCACGTTTTCAGGTTTTCCCAGTTCATTTGATGCATGGCTAGTTTGAGTGTCGGCACGTGGAATGTGGGAGGGATCAACTCCCCAGCTAAACGCAGAAAGATTTTGCTCTATCTTCGGAAGGTGGGGATGGATGTTGTTTTCATTCAGGAATCTCACCTTATGCCAAATGAGGTGGTAAAACTGAACACTATGGGTTGGTCTGTGGTAGCCTCTTCCTCCTTCTCTTCTAAGGCTAGGGGTGTGATTATTTTAGCACGGCACACGGTCCCTATCTCTGTCCATGCGATTTTAGATGACACTCAGGGTCGGTATGTACTGGCAGATGTCACATTGTATGCATCCAGGTTCCTACTTTGTAATATTTATGCTCCCAATCAGTACTCTAAGCAATTTTATACGAACATGGTCACTAAGCTACTAAGCTACTCTGAAATTCGGTGGAGATTTTAATTTATATTCTTCTCCAACCTTGGATAAATCCCCCCCCCCCTCGCGCTCCCCCCTCGTTACCACGTATTGGTATCCCCTATATTTGCTCGCAGTTGTCCTTAGTGGATGTGTGGCGCGCATGCTACCCATTAGAAAGGGAATTTACATGCCTCTCAGCTGCGTACCACACGTTCTCGAGGATTGATTTGGCAGTACGGATGGTGTAATGGTTAGCATTACTGCCTCACAGCACTGAGGTCATGGGTTCAATTCCTACCATGGCCCTAACTGTGTGGAGTTTGTATATTCTCCCCGTACTTGCGTGGGTTTCCTCCGGGTACTCCGGTTTCCTCCCACAATCCAAAAATATACTGGTAGGTTAATTGTCTCTCAACAAAAAAAAATTAACCCTAGTGTGAATGTGTGTGTGTATATATGTGATAGGGAATATAGATTGTAAGCTTCACTGGGGCAGGGACTGATGTGAATGGGCAAATATTCTCTGTAAAGCGCTGCGGAATATGTGTGCGCTATATAAATAACTGGTAATAAATAAATAAATAAATTGATTATCTGCTGTTATCTGACTCCTTTTTCTCAAAAGTGTCTGACTCTAAAATTGAGGATATCTGTATTTCGGACCATGCTTTATGCTGGATGAAATTGATGCTCCTCTCAGAAAAATCCCCTTTTCGCTCCTGGCACTTCCCCTCTCATTTAAGTGGCTCTCTGAAATTCCGCACCTCATTAGATGCAGCGTGGCTGGATTATCATACGCATAATGGAGAAACTCTGAGCGAGGATCCTGCTCTTTTCTGGCAGACGTCAAAATCAGTTATTCGGGGGCACATTATGTCCTATAGTAAAAAAAGGGATTTAGATTTAAACTCACAATATTTGGAAGCCCAGGCGGCTCTTACTCACTCTTTTCAGGAATTTAAATCCTCCCCCTCCCCTTCTACTAGGGAACGGTACCTTACACAAAAAACACTGTTTGATACCCTCCTTTCTCAAATGGAAGCTAAATATTCATTTTCAAGAGACTGTGGCATTTACAGATATGGCAATAAGTCTGGCAAACTGTTATCCCGTTTGTTAAAAGGCAGACACCTTAAAGTGGTCATTCACTCTCTGCTCACCCAAGGTGGGGACAGAGTACGGACCTCGGCCGAGATTGCTGAGGTGCTACAGTCTTTTTATACCACTCTTTATGCACGTCCTGTTATTAACCAGACCCACAAGTCTAGCTTTTGGTCTTCTACTGATCTGCCTCAAATGTCAGAGTCGCACTGTACATCTCTTCTTGCACCTATCACCACTGAGGAAGTTTCTTTAGCAATAGCTGGACTGAAGACTGGGAAGACACCGGGCCCTGACGGTTTTGCCAATGACTACTATAAAATTCTATCTACTAGACTGTGCGAACCTCTTTCTGTCTTATATAATTCTTTTATGCAGGGTGCTTCCTTGCCCCAATATTTTAATTCCGCAGTCATAAAGGTTATCCCGAAGCCTGGCTGGGATCCTGAGTCTCCCAGTTCTTATCGTCCGATCTCCCTTCTAAACACGGATTATAAATTGTTCACTAAAATCCTCTCGAATAGACTCAAATTCATAGTCCCTGATATAGTTCATACAGACCAGACTGGATTTGTCTGGGGTCGGCAATCAGTGAGCAATATCCGAAAGGTCTTGACTGTTATGCAGGCCTTTCAGCTTTCCAAACCCACTGACACTAATGTATTATTGTCACTTGATGCCGAAAAGGCGTTCGACCTGGTCACCTGGGACCATCTGTATGAAACGCTCCACCGCTTTGGTGCACCTGAGGACTTTGTCTCTCTTATTTCCCGATTATATGAATCTCCCTCCACTCAAGTTTTGGGGAATGGTATCCTCTCATCCCCTTTTCTTATCCAGAGTGGCACACGTCAGGGCTGCCCCTTGTCACCTTTATTATTTGCCTTAGCTTTAGAACCCCTAGCTGTTTCCCTGAGAAATTCTCCCAGATTTACAGGCATAAAAATAATGGACACCATGGTAAAATTATCACTGTATGCTGATGACATGCTTCTATTTATTTCTCATCCTGATACGTCCATCCCTGCGATTGTCTCCCTGATTGAACAATTTGGTTCCTTTGCGGGATACAAAATTAATATATCTAAATCCGAGCTTCTCCTCCTTTCAGGAGACTCTTCCCTCTTTCCATTACACCCGGTCCTGTCCCGATTTCCAGTGGCTCGAGATAGTCTTAGATATTTAGGGGTTCAGATCCCTACTTCCCTCCCGGATCTATATGCGGTTAATTTTGGTCCTATTTTGTCCAAGGTGTCTAAAATCCTTACAGATTGGGCGACTCTGCCCTTGTCTCTTATGGGTCGCGCAGAAGTTATTACCCCGTATTTGCCGGCGTATAAGACGACTGGGCGTATAAGACGACCCCCAACATTTCCACTCAAAATATAGAGTTTGTTATATACTCGCCGTATAAGACTACCCCCTTCCACACACCAAATAAAACGTAAAAGAACATCAGATTTGTGACATACTGTATATTATGACCTGATAGGAGATTTGGATAGGGAGTATTTATCAAGGTATGCATAAGAAGGGGGGAGGGGGCGAGGAGAAAGTTGTAAAATGTATAAAAGTATACCCCTGTGTGCATTTAGTGTTACCGGTTTCACATGAGTGCCATTAGTATTAGTATTAGTGCCATTACAGTACCTGTCATTGTCACCATTGTACGGCCACAAAGCGACTGCAGCGCCTCCGGCCAGTCCCTGCATCTCCCTGTAATTGGCACTAGTGACCCGACGCGGCCGCACTGGATATCGCGCGATACTGGATGGTGAGTAGAATGAGGTGGGCGGGCACCGGGAGGCCACTATGGGCACCGGGCGAGTATCGGAAGGCCACTATGGCAGCTATGTCTATCCCAACTGAAGTGCACCCGGCGTATAAGACGACCCCCCCACTTGGAGGCATGTTTTTCAGGGCAAAAAAGTAGTCTTATACGCCAGCAAATACTGTAAATCTGTTGTTTTTCCCAAGATTGCTTATTTTCTTCTTATGCTCCCTATTGCCCTTGTTGAGAAAGATGTCCTTTTTCTTAAACAGTGTTTCACTAGATTTCTATAGGCAGGTAAACGACCAAGAGTCCCCTACGCTAGGTTACAGCTATTACGTGAAGAGGGAGGTATGGGAATCCCGGATCCTGTTCTATTTAGTAGAGCAGCGATGTACCGGTATATCACAGACTGGCTTTGGGGCAGATCAGTATTTACGAACTTGCCACTTGAACTGGCCGTATTCCATCCTTTCTCCCCTGCTGCACTCTTACACACCCCAAACTCCCGTCTCCCATCTGAGATAAAACATAATATTTTATTTTGGCATACATATCGAGCATGGCAGGCCACTCACACTAAAGCCCAGAGAAAACCTGACACCTCTCTTCACACTACGTTTTGGGGTAACCCATGTTTCCTTCCTGGCCTTGATAACGCACATTTTTTGAGTTGGAGAGAAAAGGGGATCGCAGCTATTAGAGACATATACGACCCAGGAGGCAACGCAGTGCTTTCTTTCTCTGATATCCAGATTAAATTTGGTATTTCCCACCGGGAATTTTTTATGTACCTGCAGGCTAGACACTTTGCTCAATCCCAGTCTCACCCAATGATTTCTGAGGCTACCACAGACCCGCTGCGCACCTTAATGGTGCTTACTAAAGATTATCCTTACCATCTTAGTTACTTCAGAAACACCTTTAGGGTCTCATATAGAGACCGGCTCTGGGATTCCGCGTTGTCTTCATGGTCCAGAGATATCCCCAATATGGGATCGTGCGCTGAATTGTTAGATAACATTTTACCCACTTTTAGGTTCTTATACTCTGCCTCTTTGCAAGAGGTTCACTTGAAGACGCTCCAAAGGGCATATATAGCGCCTAATCAGAGGGCACACATGGTCCCAGACGACACTGGCTGTTGCATCAAATGTACTGCGCAGAGTGCCACCTTGTACCACAATATGTGGTCTTGCCGGAAAATATCTAAGTTTTGGTACAAGGTGGTCGCTTATCTCAACACAGTATTTAACTTACGGTTAATAAAACGCCCGAGGGTTTGTTTGCTACCTGATTTTAGGGAGTGGTATCTTGGGCCTGAAGATAGAGATATTGTTCCGGTACTCTCTGTTATCCTGACAATTGCCAAGAAACAAATTCTTAATAATTGGATCAAACCGTCTACCCCTTCTTTGATGGCTGTGAAACACATGACCCTCCGGATTATTTATTTTGAGAGGCGTGCTACTCTTCCTGATATTGAATTGGGGGTCAGGCGGTTTGCCAAGAAGTGGGAGAGGTATATTGATACTCTAGACCCGGATGTACAGTCGTTCATCTATAAACTTTTTGAGACCACAACGTGGTATCTATCTAGACAAATCGATAGGGCCTCTTGACAACCTAGGCCCATGTACGGTTCCTTTGGGACCCCCTGCTGTTTTCTTAGGAAATGCAATTATATTAATTTTAATACCCCATGCTGTATGTTTAGTCTGATGCCATATGGGTACTGAACCTTCTCTTTGGTTAGAATGGCTAACCATGCCTGAATTACTTCTTTAATATTTTTACTTAGGCCATCTTTGGCCGCTACTCATTCATGATATGATTATACTTGTACTGTTTTCCCCATTTGTTTCTCTCCCCCCCCCCCCCTCCTGTCTGTCTTCTTTACTGACCTCTCGGGTATACTGATGTCCTGTGAATCCTCAGGTAGAATTGTATGCTTAGCCTTAGGTATATGGTGATTTCTTACGTGGGTAATGTCTTCATCATTTCCTAGACCTCATGTAGGTTAAGATTGTTTATCCTTTACCTCTTACTCAAGCCTACAAGTACCGACTATGTATCTGTGGTTTCACTGATGTGGCTTAAATGCACCTTACGATGGATTATTGTAACTATACCGGTTTCTCTCCGGTTTTTGGTATGTCTGTATCATGAAGGTCTTCCCTGTTCTTGTATTTCTATAAAAAATCTAATAAAAATTGTTGAATTAAAAAAAAAAGCACAAACTCTACAATTTGTTGTACAATCCCTCCTGGATACAGGAATGATAGTGCTGGTGTCTCTGTCTCAGAGAGGTAGGCGGTACTATTCAACGCTGTTCCTAGTTCAGAAGCCGAATGGATCCTCCCGGCCCATTCAACCTCAAATCTTTGAACAAATTTGTGAAGGTATCCAAATTCCATATGGAAACTCTTCGCTCTATTGTTCTGGCTTTGGAGCCAAAGGATTATATGGTATCCCTGGACATACAGGATGCTTACCTGGACATACCTATTGCCATGTCACATCAGCAGTATCTGCGGTTTGCTATTGGCAACCTACATTATCAATTCCAAGCCTTGCCCTTTGGACTAACTACAGCTTCTCGGATCTTCACCAAGGTCATGGCAGTCATGACGGCCATTCTCCGTTGGCAAGGTATCAGGATCCTGCCGTATCTGGACGACTTGCTGATCCTGGCGAACTCACCAGAGGTTCTTATCCATCATCTGGAACTGATGGTCAAATTCCTACAAGCACACGGGTGGCTCATCAATTGGAAGAAATCCTCACTGGTCCCTGCTCAGAGCATGGTGCACCTGGGGTTATTACTGGACACACACAACCAACGTTTGTTCTTGTCTCCAGAGAAGGTCCTGAAGTTTCAGGACAGCATAAGATACTTCCTTTCTTGCCCAAGAGTGTCGATACACTCGGCGATGCAACTACTAGGCCTCATGGTGTCGGCTTTCGACATGGTAGAATACGCTCAATTTCATTCCCGCCCTCTGCAGAGGTTAATACTTTCCGAGTGGGACGGCCTGCCTCACCAGTTCAGATCTCACATGATCTTCTTGACTCCGGATGGTTCATCTGTCACTGAGCTGGTGGTTACAGGACCAACAATTGAGCAGGGGTCGTCCCTTCTGTATCTCCAACTGGGTCCTCCTGACAATGGATGCCAGTCTGTGGGGTTGGGGCGCTGTGTTGGAGCAACACTCTCTCCAGGGTCGGTGGACCAGGGAGGAATCTCACCTCCTGATAAATATTCTGGAATTGCGGGCAGTGTTCAATGCTCTGAAACTTGCCCTGCCTCTGGTACAGAACAGGTCTGTTCAAGTACAGTCGGACAACGCCACCACGGTGGCGTACATAAATCAAGGCGGCACGCAAAGCCGCATGGCAATGATGGAAGTGTCAAAAATTCTTCAATGGGCGGAACGCCATCTGCCAGCCATATCGGCAGTGTTCATTCCGGGGGTCCTCAACTGGGAAGCAGACTTGCTTAGTCATCAGGACGTACACGCCAGAGAGTGGAGTCTTCATCTGGAAGTCTTTCAACTCCTAGTGGACAAGTGGGGCCTACCAGATGTAGACCTGATGGCATCTAGGCACAATCATGAGGTTCCAGTCTTCAGAGCAAGGACAAGGGATCCTGAAGCAGTGTTCGTGGGCGCACTGGCAATTCCATGGAACTTTTGGCTGCCATACGTGTTCCGTCCAGTGTCACTCCTGTCCTGGGTAATTTGGATGTTCAAGCAAGAAGGATGAATACTACTTCTAATCACTCCAGCGTGGCCCAGACGGCATTGGTTCTCAGACCTGCAAGGTCTCTCGATAGAGCATCCTCTTCTACTTCCTCAACGCCCAGACCTCCTCTTTCAGGGCCCTTGTGTCTACCAGGATCTGGCTCGACTAGCTTTGATGGCGTGGCTCTTGAAGCTTCACTCCTGAGGGTCAAAGGATTCTATGAGGTGGTCATTCAAACCATGTTGAAAGCTCATAAACCGGCTTCGGCTCGGATTTATTATAGGGTCTGGAATTCTTACTTCACCTGGTGTGCTAATAAGAATTACAATGCATACAAGTTCAGCACTGCCGGACTTTTGGCTTTTCTTCAACAAGGCCTGGACTTAGGCCTTCGTTTGGCCTCCCTCAAGGTTCACATTTCTGCCTTGTCGGTGTGGTTTCAGAGAAAAGTTGCGTCTCTTCCTGACGTTCATACTTTCACTCAGGGTGTTTTACGGATTTAGCCTCCCTATGTCCCTCCTGTGGCTCCATGGGATCTGTCTGTTGTTCTCGATGCCCTACAAGAGTCTCCATTTGAACCTCTTGAGATGGTGGACCTTAAATGTCTTACCCTTAAAGTCGTGTTTCTGCTGGCTATTGCCTCTGCTAGGAGTGTGACGGTCTTAGGCGCTTTGTCCTGTCGTTTCAGATTTTTCACCATGAACGTGCAGCTCTTCGCCCTGGTTATCTACCTAAAGTGATATCCTCGTTCCACCTTAACCAAGAGATTGTGGTTCCGGCCTTTATCTCTCCTGGTTTATCCTCCAAAGAGCGGTCTTTAGCTGTAGTACGGGCTCTTCATATATGTGGAGAGGACTGCCTCCATCAGGAGGTCAGATTCTCTTTTTGTCCTTTTTGGTTTTCACAAACGTGGCTGACCTGCGAATAAGCAAACTTTGGCCAGATGGATTAGAATGGTGATTGCACAAGCTTATGCGCAGGCTGGTCTTTCAGCTCCTGCTGCTATTAAGGCCCATTCTACGCAGTCTGTTGGACCTTCTTGGGCGCCTCGCCGTGGCGCATCCGCAGAACAATTGTGCAAGGCGGCTACATGGTCCTCAGTAAACACGTTCATCAGGTTCTATGCCTTTGATACTTCCGCCTCCCGGGATGCCTCCTTTGGATGCCGGGTTCTTGTGCCCGCTACAGTGCATCCCCTCCCATGAGGAACTGCTTTAGGACATGCTTAGCATGGAGACGATGGAATACAAGGAAAGGCTTGAAAGACTAGGCATGTTTACATTGGAAAAGCGGAGACTAAGAGGGGATATGATCAACATCTACAAATATATAAGGGGACAATACACAGAGCTTGCGCGGGACCTGCTTTTGGTTAGATCAACACAGAGGACTCGTGGACACTCGCTCAGGTTAGAGGAGAGGAGATTCCGCACAATACGGCGTAAAGGCTTTTTCACGGTAAGGACAATACATGTTTGGAATTCCCTGCCCGACTGAGTTGTAATGGCGGAATCTGTCAACACCTTTAAGAATGGGTTAGATAAATTCCTAATGGATAAGGATATCCAGGGGTATGGTGCATAGTCATGCATTATAGTTACTATAAATAGGGATAAAATGTAACGGCTGACAGCAGCATCAGTCAGAAATTTTAGTCAAATCATCATGCATAGGAGACCACAAATAGGTTGAACTCGATGGACAATTGTCTTTTTTCAACCTCAGATACTATGTTACATCCCCGATATTATTCCCTGTGGAATCCCAGTGTACACCGCTGCAGAAAATGAGATTTATGGTAAGACTTACCATTGTTAAATCTCTTTCTACGAGGTACACTGGATTCCACAGGGCGCCAATCCTGACGCACTTAGCTTCTTTGGGTTTGTATGGCATTAGCCCCTGGTACCTTCTCCTGTCGTGAGAATGTGGTTCTTTTGGCTAACATCTACCATCTATTTTACCTGCTACTGCATTGGACTGGTTAACGAAACTGAGCTCCAGTGCCTGGAGGCGGGGCTATAGAGGAGGTGGTGCAGTGCATCCTGGGAACAGTCAAAGCTTTAGCCTGTTGGTTCCTCAGATCAAGATGCAACTCTACACCCCGATGTTATTACCTGCGGAATCCAGTGTACCTCGCAGAAAGAGATTTAACAATGGTAAGTCTTACCATAAATCTCCTTATTATACAAAAACAGTGTGCTCTCCTCTCATTTGTGCTCTGTCCTCCATAGGCCTGCTGTGTTTTAGGGGTGATTTAGGGGCTCAGTGCTGAACTGTCAGGGGGATTTGCTCACTGTTCCCCAAATAATATATTTTAAATACATTTTTTGTGCTGTGTTATCATCCCAGGCCAGTACCCATCCAGGCACTGCTGCTGTGTGCATCCTTCTAGGCCCTAGGGGTGTTTTGTTCTCTGTCCATCCGCAGGCCTTTGCCGAGTGTTAAAAAAAAAATGAAAGTAAACTAATAAAACAAAATACTGTAGGTGAAAGTGATCTGCGGTGCATCATTCTCTGTGAAGTATACACGTATTGTGTGATGCAGTCGGTAAAAGTGATCTGCAGTGCATCACCCTCTGGGACTTATACACGTATTGTTGTTTGACGCTGTCGGGGAAAGTGATCAGCAGTGCATTACTGTCTGTGACTTATACACGTATTGTTGTGTGACGCTGTCGGGAAAAGTTAACCGCAGTGCATCATTCTCTGTGACTTATACATGTATTGTGTGACACTGTTGGTGAATGTTAACCACAGTGCATCATTCTCTGTGACTTATGCACATATTGTTGTGTGACGCTGTTGGTGAAAGTGATCAGCAGTGCATTACTGTCTGTGACTTATACACGTATTGTTGTGTGACGCTGTCGGGAAAAGTTAACCGCAGTGCATCATTCTCTGTGAGTTATATACGTATTGTTGTGTGACGCTGTCTGTGAAAGTTAACCGCAGTGCATCATTCTCTGTGACTTATACACGTATTGTTGTGTGATGCTATCAGTGAAAGTTAACCGCAGTGCATCATTCTCTGTGACTTATACACATGTTGTGTGACGGTGTCTGTGAAAATTAACTGCAGTGCATCATTTTCTGTGACTTATACAGGTAGTATTGTTGTGTGGTGCTCTTGATAGAGATGGAGGATGAACAATTGAAAGGAGATCAGCAACCACATACTGGTACTGAAGCTGCTGCCACTAGTTCTGACAACGCAAGTCCGTCAACGTCATCTGCTAAGGCCGATGTCCAATAGCATAGAGGGCATGTAAAATCAAAGAAGCAATATTTTATGGTGATAAAAAAAGTAAAGTTAGCTGACGAGAAACGTAAACTTGACAATATGCCATTCACTACACAAAGTGGCAAGGAAAGGCTAAGGCCTGCATTTATGACTGGTGGTTCTTGCGTGTCATAATAATGATGTAAGCCCTCTGTCAGGTCTCTGGTTTTGTCTGTCCACGGCGGGGGCGCTAGTGGGTCAGTGTTGGTGCGATGTACAAAGCGGGGAGGCAATATAAAAGTCCTGCGCATAAGCGCTGATATTTATTAATGCAAAGCAGATGGTATAATACTGAATACAATGGAAACCGGTAATGTGGAAAACTATGACAGGTAACTGAATCCAAACAACTTAAAAGTCTCTTGCAGCAGAACGTAAAATAACTTGATAATGAATGCAGGTGAAATAACAGAACTCCAGTAGTATTTGGAAATACACAGTCTCTGAATAACACAGGGCAAACTGATAATGGTTAGGAAAGCAGTACTCCGGAATATATAAGTAACTCACAGTCTCTGTAAAGCACAAGTCCATATAGCCACACTTAGGCTAAAGTAGGAGACAGTCTCTAAGCAAGTAGATGTTATACTGCTGAGTTGCACAGATGGTATGCTGACAATTAGTGCACAGGTAAGTAATGAGAAAGAACACCTGAGGAGAGTCTCTTACTGCTGATGGGTTTGAAGCTGGATGTAGCTGAAGTCCGGAGTAACAGGAGAGCTGTAGAAATGGAAACTGGAACAAATGAGGTAACCACAGGGGAATTCTGGAAACAGGAACGCAGGAACTGGGAGAACTAGACACAGGGTATGTGACTCGTTGTCCGAGGCGATGAGAGTGAGCCCCGGACAAGAACTTATACCCCTTGCTCTGCAGTGATTGGTCGCAGTGTTCTGGCTGGAAACACAGGGCTGGATTAGATGCCGGGATTAGCTGAGTGCAGGTGTCATAGCAGCATCCATACAGACCGGATGCCGGCACACAGCGGAACACAAACGGAGGACCAGACTCAGGGGTACTCAGCGACACGGGAGATGATGCTCGCGGTCAGTGCATCCATGCAGCCGCGACTGGGGCCATGACCTCCGGAGGCCTGCACACCAGCGCGCTGGTAGGTGAGACGCAGCTGACCGCCGATTCCTGACAGTTCCCCCTCCTTTATGGGTGGGCACCGAACACCCACGAGGCTTGGCAGGGAAGAGTCTGTGGAAGGCTTGTACCAACCGTGGAGCGCGCACATCCGTAGCGTTTACCCAACTCCTCTCTTCAGGACCATATCCAGACCAGTCAATTAGGTATTGCAAATGACCGTAGCGATGACGAGAGTCCAAGATCTTTTCCACCTCGTATTCCACGCCCTGATGAGTTTGTACCTTTGGGGCTACTGGAAGCGCTCTCTGGAAACGATTGAGAATTAGTGGTCTGAGGAGAGAAATATGGAATGAGTTGGGAACTTTCAAATAGGAAGGCAGTTTTAACTTATAAACCACCGAATTAATAACACTTTCTACTGGAAATGGTCCAATAAACCGTGGAGCAAATTTCATCGAAGGAACTCTGAGACGGAGATTCCGAGTAGATAACCAGACTTTGTCGCCTGGCTTTTAACTAGGAACTGCTCGTCTCTTCCAATCAGCAAACATTTTATACCGTTGAGAAACCTTTTTAAGAGATAGATGAATCTTCTTCCAAATTTGAGATAACCGCTGAAGAGCAGAAGCAGCTGCAGGCACGTATATGACGGGTAAATCTTGGAAATCCGGTACTCTAGGATGTTGACCATAAACTGCGAAAAAAGGAGTTGTATGAGGAAGTATGATAACGGAAATTATGAGCAAACTCCGCCCAAGGCAATAAATCTACCCAGACATCCTGTGAAGAGGAAATATACAGTCTTAGATAAGTCTCAAGCTCTTGATTTACCCTCTCCGTCTGCCCATTTGTTTGAGGGTGATAGGCCGTAGAGAACTTAAGTATGACTTGTAGCGCAGAACACAGAGCCCTCCAAAACTTTGCCACAAACTGTACACCACGGTCAGATATTATTTCTGTTGGAAGTCCATGTAACCTAAAGATTTCATGAAGAAATAACTGTGCCAGCTTTGGAGCAGAGGGTAACCCCATGAATGGATTGAAGTGTGCCATTTTTGAAAACCTATCAACCACTACCCAGATGGTATCATATCCATTAGAGGGAGGAAGGTCTGAAATAAAGTCCATTGATAAATGAGACCAGGGGCGCTTGGGAATGGAATTTGGTAGCAATTGGCCTGCAGGAGCCTGATGAGGAACTTTGTGCTGAGCACATTTGGGACATGAAGCTATGAATTCTTGAACATCTACTTTCATATGAGGCCACCAATAAGTTTGGGACAGAAACTTGAAAGTTTTTAGGACTCCAGGGTGACCAGTAAATTTAGATGTATGAGCCCAGTACAGGAGATTTGGACGAAGCTCAGGAGAGACAAACATCTTGCCTGGAGGTGGAACTTGGGATACCCCTGTAGCTGTGAACACCACAGGATTTAATACGGGTCGAGCAGCTTGTTCTGATGATTCCTCAGTTGAACTCAGAGAGCGAGATAATGCATCTGCCTTAACATTTTGTGAGCCAGGTCTAAACATCAATTTAAAATCAAAACGAGAAAAGAATAGGGCCCACCTTGCTTGTCGGGGATTCAGACACTGCGCTGCCTTCAAGTAAAGAAGGTTCTTGTGATCCGTGTAGATGGTAATAGGGAATCTCGCACCCTCCAGCAGATATCTCCATTCTTCAAGGGCCAATTTGATTGCCAACAGCTCCTGGTCACCGATGGTATAGTTCATTTCTGCGGGCAAGAATCTACGAGAGAAAAACCGACAAGGGTGAGTCTTACCATCAACGCCCACCTGGGACAGGACTGCGCCCACGCCAACCGTTGAGGCATCTACTTCCAAGATGAAGGCCTTATTGACATCTGGCTGTTGTAACACGGGAGCTGAAATAAAAGCCTGTTTTATTTTATGAAAAGCAGACAACGCTTCATCAGACCATTGGGAAGGATTTTCCCCTTTTCGGGTTAGGCAGGTAATTGGGGCTATTAATGTGGAAAAGCCCTTAATAAACTTCCTGTAGTAGTTAGCGAAGCCAATAAAACGTTGAACTGACTTGAGTGTTGTTGGAAGAGACCAGTTCTCTATGGCTTCTAGTTTAGCTGGGTCCATTTGAAGGTCTGTTCCGGAAATGATGTATCCCAGGCAAGATATTGAAGAAGCTTCAAACGTGCATTTAGATAGTTTACCATACAGATGATTCTGTCGAAGAACCTCTTTTACCTGTTGGCGATGAGAAACTAAATCACGGGAAAATATTGTGGATTTTATTGGACATACTTGAGCTAAGCATGAATGGAGACAGGAGGGACTCCGCGCCGTCAACTGTAAGGTAGACCAGTCAAATTTTGGATTGTACAATTGAAGCCAAGGCATACCCAATACAATCTCATAGGTAGCTTTTGGTATGACCAGGAATTTGATGAGCTCAGAATGCAGGAAGCCCACTCCCAGAACTACTGACTTGGTCTGCTGAGTGATGGATCCTTCAGCAATACGGCTTCCGTCTACGGCAGTAAGATAAACCGGATGAGACAGCTTTGACACTGGGAAAGAAAGTCTATCCACTGCAGCTTGTGTGATAAAATTCCCAGCAGCACCACAATCCACTAAGGTGGACAAAGACTGGTGTCCATCTGGCATTTCCAAAGTGACAGGCAATATTAGGTCTTGAGATGAAGGAGCTTTATTCAAGGTCCCTAACTTGACTCCTCCTTTGCAAGTTAGGACCTGGCGTTTCCCGACCGAGCAGGGCAGGAACCAATCAGATGACCATCAGCAGCACAATAGAGACACAGTCTTCCCTTTAATCTTCTGGACCGCTCCTCAGGTGTTAAACGAAATTTGTTTACCTGCATAGGTTCATCAGCAGTAATAGGTGGAGACTGTACAGGAGGCATAACTCGGTGCTTGCGAAGATCACCTCAAGAGCGTTCACAGGCTCGCTCGCGTAAACGTAGATCCAATTTGTCACATAGAGAGATTAGGGTCTCCAGTTGCTCTGGTAGATCTCGGGTAGTCAATTCATCCTTTATGCGGTCAGACAGACCATGCCAGAAGGCGGCAACCAATGCCTGGTTGTTCCACTTCACCTCTGATGCCAATGTCTGGAACTGAATGACTTACTGACCCACAGTACGTGTTCCCTGGCGGATCTGAAGGAGGTCTGAGGAAGCAGAAGTCGTACGCCCAGGCTCGTCAAAGATGCGTCGGAATGCGGCAACAAACTCTTTATAATTATTCAGCAATGCATCTGCTCGCTCCCACAGCGGAGAGACCCAATTCAGAGCAGAACCAGCTAAAAGAGAGACAATATATGCAACCTTTGCTCTAGGTGTTGGAAAGTTCTGTGGTTGCAATTCAAAGTGGACTTCGCATTGATTCAAAAATCCACGACACATTTTAGGATTACCATCAAATTTACTTGGTGTAGGAAGATGGATGCGAGACATTGGAACAGAAGCAACTGGAGAGCTAGAAACTATGGAACTAGGAACAGGAGCAGAAACTGATGGGAACACTGGAGGAGCTGAAGTTGGAAATGACTGTTGCAGAGTTTCTAAGCGAGAAGACATTTCCTCCGGTATATTATCATTTACACAAATCACTCACGTCACCCCCGGGGCGCCCTATTATTTCTGGTTTTGGGTCAATCACTTCTAATTTGTCGCACTTTGTGGATGCTCACCTCCAGGGATATGTAGTCCAACTTAAATCGTATATCAAAGACACCACACATTTTTTAAATATGTTGAAGACAGTCAGGTGGAAAAATTAATATAATTTTAGAACATGTGCTGTAGAGTCCCTATATTCCAACATACCACATGAGAAAGGACTGCAGGTCATAACTGATGTCCTAGAAAGGGACAAATCAATTGATGACAGCTTGAAATCCCTGGTGGTGACATCCATCAAATTTATTCTTGAGCACAATTATTTTACGTTTAATCACAATTTTATTTTCAGTCATGGGGGACTGCCATGGGGACCAGGTTCCCCGCCGAGTTACGCCAACCTCTATATGGGCGCGCTTGAGGAGGAGCTCATTTGGGGGGCGGACCTGGTCCTCTATGGCAGATATATAGACGATTTTTTTTTCATTTGGGATGGGGATCTTAATTCAATCACTTCACTTTTATCACATTTGAACAATAACACGTATGGATTAAAATTCACTCATACATGTGATTCTCAATATATCACTTTCCTGGATGTTGCTCTCCTGTCTGACGGTATAAATATACACACAGAAACTTATTTCAAACCGGTTGACACCAACAACTTTCTAAAATATAGCAGTAGTCATCTTAGAGCTTGGCGGGATAATATCCCAAAGAGCCAGTTTCTAAGAATAAAAAGAATTTGTTCTAGAGACCATAGGTACAAGGAACAAGTCATGAGAGTACATTCCTCCTTTGAAGAACAGGGTTATCCAGATTACATTTTAGATAAAGCGTTGGAGGATGTGGGCAAACAGGATAGAAATAGACTCTTGACTAAGAAATCTTCTAAGGAACAATCAAAATATATAAAGAAAGATTCATATAAAGGAAAGTGTGTTTTTGTAACAGTATAATACTCATGCCACTAAGATTAATCAAATTATAAAAAAGAATACCCCACTTTTAGCAATAGATCCTCTGTTAGAACCAGAGATAGGGCAGAATATCAAGATTGTATACTATAAATCGGAGACGCTACAAGCTAAATTAGCACCCAGTATGTTTAATATTGACAGGAAAAAAGGTCATCTGATAGCGAAGAACAGAGAGATAAAGACAACGGTAACTGCCAATCCTCTGGATAGATTGAGAGAAAGACCTAAGGGTTTCTTCAGGTGTGCTCGAACCAAGTGTCTTACTTGCATGAATGTAAATTCGTGCAGTAAGATATTTGAATCAAGAGTCACAGGTGAATCTTTTACCATAGAGAGCTTTTTGAATTGTGAGTCCACTTATGTGGTTTACCTTATAGAATGCGGGTGTGGGTATCAATATGTTGGACGAACTATTAGAAAATTAAAGGTACGCTTTCTTGAACATCGAAGAAATATTATAAATAAAAACATTGCACACAGTGGGGTCGATTCTATTCGGCAACTTAAGAATAGCGCCGGGAATTAGCTCCCGACGCTATTCAATTCAGCTGCTAGTGACCCGCAATTGTCGGGAATTCTTCTCTCATCCCCGGGGGATGAGAGAAGAAACCCGACAAAAGTGCTGCCTCGCGGCCGGCGCGAGGCTGATTCTGTCGGGAATCAGCCTCGCGCCGGGGAGTTAAGTCGGAGAATGCCCGTTCTCCCGACAATTCAACCTGTTTAGTCGGCGAGAACGGGACATCGCCGACTTAACTGGAGCTGAATTGAATAGCGTCGGGAGCTAATTCCCGGCGCTATTCTTAAGTTGCCGAATAGAATTGACCCCAGTGTATCACGACACACAAGTAATTGTAAACAAGGTAATATTTCCAATGTTCGACTAAAGGCTCTTGAGCAGATCAAGATAACAGAAAGAGGAGGCGACAGGTTTAATGCTTTATGCAGGAAAGAGGCCTTCTGGATCTTTCGCTTAAAGACCCTGGAACCCTTGGGCCTAAATGAGAACATAGAGCTTAATATTATATAACATCTTTATATACATGTGTTTCCCTAAGAAGATTCTCCTAATATATACGTGTCTCTTGGATCATCACTTTCAAATGTCTTATATATATATTCACATTTATGTCCGTTCAAGCAAATAAATATTCCTAATATAGGAGCCCCCCCCCAAATAGAAATACATACAATTGTAGTGATGTTATTTATTCTTTGTGTTCTAAGTTGTCTGCATTCAGGGAATAGTGCACCTTATACTACAATGTACCAATAAATACTGAACAATATGTGTCTATACACTAAATCAGGGGTTCTCAAACTCGGTCCTCAGGACCCCACACAGTGCATGTTTTGCAGGTAACCCAGCAAGTGCACAGGTGAATTAATTACTCACAGACACATTTTAAAAGGTCCACAGGTTGAGCTAATTATTTCACTTGTGATTCTGTGAGGAGACCTGCAAAACATGCACCGTGTGGGGTCCTGAGGACCAAGTTTGAGAACCTGTGCACTAAATAATAACATTTTTAGGATGGTATGTATAATGTTATCAGTATGGTAGAATAGTAGAGAGGATAGTCCTAATTAAATATGCACAT
This sequence comes from Pseudophryne corroboree, assembly GCF_028390025.1. Classification (NCBI taxonomy): domain Eukaryota; kingdom Metazoa; phylum Chordata; class Amphibia; order Anura; family Myobatrachidae; genus Pseudophryne; species Pseudophryne corroboree. Next base: position 499,624,423 of record NC_086447.1, read on the forward strand.
AAATAAGTTTCCAATGTATATCCATAGTCCCCTTTAAGCTGACATAGAATATTTCTCTGCCAGCGATTTCCCCATCTGTACTCATTCTTTAGTTCAGATTAGATTGATACTCCATATATCTATATACATGAGTATTTGTATGTTCTATTTCATTTTATTTATTTTATTTATGTTCTTTGCTGTACATCAAAGGAAAATGTAGGTTGTGTATCCTGTGATCATTAAGGGTCTAAAAGCAATTAGAACTAATTATCACTAATGACTTGAACTACATAAGGGTTAACCAAGATTTGGATGTATAGACTAGATATCTAGTATAAGACCCAAGACACCTCAATGTAGTCATTAGATTATGTTTAATTAATTCTTTAATCTTTTCTTTTTATATATTAATTTTATATATTTATTTACATATATTTCTTATATTTTTCTAAGTATGTATAGTATGTACTATTCAATACTAAAGCTCTATAGAAAGGCACAGTTGGACTCTACAGCTGGTTAAATTAGGTATCCCGAGTAGGAACCGATCAGATGTTATCAATAATGGTCTAATAGAAATCCCTGACCAATGAGGAGTCCCTGAGGGGGATAAATAGAGACTGCACAATTGGAAATCTAAACCTCTGAGGAAACCGCCACCCACTAAAGGCGGAGAAACGCATCAGGTGAATAAAAACGTTAGGTGGAACGCATCGGAAGCTGGAAGCTCTGAAAAACCCGGAAGTCGCGATCTGCGACCAAGCGCTCCCTGCTACACCACACGCTACAGCGTCTCATGCTCAGCCGGAGACAGCCGCACTAAGCCGGTACCCCAAGCCAGGCGCAAGACACCAGAACCGCCGCAGTGTGGAGGGGTAAGCATTGCCCATAGGAGTGTCATGCCGGGGAACAGGTAATTAGCAGCATCACATTATGAAATTATCTAACTGCTGCTAGCATCATTGCCTGAACAAAACTGCCAAAGTGAACAAATATCCTAGCAGAAAACAGTACGAGACTGTGACTCTTTTTCATAATACAAGTCATGGTTATTTAACAGCTTTCCAACGTTGATACTGATAAGTCCCCTGGAGGGAAATAACAGCTATACTAACCAGCAGGACTGTATGAAAAGAATTGTGCTGTGTTTTTTCTAACAAACTAATAAACCGGTATGCATGCCATTTACTAATATAAAAGTCCAATTGGCTAGAGCTTATATTTTATATTGTATTCATTTCCTCTCAGTCTTGATTGTTATCTTATTGAGATGTTTTGATAAATGTTTATATAATTCATTGTTTTTAGGAGACAAATAAAGGTATTTTTATTAAACCAGCAGCCTTTGATTAAATTAGATGTTCACAATTGTATTAGTGCGCTCACACTTGATATACAAATTCTTTGGACCTTGTGTCCTATAATTTGAGGATATCCAGATCCTCGCTGTGTGAGCTGCCGTTTATTAATTTATTATAGAATTATTTTATTTAAATTCTGTAGCGCCCACTTTTCAATTGTGTTTTTAGGTATTGTATAATCTGCTGCTGCGCAGCCTCTTGACCATCTAGTCGTGACACTAAGCCTTGGAGTGTCCCTGACCCCACACTCTGACCACCGTCCGGGTCCATGGGCCTCGGACAAACTGTCAGGTCTCTGGTTTTGTCTGTCCCCGGCGGGGGCGCTAGTGGGTCAGTGTTGGTGCGATGTGCAAAGCGGGGAGGCAATATAAAAGTCCTGCGCATAAGCGCTGATATTTATTAATGCAAAGCAGATGGTATAATACTGAATACAATGGAAACCGGTAATGTGGAAAACTATGACAGGTAACTGAATCCAAACAACTTAAAAGTCTCTTGCAGCAGAACGTAAAATAACTTGATAATGAATGCAGGTGAAATAACAGAACTCCAGTAGTATTTGGAAATACACAGTCTCTGAATAACAGGGCAAACTGATAATGGTTAGGAAAGCAGAACTCCGGAATATATAAGTAACTCACAGTCTCTGTAAAGCACAAGTCTATATAGCCACACTTAGGCTAAAGCAGGAGACAGTCTCTAAGCAAGTAGATGTTATACTGCTGAGTTGCACAGATGGTATGCTGACAATTAGTGCACAGGTAAGTAATGAGAAAGTACACCTGAGGAGAGCCTCTTACTGCTGATGGGTTTGAAGCTGGATGTAGCTGAAGTCCGGAGTAACAGGAGAGCTGTAGAAATGGAAACTGGAACAAATGAGGTAACCACAGGGGAACGCTGGAAACAGGAACGCAGGAACTGGGAGAACTAGACACAGGGTATGTGACTCGTTGTCCGAGGCGATGAGAGTGAGCCCCGGACAGGAACTTATACCCCTTGCTCTGCAGTGATTGGTCGCAGTGTTCTGGCTGGAAACACAGGGCTGGATTAGATGCCGGGATTAGCTGAGTGCAGGTGTCATAGCAGCATCCATACAGACCGGATGCCGGCACACAGCGGAACACAAACGGAGGACCAGACTCAGGGGTACTCAGCGACACGGGAGATGACGCTCACGGTCAGCGCATCCATGCAGTTGCGACTGGGGCCATGACCTCCGGAGGCCTGCACACCAGCGCGCTGGTAGGTGTGACGCAGCTGACCGCCGATTCCTGACACCCTCCTCCGTGTAGAAGAGTTAAAAAAAGAAACGTATTAAGGCACAGGAACCAACTATGCGTTCAGAAATATCACCAGTCCCCAAGGAGAGTCCAAGTGTGTCCACGGTTTCAATGTATAAGCCTGACCTTTCCAATACTGTATGGGAAGAGGAGGCTCCTTCCACCATTTGCACGCCTGCTGCAAGTGTTGGGAGGAGCAGCACCAGTTAACGTGCTGACATTGATGATTGGTGTAGCTGGCACTAATGAGAATGTTGACAAAGAGGATTTTGATGATGGGGATGTGGTTTGTTTAAATAAGGCACCAGTGGAGACAGTTGTTGCCCATGGTATGAAAAAGCCCATTGTCATGCCTGGCCAAAAAAAACAAAAAAACACCTCTTCTGTGTGGAATTATTTCTTCAAAAACCCAATAACTGTCTAGCCATCTGTAGCCTTTGTAAAGCTGTTGTAAGTAGAGGTAGGGACCTTAACCACCTAGGAACCTCCTCCCTGTTACGCCACTTGCAGCACATACATCACAGTCAGGACATTTCTGAACTACCAAACCCCAATAAATGTGCCCGATTGGATGAAGATTCTGTGGATGGCAGAGAAGAAATGACGGAGCTGGAGGAGACTGTTGACTTTAGCACCTGGAGGAATGGTCCCTCCGGCACAGATGGGATAAAAGAAAGCGAGGTACCTAGCCAGATTGTGGTGGTAGGGGATTCTATTATCAGGAAGACAGACAGGGCACTCTGCTACCAGTGATTACCGTGTACCGTGATTGCTGTACAGTCTGTTGTCTCCTAGTTGCTCGGGTATGACACATTGTGGACCGGGTAGAAAGTTTGTTGGGAGGGGCTGGGATTGACCCGGTGGTCATGGTTCATGTTGGCACCAATGATAAAGTCAGTGGTAGGTGGGATGTCCTTAAGAAAGATTATAGGGACTTAGGCCAGAAACTGAAGGCAAGGACATCTAGGGTAATATTCTCCGAAATATTACCTGTGCCATGCGCTAACCCAGGGAGGCATAGGGAGATTAGGGAGGTAAATGTGTGTCTTAAAGACTGGTATAGGAAAGAGGTGTTTGTGTTCCTGGAACACTAGGCCGACTTCTCAGTAAGGCGCCATCTTTTTTGTTGCGATGAATTGCACCTGAATGAGGAGGGGGCAGCAGTGCTGGGGGAAAGGATGATTAGAAGGAGCAAATTTTAAACTATGTGCCTGGGGAGAGGGTTTAGCTAGTAAGTATGGGTCAAGCAGTGAGAATAGTAAGGATGGAGGTAGTGAGCTTAATGAGGATGGAGAAGGGGGTAGGGAAAGAGCAGCTGGCAAGGGTATTACCAAAACACAAATGAATGATTAATATGGATCACCAATAATGCATATAGAAAAGGATGTTCCCAGCATAAGAGGGAATACTTAATCGCATGTATGTAAACTCTAGAAGCTTTACAGGGAAAAAAAAGAGAACTAGAAGACCTTGCAGCAAGTAAACAGTATGATATTATAGGTATTACTGAAACTTGGTGGGACGAATCTCATGATTGGACAGTTAATCGGGAGGGTTATATGCTGTTCAGGAGAGACAGAATAAATAAAAGGGGTGGAGGGGTATGTCTTTATGTAAAGCCTTTTTTAAAACCTGATATAAAGGAAGACATTCGTGATGGGACTGTAAATACTGTGGAGACTTTATGGGTTGAAATTGCATGCAGGGGAAAGGGAATAAAAAAGCTACTTATAGGGATATGCTACGAGCCGCCTGATGTGTCTGACGAGGAATTGTTACAAATGATTCATGTGATACTGCTAGGGGTAATAGGTTTTTAAACACACTAAATGATCACTACTTACTTCAACTAATCGAGGAACCAACTAGGTACAATGCAATCTTAGACCTGGTTTTAACAAACAATGGGAAATTGATATCAAATATTATAGTAGAGGAGCACATGGGCAACAGCGACCACAATATGGTCACATTCAATATCAGTTTTCACAAGCAGCCCTTAAAGGCTTAACTAAGACTCTAAACTTTAGTAAAGCCAACTTTGACATGAGGGAAGCTTTAAGGGACACTGACGGAATATTTTTTTCAAGGCAAGAATACTACAGAGAAATGGGAGGTATTAAAAACTTTGCTTGCTAGTTATACTAGTAAATTATTTCCCATGGGCAGCAAACGAAGGAGTAATAATTCCAAACCAATGTGGCTTAACAAAAAGATTAAGGAACTAATGGCCAAAAAGAGGTGAACATTCAAAAGGTATAAATCAGACAGGAAGTCGGAGTCATTCCAGTACTATAAGGATTGTAACAAAATAGGCAAAAAATAAATAAGAGCGTCTAAAATAGGAACGGAAAAGCTAATAGCAAAGGAAAGTATATCAAATGCCAAAAAGTTTTTTAAATATATCAACAGCAAAAGATTAAAGAAAGAGTATAGGCCCTTTAAAAGGCAATTTGGGCGTTCTAATCAAAGACGACAATGACAGCGGAAAAATTAAAAGTTTTTCTCATCTGTATTCACAAGAGAGGACCAGATGGTGGGATCGATGCATAACCTCAGCAATGATAACGTCCCACTGCTAAATGTTTATTTAAGTGAGAGAAGTAGTCAGTGACAGATAAAAAAAAAAAATAAGATTAATAAATCACCTGGTCCCGACGGAATTCACCCAAGGATTCTCATGGAGCTACACTCCTAATTAGCAAGACCCCTATATTTTATTTTCAATGACTCACATCAGGCATGGTCCCTAACGACTGGCGTACAGCGGAAGTAGTGCAGATATTTAAAAAGGGAAGTAAATCTTAACCGGGTAATTAAAGACCAGTATAGTTGGGAAAGTACTGGAAGGTATTTTAAGGGATAGAATACAGTAGTTCATTGAAACCAATAAGGTTATTAATAGGAACCAACATGGATTTGTGAAGGATAGATCATGTCATACTAACTTAATAGGCTTTTATGAAACAGTGCGAACCTAGATCAGGGTAAAGAGGTGGATGTAATTTTTTTTAGACTTTGCTAAAGCTTTCGATACAGTACATCACATGAGACTTTTCTACAAATTAAGAGAACTTGGGCTAATGAACACAATATGTACTCGGGTTAGAAATTGGTTGGATAAAAGGGAGCAGCGAGTGGTGATAAATGGAACGTTTTCAAATTAGACTAAAGTACTAAGTGGTGTGCCACAAGGGTCTGTACTTGGACCACTATTGTTCAACATTTTCATAAATGTTCTAGAAGTAGGTCTAGAGAGCACAGTGTCTATTATTGCAGACAATACCAAACTGTGTAAGGTTATACATTTGGTGGGGGATGCTAAGTCTCTTTAGAATGACTTATTTAAACTGGAAGCATGTGCAGCAAAATGGAGAATGAGGTTCAATATAGAAAAATGTAAGGTAATGCACTTTGGTAGCTAGAACAAAAATACTACCTTCATACTAAATGGGGAAAAACTAGGGGATTCTGTACTGAAAAAAGATTTGTGTTCACATAGATAACAAACTTAGCAGTAGTACCCAAAGTAGGAATGCAGCAAAAAATGCAAACAAGGTACATACAGTATTAGCATGCATTAAGCAGGGAATTGATGCAAGGGATGAGAGTGTTATAGTCCCATTATATAAATCATTAGTGAGGCCACATCTCGAATACTGTGCACAACTATGGGCACCATACTATAAAAAGGATATCCTGGAACTAGAAAAGGTTCAGAGACGGGTGAACATATTGATTAAGGGGATGGAGATGCTAGAATATGAGGAAAGGCTTGCTCGGCTAGGCATGTTTATACTGGGGAAAAAAGGAGATTAAGAGGGGACATGATTATGCCCGCTTTGGTTTGAGGAGAGTAGATTTCACACACAGAGACGGAAAGGTTTCTTCACAGTAAGTACAATACGTATTTGGAATTTCCTGCCTGAGAGAGTTGTAATGGCGGACTTGGTCATTACTTTTAAGAATGGGCTACATAAATTCCTAATGTATAAGGATTTACAGAAAATAATAAAAAAAAAGTGGAATTGATATAACGGCCAAACATTCACCACGGTTAAAATTAGTCTTAAAAATATTATAGTGTAGGAGATAACTAACAGGTTGAATTCGATGGATGAATTTGTCTTTTTCAACCTCAGAAACTGTTACTATGTTACAAGTTTTAGATACATTCAGAAACTTCAGCTAAGAACGTAACCAGTCCACGATACCTAGCTCCCTTTTCTCTGTTGGATCCAATTGCCTGCAATCCCCACCACCAACACCCTCATCATCAATTTCCTCCTCAATCAGGATCAGAAGTAGTCCTGTATCCAATTTCATAGGCATGACTGACTCCTCTCCTATCCAGGGTTCCTCCAGAGGATCCTTGAGTGCTACGCCTACTGTTGTTGCTGGGAATCAATCTTTTAATCCCAGATGGGGACCAGGAAGACTACTTGTAGTTTACCAAAACAATTGACTGTTCAACAATCCTTTGCAAGGAAGATGAAGTATGACAACAGTCACCAAGTTGCAAAGCAGATTACTGAGGCCATAACAACTATGCTGGTGTTAGACGTGCATCCAGTATCCACCATTAGTGTAGTGGGATTTAGACATTTGATTGATGTACTGTGTCCCCGGTACCAAATCCCATCTAGATTCTACTTCACTAGACAAGCAATTCCCAGTCTGTACAAGGACATTACAAAAAGTGTTATTAGTGTCCTCAAAAATGCCATTGTACCACAACAGTTGTACCATTGTACCATTAACCACAGATATAAGGACAAGTGGAACAGGGCAAACTAAAGACTACATGACTGTGACAGTCCACTGGATAGATGTACTGCCTTCTGCAGCACCAGCAGCATCTCACAAATGCCAACTCATTTAGAGGCAGGCTATGCTGTGTATCACCAGTTTTTGTAAGAGGCACACCACTGAGAACGTCTTACAAAAACTCAGGGAAATCATTGCACAATGGCTTACCCCACTTGGACTCTCCTCGGGATTTGTGATATCTGAAATTGCCACCAATATTGTGAGAGCATTAAATCTGGGTAAATTCCAACACGTCACATGTTTTGATCACACAATTAATTTGGTGGTGCAGAATTTAAAAAAAAAAAATGACAGGGGCGTGCAGGAGATGCTATCGGTGGCCCGAAACATTTTGGGGCATATTCAACACTCAGCAACTGCATGTCGAAGACTGGAGCACCAGCAAACACTTTTTAATTTGCGCCTCCATCATCTGAAGCAAGAGGTAGTAACGAGGTGGAATTCTACCTTTTATATGCTTCAGTGGATGGAGGAACAGCAAAAGGCCATTCAAGCCTACACATCCAACTATGATATAGGGAAAGGAGTGGGAATCCACCTGAGTCAAATGCAGTAGAGAATAATTTGCGTGTTGTGCAAAGTTCTCAAACCCTTTGAAGTTGCCAAATGTGAACTTGGGGGGTTATTCTGACCCATTCGCTCGCTGCGTTTTAACGCAGCAGAGCGAACGGGTCCCTTCTGCGCATTCGCCGGCGCCGTAGTGCGCCGGCGAATGCCAGAAGGATGTAGTAGGGATGCGATCGCCTCTGCCTGATTGACAGGCAGAGGCGATCGCTGGGCGGGAGGGGGCAGAACGGCGGCATTTGGCTGCCGTTTCGTGGGTTTGGTCCGGCCACGCCTGACGTCACGCAGCCGCTGCGGACCAGGGAACGATGAGTAGCTCCCGGCAAGCACGATAAAGCTGTGCTGGCCAGGAGCTACTCGTGAAGTGCAAAGGCATCGCCGCTGTGCGATGCCTTTGCACTTCTCCGAGGGGGGACCGGACTGACATGCGGGGCGCGCTAGCCCTGTGCTGGGCATCCCCCTGCATGTCTGGGAAGAAGATCGTAGCTGTGCTAAATTTAGCACAGTTACGATCAACTCGGAATGACCCCCTTAGTTCAGACACAGCTAGCTTGAGTCAGGTCATTCCCCTCATCTGGCTTTGCAAAAGCAGCTGGAGAAAGTGAAGGAGGAGCTAAAAACTGAGTGATTCCGCCAACTGTGTCGGACTTGTAGATCAAGCCCTTCATTCTCTTTGCCAGTATTCAAGGGTCATCAATCTCTTGAAATCAGATCACTATATTTTGGCGACCGTACTTGAGCCTAGGTTTAAGTCATACGTTGGGTCTTTCTTTCCAACAGGCACAAATCTGCAGAGATGCAAAGAGCTGTTGGTGAGAATATTGTCAGCTCAAGCAGAACATGACACGGCTACATCTCCATTTTCTCCGGCAACTGCGAGGAAAACACATTTTCCAAACAGACCCACTGGCGATGATGAATGATCAGGAAAGACTTTTGACATCTGGTCCGGACTGAAGGAGCTGCCTACAATTACTGACATGTCACTGCATGTGATGCTGTCACCATTGAAAGAATGGTTGATGATTATTTCAGTGATAGCATCCATGCAGGCATGTCAGACAGTCCGTTTCAATACTGGCAGGAAAAAGAGGCAATTTGGATGCCTTTGCATAAACTGGCTTTGTTTTACTTAAGTTGCCCACCCTGCAGTGTGTACTCAGAAAGAGTTTTTAGCGCAGCCTGGAACCTTGTAAGCGATCGGCGTAGGAGGTTACTTCCCCAAAATATGGATAAGATGATGTTCATCAAAATGAATTACAAATTCCATGAGGAAGACCTTTACCAGTATTTACCTCCAAAAAGTACAGAGGGACCTGTGATGGTGGATTCCAGAGGGGACAAATTAATAGTTGGGAGGGCCCAAGGACAATTCCATCTTGCATCTCTTTTCTTTGCATTATGTGCTCTTTGGAGCATTTTTTTGGCATAGTTTATAAAACTGATACCCTGTTTGCCACTGCAGTGCCACTCCTAGATGTGCCACGTGTTTGTGCCGCCCACTTCTGTCGCTTAGCTTAGTCATCTAGCTACCTCCCTGCAACCTTTTGGCATAAACTGGAAAGGAGTGGAAATGAATGTTATTGAGGTTAATGATACTGTAGGAACAATAACACCCCCAAATTATGTTAGTTTAGCTGTTTTTATGATTTTTTTTCAAAACAATCCAGATCCAAAACCCGCAAAGCTGGGTTTGGCAAAACCAATACAGATCCAAAACACGAAGTAGATACAGATCCAAAACTCAAAACCCGAAAAATGGCCCGGCGCACACCCCTACTATATACTCTCCTTTGTGTCTTATCACCTGAATCTTTCTCTCTTTTAATTGCCCCCTACACCTCTCACTCCCTGCTACCTCTTCAGCCTCTGCTTTTATCTCACCCCTGCTCCTCTACCCTATCTCACTCACTGTGCCTCACTCCCCCATCTCATCCCCTGTGCATCACTCCCCCATCTCACTCCCCTATCTCACCCCCTGCTACTGTCATTTCCCTGAGACATACCTCTGTGTCTGCTGGGAGCGGGACGGAGGAGGAGCAGGGAGCATCAGTTGGGTCCTGGCTGCAGTGCAGTTTGATGTTGTCAGCGGCCTCCAACCATTCCTGCGGACTGGCTGACAAATGAAAATGCCATGCTTTGAATCTGGCTTGCAGACCGCCAGCCAATGAGAAGCTGACACTTAGCATGTACATATTTTGGGTAGTATGGATTTATACCCATACAGTCCAACAATATTTCCTGCTGAATGAAATGAGATGACACAAGTTATATTTACATGTGACCTATGTGGGTGTCACAGGCCCACCCACCACCACAGCCTGCTTTCCTTTTCATTTTGTTTTTTCAAATTAACTTTCTCTCCACTCTCTGAATAGCCTCTGTGAGTCTCTCTCTGCAAAGCTTCTGCAAGCCACCAAAAATGGGCACATTCTGCCTATTGCCATATAGAAGTATATTTACTATTGGGTAGTTTGTCAAAGCCACCGATGACCAGCAGCTTATGTGGTTTTAAAGTGGCAACAGAAATAAATGCTAAACCGACGGTATTGACAGATAGAAAATATGGGATACGGTCATTAGGTCGACAGTCATTAGGTTGACCACTATTGGTCAACATGCATTAGGTTGACATGGTCACTAGGTCGACATGGAAAAAGTTTGACATGCGTTTTTCACATTTTTTTTTTCATTTTTAGAACTTTTTCATACTTTCCGATCCACATGGACTACGATTGGGGATAGTAACCTGTGTCGACCTTTTTCCATGTCGACCTTGTTTATGTAAACCTAATGACCATGTTGACCTAGTGACTATGTCGACCAATAGCGGTCGACCTAATGACCCACACCCGAAAATATACCCTAGAGAGGCAGCATGCAACATTATAGGTGAGAACATATTCTTGTACACATGCAAGCTCCCTATCCTTACCTCTACTCCGCCAATGGGTGAATGCGCGTATCATGAGCACCTATTCTCCGACCTGCTTTCGTCATTGTTCTGCTGCTGCATTCCATCTCACTTATGAATGTGAATGTCTCAGTCAGAGTTTCCCAAACTTTGCCATTGCAGTCCAGTTTTTAAGGATATCCATGCTTGAGTACAGGTTACTTTATTAGTACCTTAGTCAAATTGATTTAACCCTCTGGACCCAAGCATGGATACTCTTAAAACCTGGACTGTAATGGTGGAGTTTGGGAAATTGTCTCAATCTACAGCCTTCTCCCCTGTTCCTGTATAGCTTCACAATTCTGTTTCTGTCTCCAATTTAATATGTATTTTAGTTGTTTTTTAATGATTAATAAGGCTGTTATCAGATGCCCAGTATGTGTGTGTGTGGCATTTGAATGTGAAAGGTAAATCAGAATTAAACCACCTGGCCTGTCTAGAATAACTAAACTTCCCCTGTAATATCCCTTACTTAACCTATTTTGCCAAATCTAAGATGGGTTTTCCTGAAGTTAAAGTCTGTCTGGACGGTCTTAAGTTCACCTACAATTTCCTCAACATACTTTTAATCAGATATAATGTTATCCTAACAATAGGTTCCTTAAATTGTAGCAGTACAAAATAAAATGTTGCCTAGCGAATGAGCACTGTTACAAATACAATGCAATTTATTAAATGATAGAAAAGTAGTCACGCTGCTTCAGATAAAAACAAAAAATAGCATTGAGGACACTAGTAATCCTGACCAAATCCCCATCTGCATTTACTGAAATGCAGCCCCATACTTGCAAGGAACCTCCACCATGCTTCACTGGTCGTCGTCGTCGTGAAATGCAACCATTTTGCTAAACAGCGATGCTCCCGCATCTACAGGGTAGCCCTCTGCCACCACAGCCCAGCTGCGAAGGCAGTCACCGGGCAGCCATGTTTTGGGTAGAAGCGGCTGCGTGTGATGTCACGCAGGCGCCACAGCTTGCCCCGGACATGTCTCTGTTGTCCAGACTGCACCCCCTCAATGCTACATAGACTCCCACAAAACACAGTGTTGACACCTGTGAATGGCTCTGCCTGTCAATCAGCGCAGTGGCATCTCACTGTGTGCGCACAGTGCACAGGGGCTTAAGTATGCTAACGCATCGCTGCTGCGTCTCATAATGAATTAGGCCCTATATGCATTATATTACTTATGTTATCAGTGAGGATCTCTGTAAAACAACACTAGCTGATATTGCTAGTCATGAGGATGGTAAAGCTGATGCAATTGATGTTGCCATACTTAAATCTTAAAAACCTTTACACTGATCTGAATAAAGTAGTGGAGCTAGGCACAGATTGAGCTTTTGTCATGATGGGGAGAAGAAATGGTGTATGGGTGTAGCTTAGGGGTGAGCAAAATACGGCCCGCGGCCGGATGCGGCCCGCAAACCGATCCTGCCCGGCCCACTGCCTCCCTCCAGCGAGTAATGACAAGCGGCCCGACCGGCTGAGCTGCTTGTCATTGCTCTGCACTGCAGTACCTCCTAGCTGCCGGCGGCGCCTCTCTCCCCTGCTGCGTTGTAGCAGCCTCCTCCTCCTCCCGTCCACAGTGACAACGGCTGTGTTCAGCCGAAAAGGGGGCGGGGCTATGTGCCGATGGGGGGCGGGGCTACACGGGACCTCAGGGGGCGGAGCTACACGGGACAAGAGGCAAACTGCTACAGATCCATCCTTCCTGCCACTGCCAGCCAGATCAGTAAGTAAATGGGAAAAGTGAAAGAAAGTGTGTGTGTGTGTGTGTGTGTGTGTGTGTGTGTGTGTGTGTGTGTGTGTGTGTGTGTGTGTGTGTGTGTGTGTGAGAGTGTGTGAGAGAGTGTGTGTGTGATAGTGTGTGTATATTTGTGTGTGCGGGCAGTGGCGTCTGACTTTTTTTAGGTTGCGGGGAGAGAACTTTAGCTCTCGCTGTACCATCCCCTCCTGTGTTCTGTCACCATGTCACCCCTGTGTTCTGTCACGTGTCACCCCCCCATGTTCTGTCACCGTGTCATCCCTGTGTTCTGTCACATTGTCACCCCCCCGTGTTCTGTCACTGTCCCCCCCCGTGTTCTGTCACTGTGTCACCCCCCCCCCCGTGTTCTGTCACTATCACCGCCCCCCCGTGTTCTGTCACTGTGTCACCCCCCCCCCCTTGTTCTGTCACTGCGTCACCCCCGCCGTGTTCTGTCACTGTCAACCCCACCGTGTTCTGTCACCGTGTCGCCCAGAGTCGTCACCGGGTGTGGTGACACCCTGAGCGCACTCTGTACTATTACACGCCCCCCCCCCCACTCGGGGGGCGCGTGGTGCCCGAAAAGTGGGTGTGACCTAATTTAGAAGGGGCGTGGCCTGGTAGGTCTTTTCTCTTTCGCTCCGGGGGCATGTCCAGCTTCCCCAAAGATGCTGGCTGACCCCGGAGACTGGACTGTGTGTGTGCTGGCTCTTATCTGTGACAGGAGCCGAGTGCCAGTGCCGTAACTAGGCATTTTAGCGCTGTGTGCAAGAAACGACATTGGTGCCCCCCCCCCATGTAAGATAGGGGCAGTGCGCGCCATAGGCGCGTGAAAAATATATAGGGGTGTGGCTTCATGGTGAAGGGGCGTGGCCACAAATTAATAGCAATTCATACTACGGCGCACAGTAGTCTACATTATTCAAATTACGCTGCACAGTAGCGCCACTACACCAGGTAGAGCCCCTTTTACACATTACAGCAGACAGCGTCCCCCTTTTTACACATTACAGCAGACAGTCTCCCTTTTAACACATTGCGGCAGCCAGTCCCCCTTTTTACACATTAAGGCAGCCAGTCCCCCATTTTACACATTGCGGCAGCCAGTCCCCCTTTTTACACATTGCGGCAGCCAGTCCCCCTTTTTACACATTGCGGCAGCCAGTCCCCCTTTTTAAACATTGCGGCAGCCAGTCCCCCTTTTTACACATTGCGGCAGCCATGCCCCCTTTTTACACATTGCGGCAGCCAGTCCCCCTTTTTACACATTGCGGCAGCCAGTCCCCATTTTTACACATTGCGGCAGCCAGTCCCCCTTTTTACACATTGCGGCAGCCAGGCCCCCTTTTTACACATTGCGGCAGCCAGGCCCCCTTTTTACACATTGCGGCAGCCAGACCCCCTTTTTACACATTATGGCAGACGGTGTCCCCCAGAGAGAGAGAGAGAGAGATACATACTTACCATCTCCCCGCTGACAGGCTCCTCGTGCAGCTCCCTCGGTGCAGGAAGGTGAGAAGGAGGAGGAGGGAGGGGGACTGAAGCCGCAGCAGCGCTATTTCATTGGTAGTAAGCGCCGCTGCAGCATCCCCCTCTCCTTCTGTATTGGCTGCCCGGCGCTGCTGTGGATGCTCGGATGGAGGAACCGCATCCCAGCATCCACAGCAGCGCCGGGCAGCCAATACGGAAGGAGAGGGGGATGCTGCAGCGGCGCTTACTACCAATGAAATAGCGCTGCTGCGGCTCCAGTCCCCCTCCCTCCTCCTCCTTCTCACCTGCCCGGCGCTGTAGCTCTCCTCCACAGCGCGGCGGCGGCGCACGGCGCAGACTTCAGAGGCATGTAATGAGTCAATTTGATTCATTACATGCCGCTGGCCGTGCGCCCTCAGGGCAACTGCGCTGTGTGCCAAGCCCACTTGGCACACACGTAGTTATGGCCCTGCCGAGTGCTGCAGGAGTTTATCTCACTGCAGCACTCGGCTCCTGTCACAACAGAAGAGCTGGCACTTTGGTGTCACCCCGTCCAAGGGGGACACCCGAGTGCTGGTCGCACCCCCCGCACCCACCTTCTGACACCACTGGTGTCACCCCCCATGTTCTGTCACTGTGTCACCCCCACCGTGTTCTGTCACTGTGTCACCCCCCCCCGTGTTCTGTCACTGTGTCACCCCCCCCGTGTTCTGTCACTGTGTCACCCCCCCCCCCCCCCCCGTGTTCTGTCACTGTGTCACCTCCACCATGTTCTATCACTGTGTCACACCTTTCCCCAGGGGCTATAAGACACTGGATAATTTGCTTGCTGCGCAATAATTATCCTAAATAAAATGTTAATGTGTAAAAGGGGGCTCTACCTGCTGTAATGTGTGTAAGTGGCGCTGTGTGGCGCAATTTGAATAATGGAGACTATTGTGCAGCCTTATATGAATCTGTATTATTTTTTGCCCACACCCCTTCCACATGAAGCCACGTCCCTATATTTTTGGCAAGAGGGGGGAGCTGCTATTTTGTTTGTGGCCCTCGGATACTGACAGGAATTGTGAAGTGGCCCCTCAGCTGAAATAATTGCCCACCCCTGGTGTAGCTGATGCACAAAGGTGTAATACATTTAAGTACCTTGCTACACATCTATGATGACAGACAGTTCCATAAGGGAATTAAGGACAAATGTAATCAACTACCAACCAATCAGCTCCTAACTCATTTTTCAAACAGCCTGTAACATGGCAGTTTGGAGCTGATTGGCTGGTACTTTATCCCTCTCCACTTTATCTCTCTTCAAGGCTTAGTACATCTCTCCTTTAGTCTTGCATGAGAGTCACAAAATGCATGACAGAATAGACATTAAATCAAAAGAATGAAAGCAATAGGTGGTTAAGTGCCTATGAAGCATTTAGTGCTGTGTTAATACCTTATCCAGCACTAAAGTTGTAGAACATATTGTATTGCTGAGAAAAACAGGGATGTAAATGAAGCTAAACCCAAAGGGCTACTTTTAAATAGAGATTTACACCAGCCCATTTTTGCTGGTTTTGGTTCTAATTTGTCGTTGAATTTTGGTTTTGGATTCGGTTTTCCCAAAACCGCCTCATGTGTTTTGGATTTGTTTTTTTTCCTTCAAATTGACAACTAAAATCACATAATTGTTTTTGTTCCTGCAGTATTTTAACCTTAATAGCATTCATTTCCAGTCAATTTTGACCACCCCATAGCTCAGAACTAATATTGTTTTCATCCAGTTTAGGCCAAAGGCTGCTGCAAGCTGGCTGGTTACTAAGTGACAGAGCAGCGGCACAAACACAAGCAGTTTATAGCACATCTATGAAACATTGTCACACAGCAGTGTCAGTAAAGAAAAGTGGTGCAAGATGGAATTGTCCTTGGGCCCCCCCACTCACCCTTTTGTTGGATATTAAAAAAAGACATGCACAGTTTAAAAACCAAGCACTTCCATACCTCCTAATTGTCCCGAATCCAGTGAGACAGTCCCGCTATTCAGACACTGTCCCACCTGCGGGTCACAGTGTCCCACGCATGGGGGTTGAGGGGGGGCAGGTTGGGAGAGCCAGTGATCACTGCTGCTCTGATCTTCAAAGCAGCCAGTGATCACTGAATTAGATGCTTTGCACATCTAAACAGTGCAGGGAGTGAGGCAGGGGCTGACCAGCTGCTCAGGGAGCGCTGGGCAAGCCCCCAAAATTACAAAAATGGTCAGGTGGTGAGGCCCTGCCCCCCTTTGGCTAGGCCCCATCCTTCCTCTGAAGCCCCACCCCCTTGCACCAGAGGCACAGCAGATCCTGCATCAAAACATACAAAATTGGGAGGTATGCACTTCATCAACAAGGACTGCCACTTTTATGGTTGAAGTGCTTAGTTTGTTTGTCCCCCACACTGGACAGATATATATGTCAGCAGCACTGCAGTGGATGGACACTGGACAGCTATACATCAGCAGCACTGGAGTGGATGGACACTGGACATATATATTTATGTCCGCTGCACTGGAGTGGACGCACAATGGACAGATATACACATCAGCAGCACTCAGCACTGGAGTGGATGGACATTGGACAGATATCAGTTTGTAAATGCTGTCATTGCAAATCTAAAAAAATGTTTCCCAAAGGAAACCCTGGGCCTACTGAACTCATTTGAAGTAATAAAACCCAAACACTATCCAGCTTTAACTACTGCTGCATTGCCATTGGTTATGGCAATTTCTCAAAGTCATGTGTCATTACTGTATGCATTTTGTGTGCCCTGGGTAGGTTGTGCTCACGGTATTATGAGTGATAACCTGCCATGATGTGAATTATTATAGTTCTCCAAAAATGTATATTTCTTGAATGTCTGTTTTGCTAGTTTCAAAACTATGGGCCTAATTCAGACCTGATCACAGTTGTGCGTATTCGCACAGCGGCCGATTATCGAATGACTGCGCATGCATATGCACCGCAGTGCGCAGGCGCATGCCAAACAGCGACAGAATGGTGCAAAAATTTAAATTGCTAGGCGTACTGTCGAAGTCAAAAATATTACATGGAAAGAACATACAAACTACACACATTATGAGTCGCTATACTTGCAAATACGCGCAGCGAGCACAGCAATATATGGTAACACACGCATTTACACGGACATGCCACAGAGATGGATTCGACACTTATTTCATACAGTACATAACTATAATAATATCAAGCGCCAGACATCATGATGATTTAAAATTATATATAATGAAGAAATGTCATGTATGTGTATTATTTGAACGAAACCAGATAGACCTGTCATATTTACTATTAGAGCAACCAGATTAATGTGTAGATTCATTTGATACTTGTTATAAAGTTGTAGGACATTGCAACAAATAATTATGATTAAATGTATGTAAGTTAAAATCACTTTTATTAGAACAATAGATATTCCAAACAGGTAGTGGACAGGAAGCTCAGGCCAGCCCCTTTGGACGTCCCCAAGGCTGAACCTGTTCAGCATATACAAAGAGACTAGTGACTCATCATGAATGAGTGAGTCCCCTGCCCCAGAAACTAGATAACACATTGCTGACCACACAGGAGGGCAGTTGCTGATCGGTCCCAGACGATGATAGAGTTCTTGCATGATTTTACAGAGAGAGAGAGAGTCATATGGAGGGACAAATTTACATGAGAAAGATACGGTAATTGTATCGCTGACCTGTAACTGTATGTAACTGTATGTAACTGTATGTTTCAACTGCTTACTGTGTGAGTGTAACCATGTAACTATAGGTATACTGTACTTTGTAATATATTGAAATCCATATCCTTTTAATAACAAATATATACATAAATGAGCTTTGGAACTCAGATAATGTGTGGGCGTATTGTTTTCTCTTATGGGATGCAGTGTTTTGCGATGTGCAGCGCACTTTTATCGTATATGGTAATAAGATGCGCCTGGCGTCTGCAATATATAATAGAGTGGGCATTTTAAATATTTGTGAGAAAGCAATTTGGCATTCACAGATGGGGGCTGGTCCGCGATATCAGGGTCTTAATGATGCACTGTACATTACAAACGCGGCTGTAATCGACCGGCTCCGATGGACACATCGCGACGCTGATGAAAATAACATCCACGTGTATTGTTGTGATATCAGTAAGCCAATGATATGAAATTTCAAGGGACAATGCGTTTCTCATAATATTTAAGATGCTAAAATGTATTTTTATTGTTGCAAAACAAAGTTCAAATAAGTCATATTGTGTTTGATTCAGATTGGATTGTTTATCTGTTAAGTAGGGTTGAAAGTGCATTTAAAAGTTGCTGCATAGCCTTGATATAGTTTTTTTTTTTAACTCAGGCCTAAAATAACTTCTGGTGCTTGTATAATGTGTGATTTCTTTGTGACAAAGGAAGCCGCATGGTCTGTCCTCCATTTTGGACTAACCACATGGTCTGTCCACCATTTTGTGTAAACCTCATGGATGTGGAAGGGGGAGGAGCAGTGGCCATTTTAGGAAGGTCATTTTCTAAATAGCTGATTTTCAGTCTGCTCAGAATAATCAGTTTCCTTGGTCACATCAAGCACAATTTATGAGTTACCAATGCATTTATTTAACCCATGCCATAGTCAATTACAAATAGTTTCAGTTGGGCCTAGTGAGAGTAAATGGTGAGATAAATGCTTGGCTTGCTGTAAGAAATTGAAAAAAAAACAAATAAAAAAAACAAAACAAAAACTTTTTTCCTTCTTCTTTCCCAGGATTTAGTTAACTTTCTGTTTGCTATAGGATAGCCATTGAAATGCAAATTAACCTGTGTAACTACTTTTCTCTAACGTCCTAAGTGGATGCTGGGGACTCCGTAAGGACCATGGGGAATAGCGGCTCCGCAGGAGACTGGGCACATCTAAAGAAAGCTTTAGGACTATCTGGTGTGCACTGGCTCCTCCCCCTATGACCCTCCTCCAAGCCTCAGTTAGATCTCTGTGCCCGAACGAGAAGGGTGCACACTAGGGGCTCTCCTGAGCTTCTTAGTGAAAGTTTTAGTTTAGGTTTTTTATTTTCAGTGAGACCTGCTGGCAACAGGCTCACTGCATCGAGGGACTAAGGGGAGAAGAAGCGAACTCACCTGCGTGCAGAGTGGATTGGGCTTCTTAGGCTACTGGACATTAGCTCCAGAGGGACGATCACAGGCCCAGCTTGGATGGGTCCCAGAGCCGCACCGCCGGCCCCCTTACAGAGCCAGAAGGCAGAAGAGGTCCAGAAAATCGGCGGCAGAAGACGTCCTGTCTTCAACAAGGTAGCGCACAGCACTGCAGCTGTGCGCCATTGCTCTCAGCACACTTCACACTCCGGTCACTGCGCTGGGGGGGCGCCCTGAGACGCAATAATAAACACCTTGGATGGCAAAAAATGCATCACATATAGCTCCTGGGCTATATGGATGCATTTAACCCCTGCCAAAATACATAAAAAAACGGGAGATAAGGCCGCCGATAAGGGGGCGGAGCCTATCTCCTCAGCACACTGGCGCCATTTTCCCTCACAGCTCCATTGGAGGGAAGCTCCCTGTCTCTCCCCTGCAGTCACTACACTACAGAAAGGGTTAAAAAAGAGAGGGGGGCACAAATTAGGCGCAGTATTAACTATACAGCAGCTATAAGGGGAAAAACACTTATATAAGGTTATCCCTGTATATATATAGCGCTCTGGTGTGTGCTGGCAAACTCTCCCTCTGTCTCCCCAAAGTGCTAGTGGGGTCCTGTCCTCTATCAGAGCATTCCCTGTGTGTGTGCTGTATGTCGGTACTTTTGTGTCGACATGTATGAGGAGAAAAATGATGTGGAGACGGAGCAGATTGCCTGTAATAGTGATGTCACCCCCTAGGGGGTCGACACCTGAGTGGATGAACTATTGGAAGAAATTACGTGACAGTGTCAGCTCTGTATAAAAGACAGTGGTTGACATGAGACAGCCGGCTACTCAGCTTGTGCCTGTCCAGACGTCTCATAGGCCGTCAGGGGCTCTAAAGCGCCCGTTACCTCAGATGGCAGATATAGACGCCGACACGGATACTGACTCCAGTGTCGACGGTGAAGAGACAAATGTGACTTCCAGTAGGGCCACACGTTACATGATTGAGGCAATGAAAAATGTTTTACACATTTCTGATAATACGAGTACCACCAAAAAGGGGTATTATGTTCGGTGAGGAAAAACTACCTGTAGTTTTCCTGAATCTGAGAAATTAAATGAGGTGTGTGATGATGCGTGGGTTTCCCCCGATAACAACTGATAATTTCTAAAATGTTATTGGCATTATATCCTTTCCCGCCAGAGGTTAGGGTGCGTTGGGAAACACCCCCTAGGGTGGATATAGCGCTCACACGCTTGTAAGGGCTCTATCCTCTCCTGAGATGGCCGCCCTTAAGGATCCTGCTGATAAAAAGCAGGAGGGTATCCTAAAATGTATTTACACACACACTGGTGTTATACTGCGACCAGCAATCGCCTCAGCCTGGATGTGCAGTGCTGGGTTGGCGTGGTCGGATTCCCTGACTGAAAATATTGATACCCTAGATAAGGACAGTATATTTTTGCCTATAGAGCATTTGAAAGATGCATTTCTATATATGCGTGATGCACAGCGGAATATTTGCCGACTGGCATCAAGTCTAAGTGCGTTGTCCATTTCTACCAGTAGAGGGTTATGGACACGTCAGTGGTCAGGTGATGCGTATTCCAAACGGCATTTGGAAGTATTGCCTTATTAAGGGGAGGAGTTATTTGGGGTCGGTCTTTCAGACCTGGTGGCCACGGCAACAGCTGGGAAATCCACGTTTGTACCCCAGGTCGCCTCTCAACATGAGAAGACGCCGTATTATCAGGCGCAGTCTTTTCGTGGATAAGCGGGCAAAAGGTTCCTCATTTCTGCCCCGTGACAGAGGGAGAGGAAAAAGGCTGCAGAAATCAGCCAGTTCCCAGGAACAGAAACCCTCTCCCGCCTCTGCCAAGCCCTCAGTATACGCTGGGGCTTTACAAGCAGAATCAGGCACGGTGGGGGGCCCGTCTCAATGAATTTCAGCGCGCAGTGGGCTCACTCGCAAGTAGACCCCTGGATCCTTCAGGTGATATCTCAGGGGTACAAATTAGAATTCGAGACGTCTCCCCCTCGCCGTTTCCTAAAGTCGGCTTTACCGATGTCTCCTTCTGACAGGGAGACAGTTTTGGAAGCCATTCACAAGCTGTATTCCCAGCAGGTGATAATCAAGATACCCCTCCTGCAACAGGGAACGGGGTATTATTCCACACTGTTGTGGTACCGAAGCCGGACGGCTCGGTGAGACCGATTCTAAATCTAAAATCTTTGAACACTTACATACAGAGGTTCAAATTCAAGATTGAGTCACTCAGAGCAGTGATTGCGAACCTGGAAGAAGGGGACTACATGATGTCTCGGGACATCAAGGATGCTTACCTTCATGTCAAAATTTACCCTTCTCACCAAGGGTACCTCAGGTTTATGGTACAGAACTGTCACTATCAGTTCAGACGCTGCCGTATGGATGGTCCACGGCACCCCGGGTCTTTACCAAGGTAATGGCCGAAATGTTGATATTCCTTCAGAGGAAGGGAATTTTAGTTATCCCTTACTTGGACAATTCCCTGATAAGGGTAAGATCCAGGGAACAGTTGGAGGTCGGTGTAGCACTATCTCAGGTAGTGTTGCTGCAGCACGGTTGGATTCTCAATATTCCAAAATCGCAGCTGGTTCCGACGACTTGTCTTCTGTTCCTAGGGATGATCCTGGACACAGTCCAGAAAAAGGTGTTTCTCCCAGAGGAGAAAGCCAGGGAGTTATCCGAGCTAGTCAGGAACCTACTAAAACCGAGCCAAGTCTCAGTGCATCAATGCACAAGGGTTCTGGGTAAAATGGTGGCTTCCTACGAAGCAATCCCATTCGGCAGATTCCACGCAAGAACTTTCCAGTGGGACCTGCTGGACAAATGGTCCGGGTCGCATCTTCAGATGCATCAGCGGATAACCCTGTCACCAAGGACAAGGGGTCCCTCCTGTGGTGGTTGCAGAGTGCTCATTTTCTAGAGGGCCGCAGATTCGGCATTCAGGACTGGGTCCTGGTAACCACAGATGCCAGCCTGCGAGGCTGGGGAGCAGTCACACAGGGAAGGAATATCCAGGACTTATGGTCAAGCCTGGAGACATCACTTCACATAAATATCCTGAAGCTAAGGGACATTTACAATGCTCTAAGCTTAGCAAGACCTCTGCTTCAAGGTCAGCCGGTGTTGATCCAGTCGGACAACATCACGGCAGTCACCCACGTAAACAGACAGGGTGGCACAAGAAGCAGGAGGGCAATGGCAGAAGCTGCCATTGCCCTCCAAGAAGCTGGGCGGAAAATCATGTGATAGCACTGTCAGCAGTATTCATTCCGGGAGTGGACAACTGGGAAGCAGACTTCCTCAGCACGATCTCCACCCGGGAGAGTGGGGACTTCACCCAGAAGTCTTCCACATGATTATAAACCGTTGGGAAAAACTCGACAGGTATTGCGCCAGGTCCAGGGACCCTCAGGCAATAGCTGTAGACGCTCTGGTAACACCGTGGGTGTACCAGTCAGGGTATGTGTTCCCTCCTCTGCCTCTCATACCCAAGGTACTGAGATTGATAAGATGGAGAGGAGTAAGCACTATATTCGTGGCTCCGGATTGGCCAAGAAGGACTTGGTAACCGGAACTTCAAGAGATGCTCACTGAGGATCCGTGGCCTCTACCTCTAAGAAGGGACCTGCTCCAGCAAGGACCCTGTCTGTTCCAAGACTTACCGCGGCTGCGTTTGACGGCATGGCGGTTGAACGCCGGATCCTGAAGGAAAAAAGGCATTCCGGATGAAGTCATCCCTATCCTGATCAAAGCCAGGAAGGATGTAACCGCAAAAACATTATCACCGCAATTGGCGAAAATATGTTGCGTGGTGCGAGGCCAGTAAGGCCCGACGGTGGAAATTCAACTGGGTCGATTCCTACATTTCCTGCAAACAGGAGTGTCTATGGGCCTGAAATTGGGGTCCATTAAGGTTCAAATTTCGGCCCTGTCAATTTTCTTCCAAAAAGAACTAGCTTCAGTCCCTGAAGTTCAGACGTTTGTAAAAGGGGTACTGCATATACAGCCTCCTTTTGTGCCTCCAGTGGCACTTTGGGATCTCAATGTAGTTTTGGGTTCCAAAAGTCACATTGGTTTGAACCACTTAAATCTGTGGAGTTAAAATATCTCACATGGAAAGTGGTCATGCTGTTGGCCCTGGCCTGGGCCAGGCGCGTGTCAGAATTGGCGGCTTTATCCTGAAATAGCCCTTATCTGATGTTCCATTCGGACAGGGCGGAATTGAGGACTCGTCCTCAGTTTCTCCCTAAGGTGGTTTCAGCGTTTCACCTGAACCAACCTATTTGTGATGCCTGCGGCTACTAGGGACTTGGAGGACTCCAAGTTGCTAAACGTTGTCAGGGCCCTGAAAATATATGTTTCCAGGGGGCTGGAGTCAGGAAATCTGACTCGCTGTTTATCCTGTATGCACCCAACAAGCTGGGTGCTCCTGCTTCTAAGCAGACTATTGCTCGTTGGATTTGTAGTACAATTCAGCTTGCACATTCTGTGGCAGGCCTGCCACAGCCAAAAATCTGTAAATGCCCACTCCACAAGGAAGGTGGGCTCATCTTGGGCGGCTGCCCGAGGGGTCTCGGCTTTACAACTTTGCCGAGCAGCTACTTGGTCAGGAGCAAATACGTTTGTAAAATTCTACAAAATTGATATCCTGGCTGAGGAGGACCTGGAAAAAAATGTCTATACAGCTGGAGATGATTTCTCAAACTGTATAACCTGGCGCTTTATATGATTAGATTAATAAATTAAAAAAAATTTTCAAAAAAGTATAAAAGCTAAGGAGCTGCTGAGCAAAAACAGCTGGTTAGACTGAAAGAATATAAATACAACAAAAGAGAGATATGCTCTGCGCTCCAAATTTATTGGTAATTAATTAAATAATAAATTAATTAATCAAGTGCAGTCTAGCAGGGTGAATAATTGACTCAATGCAACTATTTTATGTCACAAAAGTTTATATCAAATTGTCAAACTCAACGAATACAAAGAATCGGTTTACATAGAAAACATATTAAAAGGACACATATATCCTATCTTTATAATGTGCACATTAAAGAATAATAATGTGTCTAGCCTAAAAATGTGCTGATTCTAACAGCAGACTGTAAAATCACTGTTAATTTAAACAGGGAAAAAGCTCTTTGTGGTATCAACTTCTAAAAACACTGGCGTCCCAGTGTGATTATAGATGGTATAACTCCGCAATAGGTTAAAGTTACTTTAGGTATGTATGCCGTAATAATTACCACCGTGCTGGTTCCTGAGTGATGCTGCAGGGTCCTGTGTGAAATTACACGGGGTGAGACATGGTGCTGCAATTGGTGTCTCTGATGATCAATGTGAAACTGACCCGCTTGTGATAAATTGTAACTAAATTCAGGGCCGTCAGTCCTCAACAGAATGTGGCTGACTCCAGAAAATTCACAGCGGAGGACGTCACCCGTATGATAGATGATTCGGTGAATGGCTGTGTGGCTACCACTTAGCCGGCACTGACTCGACCTCACTGCGGGGGTCCGTGTATGAGTGGCTGTGTAGCTCCACTTTGCCAGCGCTGACTCAACCTCACTGCGGGGGTCCGTGGATAGATGGCTGTATAGCTCCACTTAGCCGGCACTGACTCGACCTCACTGCGGGGGTCCGTGGGTGTCCGTCTCGCGGGTCTGTTTATCCAGAGGCAGCTGCGGCTATGGCTTTGCCCAGTTGGAATGGCTATACTGAAGGTAACCAGCGGAGTGCGGGAATTTCAAACACAAGGAGCTGATCCGTGCTGTGTGAGTGTTCAATCAATCACACTCAGATGTGAGAAAGGGGCGTCAACGCGTTTCGTCTCCTAGCAACCGGAGACTTCCTCAAGACGAATGCCTTCCTGTTGAAAGCTGGGTTATTTATACCCAACTAATTACTTAAATGAAATCCGGTGTATCAATTAAAAATTAAAATGTTGTTTAGGCACATAATACTCAAAAACTATGAAATGAGTGTATTTAGGATATCCGTCATTTAACTATAATGCATACATGATTTAAGGAACATTGAGTCAATCATTATTTTATTTTCTAATCACAGAATTAAACATCTAATAAAGTATTTTAGATTTATTCGCCAATAATTAAAGCTTTAAAGAGTGAGCAGAGAAAAAAGGGTGGTGGAAACTTAACCCTCTCTAATCCGCAAAACAGTGGATATAGAGTTTATACTTATAACCAATACTTAAACAGTTTAATTTGCTGTATTTTGTTTTATGTTTATATTTTATATATTAACCAGTATCGATCACTGCACAATGTTATATACTAATACATAAGAAAACTATAAAAAAATATATATATAAAAAAACTGTAAGATGTATATGAAATATATAAAGAAATAATATAAAGAAATCTACAAAAATATAATAACAAATATGTTTATATATCTGGACAATTTCTTATTGGTTTAATTTTACTGACAAAATATTATCATGGATTTTTAAATTAGACACACTATATCCCAAAGGTCTTAATGAAGCCCTAGATTATACATGTTTAGATTAGTTTTACTAAATATAATCATTGGCATACAATGATACTCATATATACATATGTTTATTTAATTTTTATCCCTTGATGCTAAATAAACTTCAATATTAAAATACAAAAGGTTAATTACCTAATCCCTCTATATTAAGATCTATGAATATTGATAAATAGTTTCCATATAAAATTTGCGCTGCTTTATTGGTAGCATCAAATTAATAATATATAAATAGAGAATTAGTAAAAAAATAACATTTTCTTAATTTTGTCTTGTTATTTGAGTTGAAATTGTCCTATACCAGTGTATACAGGGTTATAAAGAATGTGTATCAGATACATATTCATTTTTAGATGGAGATTCTTTTACATATAGTTAGTGTTGGTAATATTTTGTCAGTAAAATTAAACCAATAAGAAATTGTCCAGATATATAAACATATTTGTTATTATATTTTTGTAGATTTCTTTATATTATTTCTTTATATATTTCATATACATCTTACAGTTTTTTTATATATATATTTTTTTATAGTTTTCTTATGTATTAGTATATAACATTGTGCAGTGATCGATACTGGTTAATATATAAAATATAAACATAAAACAAAATACAGCAAATTAAACTGTTTAAGTATTGGTTATAAGTATAAACTCTATATCCACTGTTTTGCGGATTAGAGAGGGTTAAGTTTCCACCACCCTTTTTTCTCTGCTCACTCTTTAAAGCTTTAATTATTGGCGAATAAATCTAAAATACTTTATTAGATGTTTAATTCTGTGATTAGAAAATAAAATAATGATTGACTCAATGTTCCTTAAATCATGTATGCATTATAGTTAAATGACGGATATCCTAAATACACTCATTTCATAGTTTTTGAGTATTATGTGCCTAAACAACATTTTAATTTTTAATTGATACACCGGATTTCATTTAAGTAATTAGTTGGGTATAAATAACCCAGCTTTCAACAGGAAGGCATTCGTCTTGAGGAAGTCTCCGGTTGCTAGGAGACGAAACGCGTTGACGCCCCTTTCTCACATCTGAGTGTGATTGATTGAACACTCACACAGCACGGATCAGCTCCTTGTGTTTGAAATTCCCGCACTCCGCTGGTTACCTTCAGTATAGCCATTCCAACTGGGCAAAGCCATAGCCGCAGCTGCCTCTGGATAAACAGACCCGCGAGACGGACACCCACGGACCCCCGCAGTGAGGTCGAGTCAGTGCCGGCTAAGTGGAGCTATACAGCCATCTATCCACGGACCCCCGCAGTGAGGTTGAGTCAGCGCTGGCAAAGTGGAGCTACACAGCCACTCATACACGGACCCCCGCAGTGAGGTCGAGTCAGTGCCGGCTAAGTGGTAGCCACACAGCCATTCACCGAATCATCTATCATACGGGTGACGTCCTCCGCTGTGAATTTTCTGGAGTCAGCCACATTCTGTTGAGGACTGACGGCCCTGAATTTAGTTACAATTTATCACAAGCGGGTCAGTTTCACATTGATCATCAGAGACACCAATTGCAGCACCATGTCTCACCCCGTGTAATTTCACACAGGACCCTGCAGCATCACTCAGGAACCAGCACGGTGGTAATTATTACGGCATACATACCTAAAGTAACTTTAACCTATTGCGGAGTTATACCATCTATAATCACACTGGGACGCCAGTGTTTTTAGAAGTTGATACCACAAAGAGCTTTTTCCCTGTTTAAATTAACAGTGATTTTACAGTCTGCTGTTAGAATCAGCACATTTTTAGGCTAGACACATTATTATTCTTTAATGTGCACATTATAAAGATAGGATATATGTGTCCTTTTAATATGTTTTCTATGTAAACCGATTCTTTGTATTCGTTGAGTTTGACAATTTGATATAAACTTTTGTGACATAAAATAGTTGCATTGAGTCAATTATTCACCCTGCTAGACTGCACTTGATTAATTAATTTATTATTTAATTAATTACCAATAAATTTGGAGCGCAGAGCATATCTCTCTTTTGAGGAGGACCTGGAGTTCTCTCATTTGGTGCTGCAGAGTCATCCGCACTCTCCCGCCCGTTTGGGAGCTTTGGTATAATCCCCATGGTCCTTACGGAGTCCCCAGCATCCACTTAGGACGTTAGAGAAAATAAGAATTTACTTACCGATAATTCTATTTCTCATAGTCCGTAGTGGATGCTGGGCGCCCATCCCAAGTGCGGATTGTCTGCAATACTTGTACATAGTTATTGTTACAAAAATCGGGTTATTATTGTTGTGAGCCATCTTTCAGAGGCTCCTCTGTTATCATGCTGTTAACTGGGTTCAGATCACAGGTTATACGGTGTGATTGGTGTGGCTGGTATGAGTCTTACCCGGGATTCAAAATCCTTCCTTATTGTGTACGCTCGTCCGGGCACAGTATCCTAACTGAGGCTTGGAGGAGGGTCATAGGGGGAGGAGCCAGTGCACACCAGATAGTCCTAAAGCTTTCTTTAGATGTGCCCAGTCTCCTGCGGAGCCGCTATTCCCCATGGTCCTTACGGAGTCCCCAGCATCCACTACGGACTATGAGAAATAGAATTATCGGTAAGTAAATTCTTATTTTTCTTAGCAGTGAAAACCAAATAGCTTTGATATGCAAATAAGAGGTAAGGTGTCTCATAGGAGACCAGTGAATGGTACATATATATAATATTATTATAATTATGTGTATATTTATATCAGTGTATGTTCTGCAAGATAACTATCCAATCTGAATCATATCATTTAAATTATTGCTTATTGCTAGAGTCATAGATCTGTGTGAAATAGGATACATTTGTTGCTATATAGGTACATTTGAAATAACAGTATTTTAAGGAAGTAAGTGTAAAGACACAAACGCAGGTCTGCATAAAAGTTTATACAGAACAAGTTGTATCTAGTGGGCAATAGTAATTAGTATTTTTCACATTTATAGAGCTGTGTGATTTATTGCGGACGCAGGGTTTTGTACACGTGTCTCGGACAAAGTAAAGAACTGCGCACACAGCGTAAGGGACACGCACGGTCGCATGTTTATGCAAAGTGCGTAAGAATGGGGGCGCTAAGTACAATTTATACAATAGTGTCATTTAGTTCAAAGGTGGGATAGTAGACATTTAATACAATAGCACATAACTATCAGATTTCAAAAGCAGGTTACTCTAAATTTAGTTTAAAAACTGTATTGCCTCTGGGGTAAAGCTGCCTATCTGAATGAATTGAAATTTTCTGTACAGAAAAACCAAAGTGTATTTGACTGAGCGAACGTAGGAGTGAGTGGATATTGAACCCAGGGAATTTGGGATCCCGTAGTGTGGTACATCAAGTAAGTGGAGGCTTGGTGGCGTGAGGCGGCTGACTCATGTTAATATAGATTGAAATACGCAAATTGTGAGGAGATTTGCAGAGGAGCGTATTAGGGAATTGTGCATTGTGTAGTATTGAAGTAAAAAGGTTTTTTGTTACGCTCCGAGCTGAGGTTCGCAGTTTGTACATCGACCCGTGGTTGTACGGCAGATAGGTAACAAGTACCTATACACTGTGCGATTGGACCGCGCGTTTGTGGGTGCGATATATAGCTCAACTTGATACCCCTTTTACGAGCTTTTTGCGTAGAATCGCGGTATCATTAGCGCTGTATAGAGCATACGCAAGCGTGATTTGTGTATAAGTGTATAGGGAGTTTTCGCTGGTCTCTCTCAGGAAAATCTCCAGCGGCAGATATTTACTGGAAAAGGTAAGTCACTCCTAACACTTCCAGTAAATAGAAACTAGATAGGGCCTCACTGGGTACGCGGTGTTCACTATTGGAGTGAATCGTGGTACTCAGTGGAGAAGGAGCGAGTGAAAGCGCTAGGTATCTTTCACCGTCTATTTGCGGTGTGCATTGGGGATTGCGTTTATTGGCAAAAAGTCCGCGATGGGATCCAATTGCACAAGCAGTGGGCATTTGGTAGCTAGGTTTCAGGATGAAGAAGAGTTGAGACCGAGAAGGTCAGACTCGGGACCGAGAAGGTCAGAATTGCGACCAAGAGGGTCAGCAAGGTTTATTATGTGTGAAAAGTATGGGTCACACACGGAGGCTTTTTGCAATGAATGGTTACGTATGACTGACAAAGATAGGGTACCATTCCCTAGGGTGGGCAGCTTTGAACCAGAGGTATTGCAGAACTTAAGGATAAGGATATGTCTGATAAAATCCAGAAAACAAAGGGTCAGACATACAAATCGTTTAAACCTGTGGCAGCAAGAGGGGTTGGTGAGTTTGATCCTAAAGTATTGCAGGTGGTATGTTTAACCAAAGTCATATAAGACAAGAATGGAAATATAAGAACTGTTTGAACTTGTAGCAACAATAAACAAGTAGAAAAAAAAAGAGAATGCAAGTACACCGCCATATGTAGATGTGGAAGCAGTTACGGCCAGCATACAAACTATAGAAAATAATAAAAATATGAAAAATATGACTGTAACCTATATATGTACTAATGAATGTTGAAGTTTTATTTAGGAGGAGAAGGTGACCTGATTGTTGTCAGCCATTTCTCATGCACTCAGAGGAGTATCCAACCGGTAAAAGAAGAGCAGTAGCCTGTGGGGGAAGTGGCTGAGGCCAGTGGAACAGATAAGTATGGTATCATTCGTGTACATATATAGTAAAAAAAAAAAATCAAGAAAGTAAAGTCAGAAATGGAAAAAAAAAAAAAAACCTGTCCGCACATTAGTATTTGCCAGTAGGAAAGCGGACAGAGACAAGGTAACCCCCGGGTATTTCTTTCAGTTACCATATAAGAAGTATTCATTCCTATTAATGCCCCTAGTAAAGATGAGCTCGGAAATGTTTGTTGGACCATGTACAGACCCTTAATACGGGATGAGAAGGATTGAATGAATACTTCGCATGACCTAGAAGCTTGTTAAACTTTTTTTTTTTGTTTTTGTCTCTTGCAGTAATAGAAAACTCTCCATCTGGATAAGACCACTGGTAAACACTAATTCGGCAAATGGGAGGTGGCTGTCTCTGTGCAAATGGACGGGCTCAATAAGGCATTGAGTGTCAGGGTGCAGACTTCTTTGCAAAATTGGAAAGGGGTCACAGTAGCTAATCTTAGATAGTGTGCTATTGAACATCACAAGAATAGTGCTAGGCGCAGAGAACAACAGGTGGAGAGGTTGAGGACGGTAAGTATACTGGCACATACAGGAAAGACCCATCACTCCAAACCCCAGATCCCTAATGGTCAATAATATGTTACACTTGTAGGAAGGAACGGCATTTTGCCAGAGATTGTAGGAGAAGTAGGACACATAGTCAATATAGATCCCCTAGACAGAAAACACAAGCCACATTATTAAACACATAGACAGGACCAAGGAACATATAGTAAGGAATCATAAGCCATATAGAAAACACAGATTCGGCTAATGGGAAGAACAAAATAAATGCAACATTACCCTTTGACAAAACTTGCTGGGGTTAAGATGGGGCCTCTAAACTTTTGCTTCTTTTTCCTAGCAGAAATGGCCCCTGATAAACTTAATTTTGTTAGATATGATATACATATACTGTGCTCCCACGAAGACTAATGTCGCATTCTACTGTTCTAGATGCATGTCCATCACAGGTAGAGGAAATTATCTCACAGATACCGGGTTCCCTATGAACCTAGGATGGACAGGACACTGGATTGATGGCTGGGATAGTCCCAATAGCGATATGATAAACGCAGAGTTTTTTTAAGGGGAGTAGACCAAGTAGAGAATTACTTCCCCGTAGTGCCCAATCCAGTTGTCAAATTTTTATAAAATCTTCTTCACCTCTACAAACTCATCTGTCACCAACCTCTATTCTGTTTCTCTACAGTTTCCTCTTCATCTTTTGCGTTCACACAGGGTGGTACAATACATGGACCCAATTACAGTTCATACTCCACATGCCTAGGTCCTTCAGAGTTCTGCCCAAACCCAGTATATCTCAACAGCACGATGACACCAGTATTACTGCAGTGTGCCTTGTCATGCACAAAGGGTGGAGAATGGGAATACTGGAGAAGGAAAATTTTGTATAGACACTGATATGCCTGTTGGTGAATGGCAAACCTGACATTTTCTTTTTCATTTTCTTCTTCCTTCTCTCCTCTAGAGATGTTTCTTTTTTCTTTTCTTTTTTGAGTTATGCTCATAGTACTCTACATTGCAAACACACGATAGTTAAATTAAGATACAAAAAATTTGTGTTCCCTACAGGAAAAGGCAGTCTGGAGGAGAAAGGGGTATGGCCAGGAGTCCTCAGGACTGTGGGCAGGTGGACACGGTAAGCCAGTAGCCCCCAGAGCATACCTTCCAAGTCTAGCTGAGGTGGCACATGGACTGACTCATCTAGGCAAAGAGGGTAGGTGCAGGCTGATGAGAGCCCTCTGGTGTGCGCCAGGATTCTATTCTCATGCAGGTAAGAGAGCAATGACCTGTCTTGCTTGCTTGAGGAAGAATATTGGTAAAGCAATACCAACAGAGCCATCCCATATCCCTCCTGCAGACGGATCTTTTCAGAAAATACAAATCGTACAGTTAACACCCTTTAGGAATTATTGTTATGTATTGGTGTGCACTGATGTTTTCTCAAACTGGGTAGAGGCATTTCCTGCCACCACGGATGCTGCTGTGTTTACCGCAAAGAAAAATTGCGCAGAAATTTGTGTGTAGATAATGGTACCCCTAGAAGTAGGAGCAAAGCTTGAAATTGTACTATTGTGATCATAGATACTGCCACTAGTATTATGTAGCTTCGGAACCACTCCCAGATCTTCACTCAACGAATCACCCTCTTCGAAATTTGTTTTTGTTTTGGTATTTGTGTTTTTTTGGTTGTTTTTGGAAGACAACCTCATGTCATGATTGATCCGCACAATGATCAGAAATACACCAATGAGGTGACAGTACAGTACCTTATTGAGATGAGCCAGCATTTGAGAACTTGACAAAAGAACTTGTAACTGTAGATTGTTGGTATGCCAAATACTAACTGTCTTGATTGTGAGCCAAGAGACTGTGTGATTGTTCTTACGCTCAGGTTGCCTAATAGACAGGTGGGAAGGACCATACCAAGTTTTGTTGACAGCACTATCCCAGTGAAAGTAGCCGAGAGAGAGACTTGGGTCCACGATTCCCACTGCAGGAAAGTCGGTAGTCCGGAAGGAACTCGTAAATGGAGTGAGATCGCAAAAGTATCACCAGAGACTCTGTTCCGTGAAGACTGAGAGGCGGCACTGTTGAACACTACCTGAGCGTACTAAAGGATTGCAGAAAGACCAGTCATTGTAATTGATTTGTTATGAACAAGAGTTGTTTTGTTCTATTTCTCTTTTCTCTCTTTCCCGCTGACAAACATTTTCTTTCAGGATATTCTATTTTTGTGAGGTTTTTTTAATGAGGAGTCGAGTGTGGGATTGGAACTGGTTCTGGAGGAAGGAGTGATTTCCTTATAGGATCCCAGGATTAGCCGATCAGTTTGTTAAAGTCAGAGAAAAATCAAAGTTCTAGTAGTTTTGGAGTTCAGATGTAATCAGGAACAATCAGACAATGGCTATTCACACATTGCAGATAAATAGCTCATTAATATATGTGGAAGAAAGGTTTATGAGTGGCTCTCCCCGAACTCCAAAGGTTTATGTTATTTAGGAAGCTCACTACTTATAACCCTTGTTCAATTATTAAACAGACCTAGCATACGTTCCAGAAATGGAAACAATGTTCAGAAATGATAGGAATATGTAGATCATGAAAATTTTATATGTCACTGTCACGATTTGTTTGTGTCTTCATCTACCCAGCAGAACCTCAATCGAATCCAAACATCAGTGTACAAAGACGTAGGTACATGTATGTGTGAAATTTTCGTCGCAAATCAGACATTATAGGCCAAAGCACTGTCCCAGCATACTCTATAGGTTGAATGTTGTCCCACACCCAACCAGTAATCCCGTGACCGCCGAGTGCATATATAGGATGTCTCGTCCTCCTCCCTGTCTTCCCCAAATATAGTCAAGTGTCTGATTTGCGAAAAGCATACATACTTGTGTCTAGGTCACCGACTATTGTATGAAAAAAAAATTTCTTATGTTAATAATTGATGGCAGTTATTGTTTGCTGCCAAAGGGTGGACTGTCGAAGTAAAAAATATTACATAGAAAGAACATACAAACTACACACATTATGAGTCGCTATACTTGCAAATCGCAGCGAGCACAGCAATATATGGTAACACACGCATTTACACGGACATGCCACAGAGATGGATTCGACACTTATTTCATACAGTACATAACTATAATAATATCAAGCGCCAGACATCATGATGATTTAAAATTATATAATGAAGTAATGTCATGTATGTGTATTATTTGAATGAAACCAGATAGACCTGTCATATTTACTATTAAAGCAACCAGATTAATGTGTAGATTAATTTAATACTTGTTATAAAGTTGTAGGACATTGCAACAAATAATTATGATTAAATGTATGTAAGCTAAAATCACTTTTATTAGAACAATAGATATTCCAAACAGGTAGTGGACAGGAAGCTCAGGCCAGCCCCTTTGGACGTCCCCAAGGCTGAACCTGTTCAGCATATACAAAGAGACTAGTGACTCACCATGAATGAGTGAGTCCCCTGCCCCAGGAACTAGATAACACATTGCTGACCACACAGGAGGGCAGTTGCTGATCGGTCCCAGACGATGATGGAGTTCTTGCATGATTTTACAGAGAGAGAGAGAGAGAGAGTCATATGGAGGGACAAATTTATATGAGAAAGATATGGTAATTGTATCACTGGCCTGTAATTGTAACTGTATGTAACTGTAACTGTATGTAACTATGTTTTAACTGCTTACTGTGTGAGTGTAACCATGTAACTATAGGTATACTGTACTTTGTAATATATTGAAATCCATATCCTTTTAATAACAAATATATACATCAATGAGCTTTGGAACTCAGATAATGTGTGGGTGTATTGTTTTCTCTTATGGGATGCAGTGTTTTGCGATGTACAGCGCACTTTTATCGTATATGGTAATAAGATGCGCCTGGCGTCTGCAATATATATTACAGTGGGCATTTTAAATATTTGTGAGAAAGCAATTTGGCATTCACAGTGCGCAGTGATTGACAGGAAGCGGATGTTTGGGGGTGGTAACTGGCTTTTTTCTGGGAGTGCCAGGCAAAATGCAGGCATTCCCAAGCGTTTTCTGGGAGGGTGTGTGACATCAGCTCCAGTCCCATCCAGCCTGTAGGAGAAAGTCCTACGCTAAACACAGACTGCACAGTATGGAAAAATCATTTGATGGTGAATGAGTTGTGAACGGATTTGCAGATGTCCCCTGCCTGGCGAAGTTTTCGCATGGCGTAAACATGCATTTGCAGGTTTTCACTCTCCCTGTGCGGCGACTATCTGATCGCAGACCACTGCAAATTTGCAGCACAGCGATCAGGTGTGAATTAGGCCCTATGTCTACATTGTGTAAGCCTTGACGAGATATGAACTAGAATATCTTGATGATTAAACTTCCTGAGGCAGTATTTGCTTTTCACAGTAGGCTAGCCCCTGCTCTGGTCCTGGACAGAGACAAACATGCTAGGAGTGTCAGCCTTCCTGCCATAAAACCTATCCAGGTTGGGGTATCAAAATCCTCACAAAAGATATATGAGTTTAGTGTCCCTGAGAGGCAAGCCTATATTGCATCTAAACAGACTTTTGTGAGAACAAAGGAACAGTCTTTTTTCAACGAAGACTGAGGAAGGAGTGGTTGTGGAACTATATAGTTTAGAAGCAGAGACTGCTGAGTGGTCACTCACCAAGGTAGTAGCTTCGTGCTAGGAGTGGGGCCTATCTTCTTTTCCTGTGGTCTCTTGAACTTAGAATTATCCTAAAACCTCATTGTAAGGTTATTTATTCCTTTTTATTTACTTGAAATGAATGTGTGCATCTCATAATTGTATGTCATGCTTATTTACCTTTGTTTTTCTTTGTAACTTAACCCTGGAGTTATTTTCTCAATAAATCCTAAAAATGTATCAGCGTTATCTCTGTGCTGTATGAATTTTACGTGCCTGGAGAGGCTGCATGTATGTAATAACTGTGGATTTTCTAAGGGTGATTTTAGTGTCTGATGATTGCAAGAGTGCTATTCAATACTCTTCATGGTAGTGGCTTCAGTAACACCCATGCCATGACTGCCCACCTACGTCAGGTTATCTGATCGCAGGCTGGGGCATGGTGCTGGGACTCCTACTGAGTTAAAAGACTATGGAAATTAAGAACTAGAAGCATTTTTGTTTTGTAAGTAATACATTGGTAAATGAGGGTTGCGTGTGTGTGTTGGGGTTATTTGATAAATTACTTCCCATTCAGTGTGTCCTGTCTTTTAATGAAAATTTTTTGTAAGGTACCATTGGGTCCCTAATGTTCAGAAAAGCAGGCTTTCTGGGACCTGTAGTCCACTTTAAAAAACAACAATATTCAACTATATCATGACTGTTACCTTTGCATCCAAAGCCCAGAGCGTGTGGAGAGGAGCCAAGGGCTGGTTGTCCTTGGGGTGGGGAACCTATTTTTTTTTGTAGTTGGTCCCAACTTCTTCTTTGGGGATTCCAGCCCTGGGCTGATCAGTTTAGGGGCTTGTTACTATTAAGGCAGGGGATCTATGCTATATTTCTCATACATCCTAGAGGATGCCGGGGACACCAATAGAACTATGGGGTATAGACGGGATCCGCAGGAGACATGGGCACTTTAAGACTTTCAAAAAGGGGTGTGCACTGGCTCCTCCCTCTATGCCCCTTCTCCAGACTCCTGTTTTAGAATTGTGCCCAGTGAGACTGGACGCACTACAGGGGAGCTCTACTTAGTTTCTCTGAAAAAATACTTATTGTAAGGTTTTTTATGTTCAGGGAGGCTGCTGGCAACAGTCTCCCTGCTTCGTGGGACTTAGGGGAGAGAAGTATGACCAACTTACAGTGAGTTAATGGCTCTGCTTCTGGCTACAGGACACCATTAGCTCCTGAGGGTGCTGATCGCTGGGTACGCCTAGATGCTCACTCCCGCAGCCGGCCGTCACCCCCTTACAGAGCCAGAAGTCAGAAGACAGGTGAGTAGAAGAAGATAAGAAGACTTCAGTGATGGCATTCTCTGGGTACCACGCAACAAACAGACGCTGTGCGCCGGGCTCTCACACACACACAAAGCACTAGTGGGTGCAGGGCGCGGGGGGCGCCCTGGGCAGCTAAAAATCCTCAACATACACTGGCAAGAAGGGACATTAGTGCCAAGGCACTGTCCCAACCCCCGCCAGTATAATCAGTTATTAAAAGAAGCGGGACGGAAGCGTGCCATTAAGGGGGCGGAACTTCGTCCCCACAGCTCACTCGGCGCCATTTCCTCTCCGCAGGCTGCAGAGACGCTGGTCCTTCCTCAAAACTGCTGACAAGTATCAGGGTGCAAAACGGGGGGGGGCAGGTTATTTGGTGCAATATACTTTGATATTAAAAGCGCTACAGGTCTGGGGCATTTTATTAGGCGCCTCAGAACCACTGATTGAGCGCTGGGGTGTGAGCTGGCAAATTCCCTCTGTGTCTCTCTGACAGGCTTTTCTGTGGGTCTGTCCCCTATAAGCCCAGTGTGTCTGTGGGTGCTTATTACACGTGTGTCGGCATGTCTGAGGATGAGTGCTCTTCACAGGAGGAGGCTGTATTAGAGACACAAAAGGCGGCGGGGGTGACCATGTCAGCACCGCCAACTCCTGATTGGGTAAATATGTTGAATGCTTTGAATGCTAATGTGGCTCGTATTAGTAAGAGATTAGACAAGTCTGAGTCTCAGACCCAGGCATGGAAGAAATCTGTGGAGGATATGTTATTACAAGTCCAGGTCCCCTCGGGGTCGTACGTTTGCCCAGTTGGCAGACACTGATACGGACACAGACACTGATTCCAGTGTCGACTATAGCAATTCCAGATTAGATCCAAAATTGGCAAAGATCATTCAGTACATGATTGTGGCAGTTAAAGAGGTATTGCATATCACTGAGGACCCTGCTATTCCTGATAAAAGGGTCTGTATGTATAAGGAAAAGAAACCTGAGATAGCGTTTCCTCCCTCTCATGAATTGAACGCTCTATTTGAAAAAGTCTGGGAAAGCCCTGACAGAAAGTTTCAGATTCCCAAAAGGATTCCAGTGACATATCCGTTTCCCTCTGGGGATAGGGAAAAATGGGAGTCACCCCCCATTTAGACAAGGCCCTATCGCGTTTGTCAAAAAAGGTGGCTCTTCCGTCACCTGGCACGGCAGCCCTTAAAGACCCTGCGGTTCGTAAGCAGGAAAATACGTTAAAATCCATTTATACGACCACAGGTACGCGACTCAGACCGGTCGTTGCATCTGCGTGGGTGAGTAGTGCTATCGAAAAGTGGGCAGATAACTTGTCATCTGATATAGATACCCTAGATAGGGATAGCATCCACTTGACGCTGGGTTATATCACGGACGCTGCAGCTTACCTGAAGGAAACCGCGAGAGATATTGGCCTTTTGGGATCAAAGGCCAATGCCATGGCAGTCTCAGCTAGGTGAGCATTATGGATTTATCAATGGAATGCTGATGCTGACTCCAAGAAAAATATGGAATCTCTACCATATAAAGGTGATGTCTTGTTTGGTGACGGCCTCGCTGATTTGGTATCTACGGCTACTGCGGGTAAGTCATCATTTTTGCCTTATGTGCCTTCACAACAAGAGAAAACACACCACTATCAGATGCAGTCCTTTCGGCCCAATAAATTCAAGAAAGGGCGAGGTTCTTCCTTCCTTGCTACTAGGGGAAGGGGTAAAAGATCGCCAGCCGTGGCGGGTTCCCAGGAGCAGAAGTCCTCCCCGACTTCTGCCAAATCCAGCGCATGACGCTGGGGCTCCTCTGCGGGAGTCCGCACCAGTGGGGGCACGTCTCAAACTCTTCAGTCAGTTCTGGGTTAGTTCGGATCTGGACCCATGGGCTTTACAAATAGTATCCCAAGGGTACAAACTGGAGTTTCAAGACGTTTCCCTTCACCTATTTTTCAAATCGGCCTTACCAGCTTCTCTTCCGGACAGGGAGGTAGTTTGCGACGCAATACAAAAGTTGTGTCAAAATCAGGTAATCGTCAGGGTTCCCCATTCACAACAGAGAGAAGGCTTTTATTCAAGCCTGTTTGTGGTCCCGAAGCCGGATCGCTCGGTCAGACCAATCCTAAACCTGAAATCACTCAATTTCTACCTGAAAAAATTAAAATTCAAAATGGAGTCTCTCCGAGCAGTGATCTCCAGTCTGGAGGAAGGGGATTTTATGGTGTCGGTGGACATAAAGGATGACTACTTGCATGTTCCCATCTATCCTCCGCATCAGGATTACCTGAGGTTTGCAATTCAGGATTGTCATTACCAATTTCAGACGTTGCCGTTTGGTCTGTCCACGGCTCCGAGGATTTTCACCAAAGTAATGGCGGAAATGATGGTTCTTCTTCGCAAGCAAGGAATCACAATTATCCCGTACTTGGACGATCTCCTGATAAAGGCGAGATCCAGGAATCAGTTGGTGAAAAATGTTGCACTGTCCCTGGCAGTTCTTCAACAACATGGTTGGCTCCTAAACTTGCCAAAATCACAGTTGATTCCGGCGACGAGGTTGTCATTTTTAGTAATGATACTAGACACAGAACTACATCCTAGAGGATGCTGGGGACACCAATAGAACTATGGGGTATAGACGGGATCCGCAGGAGACATGGGCACTTTAAGACTTTCAAAAAGGGGTGTGCACTGGCTCCTCCCTCTATGCCCCTCCTCCAAACTCCAGTTTTAGAATTGTGCCCAGTGAGACTGGACGCACTACAGGGGAGCTCTACTTAGTTTCTCTGAAAAAAGACTTATTGTTAGGTTTTTTATGTTCAGGGAGGCTGCTGGCAACAGTCTCCCTGCTTCGTGGGACTTAGGGGAGAGAAGTATGACCAACTTACAGTGAGTTAATGGCTCTGCTTCTGGCTACAGGACACCATTAGCTCCTGAGGGTGCTGATCGCTGGGTACGCCTAGATGCTCACTCCCGCAGCCGGCCGTCACCCCCTTACAGAGCCAGAAGTCAGAAGACAGGTGAGTAGAAGAAGATAAGAAGACTTCAGTGATGGCATTCTCTGAGGTACCGCGCAACAAACGGACGCTGTGCGCCGGGCTCCCACACACACACAAAGCACTACTGGGTGCAGGGCGTGGGGGCGCCCTAGGCAGCTAAAAATCCTCAACATACACTGGCAAGAAGGGACATTAGTGCCAAGGCACTGTCCCAACCCCCGCCAGTATAATCAGTTATTAAAAGAAGCGGGACGGAAGCGTGCCATTAAGGGGGCGGAGCTTTGTCCCCACAGCTCACTCGGCGCCATTTCCTCTCCGCAGGCTGCAGAGACGCTGGTCCTTCCTCAACACTGCTGACAAGTATCAGGGTGCAAAACGGGGGGGGCAGGTTATTTGGTGCACTAATCTTTATATTAAAAGCGCTACAGGTCTGGGGCATTTTATTAGGCGCCTCAGAACCGCTGATTGAGCGCTGGGGTGTGAGCTGGCAAATTCCCTCTGTGTCTTTCTGACAGGCTTTTCTGTGGGTCTGTCCCCTATAAGCCCAGTGTGTCTGTGGGTGTTTATTACACATGTGTCGGCATGTCTGAGGATGAGTGCTCTTCACAGGAGGAGGCTGTATTAGAGACACAAAAGGCAGCGGGGGTGACCATGTCAGCACCGCCAACTCCTGATTGGGTAAATGTGTTGAATGCTTTGAATGCTAATGTGGCTCGTATTAGTAAGAGATTAGACAAGTCTGAGTCTCAGACCCAGGCATGAAAGAAATCTGTGGAGGATATGTTATTACAAGTCCAGGTCCCCTCGGGGTCACAGAAACGTACGTTTGCCCAGTTGGCAGACACTGATACCGACACGGACACTGATTCCAGTGTCGACTATAGCGATTCCAGATTAGATCCAAAATTGGCAAAGAGCATTCAGTACATGATTGTGGCAGTTAAGGAGGTATTGCATATCACTGAGGACCCTGCTATTCCTGATAAAAGGGTCTGTATGTATAAGGAAAAGAAACCTAAGATAGCGTTTCCTCCCTCTCATGAATTGAATGCTCTATTTGAAAAAGTCTGGGAAAGCCCTGACAGAAAGTTTCAGATTCCCAAAAGGATTCCGGTGACATATCCGTTTCCCTCTGGGGATAGGGAAAAATGGGAGTCACCCCCCATTTAGACAAGGCCCTATCGCGTTTGTCAAAAAAGGTGGCTCTTCCGTCACCTGGCACGGCAGCCCTTAAAGACCCTGCGGATCGTAAGCAGGAAAATACGTTAAAATCCATTTATACGACCACAGGTACGCTACTCAGACCGGTCGTTGCATCTGCGTGGGTGAGTAGTGCTATCGAAAAGTGGCCAGATAACTTGTCATCTGATATAGATACCCTAGATAGGGATAGCATCCTCTTGATGCTGGGTTATATCACGGACGCTGCAGCTTACCTGAAGGAAACTGCGAGAGATATTGGCCTTTTGGGATCAAAGGCCAATGCCATGGTAGTCTCAGCTAGGCGAGCATTATGGATTTATCAATGGAATGCTGATGCTGACTCCAAGAAAAATATGGAATCTCTACCATATAAAGGTGATGTCTTGTTTGGTGACGTCCTCGCTGATTTGGTATCTACGGCTACTGCGGGTAAGTCATAATTTTTGCCTTATGTGCCTTCACAACAAAAGAAAATACACCACTATCAGATGCAGTCCTTTCGGCCCAATAAATTCAAGAAAGGGCGAGGTTCTTCCTTCCTTGCTACTAGAGGAAGGGGAAGGGGTAAAAGATCACCAGCCGTGGCGGGTTCCCAGGAGCAGAAGTCCTCCCCGACTTCTGCCAAATCCAGCGCATGACGCTGGGGCTCCTCTGCGGGAGTCCGCACCGGTGGGGGCACGTCTCAAACTCTTCAGTCAGTTCTGGGTTAGTTCGGATCTGGACCCATGGGCTTTACAAATAGTATCCCAAGGGTACAAACTGGAGTTTCAAGATGTTCCCCTTCACCGATTTTTCAAATCGGCCTTACCAGCTTCTCTTCCGGACAGGGAGGTGGTTTGCGACGCAATACAAAAGTTGTGTCAAAATCAGGTAATCGTCAGGGTTCCCCATTCACAACAGAGAGAAGGCTTTTATTCAAGCCTGTTTGTGGTCCCGAAGCCGGATGGCTCGGTCAGACCAATCCTAAACCTGAAATAACTCAATTTCTACCTGAAAAAATTCAAATTCAAAATGGAGTCTCTCCGAGCAGTGATCTCCAGTCTGGAGGAAGGGGATTTTATGGTGTCGGTGGACATAAAGGATGCCTACTTGCATGTTCCCATCTATCCTCCGCATCAGGATTACCTGAGGTTTGCAATTCAGGATTGTCATTACCAATTTCAGGATTGTCATTACCTGATAAAGGCGAGATTGTCATTACCTGATAAAGGCGAGATCCAGGGATCAGTTGGTGAAAAATGTTGCACTGTCCCTGGCAGTTCTTCAACAACATGGTTGGCTCCTAAACTTGCCGAAATCACAGTTGATTCCGGCGACGAGGTTGTCATTTTTAGGAATGATACTAGACACAGAACTACAGAGAGTTTTTCTTCCAGTGGAAAAGGCTCTGGAAATCCAGAGAATGGTCAAACAAATTCTGAAACCAGCAAGAGTGTCAATCCATCAATGCACTCGGTTGCTGGGGATGATGGTTGCGGCCTACGAGGCCATTCTGTTTGGCAGATTCCATGCCAGAGTGTTTCAGTGGGACCTGTTGGACAAGTGGTCCGGCTCCCCCCTGCACATGCACCGAAGGATAATCCTGTCATCCAAGACCAGAATCTCACTCCTGTAGTGGCTGCACAGCTCTCACCTCCTAGAAGGGCGCAGGTTCGGGATCCAGGACTGGATCCTAGTAACCACGGATGCAAGTCTCCGAGGCTGGGCAGCAGTCACACAGGAGGAAAACTTCCAAGGAAGATTGTCAAGCCAGGAAACTTGTCTCCACATAAATGTTCTGGAGTTAAGAGCCATTTACAATGGCCTTCTACAAGCGGAACATCTTCTTCGCAGTCTGCCCGCACTGATACAGTCGGACAATGTAACAGCAGTAGCGTACATAAACCGCCAAGGCGGAACAAAAAGCAGAGCGGCAATGGCAGAAGCCACAAAGGTTCTCCGC
This sequence comes from Pseudophryne corroboree, assembly GCF_028390025.1. NCBI lineage: Eukaryota > Metazoa > Chordata > Amphibia > Anura > Myobatrachidae > Pseudophryne > Pseudophryne corroboree. Next base: position 499,667,642 of record NC_086447.1, read on the forward strand.
TGGGTGGAAAAGCATACAAGCGCTCTGTCAGCGATCTTCATTCCAGGAGTGGACAACTGGGAAGCAGACTTCCTCAGCAGACACGATCTCCATCCAGGAGAGTGGGGCCTCCATCAAGAGGTCTTCACAGAAGTGACAATCATTGGGGAATTCCTCAAATAGACATGAAGGCATCGCGTCTCATCAAGAGGCTTCAGAGATATTGTTCCAGGTCGAGGGACCCTCAAGCAATAGCAGTAGATGCACTGGTGGCACCATGGGTGTTTCAGTCAGTGTATGTATTCCCTCCACTTCCTCTCATTCCAAAAGTTCTAAAGATCATAAGAAGAGCAAAGGTTCAAGCGATCTTCATTGCCCCAGACTGGCCAAGGGGGGCTTGGTATCCAGATCTTCAGGAATTACTCATAGGAGATCCCTGGCCTCTTTGTCTATGTGAGGACCTGTTACAGCAGGGGCCGTGCGTATACCAAGACTTACCGCAGTTGTGTTTGATGGCATGGTGGTTGAACGCCAAATTCTAGCACGAAAGGGTATTCCCAGCAAAGTCATTCCCTCACTTCTTCAGGCCAGGAAGGGAGTTATGTCAAAACATTACCACCGTATTTGGAGAAAATATGTGTCTTGGTGCGAATCCAAGAAGGCTCCTGCGGAAGAGTTTCAGCTGGGACGTTTCCTCCATTTTCTACAAGCAGGTGTGGATGCGGGCCTAAAGTTGGGCTCAATTAAGGTACAGATTTCAGCCTTATCGGTTTTCTTTCAAAAACAATTGGCCTCCCTTCCAGAAGTTCAGACGTTTGTGAAAGGTGTGTTGCACATCCAACCCCCATTTGTGCCTCCAGTGGTACCATGGGATCTTAACGTGGTGTTGCAGTCCCTTCACTCACATTGGTTTGAACCTTTACCAAAGGTGGAGTTGAAGTTCCTCACTTGGAAAGTGGACATCCTGTTGGCTTTGGCATCCGCAAAGCAGGTGTCTGAATTAGCGGCCTTATCTCACAAGAGTCCTTATTTAATCTTTCATGAAGATAGAGCAGAGTTGAGGACTCGTCAGCATTTTCTGCCAAGGTGGTTTCATCTTTCCACATGAACCAACCTATTCTGGTGCCAGTGGCTACTGACGCTTTCGTTGAGTCAAAGTCTTTGGATGTGGTCAGAGCTCTGAAAATCTATGTCGCCAGAACGGCTCAGATTAGGAAAACGGAGGCTCTGTTTGTCCTGTATGCTCCCAACAAGATTGGGTGTCCTGCTTCCAAACAGACCATTGCACGCTGGATCTGTAACACGATTCAGCATGCTCATTCCATGGCCAGATTACCGTTGCCGAAATCAGTAAAGGCCCATTCTACTAGAAAGGTGGGCTCGTCCTGGGCGGCTGCCCGAGGGGTCTCGGCATTACAACTTTGCCGAGCTGCTACTTGGTCGGGTTCAAACACTTTTGCGAAGTTTTACAAGTTTGATACCCTGGCCGATGTCGACCTCAAGTTTGGTCAATCGGTGCTGCAGAGGCATATGCACTCTCCTGCCCATTTTTAGAGCTTTGGTATAACCCCATGGTTCTGTTGGGTCCCCAGCATCCTCTAGGACGTATGAGAAAATAGGATTTTAATACCTACCGGTAAATCCTTTTCTCTTAGTCCAAAGAGGATGCTGGGCGCCCGTCCCAGTGCGTACTGTATCTGCAGTTATTAGTGTGGTACCCGCATGTTGTGTTACGTTTATTGTCAGCCTGTTGCTGAAATCGTTTATGCAGTTGGCGTGTGTTCTGTTGTTTGCCACGTTGTGCGGCATGCTTGAGGTGTGTGCTGGTATAAATCTCACCTTAGTTTAACAATAAATCCTTTCCTCGAAATATGTCCGTCTCCCTGAGCACAGTTCCTATAACTGGAGTCTGGAGGAGGGGCATAGAGGGAGGAGCCAGTGCACACCCCTTTTTGAAAGTCTTAAAGTGCCTATGTCCCCTGCGGATCCCGTCTATACCCCATGGTTCTATTGGTGTCCCCAGCATCCTCTACGGACTAAGAGAAAAGGATTTACCGGTAGGTATTAAAATCCTATTATCTTCCTACAGCATCAGTCCCCCTGCCTGGTTCTGCTTAGTGTAAAATAGAGTGTACCGTATGCAGTTTTTTATCCCTATTTTTCAATACTAACCTAGGCAAAGGGGCACAGGGCTGATTATGGATTTGAGGGAGGGGGCATTTTTACTTCTTCTATGTCTGCATCTTTCTCATCCAGGAATCACAGTAGCATGAATTTTAAGGGTCGCTTTTTGCAGGCATGCCTAATGTCCTGGGGGCTGAGATCACCGAAAAATTAGAGTCAGTGTTTACATCAATAAGCACCATGTCTATTCCATGAATGTGCAGCTGGTGTATGATGCAAAGCAAAAAATTATGAGTGTTGTAGTCGGCTATCCTGGTTCATGCCACGGTGACTTTATCAGACATTCATCACTCTATGCTCTATATCACTCTATATAGTTTAAGGCAGAAGAAATGCTGGAGGGATTGTTGCTGGGTATGTTGACCGCTAATATGCTAAATATAAATGTCTAAACAATATAGGATTAAACTCGTTTTTTTCTACATTTTGTTGCTCCTGACTCCATTGTCGCTTCCATAAACTTCTACTGAGCTTGAGTATAACGAAGTACATATCTCCACTAGATCAGTGATAGAATGCACTTATGGACTCTTAAAAACTCGGTTCAGCTGTCTTGATAAATCTTTCTGATTTTTTGTTACATCATCTAAGCAAAGTGTCTGATATTGTGCTCTGCTGTCGTCTATTGCATAATGTGGCATTACCTCAACCTTCACTGCGAGTTTAAGAAATCGACAGTGAGCAAGTAGGGTTCTAGTTACCATCAAATGGCTCTCTGTGCACAGATAGTGGAAGGCAATTAAATATAATGTAACCTCATATGGTATGCATGTTTGGTGTATATCTGCTCTGGCAATTGATTAACCTTTCATGCACGAATTATAACAGTTTTCAGGGCTTATAAAAAGATAAAAAAAGCTATACACGTCTGTAACATAAAAAATTGTATTATCATGGAATAGTGTTTTTTTTCTTGCAAAAAAGTAAACTAAAATTAAAAAAGAAAAAGAAAAACAAATGTTTGATATGGGGGGTAATTCAGATCTAATCGCTGCTGTGCAATTTCGCACAGAGTGCAATCAGATCCGAACTGAGCTGCAATGCGCCAGCGCATCACACAACATCAACATGCTTCAAGGCCTAGCGCCGGCATGGAGCGAAAAAAACGAACGCACGGGCAATCGCAAGGTGATTGACAGGAAGTGGCCGTTCGTGGGTGTCAACTGACCGTTTTCCAGGAGTGTCCGGAAAAACGCAGGTGGGCTCAGGCATTTTGATGGGCGGTGTCTGACGTCAGCTCCAGCCCCGATCAGCAGGATTCCATTGCAGCAGCTGAGTAAGTGCTGGGCTGCGCAGAGACTGCACAGACTGATTTTTGTGCAGCTCTCCTACAGAAGTGAACGTACACTTGCACGGGCTTTTCCCCTCCCCCTGTAGGCGGCAAAACCACAGCCCAGCGATCAGATCTGAATTACCCCCTTGGTTCCAATTTGTTCTTATCATGTTACTTAGTATATTTTTTCTTCAGAAACAAAAAATTCTCTAATTTGTAAACAATACATTTTATATATTTATTTATGGATATATTCATCCATAAACAAAAATGTACACAGTATTTATAACACAAATATTTTCACGTGTGCTTCATACCTAGAAAGTTAGCCTTTTCCACAAACTTAATTTGACTGATTTTAATGCTTATGATGAAAGTTGTGCAAATGTACTTACAGTAGTTTTTGCTGTACATGCTGCATCGTATCACCTGATAGCATGTAAGCCAAGCATCCATAAGCTTTGGTCAGTGATATCCGGAACCTGAATCCAGGGGGTGCCTTTGACATGGCCCTGTGTTGTTGTTTCACTTGGTCTTCCTCCTTGACGTTGCTCCTTAGAGTCAGCATTGATCAGTGCTCGAGCAATGGATGCTTTGAAATCCAACTGATTCTTGTCATTGAATCCAGACATTCGATACAGCAGCCATGCATTTACACAAGGCAAGAAACTAAAAGAACGCTCAAATGTACCATCTGTTGTTGCATTTGAGTGGGTACATCACTACCCGCTGATCCATGATATCCACTCCCCCCATGTGCATGTTATGTTACTCTGTACTAGAGATCTGCAGGTTCGGATTTACTGGCTTCTAAAGGCCAAATTAGTGCAAGTTCAAATGTATCTGGATTTTTCATATTGGCTATCCAAATCACGTGACAGCCAATAAGATGGTGTTTTACATCCCAAGTAAATCCAGGTAAATCCGAAACCCTCATATCTCTACTCTGTACCTAACCCTGTTGCTAGATACTCTTGATGTCTGGTGAAAATAAAAACAACACTAATAAAGCGTCCGCCACTACTACCACAGCTGATACTAATGATAATAATTTTAAATAATTTACAATTGAAAAAGTTAAGACAACATATAATGATACTAGAGATGCGCACCGGACATTTTTCGGGTTTTGTGTTTTGGTTTTGGATTCGGTTCCGCGGCCGTGTTTTGGATTCGGACGTGTTTTGGCAAAACCTCCCTGAAAATTTTTTGTCGGATTCGGGTGTGTTTTGGATTCGGGTGTTTTTTTTAAAAAAAACTAAAAAACAGCTTAAATCATAGAATTTGGGGGTAATTTTGATCCCATAGTATTATTAACCTCAATAACCATAATTTCCACTCATTTCCAGTCTATTCTGAACACCTCACACCTCACAATATTATTTTTAGTCCTAAAATTTGCAACAAGGTCGCTGGATGGCTAAGCTAAGCGACACAAGTGGCCGACACAAACACCTGGCCCATCTAGGAGTGGCACTGCAGTGTCAGGCAGGATGGCACTTCAAAAAAATTGTCCCCAAACAGCACATGATGCAAAGAAAAAAAGAGGCGCACCAAGGTCGCTGTGTGACTAAGCTAAGCGACACAAGTGGCCGACACAAACACCTGGCCCATCTAGGAGTGGCACTGCAGTGTCAGACAAGATGGCACTTCAAAAAAATTGTCCCCAAACAGCACATGATGCAAAGAAAAAAAGAGGCGCACCACAGGTATAGAATGTAGATGGATAGTATACTTAATGACGACACAGAGGTAGGTACAGCAGTGGCCTTCCGTACCGTACTGCTATATATAGTATACTGGTGGTCACTGTGTCAGCAAATTGCAAAACTAAAATGCACCACAGGTATAGAATGTAGATGGATAGTATACTTAATGACGACACAGAGGTAGGTACAGCAGTGGCCTTCCGTACCATACTGCTATATATAGTATACTGGTGGTCACTGTGTCAGCAAACTGCAAAACTAAAATGCACCACAGGTATAGAATGTAGATGGATAGTATACTTAATGACGACACAGAGGTAGGTACAGCAGTGGCCTTCCATACCGTACTGCTATATATAGTATACTGGTGGTCACTGTGTCAGCAAATTGCAAAACTAAAATGCACCACAGGTATAGAATGTAGATGGATAGTATACTTAATGACGACACAGAGGTAGGTACAGCAGTGGCCTTCTGTACCATACTGCTATATATAGTATACTGGTGGTCACTGTGTCAGCAAACTGCAAAACTAAAATGCACCACAGGTATAGAATGTAGATGGATAGTATACTTAATGACGACACAGAGGTAGGTACAGCAGTGGCCTTCCGTACTGTACTGCTATATATAGTATACTGGTGGTCACTGTGTCAGCAAACTGCAAAACTAAAATGCACCACAGGTATAGAATGTAGATGGATAGTATACTTAATGACGACACAAAGGTAGGTACAGCAGTGGCCTTCCGTACCGTACTGCTATATATAGTATACTGGTGGTCACTGTGTCAGCAAACTGCAAAACTAAAATGCACCACAGGTATAGAATGTAGATGGATAGTATACTTAATGATGACACAGAGGTAGGTACAGCAGTGGCCTTCCGTACCGTACTGCTATATATAGTATACTGGTGGTCACTGTGTCAGCAAACTGCAAAACTAAAATGCACCACAGGTATAGAATGTAGATGGATAGTATACTTAATGACGACACAGAGGTAGGTACAGCAGTGGCCTTCCGTACCGTACTGCTATATATAGTATACTGGTGGTCACTGTGTCAGCAAACTGCAAAACTAAAATGCACCACAGGTATAGAATGTAGATGGATAGTATACTTAATGACGACACAGAGGTAGGTACAGCAGTGGCCTTCCGTACCGTACTGCTATATATAGTATACTGGTGGTCACTGTGTCAGCAAACTGTAAAACTAAAATGCACCACAGGTATAGAATGTAGATGGATAGTATACTTAATGACGACACAGAGGTAGGTACAGCAGTGGCCTTCCGTACCGTACTGCTATATATAGTATACTGGTGGTCACTGTGTCAGCAAACTGCAAAACTAAAATGCACCACAGGTATAGAATGTAGTTGGATAGTATACTTAATGACGACACAGAGGTAGGTACAGCAGTGGCCTTCCGTACCGTACTGCTATATATAGTATACTGGTGGTCACTGTGTCAGCAAACTGCAAAACTGAAATGCACCACAGGTATAGAATCTAGATGGATAGTATACTTAATGACGACACAGAGGTAGGTACAGCAGTGGCCTACTGTACCGTAATGCTATATATTATATACTGGTGGTCACTGCTCAGCAAAACTCTGCACTGTACTCCTCCTATATAATATTATACTGGTGGTCCCCAGTCCCCACAATAAAGCAGCACACTGAGCACAGATATGGAGTGTTTTTCAGGCAGACAACGTATACTGGTGGTCACTGGTCAGCAAAACTCTGCACTGTACTCCTGCTATATAATACAGCTGCTCCCCAGTCCCCACAATTAAGCAGTGTGAGCACAGATATATGCAGCACACTGAGCACAGATATGGAGCGTTTTTTTCAGGCAGAGAACGGATAACTGGTGGTCACTGATCAGCAAAACTCTGCACTGTACTCCTCCTATATTATACAGCTGCTCCCCAGCCCTCCCCACAATTAAGCAATAATGCATAATCAAGTTCAACAATAACGGAGAGGACGCCAGCCCCGTCCTCTTCCTAACATTTCCAATGCACGAGTGAAAATGGCGGCGACGCACGGCTGCTTATATAGAATCCGAATCTCGCGAGAATCCGACAGCGGGATGATGACGTTCGGGCGCGCTCGGGTTACCCGAGCCATACGGGAGAATCCGAGTATGGCTCGGACCCGTGCAAAAAGGGTGAAGTTCGGGGGGGTTCGGTTCCCGAGAAACCGAACCCGCTCATCACTAAATGATACATATAAGTCTATCACCTGTCTAAACTGGCACATATGACTATTAAATAAGGAAAATATTAAGGTTAGGCCTATATGCAAGGATAAGCCTTGCACGCACTATGGATATTTGTATTGCATGACATCCACTGAAGTGGACACATGAGTTTACATCAACTGTGAAAAAAATGAATTGGTCGTTTGATCAAAGCATTTATCATATTATTCCATAAATATTACTTTCCTTAAATGTATTTTTTTACATGCTCTGCTATCTTTGAGTGAAAATATTTAACAGAAATTACTGAATTGCTTGGTGCTGGTGCACTTTTCTCAGCCATTTTATTTTTACCTTTTTGTTTATGTAGGCATTAAGAAGTGGCATACCTTCTAAGTTTGGTAAAGGTCCAAAGAAGAGGACACCATGCACTAGTCATATCAAAAGAGAGTTTTTATAGGAGATTTTTGCTATTAGTGGTCTCTATAAAAAAAATTCATTTGAAACCTTTGTTAAAATAGGCTTTACTCTGCCTATTGAAACATACTATGTAAAATATTACAGAAAACTAGTATAGCACTTTTGGTGCTATTATTTTACAATGTATATTTTTTGTTGTATTAACATTTTGTTTCAAGAAATAATCTTTTACAAATTTAAAGGGTAATTTTGTTGAAAAGTTTATTTAATGTCAGCAATAATATAAAATAATCTCTTGTTTATTAATGTGGCCGGGGATGGGTTCTTGGCTATTTGTGTGTGTGAGTCCACCATACATATGCAGACCACTCCTGGGAGGACTGAGCTGGTTGGTGGGGTGCTGCTCAATAAAGTGAATACTCACTTTTCTGGTAAAAGGGCAACAATTTTTGCTCCTAAGGAAGCAATATTGCTACTAAATTCCTGCACAGCATTTGTACGGGGATGCCGTTAATTTACCGTCTGTTGGGATCCCAGCGGTCAGGAGACCAACACCAGAATCCCGACAGCCAGCGAAATGCCGCCGGTTGGATTCCCGTCCAGAGCCCCAAATTCCCACTCGGGTGGTGGTCCACGCCACCACCCAAGAGGAAATATAATAGTGTGGCGAGCGCAGCGGCCCAGCGTGGAGACACACTGCGCTCTGTGCCGGGCTTTTGACAGTCGGGATTCTGGTGTCTGCTGGTATTACATACCGGACCCTTCAATCATTGTCAAAGTGGCACTTAACTGATCTAATTGTATTTTTATACAGAGTGTCATTTGAGATTCATGTAATATAATTATGGCAGTTGTTTGGGCCTCAGAGGCCTCTATGGCTGTTGACAGCATCTGGTAGTTTTTTCATATTAGATAATGTATCATTTATCCTATTGCCTATTCAAATGTGTGTTCTGTTGCATTTTAAATGGCAATAAACTAAACCTGTGTTCTCTCAAATGCAGCAGTGCCCTCTAGATTTTCAGACACAGCATCTCTTGCAGGTGTCGGTGGTGTTATAGGAGTCACATCTGCGGCTGGTTGATGATCTTCTTGATCTGGTTGGGAAACAGGCCTTAAATGGAGTGTGATCATCTCTTCCTGTGCCTCTAGCTCATTCATGTTCAGTCCTCTTCCTGGAGAAAAATGTTGGTTTCTGAAGAATGATTACACAGGTATTAATTAGTGATGAGCGGGTTCGGTTCCTCGGAAACCGAACCCCCCCGAACTTCACCCATTTTACACGGGTCTGAGGCATACTCGGATTCTCCCGTATGGCTCGGTTAATCCGAGCGCGCCCGAACGTCATCATCCGCTGTCGGATTCTCGCGAGATTCGGATTCTATATAGCAGCCGCGCGATGCCGCCATTTTCACTTGTGCATTGGAAATGTTAGGGAGAGGACGGGGCTGGCGTCCTCTGCATTTATTAATAATATTTGTGCTGCTTATTGCTTAATTGTGGGGACTGGGGAGCAGCTGTATTATATAGGAGGAGTACAGTGCAGAGTTTTGCTGACCAGTGACCACCAGTATACGTTGTCTGCCTGAGAAACACTCCATATCTGTGCTCAGTGTGCTGCATATATCTGTGCTCACACTGCTTAATTGTGGGGACTGGGGAGCAGCTGTATTATATAGGAGGAGTACAGTGCAGAGTTTTGCTGACCAGTGACCACCAGTATATGTTGTCTGCCTGAAAAACACTCCATATCTGTGCTCAGTGTGCTGCATATATCTGTGCTCACACTGCTTAATTGTGGGGACTGGGGAGCAGCTGTATTATATAGGAGGAGTACAGTGCAGAGTTTTGCTGACCAGTGACCACCAGTATAAGTTGTCAGCCTGAAAAACACTCCATATCTGTGCTCAGTGTGCTGCATATATCTGTGCTCACACTGCTTAATTGTGGGGACTGGGGAGCAGCTGTATTATATAGGAGGAGTACAGTGCAGAGTTTTGCTGACCAGTGACCACCAGTATACGTTGTCTGCCTGAAAAACACTCCATATCTGTGCTCGGTGTACTGCATATATCTGTGCTCACACTGCTTAATTGTGGGGACTGGGGAGCAGCTGTATTATATAGGAGGAGTACAGTGCAGAGTTTTGCTGACCAGTGACCACCAGTATACGTTGTCTGCCTGAAAAACACTCCATATCTGTGCTCAGTGTGCTGCATATATCTGTGCTCACACTGCTTAATTGTAGGGACTGGGGAGCAGCTGTATTATATAGGAGGAGTACAGTGCAGAGTTTTGCTGACTAGTGACCACCAGTATACGTTGTCTGCCTGAAAAACACTCCATATCTGTGCTCAGTGTGCTGCATATATCTGTGCTCACACTGCTTAATTGTGGGGACTGGGGAGCAGCTGTATTATATAGGAGGAGTACAGTGCAGAGTTTTGCTGACCAGTGACCACCAGTATACGTTGTCTGCCTGAAAAACACTCCATATCTGTGCTCAGTGTGCTGCATATATCTGTGCTCACACTGCTTAATTGTGGGGACTGGGGAGTAGCTGTATTATATAGGAGGAGTACAGTGCAGAGTTTTACTGACCAGTGACCACCAGTATACGTTGTCTGCCTGAAAAACACTCCATATCTGTGCTCAGTGTGCTGCATATATCTGTGCGCACACTGCTTAATTGTGGGGACTGGGGAGCAGCTGTATTATATAGCAGGAGTACAGTGCAGAGTTTTGCTGACCAGTGACCACCAGTATACGTTGTCTGCCTGAAAAACACTCCATATCTGTGCTCAGTGTGCTGCATATATCTGTGCTCACACTGCTTAATTGTGGGGACTGGGGAGCAGCTGTATTATATAGGAGGAGTATAGTGCAGAGTTTTGCTGACCAGTGACCACCAGTATACGTTGTCTGCCTGAAAAACACTCCATATCTGTGCTCAGTGTGCTGCATATATCTGTGCTCACACTGCTTAATTGTGGGGACTGGGGAGCAGCTGTATTATATAGGAGGAGTACAGTGCAGAGTTTTGCTGACCAGTGACCACCAGTATACGTTGTCTGCCTGAAAAACACTCCATATCTGTGCTCAGTGTGCTGCATATATCTGTGCTCACACTGCTTAATTGTGGGGACTGGGGAGCAGCTGTATTATATAGGAGGAGTACAGTGCAGAGTTTTGCTGACCAGTGACCACCAGTATACGTTGTCTGCCTGAAAAACACTCCATATCTGTGCTCAGTGTGCTGCATATATCTGTGCTCACACTGCTTAATTGTGGGGACTGGGGAGTAGCTGTATTATATAGGAGGAGTACAGTGCAGAGTTTTACTGACCAGTGACCACCAGTATACGTTGTCTGCCTGAAAAACACTCCATATCTGTGCTCAGTGTGCTGCATATATCTGTGCTCACACTGCTTAATTGTGGGGACTGGGGAGCAGCTGTATTATATAGGAGGAGTACAGTGCAGAGTTTTGCTGACCAGTGACCACCAGTATACGTTGTCTGCCTGAAAAAACACTCCATATCTGTGCTCAGTGTGCTGCATATATCTGTGCTCACCACTGCTTAATTGTGGGGACTGGGGAGCAGCTGTATTACATAGGAGGAGTACAGTGCAGAGTTTTGCTGACCAGTGACCACCAGTATACGTTGTCTGCTTGAAAAACACTCCATATCTGTGCTTAGTGTGCTGCATATATCTGTGCTCACACTGCTTAATTGTGGGGACTGGGGAGCAGCTGTATTATATAGGAGGAGTACAGTGCAGAGTTTTGCTGACCAGTGACCACCAGTATACGTTGTCTGCCTGAAAAACACTCCATATCTGTGCTCAGTGTGCTGCCTATATCTGTGCTCACACTGCTTAATTGTGGGGACTGGGGAGCAGCTGTATTATATAGGAGGAGTACAGTGCAGAGTTTTGCTGACCAGTGACCACCAGTATATGTTGTCTGCCTGAAAAACACTCCATATCTGTGCTCAGTGTGCTGCATATATCTGTGCTCACACTGCTTAATTGTGGGGATTGGGGAGCAGCTGTATTATATAGGAGGAGTGCAGTGCAGAGTTTTGCTGACAGTGACCACCAGTATATATAGCAGTACGGTACGGAAGGCCACTGCTCTACTTACCTCTGTGTTGTCAAGTATACTATCCATCCATACCTGTGGTGCATTTCAGTTGTGCGCAGTATATATAGTAGTAGGCCATTGCTATTGATACTGGCATATAATTCCACACATTAAAAAATGGAGAACAAAAATGTGGAGGTTAAAATAGGGAAAGATCAAGATCCACTTCCACCTCGTCCTGAAGCTGCTGCCACTAGTCATGGCCGAGACGATGAAATGCCATCAACGTCGTCTGCCAAGGCCGATGCCCAATGTCATAGTAGAGAGCATGTAAAATCCAAAAAACAAAAGTTCAGTAAAATGACCCAAAAATCAAAATTGAAATCGTCTGATGAGAAGCGTAAACTTGCCAATATGCCATTTACGACACGGAGTGGCAAGGAACGGCTGAGGCCCTGGCCTATGTTCATGGCTAGTGGTTCAGATTCACATGAGGATGGAAGCACTCATCCTCTCGCTAGAAAAATGAAAAGACTTAAGCTGGCAAAAGCACAGCAAAGAACTGTGCGTTCTTCTAAATCACAAATACCCAAGGAGAGTCCAATTGTGTCGGTTGCGATGCCTGACCTTCCCAACACTGGACGGGAAGAGCTTGCGCCTTCCACCATTTGCACGCCCCTGCAAGTGCTGGAAGGAGCACCCGCAGTCCTGTTCCTGATAGTCAAATTGAAGATGTCACTGTTGAAGTACACCAGGATGAGGATATGGGTGTTGCTGGCGCTGGGGAGGAAATTGACAAGGAGGATTCTGATGGTGAGGTGGTTTGTTTAAGTCAGGCACCCGGGGAGACACCTGTTGTCCGTGGGACGAATATGGCCATTGACATGCCTGGTCAAAATACAAAAAAAATCACCTCTTCGGTGTGGAATTATTTCAACACAAATGCGGACAACAGGTGTCAAGCCGTGTGTTGCCTTTGTCAAGCTGTAATAAGTAGGGGTAAGGACGTTAACCACCTAGGAACATCCTCCCTTATACGTCACCTGGACCGCTTTCATCAGAAGTCAGTGACAAGTTCAAAAACTTTGGATGACAGCGGAAGCAGTCCACTGACCACTAAATCCCTTCCTCTTGTAACAAAGCTCCTGCAAACCACACCACCAACTCCCTCAGTGTCAATTTCCACCTTACACAGGAAAGCCAATAGTCCTGCAGGCCATGTCACTGGCAAGTCTGACGAGTCCTCTCCTGCCTGGGATTCCTCCGATGCATCCTTGAGTGTAACGCCTACTGCTGCTGGCGCTGCTGTTGTTGCTGCTGGGAGTCGATCGGCATCCCAGAGGGGAAGTCGGAAGACCACTTGTACTACTTTCAGTAAGCAATTGACTGTCCAACAGTCCTTTGCGAGGAAGATGAAATATCACAGCAGTCATCCTGCTGCAAAGCGGATAACTCAGGTCTTGTCAGCCTGGGTGGTGAGAAACGTGGTTTCGGTATCCACCGTTAATTCAGAGGCAACTAGAGACTTGATTGAGGTACTGTGTCCCCGGTACCAAATACCATCTAGGTTCCATTTCTCTAGGCAGGCGATACCGAAAATGTACACAGACATCAGAAAAAGAGTCACCAGTGTCCTAAAAAATGCAGTTGTACCCAATGTCCACTTAACCACGGACATGTGGACAAGTGGAGCAGGGCAGACTCAGGACTATATGGCTGTGACAGCCCACTGGGTAGATGTATTGCCTCCCGCAGCAAGAACAGCAGCGGCTGCACCAGTAGCAGCATCTCGCAAACGCCAACTCGTTCCTAGGCAGGCTACGCTTTGTATCACCGCTTTCTATAAGAGGCACACAGCTGACAACCTCTTACGGAAACTGAGGAACATCATCGTAGAATGGCTTACCCCAATTGGACTCTCCTGGGGAATTGTGACATCAGACAACGCCAGCAATATTGTGCGTGCATTACATCTGGGCAAGTTCCAGCACGTCCCATGTTTTGCACATACATTGAATTTGGTGGTGCAGAATTATTTAAAAAACGACAGGGGCATGCAAGAGATGCTGTCGGTGGCCCGAAGAATTGCGGGCCACTTTCGGCATTCAGCCACCGCGTGTCGAAGACTGGAGCACCACCAAACACTCCTAAACCTGCACTGCCATCATCTGAAGCAAGAGGTGGTAACGAGGTGGAATTCAACCCTCTATATGCTTCAGAGGATGGAGGAGCAGCAAAAGGCCATTCAAGCCTATACATCTGCCCACGATATAGGCAAAGGAGGGGGAATGCACCTGACTCAAGCGCAGTGGAGAATGATTTCAACGTTGTGCAAGGTTCTGCAACCCTTTGAACTTGCCACACGTGAAGTCAGTTCAGACACTGCCAGCCTGAGTCAGGTCATTCCCCTCATCAGGCTTTTGCAGAAGAAACTGGAGACATTGAAGGAGGAGCTAAAACAGAGCGATTCCGCTAGGCATGTGGGACTTGTGGATGGAGCCCTTAACTCGCTTAACCAGGATTCACGGGTAGTCAATCTGTTGAAATCAGAGCACTACATTTTGGCCACCATGCTCGATCCTAGATTTAAAACCTACGTTGTATCTCTCTTTCCGGCAGACACAAGTCTGCAGTGGTTCAAAGACCTGCTGGTGAGAAAATTGTCAACTCAAGCGGAACGTGACCCGTCAACAGCTCCTCCTTCACATTCTCCCGCAACTGGGGGTGCGAGGAAAAGGCTAAGAATTCCGAGCCCACCTGCTGGCGGTGATGCAGGGCAGTCTGGAGCGAGTGCTGACATCTGGTCCGGACTGAAGGACCTGGCAACAATTACTGACATGTCGTCTATTGTCACTGCTTATGTTTCTGTCACCATTGAAAGAATGGTGGAGGATTATATGAGTGACCGCATCCAAGTAGGCACGTCAGACAGTCCGTACGTATACTGGCAGGAAAAAGAGGCAATTTGGAGGCCCTGCACAAACTGGCTTTATTTTACCTAAGTTGCCCCCCCTCCAGTGTGTACTCCGAAAGAGTGTTTAGTGCAGCCGCTCACCTTGTCAGCAATCGGCGTACGAGATTACTTCCAGAAAATGTGGAGAAGATGATGTTCATCAAAATGAATTATAATCAATTCCTCCGTGGAGACATTCACCAGCAATTGCCTCCAGAAAGTACACAGGGACCTGAGATGGTGGATTCCAGTGGGGACGAATTAATAATCTGTGAGGAGGGGGATGTACACAGTGAAAGGGGTGAGGAATCGGAGGATGATGATGAGGTGGACATCTTGCCTCTGTAGAGCCAGTTTGTGCAAGGAGAGATTGATTGCTTCTTTTTTGGTGGGGGCCCAAACCAACCAGTCATTTCAGTCACAGTCGTGTGGCAGACCCTGTCGCTGAAATGATGGGTTCGTTAAAGTGTGCATGTCCTGTTTATACAACATAAGGGTGGGTGGGAGGGCCCAAGGACAATTCCATCTTGCACCTCTTTTTTCTTTCATTTTTCTTTGCATCATGTGCTGTTTGGGGACAATTTTTTTGAAGTGCCATCCTGCCTGACACTGCAGTGCCACTCCTAAATGGGCCAGGTGTTTGTGTCAGCCACTTGTGTCGCTTAGCTTAGTCACACAGCGACCTTGGTGCGCCTCTTTTTTTCTTTGCATCATGTGCTGTTTGGGGACAATTTTTTGGAAGTGCCATCCTGCCTGACACTGCAGTGCCACTCCTAGATGGGCCAGGTGTTTGTGTCGGCCACTTGTGTCGCTTAGCTTAGTCACACAGCGACCTTGGTGCACCTCTTTTTTTCTTTGCATCATGTGCTGTTTGGGGACAATTTTTTTGATGTGCCATCCTGTCTGACACTGCAGTGCCACTCCTAGATGGGCCAGGTGTTTGTGTCGGCCACTTGTGTCGCTTAGCTTAGTCACACAGCGACCTTGGTGCACCTCTTTTTTTCTTTGCATCATGTGCTGTTTGGGGACAATTTTTTTGAAGTGCCATCCTGTCTGACACTGCAGTGCCACTCCTAGATGGGCCAGGTGTTTGTGTCGGCCACTTGTGTCGCTTAGCTTAGTCACACAGCGACCTTGGTGCGCCTCTTTTTTTCTTTGCATCATGTGCTGTTTGGGGACAATTTTTTTGAAGTGCCATCCTGCCTGATACTGCAGTGCCACTTCTAGATGGGCCAGGTGTTTGTGTCGGCCACTTGTGTTGCTTAGCTTAGCCATCCAGCGACCTCGGTGCAAATTTTAGGACTAAAAATAATATTGTGAGGTGTGAGGTGTTCAGAATAGACTGAAAATGAGTGTAAATTATGGTTATTGAGGTTAATAATACTATGGGATCAAAATGACCCCCAAATTCTATGATTTAAGCTGTTTTTGAAGGTTTTTTGTAAAAAAACACCTGAATCCAAAACACACCCGAATCCGACAAAAAAAATTTCAGGAAGGTTTTGCCAAAACGCGTCCGAATCCAAAACACGGCCGCGGACCCGAATCCAAAACCAAAACACAAAACCCGAAAAATTTCCGGTGCACATCACTAGATATGTGTGAATGTAATATATTGGTATACAAAGTTTAGGACATTTATGAGGAAGAAGAAAAGAATAATAAAGTTACATGGGCCACTAACTGCTGGTTTTGTATGTAAGTTGTCGAAAGTTTATCTGAGTGTTCATACAATGTATGTGTTTTGTTACAGCACATTTGTATTTTGGTCTTGGAAGAATAGGTTCATACATTCACATTTGAGTTTCACCACCCACAGCTGCTTCTTACACCTGGTAGAAGTGTTTGAAGCCTGCCTGCCAAAAAGGGCTTCATAATGTGGCATTGATGGTTTGACCAAGGTCACATTCTCCAAGTATCAAAATCGGAAATTACAGCCAGATTTTGTTTTGCCTGATTCCCTCTACTCCTCAGTCACACTTCTGCACCACCTCCAGAGCTGTCCCCACAAACTCACCGTTTCTATCCTCCCTCCTACTCCTCTTCCCCTCCAGATAAACAAAATAACAAATAACACAAAGACAGACAAGACAAATAGATAAAAAATTTGATCTACACTAAAACGCAGTACAAAACCACCACAAACACACACAATTAAACACTGGGCTGTTTGGGACAGATTTATAAGGGGTTTGTGAAGTAGAATTTTGTGGTAAGCTTTGGTGTATAGAAAGGCAGTACAAAATGTTGATCTGGTTTTGGTCAGCTTTACAATCAGTTTCCATCAAAATCGACAGTCTTAGGGCCTAATTCAGAGATGTACTGTAAGTTAATCAGTCAATTAATGCATATCTCCGATGTTTTGGGGTCTGCACTTGTGCGGAACGAGTCAGACTGATAGGCAGATGCATTTGTGGGGTTTTCCTGGGCAGCGTTCCCAGAAACAGAGGCATGTTGCCCCTGCTTCTGGGAGGGGAGAGCCAGGGGTCTGCATATCATCATGCAGACTTCCTGGCCTCACAGACCCCACTTCCTTCGGTCAGCTGAGTTAGCTAGAGCTTTACTCAGCTGGCCTTTTGCGTGAGACATTGCGACCGATGGTGATGGAACATTACATTGCGTGGAATCGATGGTTACAATGTTAGGTCCCTGCTTACGACATCGGTTGCAGTGCTGGGGTTTGCAACTACATGCAGGTGGTATCCTACTGCAACGTCTCCTGCATTCCCACACTTGGAGATCAGATGATGCAATCGCAGCATTTTCATCCATCTCTTAATCAGACCCTTAATGCCAACAAAAACCACCTGTCATCACAGTCAATTTTCAATGGACACTGAAAACCAACGGATAGTAAATACACATTTTTTAGACACAAAATGCTGTTGATATCTGTTGATTTGAAAATGGAGCAAAACTGATGGTAAGTAAATTTACCCCTAATCTGCCGTCAATGTCCCTCAGTTTAAAATGATGTACAAAACCGATGCTTAGTAAATATAGCCCAATGTCTACTGCTCAATATGAGAGTGAATCCATTTATACTTTATTCAAGCACTATCATAATTTACTATTGTGGCATTCTCTAGGAAAACTTATTAAGTTAATGATTGTAGATAGAGTTATCCATTGGAAGAGCGATATCGAATGAAAAGAACTACAAGCCCAACATGAGGGACTGTCGGGTAATATATGTTAATCATCTAAATCATGTAAGGAGATTTAAAGTGCATGTTTAAACTGTTACAGGGAAAAATTCTCATTTTTGAATGTGTTACTAGTGGTCAAAGTGGAAATTTTAAAGTGGAGGTATGGAGATATCGGGGAGGGGGGGGGGGGGCTTTACTTAGGCAGATTCAAGGCATGAGCACCCTGATATTTCCATACCCCCACTTCAAAATAATGACACAGTGACCTTGCCCACCCAATATGCACCACAGACTAGAGGCCTAACTGGGCCCACAGGCCTAGTGCTCAACAATCCTGGTGGTCTAGTGAGGATGAAATAAGTAAAGGTGGCCAAAGCCACCTACCATGGCGCTGGGAGAGGCTGGAGTAGGGAGCTTCCACCACTGCAGCACTCTCCAGTCATCAGCTTCTTGCTTTGGTCGCTGGCCCATCCACTTCTATCTTCCACTGGTTCTTCCGTGGCCGGGTCCTCTTCTTTTCTTTGGCAGGTCTTCATTCCTCTCTCTCTGCTCCTCTCCCCTCACAGCACACTTCTCACAGCACAGCACCCCTCTCAGCTCCCCTCACAGCACAGCAACCCACACCCATTACATCACAGCACAGCATCACATCATAACACAGCACCCTTCTCCCCTCACAACACCCCTTATCCATTGCAGCACAGCTCCCTTTAACTCACAGCACAGAACTCCTCACAGCACGGCACCCCTTTCGCCTAACAGCACAACTCCCCTCACAGCACAGAACACCTCACAGCACTGCACCCTTCACAGCACACCTCCACTCACAGCACAGCACTTGTCACAGCACACCTCCTCTCAAAGCACCAGTCACAACACACCTCCGCTCACATCACAGCAGCCCTGACAGTGCACCTCATTGCACCACATAGCGTAGAGTCCTTGGAGGAATTTTTAGTTTTACACCGGTTGCGAGCCAATCACAGATCATGGACCAATAGCCAATTAGGGGCGGCCACATGGCTGCCAAATTCAAAATGCCACTGGCTATCCCTGATTGGTCGCTGGTCAGAATGCTGCTGATAGCTCGTGACTGACACCAAATTTAAAGAGACGTTGCAGTTGCTTCACCGTTGCTGGGACAGTACCAACACCTGCTGCTAAAGTGAAGTGCCAGTATAATATACCGTTTGCACACTTCAAGCACTCTGTGTTATACTGGGTTTTTTATATTTTTTATTTCTGGTGTTGCACCAGGGAACATATTGATTTGCCTACGAATAAATCTTAGTGCTAGGCTAATAATCAAACACACACACAGACAAAAAGTAAATAAAAAAAGTCAAATTACCAAGTATACATGTGCCTAGTGACATGCATAAAGGGAAATGGCTGCAACCTTGCACAAGACCACAATGAAGATTGGGGGTAATTCTGAGTTGATCGCAGCAGCAAGTTTGTTAGCAGTTGGGCAAAACCATGTGCACTGCAGGGGGGGGGGGGGGGCAGATATAACATTTGCAGAGAGAGTTAGATTTGGGTGGGTTATTTTTTTCTGTGCAGGGTAAATACTGGCTGCTTTATTTTTACACTGCAGTTTAGATTTCAGTTTGAATACACCCCACCCAAATCTAACTCTCTCTGCACATGTTATATCTGTCCCCCCTGCAGTGCACATGGGCCCTCATTCCGAGTTGATCGGTCGCAAGGCGAATTTAGCAGAGTTACACACGCTAAGCTGCCGCCTACTGGGAGTGAATCTTAGCTTCTTAAAATTGCGACCGATGTATTCGCAATATTGCGATTACTAACTACTTAGCAGTTTCAGAGTAGCTCCAGACTTACTCTGCCTGTGCGATCATTTCAGTGCTTGTCGTTCCTGGTTGACGTCACAAACACACCCAGCGTTCGCCCAGGCACTCCCACCGTTTCCCCGGCCACTCCTGCGTTTTTTCCGGAAACGGTAGCGTTTTCAGCCACACGCCCCTGAAACGCCGTGTTTCCGCCCAGTAACACCCATTTCCTGTCAATCACATTACGATCGCCGGAGCGAAGAAAAAGCCGTGAGTAAAAATACTTTCTTCATAGTAAAGTTACTTGGCGCAGTCGCAGTGCGAACATTGCGCATGCGTACTAAGCGGATTTTCACTGCGATGCGATGAAAAATACCGAGCGAACAACTCGGAATGAGGGCCATGGTTTTGCCCAACTGCTAACAAATTTGCTGCTGCGATCAACTCAGAATTAGGCCGTGTGTGTGTGTGTGTGTGTGTGTGTGTGTGTGTGTGTGTGTGTGTGTGTGTGTGTGTGTGTGTGTGTGTGTGTGTGTGTGTGTGTGTGTGTGCGCATAAAGGTCTGTTTGTCCTTTGGCCTAATTCGGACCTGATTGCAGCAGCAAACTTTTTCTCTAGTGGGCAAAACCATGTGCACTGCAGGGGGGAGCAGATATAACATGCAGAGAGAGTTAGATTTGGGTGGGGTGTGTTCAAACAAATCTAAATTGCAGTGTAAAAATAAAGCAGCCAGTATTTACCATGCACAGAAACAAAATAACCCACCCAAATCTTACTCTCTCTGCGCATGTTATATCTGCCACACCTGCAGTGCACATGGGGGGTAATTCCAAGTTGATCGCAGCAGGAAATTTTTTAGCAGTTGGGCAAAACCATGTGCACTGCAGGGGGGGCAGATATAACATTTGCAGAGAGAGTTAGATTTGGGTTATTTCTCTAACGTCCTAAGTGGATGCTGGGGACTCCGTAAGGACCATGGGGAATAGCGGCTCCGCAGGAGACTGGGCACATCCAAAGAAAGCTTTAGGACTATCTGGTGTGCACTGGCTCCTCCCCCTATGACCCTCCTCCAAGCCTCAGTTAGATCTCTGTGCCCGAACGAGAAGGGTGCACACTAGGGGCTCTCCTGAGCTTCTTAGTGAAAGTTTTAGATTAGGTTTTTTATTTTCAGTGAGACCTGCTGGCAACAGGCTCACTGCATCGAGGGACTAAGGGGAGAAGAAGCGAACTCACCTGCGTGCAGAGTGGATTGGGCTTCTTAGGCTACTGGACATTAGCTCCAGAGGGACGATCACAGGCCCAGCTTGGATGGGTCCCAGAGCCGCGCCGCCGGCCCCCTTACAGAGCCAGAAGGCAGAAGAGGTCCGGAAAATCGGCGGCAGAAGACGTCCTGTCTTCAACAAGGTAGCGCACAGCACTGCAGCTGTGCGCCATTGCTCTCAGCACACTTCACACTTCGGTCACTGAGGGTGCACGGCGCTGGGGGGGGGGGCGCCCTGAGACGCAATAAAAACACCTTGGATGGCAAAAAAAATGCATCACATATAGCTCCTGGGCTATATGGATGCATTTAACCCCTGCCAGAATCCATAAAAAAGCAGGAGAAAAGTCCGCGAAAAAGGGGCGGAGCCTATCTCCTCAGCACACTGGCGCCATTTTCCCTCACAGCTCCGTTGGAGGGAAGCTCCCTGTCTCTCCCCTGCAGTCACTACACTACAGAAAGGGTTAAAAAAAGAGAGGGGGGCACTAATTAGGCGCAGTATTAACTATACAGCAGCTATAAGGGGAAAAACACTTATATAAGGTTATCCCTGTATATATATAGCGCTCTGGTGTGTGCTGGCAAACTCTCCCTCTGTCTCCCCAAAGGGCTAATGGGGTCCTGTCCTCTATCAGAGCATTCCCTGTGTGTGTGCTGTATGTCGGTGCTTTTGTGTCGACATGTATGAGGAGAAAAATGATGTGGAGACGGAGCAGATTGCCTGTAATAGTGATGTCACCCCCTAGGGGGTCGACACCTGAGTGGATGAACTGTTGGAAGGAATTACGTGACAGTGTCAGCTCTGTATAAAAGACAGTGGTTGATATGAGACAGCCGGCTACTCAGCTTGTGCCTGTCCAGACGTCTCATAGGCCGTCAGGGGCTCTAAAGCGCCCGTTACCTCAGATGGCAGATATAGACGCCGACACGGATACTGACTCCAGTGTCGACGGTGAAGAGACGAATGTGACTTCCAGTAGGGCCACACGTTACATGATTGAGGCAATGAAAAATGTTTTACACATTTCTGATAATACGAGTACCACCAAAAAAGGGGTATTATGTTCGGTGAGGAAAAACTACCTGTAGTTTTCCTGAATCTGAGAAATTAAATGAGGTGTGTGATGATGCGTGGGTTTCCCCCGATAACAACGGATAATTTCTAAAATGTTATTGGCATTATATCCTTTCCCGCCAGAGGTTAGGGTGCGTTGGGAAACACCCCCTAGGGGGGATAAAGCGCTCACACGCTTGTAAGGGCTCTACCTTCGCCTGAGATGGCCGCCCTTAAGGATCCTGCTGATAGCAGGAGGGTATCCTAAAAGGTATTTACACACATACTGGTGTTATACTGCGACCAGCAATCGCCTCAGCCTGGATGTGCAGTGCTGGGTTGGCGTGGTCGGATTCCCTGACTGAAAATATTGATACCCTAGATAGGGACAGTATATTTTTGCCTATAGAGCATTTAAAAGATGCATTTTTATATATGCGTGATGCACAGCGGAATATTTGCCGACTGGCATCAAGTCTAAGCGCGTTGTCCATTTCTACCAGTAGAGGGTTATGGACACGTCAGTGGTCAGGTGATGCGTATTCCAAACGGCATTTGGAAGTATTGCTTTATTAAGGGAGGAGTTATTTGGGGTCGGTCTTTCAGACCTGGTGGCCACGGCAACAGCTGGGAATTCCACGTTTGTACCCCAGGTCGCCTCTCAACATGAGAAGACGCCGTATTATCAGGCGCAGTCTTTTCGTGGACAAGCGGGCAAAAGGTTCCTCATTTCTGCCCCGTGACAGAGGGAGAGGAAAAAGGCTGCAGAAATCAGCCAGTTCCCAGGAACAGAAACCCTCTCCCGCCTCTGCCAAGCCCTCAGTATACGCTGGGGCTTTACAAGCAGAATCAGGCACGGTGGGGGGCCCGTCTCAATGAATTTCAGCGCGCAGTGGGCTCACTCGCAAGTAGACCCCTGGATCCTTCAGGTGATATCTCAGGGGTACAAATTAGAATTCGAGACGTCTCCCCCTCGCCGTTTCCTAAAGTCGGCTTTACCGATGTCTCCTTCTCACAGGGAGACAGTTTTGGAAGCCATTCACAAGCTGTATTCCCAGCAGGTGATAATCAAGATACCCCTCCTGCAACAGGGAACGGGGTATTATTCCACACTGTTGTGGTACCGAAGCCGGACGGCTCGGTGAGACCGATTCTAAATCTAAAATCTTTGAACACTTACGTACAGAGGTTCAAATTCAAGATTGAGTCACTCAGAGCAGTGATTGCGAACCTGGAAGAAGGGGACTACATGATGTCTCGGGACATCAAGGATGCTTACCTTCATGTCAAAATTTACCCTTCTCACCAAGGGTACCTCAGGTTTATGGTACAGAACTGTCACTATCAGTTCAGACGCTGCCGTATGGATGGTACACGGCACTCCGGGTCTTTACCAAGGTAATGGCCGAAATTATGATATTCCTTCGAAGGAAGTGAATTTTAGTTATCCCTTCCTTGGACAATTCCCTGATAAGGGTAAGATCCAGGGAACAGTTGGAGGTCGGTGTAGCACTATCTCAGGTAGTGTTGCGGCAGCACGATTGGATTCTCAATATTCCAAAATCGCACCTGGTTCCGACGACGTGTCTTCTGTTCCTAGGGATGATCCTGGACACAGTCCAGAAAAAGGTGTTTCTCCCGGAGGAGAAAGCCAGGGAGTTATCCGAGCTAGTCAGGAACCTCCTAAAACCGAGCCAAGTCTCAGTGCATCAATGCACAAGGGTTCTGGGTAAAATGGTGGCTTCCTACGAAGCAATCCCATTCGGCAGATTCCACGCAAGAACTTTCCAGTGGGACCTGCTGGACAAATGGTCCGGATCGCATCTTCAGATGCATCAGCGGATAACCCTGTCACCAAGGACAAGGGTGTCCCTCCTGTGGTGGTTGCAGAGTGCTCATCTTCTAGAGGGCCGCAGATTAGGCATTCAGGACTGGGTCCTGGTGACCACGGTGTTAGGCGCCGAGGGTCCGCCCGTCAGTGCGGCCCGGCGCCTAGCAACTAGGGACGCCGCAGGCACACAGCCGCCGGCTCCCTAGCAACGCTAGACGCCGGGCGCACGGAGCCGCTCAGACCATAGCAACGGGGACGCCACTGTCGGACCGCGCTCCCCGTTGCTAGGTCTAGATAATGAGTTCATTTGTATCCTGGCCGTGCAGCATGCAACTGCACGGCATGATGTTTATCATCCTGTCTGGATCCTGATTGGAGGGTTCCCAAATAAAGGCACTCTCAGGACTTCTTACAGACGCCGGTGATAGCTTCCTGTTTGCTGAGTCTGTTACAGAGAGTTTCCAGTCCTGCTCTATCCGGTTGTTCCTGTCCTCAGTGATCCAGTACTCGGAATTTGTCATCTATTCCTGGAGTCCGACCGAGCACCTTTAACATCCTGTGGTGTTCGTGAGTCGCGGCGTAGCCGTGTGTTGCGGCCTGACCGCTTACTATTTATTATTTAGTTTCTTTGTGTTCCGGAGTTTTTGCGGAGGATTCCGCTCCCACAGATCCACTCTGGTATCCAGCGGTGCTGGATAGGAGTAACGGATCAGGGGATCTTTTGGTTGTCCTTTTCCCTGGCGGTTTGTCCGCACATACTTTTGGGTTAAGTTAGATAGCTTGTAACCCCTGGCCTGGTTGCTTAGTCAGAGGGCCCCTTGTTATCACCCTGTCTCGGATTTCCCTTTGTCTCCCATTAAGACCTGAGGGGGCATCGGGGTTGGGCAGACATAATCCGCCCTTCGAACGCGGCTGCCATGGGCTCAAGCAACCATAGTCTCGCAGGGGATTTCTGACAACACGGGCGAGACAACGGAGTTAGGGCGCCAGGGGTTACTAGGCTTTCCTGCTCCCGTAACCAGCATATCTTTCCAGTACCCAGACCTCTGCCATAAGATCTCCTCTGGTCTGGAGTACGGGAATCATAACATTATCACCGGCCAGACTAACATTTAAAATTAAACAGGAGTTAATTTTTTCCTTTATTCTGTTGGGAGATTTGTCAGCCTCATGAATCCCACCGGTGTTGGGCCAAATCCTGGCCAGCTTTTAGTTAGCCAGATTCAAGAGCTTACTCAGATGGTTCAGGATCTGTCCCTTCGGGTGAGGTCACAGGAAGATCTGTTACGGACTTCCCCGAGGGTCATTCCTGAACCAAAAATGCATCTGCCTGACCGTTTTTCTGGGGATAGAAAGCAGTTTTTTAATTTTAAAGAGTCTTGTAAACTGTATTTTCGTTTAAGACCAGTCTCCTCAGGTACTGAATCTCAGCGGGTAGGAATTATTATTTCTTTGCTACAGGGGGATCCTCCGACCTGGGCTTTTGGTTTAAAGGCAGACGATCCGGCTTTATTGTCTGTAGACGCCTTTCTGGGGTCTTTAGGGCTATTGTATGACGACCCTGATAGAGAGGCATCCGCCGAGAGTCAGTTGCGTGCTCTCAGACAGGGTAGGAATCCCGCAGAGATTTATTGTACGGAGTTTCGCCGTTGGTCGAACGACTGTGGATGGAATGACCCAGCCCTGCGCAGTCAGTTTCGCCTCGGCTTATCCGAGTCTATAAAAGACAGTCTCCTTCAGTATCCCGCTCCTGAGACGCTCGATAAACTCATGGAGCTCTCTATTAAGATTGATCGTCGTCTCAGAGAGCGGAGGGCTGAAAAAGGAGCATCTGTCGGGTCTACTCCTTGTGTTTTTTCCATTCCTGTGGACATAGAGGAGCCCATGCAGATAGGCCTCTCCAAACTGTCTCCTGAAGAAAGAACCAGAAGGCAAAATTCTGGTCTTTGTTTATACTGTGGGGGTAAGGGACATTTTGCCCGTAGTTGTCCGAACAAGTCGGGAAACGCCTCGACCAAGTGAGTTGTGAGGGGGTTCACTTTGGTCTGCAGCTTATCTCCTCAAATAATTCACTGTTGGTTCCAGCTAAGGTTTCCTTTGGCAGCCTCTGTTCCTCGGTCTCGGCTTTTGTGGACAGTGGAGCTGCAGGGAACTTTATGGATTTAACATGGGCCAAGGCCTTAGGTATTCCTCAGTTAGCCTTGGGTAGGTGTATCACCATGCATGGTTTAGATGGGAGTCCCTTGTCCAATGGGGTTATTTCTTTCTGTACACCTCCTGTTCTACTTTCGGTAGGAGCTCTGCATTCTGAAAAGATTGAGTTTTTCCTTACCCATTGTCCAGCAGTTCCTGTGGTTCTGGGTCACCCTTGGCTGGCCTTTCATAATCCCATCATTGATTGGCAGTCGGGGGAGATCTTACAATGGGGTACCATCTGTAATAAGGAATGTATTACGCTTCCCATCAGAATAGCTGCTGTCATTCCCGCACCCATTCCTGTGGAATACCAGGATTTTGTTGATGTATTTTCCAAGGGCAATGCGGATATTCTGCCTCCCCATAGGCCTTATGATTGTGCTATTGAGTTAATTCCTGGTGCCACTTTTCCTAAGGGAAGGTTATATGCATTGTCCGGACCTGAAACTGTGGCCATGAATGAGTATGTTAAAGAAAGTCTAGGGAAAGGATTTATCAGGCCATCTAAATCCCCTTTAAGTGCAGGCTTCTTCTTCGTGGAGAAGAAGGATGGATCACTCAGACCTTGCATTGACTTTAGAGCCTTGAATAAAATCTCAGTAAAGAATACTTACCCTTTGCCGCTGATTTCTGTCCTCTTTGATCAGCTACGTTCGGCTGTGATTTTTTCTAAGATTGACCTGAGAGGAGCATATAACCTTATCAGAATCAAGTCAGGGGATGAGTGGAAAATGGCATTCAGTACTCAGTCAGGCCACTATGAGTATCTGGTTATGCCATTCGGCCTGTCCAACGCTCCGGCAGTTTTCCAGGATCTCATTAACGATGTGCTCCGTGAATTTCTTGGAAAATTCGTTGTAGTCTACTTAGACGATATTTTGATATATTCTGACTCTATAGAACAACATGTTACCCAGGTGCGTCAGGTTCTAAAGAAATTACGTGAAAATCACCTATATGCCAAGCTGGAGAAGTGTGAATTTCATGTCACGGAGGTATCCTTTTTAGGGTACATTATTTCCCCTCGGGGATTCTGTATGGAACCAAAGAAGCTCCAAGCCATCCTTAGTTGGGCGCAACCCACCAATTTAAAAGCAATTCAGCGCTTTTTAGGGTTTGCGAATTACTATAGAAGATTTATTCACTCTTTCTCTGACCTAGTTGCTCCCATTGTGGCACTGACTAAGAAGGGAGCAGATCCTACCAACTGGTCACATGAAGCGGAGTTATCTTTTCAGGCCTTGAAACAAGCCTTTGTCTCAGCCCCTGTCCTCAGACATCCCAACCCAGATTTGCCTTTCATTGTTGAGGTTGATGCCTCGGAGGTTGGAGTAGGGGCCATCCTATCTCAGAAGGATCCGGATTCCCTAGAATTACATCCCTGTGCCTTTATGTCCAGGAAATTCTCGTCTGCTGAATCCAACTACGATGTTGGTAACCGGGAATTACTGGCTATTAAATGGGCTTTCGAGGAGTGGAGGCATTGGCTTGAAGGAGCCACTCATACCATTTCAGTTTTGACTGATCACAAAAATCTTCAATACATTGAATCAGCTAAACGGCTGAATGCCCGGCAAGCTCGTTGGGCTTTATTTTTTACTCGTTTCAAGTTCATTATCACCTTCAGGCCAGGTTCCAAGAATACCAAGGCAGATGCCCTGTCACGCAGTTTTCTTCCAGTTCAAGACAACAGTCCTGTTACTCCCATACTTCCGTCTTCAGTCATTCGGGCAGGCCTCACACAAGATTTATTTACCCAGTTAAAGCAGCTTCAACATCAAGCTCCTGGAAATACTCCTGCTGGTCGTCTTTATGTCCCCGAGTTTTTGAGAGCAACAGTTTTGACGGAGTTTCACGATAGCAAAGTTGCCGGGCATCCGGGGATCGCTAAAACCTTTGAATTAGTTTCCCGCTCGGTATGGTGGCCTGGTCTTTCCAAAGACGTTAAGGAGTTTGTTTTTTCTTGTCAGGTCTGTGCACAGCATAAGGTTCCCCGTTCCTTGCCTATCGGTCAACTTATGCCCTTGAATGTTCCTCTTAGGCCATGGTCTCATATTTCCATGGATTTTGTGGTGGACCTCCCTCTGTCAGCCGGATGCCGAGTCATATGGGTGGTAGTGGACCGTTTTAGCAAAATGGCCCATTTCATTGCTCTTCCCCGATTGCCATCTGCCCAGGGATTGGCAGTTTTGTTCCTCCGCCATGTTTTCAGACTCCATGGGTTACCCACTGATATTGTTTCTGATCGGGGTCCACAATTCATTGCACAATTTTGGAAGTCTTTTTGTGCCTCATTAAAGATGAAATTATCTTTAACGTCTGGCTACCATCCCCAATCCAACGGGCAGACTGAGCGAGTTAATCAGTCATTGAAACAATATTTGCGTTTGTACTCGGCCAAACTCCAAAATGACTGGTCTGAGTTTCTTCCGTTAGCAGAGTTTGCTTACAACAATGCCTGTCATTCCTCCACCAATGTATCTCCATTTTTTACAGTTTTTGGTTTTCACCCCAGAGCTAATTCCTTTTTTCAACATTCCTCTGTCTCCTCACTGACCTTGACCTCTCATCTCAAACTCATTTGGAGAAAAGTGCACCTGGCTCTCAGAAAAGCGGCATTTCGGGAGAAAAAATTTTCTGACAGGCTCCGGCGGCCGTGCACTTTTAAAGTTGGAGATAGGGTATGGTTGTCGACTCGCAACATTAAACTTCGACAAACCTCAGCCAGATTGGGTCCTAAATTTATTGGACCATTTCATATTATCAAAAAAGTCAACCCAGTTGCTTTCCGGTTACGTTTACCAAAAACTTTACGGATCGGGAATACCTTCCATTGCTCCTTGTTAAAACCATATGTTTCGTCCAGTAGATTTCCTCGCAAGATCCCTCAGGGGAAATCACCAATAGATGTACAGGGTCAGCAGGAGTTCTTGGTGGAGAAGGTTCTCGATTCCAAGTTGTCCCGGGGTCGGCTTTATTTTTTGGTGCATTGGAGAGGTTATGGTCCAGAAGAAAGGTCTTGGGTCCTGGATGAGGATCTCCATGCTCCAAGGCTTAAAAAGGCATTTTTTCGAGAATTTCCTCAGAAACCTGGCTTTAGGGGTTCCTTGACCCCTCCTCAAGGGGGGGGTACTGTTAGGCGCCGAGGGTCCGCCCGTCAGTGCGGCCCAGCGCCTAGCAACTAGGGACGCCGCAGGCACACAGCCGCCGGCTCCCTAGCAACGCTAGACGCCGGGCGCACGGAGCCGCTCAGACCATAGCAACGGGGACGCCACTGTCGGACCGCGTTCCCCGTTGCTAGGTCTAGATAATGAGTTCATTTGTATCCTGGCCGTGCAGCATGCAGCTGCACGGCATGATGTTTATTATCCTGTCTGGATCCTGATTGGAGGGTTCCCAAATAAAGGCACTCTCAGGACTTCTTACAGACGCCGGTGATAGCTTCCTGTTTGCTGAGTCTGTTACAGAGAGTTTCCAGTCCTGCTCTATCCGGTTGTTCCTGTCCTCAGTGATCCAGTACTCGGAATTTGTCATCTATTCCTGGAGTCCGACCGAGCACCTTTAACATCCTGTGGTGTTCGTGAGTCGCGGCGTAGCCGTGTGTTGCGGCCTGACCGCTTACTATTTATTATTTAGTTTCTTTGTGTTCCGGAGTTTTTGCGGAGGATTCCGCTCCCACAGATCCACTCTGGTATCCAGCGGTGCTGGATAGGAGTAACGGATCAGGGGATCTTTTGGTTGTCCTTTTTCCTGGCGGTTTGTCCGCACATACTTTTGGGTTAAGTTAGATAGCTTGTAACCCCTGGCCTGGTTGCTTAGTCAGAGGGCCCCTTGTTATCACCCTGTCTCGGATTTCCCTTTGTCTCCCATTAAGACCTGAGGGGGCATCGGGGTTGGGCAGACATAATCCGCCCTTCGAACGCGGCTGCCATGGGCTCAAGCAACCATAGTCTCGCAGGGGATTTCTGACAACACGGGCGAGACAACGGAGTTAGGGCGCCAGGGGTTACTAGGCTTTCCTGCTCCCGTAACCAGCATATCTTTCCAGTACCCAGACCTCTGCCATAAGATCTCCTCTGGTCTGGAGTACGGGAATCATAACACACGGATGCCAGCCTGCGAGGCTGGGGAGCAGTCACACAGGGAAGGAATATCCAGGGCTTATGGTCAAGCCTGGAGACATCACTTCACATAAATATCCTGAAGCTAAGGGACATTTACAATGCTCTAAGCTTAGCAAGACCTCTGCTTCAAGGTCAGCCGGTGTTGATCCAGTCGGACAACATCACGGCAGTCACCCACGTAAACAGACAGGGTGGCACAAGAAGCAGGAGGGCAATGGCAGAAGCTGCAAGGATTCTTCGCTGGGCGGAAAATCATGTGATAGCACTGTCAGCAGTATTCATTCCGGGAGTGGACAACTGGGAAGCAGACTTCCTCAGCACGACCTCCACCCGGGAGAGTGGGGACTTCACCCAGAAGTCTTCCACATGATTAAAAACTCGACAGGTATTGCGCCAGGTCCAGGGACCCTCAGGCAATAAGCTGTAGACGCTCTGGTAACACCGTGGGTGTACCAGTCAGGGTATGTGTTCCCTCCTCTGCCTCTCATACCCAAGGTACTGAGATTGATAAGATGGAGAGGAGTAAGCACTATATTCGTGGTTCCGGATTGGCCAAGAAGGACTTGGTAACCGGAATTTCAAGAGATGCTCACGGAGGATCCGTGGCCTCTACCTCTAAGAAGGGACCTGCTCCAGCAAGGACCCTGTCTGTTCCAAGACTTACCGCGGCTGCGTTTGACGGCATGGCGGTTGAACGCCGGATCCTGAAGGAAAAAAGGCATTCCGGATGAAGTCATCCCTATCTTGATCAAAGCCAGGAAGGATGTAACCGCAAAAATATGTTGCGTGGTGCGAGGCCAGTAAGGCCCGACGGAGGAAATTCAACTGGGTCGATTCCTACATTTCCTGCAAACAGGAGTGTCTATGGGCCTGAAATTGGGGTCCATTAAGGTTCAAATTTCGGCCCTGTCAATTTTCTTCCAAAAAGAACTAGCTTCAGTCCCTGAAGTTCAGACGTTTGTAAAAGGGGTACTGCATATACAGCCTCCTTTTGTGCCTCCAGTGGCACTTTGGGATCTCAATGTAGTTTTGGGTTCCAAAAGTCACATTGGTTTGAACCACTTAAATCTGTGGAGTTAAAATATCTCACATGGAAAGTGGTCATGCTGTTGGCCCTGGCCTGGGCCAGGCGCGTGTCAGAATTGGCGGCTTTATCCTGAAAAAGCCCTTATCTGATTTTCCATTCGGACAGGGCGGAATTGAGGACTCGTCCTCAGTTTCTCCCCAAGGTGGTTTCAGCGTCTCACCTGAACCAACCTATTGGTGGTGCCTGCGGCTACTAGGGACTTGGAGGCCTCCAAGTTGCTAGACGTTGTCAGTGCCCTGAAAATATATGTTTCCAGGACGGCTGGAGTCAGGAAATCTGACTCGCTGTTTATCCTGTGTGCACCCAACAAGCTGGGTGCTCCTGCTTCTAAGCAGACTATTGCTCGTTGGATTTGTAGTACAATTCAGCTTGCACATTCTGTGGCAGGCCTGCCACAGCCAAAAATCTGTAAATGCCCACTCCACAAGGAAGGTGGGCTCATCTTGGGCGGCTGCCCGAGGGGTCTCGGCTTTACAACTTTGCCGAGCAGCTACTTGGTCAGGAGCAAATACGTTTGTAAAATTCTACAAAATTGATATCCTGGCTGAGGAGGACCTGGAGTTCTCTCATTTGGTGCTGCAGAGTCATCCGCACTCTCCCGCCCGTTTGGGAGCTTTGGTATAATCCCCATGGTCCTTACGGAGTCCCCAGCATCCACTTAGGACGTTAGAGAAAATAAGAATTTACTTACCGATAATTCTATTTCTCATAGTCCGTAGTGGATGCTGGGCGCCCATCCCAAGTGCGGATTGTCTGCAATACTTGTACATAGTTATTGTTACAAAAATCGGGTTATTATTGTTGTGAGCCATCTTTCAGAGGCTCCTCTGTTATCATGCTGTTAACTGGGTTCAGATCACAGGTTATACGGTGTGATTGGTGTGGCTGGTATGAGTCTTACCCGGGATTCAAAATCCTTCCTTATTGTATACGCTCGTCCGGGCACAGTATCCTAACTGAGGCTTGGAGGAGGGTCATAGGGGGAGGAGCCAGTGCACACCAGATAGTCCTAAAGCTTTCTTTGGATGTGCCCAGTCTCCTGCGGAGCCGCTATTCCCCATGGTCCTTACGGAGTCCCCAGCATCCACTACGGACTATGAGAAATAGAATTATCGGTAAGTAAATTCTTATTTTTGTTTCTGTGCAGGGTAAATACTGGCTGCTTTATTTTTACACTGCAATTTAGATTGCAGATTGAACTCACCACACCCAAATCTATCTCTCTCTGCACATGTTATATCTACCTCCCCTGCAGTGCACATGGTTTTGCCCAACAGCTAAAAAAATTCCTGCTGCGATCAACTTGGAATTACCCTCATGGTTTTGTCCGTTAGAGAAAAAATTAGCTTTTTCGATCAGGTCTGAATTAGGCTCAGAGTTTTGTTCCTAGCTCCACCAAATTTTACATGGTGGTATAGTTTGACCAGGATTAGGTTTTGTTTTTGTTTTTTTGCTATGCTTGAACTTCAAAAAGGAAATCATGTAGAATATGCTCAGGAAAGGTAACAAAATTTGAATACAATTCAGAAAATCAACCTACAAAACATAATTATTAAAACTTAACTTAATATGTTCATTTTAAAATATGAAGCCAAGCACGTATAATAACGTACATATTAAGTAGAGATGAGCAGGTTCGGTTCTCTGAGAACCGAACCCTACCGAACATCACGTCCCGAGCCTGGATCTGAGTCCGGCTCGGGTTTTCCCGCCAGACTCAGAAACCAGAACGAGGCAAAACGTCATCATCCCGCTGTCGGATTATCGTGGGTTTTGGATTCCATATAAGGAGCCGCGCGTCATTTTCACTCCAGTCCTAGAGAGTGTAGCGAGAGGACGTGTCTCCTCAGTGTCTGTGCGGGAATGTGGTGTGGCACGTGGGGTGGCGACCTGCTCTTATGTGTCATTTCAGTGCTGTCTTGTGCTGCATCAGTCCAGTGGTTGTGTCTTGTGCTGCATCAGTCCAGTCACAGTGGTGGTGTCCTGTGCTGACATAAGTCCAGTGCTGCTGTATAAGTCCAGTCCAGTGCAGTGGTGCTATGTTGTGCTGCATCAGTCCAGTGGTGGTGTCCTGTGCTGCGATAAGTCCAGTGCAGTGGTGCTGTGTTGTGCTGCCATAAGTCCAGTGGTGGTGTCCTGTGCTGCCATAAGTCCAGTGCTGCTGCTGTATAAATCCAGTGCCATGGTGCTGTGTTGTGCTGCATCAGTCCAGTGGTGGTGTCATGTGCTGCCATAAGTCCAGTGGTGGTGTCCTGTGCTGCCATAAATCCAGTGCTACTGCTGTATAAGTCCAGTGCAGTGGTGCTGTGTTGTGTTGCATAAGTCCAGTGGTGGTGTCCTGTGCTGCCATAAATCCAGTGCTACTGCTGTATAAGTCCAGTGCAGTGGTGCTGTCCTGTGCTGCCATAAGTCCAGTGGTGGTCTCCTGTGCTGCCATAAGTCCAGTGCTGCTGCTGTATAAATCCAGTGCCATTGTGCTGTGTTGTGCTGCATCAGTCCTGTGGTGGTGTCATGTGCTGCCATAAGTCCAGTGGTGGTGTCCTGTGCTGCCATAAATCCAGTGCTACTGCTGTATAAGTCCAGTGGTACTGCCGTATAAGTCCAGTGGTACTGCCGTATAAGTCCAGAGGTACTGCCGTATAAGTCCAGTGGTATTGCTGTATAAGTCCAGTCCAGTGGTACTGCTATAGAAGTCCAGTGGTACTGCCGTATAAGTCCAGGGATACTGCCGTATAAGTCCAGTGGTACTTCCGTATAAGTTCAGTCCAGTGGTACTGCCGTATAAGTCCAGTGGTACTGTCGTATAAGTAAGTCCAGTGGTACTGCCGTATAAGTCCAGTGGTACTGCCATATAAGACCAGAGCTACTGCCATATAAGTCCAGTGGTACTGCCGTATAAGTCCAGAGGTACTGCTGTATAAGTCCAGTGGTACTGTTGTATAAGTTTAGTCCAGTGGTGTAGCCGTATAAGTTCAGGGGTACTGCTGTATAAGTCCAGGGGCACTGCTGTATAAGTCCAGTGGTACTGCCATACAAGTCCAGTGGTACTGCCGTATAAGTCCAGAGGTACTGCCGTATAAGTCCAGTGGTACTGCTGTATAAGTCCAGTCCAGTGGTACTGCTATAGAAGTCCAGTGGTACTGCCGTATAAGTCCAGGGGTACTGCCGTATAAGTCCAGTGGTACTGCCGTATAGGTCCAGTGGTACTGCCATATAAGACCAGAGGTACTGCCGTATAAGTCCAGTGGTACTGCTGTATAAGTCCAGTCCAGTGGTACTGCCGTATAAGTCCAGTGGTACTGCCGTATAAGTCCAGAGGTACTGCCGTATAAGTCCAGAGGTACTGCCGTATAAGTCCAGTCCAGTGGTGCTGCAATATAAGTCCAGTGGTACTGCCGTAGAAGTCCAGACCAGTGGTACTGCCATATAAGTCCAGTGGTACTGCCGTATAAGTCCAGTGGTACTGCTGTTTAAGTCCAGAGGTACTGCCGTATAAGTCCAGAGGTACTGCCGTATAAGTCCAGAGGTACTGCCGTATAAGTCCAGAGGTACTGTCGTATAAGTCCAGTGGTACTGCCGTATAATTCCAGTGGTACTGCCGTATAAGTCCAGTGGTGATGTCCTGTGCTGTATATTATTCACTCCAAATAAAGGGGTTTTTAATATTTAATCCCAATAATTTATACAGGGTTTGCCCTGTGTGATGTAGCGGTATGCTCTCCTGTGCGCATATTGTTAAATAACTCCAGAAAAATAATGGAGAACAAAAATATGGAGGTTAAAATAGGGAAAGATCAAGAACCACTTCCTCCTACTGCTGCCACTAGTCATGACATACTGTAGACGATAAAATGCCATCAACGTCGCCTGCCAAGGCCGATGCCCACTATCATAGTAGAGGGCATGTAAAATTCAAAAAGCCAAAGTTCAGTAAAATGACCCAAAAAAATGTATTTAAATCGTCTGAGGAAAAACGTAAACTTGCCAATATGCCATTTATGACACGGAGTGGCAAGGAACGGGTAAGGCCCTGGCCTATGTTCATGATAGTGGTTCAGCTTCACATGACAATGGAAGCCCTCATCCTCCCGCTAGAAAAATTAAAAGAGTTAAGCTGGCAAAAGCATAGCAAAGAACTGCGCGTTCTAAGATGGTATCACAAATCCCCAAGGAGAGTCTAAGTGTGTCGGCGGTTGCGATGCCTGACCCTCCCAACACTGGACGGGAAGAGGTGGCTCCTTTCACCATTTGCACGCCCTCTGCAAATGCAGGAAGGAGCACCCACAGTCCAATTTCTGATATTCAAATTGAAGATGTCACTGTTGAAGTACACCAGGATGAGGTTACTGGTGTTGCTGGCACTGAGGAGGAAGTTGACGAGGAGGATTCTGATGGGGATGTGGTTTGTTTAAATCTGGCACCGGGGGAGACAGTTGTTGTCCATGGTATGAAAAAGCCCATTATCATGCCTGGGCAAAATTCAAAAAAAGCCACCTCTTCAGTGTGGGATTATTTCTCCACCATAAGTCATTGTCAAGTTCAGAAACTTTGGGTAAGAGCATAAGCAGTCCACTGACACCTACATCCCTTCTTCCTCTTGTACCCAAGCTCCTCCAATCCACACCACCAACTCCCTCAACGTCAATTTCCTCCTCAGTCAGGAACGTCAGTAGTCCTGCAGGCCTTGTCAATGGATTGACTGACGAGTCCTCTCCTAACCGGGATTCCTCCGGAGGATCCTTGAGTGGTACACCTAATGCTGCTGCCGCTGCTGTTGTTACTGCTGGGAGTCGATCGTCATCCCAGAGGGGAAGTCGGAAGACCACTTGTACTACTTCAACTAAGCAATTGACTGTCCAACAGTCCTTTGCGAGGAAGATGAAATATGACAACAGTCATCCTGTTGCAAAGCTGAGGCCTTGATAATTATGTTGGTGTTAGACGTGCATCCGGTATCCGCCATTGGTGCAGTGGGATTTAGACAACTGATGGGGGTAGTGTGTCCCCGGTACCAAATCCCATCTAGATTCCACTTCACTGGGAACGTGATTCCCGGACTGTACAGGGACATTAAGAAAAGTTTCCTCAGTGTCCTGAAAAATGCGGTTGTACCCAGTGTCCACTTAACCACGGACATGTGGACAAGTGGAGCAGGGCAAACTAAGGACTACATGACTATGACAGCCCACTGGGTAGATGCTTTGCCTCCTGCAACAACAACAGCAGCGGCACCAGTAGCAGCATCTCACAAACGCCAGCTTGTTCCAAGGCAAGCTACGCTGTGTGTTCCATTACTTGCTGTTGTGCGCTCCCTGGAATATTAGGACAGTCCCAATAATAAATATAAACAGTGTTCGTAATATTTATAGATGGTTCCCACACTGTATTTCAATCCTTGATTAGCTGATTTTTCTTTTTTCTCTGCTGGATAAGTGAATACTTCAAACAGTGAAAAAACTCCCAAAAGAAAGGCAAAAGTACATATAGTGAAGTACTGTTTATTTCTTACATAAAATTCAGTATTAAAAATCCATATAAAAAAACTGTAAATTATAAAACTCTATATAATCAACCATAGATTGGCAGATGCATATGATGCTGAAAGAATGGTGGAGGATTATATGGGTGACAGCATCCAAGTAGGCATGTCAGACAGTCGTATGTATAATGGCAGGAAAAAGGCAATTTGGAGGCCCTTGCACAAACTGGCTTTATTTTACCTAAATCCCCCCCCCCCCCCCCATCCCCCTCCAGTGTGTACTCCGAAAGAGTGTTTTGTGCAGCCGGTAACCTTGTCAGCGATCGGTGTAGGAGGTTACTTCCACAAAATGGGGCGAAGATGATGTTCATCAACATTAATTATAAATTCCTCCATGATGACCTTTACCAGCGATTGCCTCCAGAAAGTACACAGGGACCTGGGATGGTGGATTCCAGTAGGGACGAATTAATACTCTCTGAGGAGGTGGATGTACACACTGAAAGGGGTGAGGAATCGGAGGATGAGGATGACATCTTGTTTCTGTAGAGCCAGTTTGTGCAAGGAGAGATGAATTGTTGCTTCTTTTTTTATTGGGGCCCAAACTAACTAATCATTTCAGCCACAGTCGTGTGGCAGAACCTGTCACTGAAATAATTGGTTTGTTGAAGTGTGCATATCCTGTTTCTATAACATAAGGATGGGTGGGAGGGACCAAGGACAATTCCATCTTGCACCTCTTTTTTTTCTTTGCATTATGTGCTCTTTGGGGCCTAATTTTTAAAAGTGCCATCCTGTCTGACACTACAGTGCCACTCCTAGATGGGCCAGGTGTTTGTGCTGCCCACTTGTGTCTCTAATAATAAGCATACAGTTATAAATAAAATCTATAATCAG
Source organism: Pseudophryne corroboree (assembly GCF_028390025.1). Classification (NCBI taxonomy): domain Eukaryota; kingdom Metazoa; phylum Chordata; class Amphibia; order Anura; family Myobatrachidae; genus Pseudophryne; species Pseudophryne corroboree. The sequence goes on from NC_086447.1 coordinate 499,705,336, forward strand.
AGGTAAAATTCCTCATATTGCAGCAACTTTTATGTTCAGAGGTTTTAAATTAGGCTGATCTCGTAGCCCTTCGCCATACCGTGGTGTTTGAAAGTTTGTGAACCCTTTAGATTTTTCTATATTTCTACAGAAATTTGGCCTTAAACTACCTTGGATTTTAACACAAGTACTAAAAGTAGATAAAAAGAACCAAATCAAACAAATGAGCCAAAAAAAAAGGCTTGCTTGTTTTTTTATTGAGGAAAATTATCCGATATCACATATCAGTGAGTGACAAAAGTAGTGACAATTAGGCTTAGCAGATATTTTGAAGGTGAAATTAGAGTCAGGTATTTCCAATCTGTGGGATGACAATCAGGTGTATCACACAGGTGTTAGACAACCTATTTAAAAGAACAAGAATTTATCAAAGTCTAATGTTCACAATACACGTTTGTGGAAGTGTATCATGCCACGAACATAGGAGATTTCTGAGGAACTCAAAAGAAAAGTTGTTGATGCTCATCAGGCTGGAAAAGGTTACAGAACCATATCTAAAGAGTTTGGACTCCACCAATCAACAATCAAACAGATTGTGTACAAATGGAGGAAATTACAGACCATTATTACCCTCCCCAAGAGTAGTCGACCAACAAAGATCATGCCAAGAGCAAGGCATTTAATAGTTTGCAAGGTCACAAAGGAACCCAAGGTAATCTCTAAGCAACAGAAGGCCATTCTCTCGTTAGCTAATGGTGATGTTCATGAGTCACTCATCAGAAGGACACTGAACAACAATGGTAGGATTGCAAGGAGAAAGCCACTACTCTCCAAAAAGAACATTGCTGCCCGTCTGCAGTTTACGTAAGATCACCTGTACAAACAGAAGGGTATTGGAACAATGATTTTTGCACAGATAAATTCAAAATAGAGCTTTTTTGTGTTAAAAGAGAAGCATTATGTTTGGAGAAAGGAGAACACTGCATTCCAGCATAAAATCATCATACCATCTGTGAAACATGGTGGTGGTATCATGGTTTGGGCCTGTTTTGCTGCATTTGGCCCAGAATTACTTGCCATCATTGATGGGACAATAAATTCTGAATTATACCAGAATATTCTAAAGGAAAATGTCAGGACATCTATCCATGAGCTGCATCTCAAGAGAACATGGGTTATGCAGCAAGACAACGACCCAAAGCACACAAGTCATTCAACCACAGAATGGTTAAAGAAGAATACATTTAAAGTTGTGGCGTGGCCAAGTCAAAGTCCTGACCTTAATCCATTCAAAATGTTGTGGAAGGAACTGAAGCGAAGCAGTTCATGGGAGAAAACCCACCAACAGAACAGAGTTAAAGCGTTTTTATGGAGGAATGGGGTAAACTTCCTCCAAGACAGTGTTCAGGACAAATCAACAATTACCCGAAATGTTTACATGCAGTTATTGCTGCACAAGGGGGTCATACCACAGATACTGAAAGCAAAGGTTCACTCACAGATATGTGATATTGGATCATTTTCCTCAATAAAAAACTTAGTACGTCTATTTTTTTTTTTTTGCATTGGTTCTCTTTATCTACTCTTAGGGCTTGTGTGAAAATCTGAGGTAGTTTTAGGCCAAATTTCAGAATATAGAAAATTCTGAAGGGTTCACATATTTTGAAGCACCACTGTATCTATGTTTAAACTTTGTCAGGTCCAAGGAGGTCTACATGGGGGCCACCAACTAGGCCGTGGATTTTCTGACTTTCAATTTTCATTTTAGCAGCTTCAGGATGTCTTCCAGTGTCAAAAACTGCACTGAACTGAAGGCACAGTCTGATATGTTGGATATGTTGTAACAAAATTGCTGGCGCGCCATTGCTTAGTGTACTTTTAATGTTTATATTAGTCATTTTGTAAATATTGGAATGTTTTTTCATTACCTTTTGATTGTCACGATCCTGACTACATTCCTCATGTCTTGTGTCTCTGCCATCACTCCTGCAGTTCAGCATACAAACTGCAGTCAGTGTTACTTGTTCCTGAAAACTCCTGATGAGTTACCTTTGTGGGAATACCTCTGTGAGAATAATCTGCAGGATCCTGTATTCAGCAGCTGGTCTCTCTGCTCAATTGCTACTGCGATGCTCATGTTGTCAGTGCCATAAGTCACACAGCTCTGTGTGTGAGCTTTATCTCTGTACTTCCCAGTATATCTGCTTGGTTCCTGGGAATCATGATTCCGTTATTCACTCTCTCCAGAGTATATTTCGATACTCCTTAACCAACGGTGCAGTCCGATACTCCTAGACCATTGGTGCAAGTCTGATATCTTCAGGCATCGGTGCAAGTCCAATATCTTCAGCCATCGGTGCAAGTATGATATCTCCAGCCATCGGTGCAAGTCCGATATCTTCAGCCATCTGTGCAAGTCCAATATCTAGACATACAGCATCAAGGGCCTTGAAGTCCCCAGCATGTCAGTCAGCCGATGCTACACAAACTGCTACATCCAGGGCCATGGAGTCCTCAGCTGCAAGACAAACCTGCCAGTCAGCCAGTGCTGTACAAACTGCAGCCTCATGAGCCATGAAGTCTCCAGCAGCAACACAAATTAAACAATCTGCTAATGCTACAAATACTGCAGTTCTCAGATTAATACCATGGCAAGACTTTACTCATGCTGCATTTCACTATGATACAAATATCCAGTATGAGATTCACCCTAAAGTAAATATTGGGAACATGACCAGGCAATACATGCACTGCAGTGCTAAGACATGGGGCATAGAAGCACATGGTATATGTTCAGTGGCGTAAGTTCGCCCAAGTCGCCCGGAGGCATGATAAATGTTGGTGCCCCCCCTACATATCGCCGGCATAACGACAGCGTGGTGAGCGCAAATGAGCCCCTTGCGGGCTCGCTACGCGCGCCACGCTATTTATTCTCCCTCCAGGGGGGGTCGTGGACCCCCACGAGGGAGAAAAACTGTCGGTATGCCGGCTGTCGGGATTCCGGCGACGGTATACTGTGCGCCGGGATCCCGACAGTTGGCAACCTGAAGACCACCTATAATGCCCCTGTACAGTGCCACATACATATAAAAATGTCAAAAAATGGGTGCCTCCACACTGCCAGAAACATATGTCCCCACAGTGCCAGATACATATATGCCTCACAGTGCCAGATACACATGACCCCCAGTGCCAGATATACTTGTCCCCCCAGTGCCAGATATGCCCCCAATGCCAGTGTCCCCACAGTGCCAGCTATGCCCCTAGTGCCAGATATATATGTCCCCAAAGTGCCAGCTATGCCCCCAATGCAGTGTCCCCACAGTGCCAGATATACATGTCCCCACATAGTGCCAGCTCTGCCCCCAGTGTCAGATATACGTGTCCCCCCAGTGCCAGCTATGCTCCTGTGCCAGATATGCCTCCGGTGCCAGCTATGCCCCTAGTACCAGATATATATGTCCCCAAAGTGCCAGCTATGCCCCCAATGCAGTGTCCCCACAGTGCCATATATGCCCCCCAGTGCCAGATATACATGTCCCCACACAGTGCCAGCTCTGCCCCAGTGCCAGATATATATGTCCCCACAGTGCAAGCTATGCCCCTAATGCCAGTGTCCCCACAGTGCCAGATATGCCCCCCAGTGCCAGATATATATGTCCCCACAGTGCAAGCTATGCCCCTAATGCCAGTGTCCCCACAGTGCCAGATATGCCCCAGTGCCAGATATACATGTCCCCACACAGTGCCAGCTTTGCCCCCAGTGCCAGATATACGTGTCCCCCCAGTGCCAGCTATGCCCCTGTGCCAGATATATATGTCCCCAAAGTGCCAGCCATGCCCCCAGTGCCAGATATGCCCCCAGTGCCAGATATATATGTACCCAGAGTGCCAGCTATGCCCCCAATGTCAGTGTTCCCAGTGTCAGATATGCCCCCCTGTGCCAGATATATATGTCCCCACAGTGCAAGCTATGCCCCTATTGCCAGTGTCCCCACCATGCCAGATATGACCCCAGTGCCAGATATATATGTCCTCACAGTGCCAGCTATGCCCCCAATGCCAGTGTCCCCACAGTGCCAGATATGATCCCCAGTGCCAAGTATACAGGTCCCCACAGTGCCAGCTATGCCCCCAATGCCAGTGTCCCCACAGTGCCAGATATGACCCCCAGTGCCAGGTATACAGGTCCCCACAGTGCCAGCTATGCCCCCAATGCCAGTGTCCCCACAGTGCCAGATATGACCCCCAGTGCCAGGTATACAGGTCCCCACAGTGCCAGCTATGCCCCCAATGCCAGTGTCCCCACAGTGCCAGATATGACCCCCAGTGCCAGGTATGCAGGTCCCCACAGTGCCAGCTATGCCCCCAATGCCAGTGTCCCCACAGTGCCAGATATGACCCCCAGTGCCAGGTATACAGGTCCCCACAGTGCCAGCAATGCCCCCAGTGCCACATATAGATGACCCTCCCCCCCATCCCTTGTGCTGCTCACCGCGCTGCTGCTGCTGTCTGTGAGGGGAGGAGAGTGCAGCGTGCGCCTCTCCTGCCCCTCACTCTCCGGCGGCTGTGTCCCTCTTCAATTATGCACCGGTCCATGAGCCAATCAAAGCTCGTGGACCGGCAGCCTTAGCTGCCGGTCCGCGAGCTCTGATTGGCTCACGGACCGGCGCTGAATTGAAGCGCGCCGCCGCCGGAGAGTGAGGGGCAGGGGAGGCGCACGCTGCGATCCCCTCCCCTCACAGACAGCAGCAGCAGCGCGGTGAGCGGCACTGGGGACAGTGGAGGAGATGCGCCCCCTTGAGGCCAGGAGCCCGGCGGCAGCCGACTCCACTGCCTCCCAGAGTTCCGCCCCTGTATATGTTGCTGTGGGTGCAAGGTGAAACTCCTATCACTCTTGGGGCCTAATTCAGACCTGATCACTCCTCTGCAAATTTGCAGAGGTATGTGGCTACATAGTCACCGCCCATAGAGCGTGAAAACCTGCGAAGTGTGCGAATGCACGTATACCCCGTGCGAAAACTTTGCCAGGCAGCGGACATCTGCAAATCCGTTCACAACTCACTCACCATTGAATGTTTCTTCCAGTATGTGCAGTCTGTGCGTATCCCAGGACTTACTCCTACAGTGCAATAGAATCAGGCTGTTCGGGGCCGGAGCTGACGTCACACACCCTCCCTGAAAATGCTTGGGAACGCCTGCGTTTTTCCTGACACTCCCAGAAAACGTCCAGTTACCACCCCCAAACGTCTGCTTCCTGTCAATCACCTTGTGTACGCCTAGCGATCAAATTTTTCACACCATTCTGTCGCTGTTTGGACTCGCGCCTGCACATTGCAGTGCATACGCATGCACAGTCATTCGATAATCGTCCGCTGTGCGATTTTGCATAACAGCGATCAGGTCTAAATTAGGCTCTTGGACACAAATGAGCCACTTTAGTCTCTGGTTGCTGGAACACACAATAAATCAGAAGTGTTTTGCTCAGATATTCGAAAATATAACTGCTCTCCAAATGACATCCTTTGGAGCAAGATGATTCAACATACATGTATGGAAAATTTCAAGTTCAGGGTCAAGTTTACTATTAAGTAGGATCACTGCAGCCACTTCCAAATGAGAATAATAATTTCCTTCAAATTTCCTTCATTGGAGATGGGAAGCAGGAAGCAAACATACGATGTGAAAATATTCCTGGCATTGATTTCCACATAGTCTTTCAGATGCAGAAAATGTTGCATGATTCCAATAGCTTTAAGAGTGTTTTAGATAGCACTGGCTACTTTTCGTGTTTTGTGTTTTGGTTTTGGATCTGGATCTTTCTTCGTGTTTTTGATCTTGATTGGTTTTGCCAAAACCACCCTTGTGGGTTTTGGTTTTGTATCTGTATTTTTTGGGGAAAAAGCATAAAAACAGCTAAAATCACAGAATTTGTTTTTTTCTTGTTCCTATACTATTATAAACCTCAATAACATTCATTTCCAGTCTATTTCAGAACACCTCACACCTCACAACATTATTTTTAGGCCAAAAGGTTGCACCGAGGTCGCTGGATGACTAAGCTAAGCGACACAAGTGGGCGGCACAAACACGTGGCCCATCTAGGAGTGGCACTGCAGTGGAAGACAGGATGACAGTTTGAAAAACTAGGCCACGAAGAGTACATAATGCAAAGAAAAACAAGAGGTGCAATATGGAATTGTCCTTGGGCCCTCCCACCCACCATTATGTTGTATAAACAGAACACGCACACTGTATCAAACCAATCATTTCAGCGCCAGGGTCTGCCACGCGACTGTGGCTGAAATGATTGGTTCGTTTGGACCCCCACAAAACAAGCTGGCAATGCTCCAAAGATCATATAATGCAAAGAAATGAGGTGCAAGCTAGAATTGTCCTTGGACCCTCCCACCCACCCTTATGTTGTATAAACAGGACACGCACACTTTAACAAACCAATTATTTCAGTGCCAGGGTCTGCCACATGACTGTGGCTGAAATTATTGGTTCATTTGGGCCCCCAGAAAACAAGCTGGCAATTAATCTGTCCCTGCACAAACTGGTTCTACAGAGGCAAGATGTCATCCTCATCGATTGATTCCTCACCCCCTTCAGTGTTGTGTACATCCTCGTCCCCGCTGGAATCCACCACAACAGGTCCCTCTGTACTTTCTGGAGGCTGATCTTCCCGGAAGAATTGATAATTTGTTTTGATGAACATCATCTTCTCCACATTGTGTGGAAGTAACCTCTTATGCTTATCGCTGACAAGGTTACCAGCTGCACTAAAAACTCTTTCGGAGCAACTTAGGTAAAATAGAGCCATTTTGTACAGGGGCCTCCAAATTGCCCCTTTTTCCTGCCAGTACAAGTACGGACTGTCGAACATGTCTACTTGGATGCTGTCACCGATGTAATCCTCCACCTTTCTTTCAATGGTGACAGCATCATATGCAGTGACAGTAGACATGTCAGAAATCATTGGCAGGTCCTTCAGTCCAGACCAGATGTCCCAAGTTGGTCCTGCCTGCCCTGCATCACCGCCAGCGGGTTGGTTAGGAATCAGATATCTAAGTTATTTCCTGGCAACCCCAGTTGCTGGAGAAAATGAAGAAGGAGCTGTGCCGTGTCATGTTCCGCTTCAGCTGACAGTGTTTTCATCAGCAGGTCTTTGCACCTCTGCAGGCTTGTGTGACCACGTAGGCTTTAACGTGAGTTTGTGCAGTCTCTGCTCAGCCCAGGACTTACTCAGCCGCTGTGATGATCAGGGCCGGAGCTGACATCAGTAACCCTCCCTCCAAACGCCTTGTCCCTCCTGCATTTTCCCGGACACTCATACAAAACAGTCAGTTGCCACCCACAAGCGGCCTCTTTCTGCCAGTCACCTTGCGATCACCCGTGCAATTGCTTTTTTCGCACCATCCCGTCGCTATGCAACGATGCCCGGTGCAGTCGTCTGAAGCGTCGGCACATTGTGGTACATATGCATGCGCAGTACAGACCTGATCACCCACTGTGCGAAAACGCACAACAGCGATCAGGTCTGAATTACCCCCTTAATTTGGTAACGTTTGTATGCAAAAACCAAATCTAAATCTTATATGGATTAAGAGATAATGAATTTATAAAAAAAAACACATTTCAACCCTTTTTACCCCTTTGGGGGTGGACTTTTGAAAAACCCCTTCTTAGTGGGTGCCTATGTCCCAAAACAAAGCTACTGTCACAAATTCCAAGTTCCTAGTCCTCATAGTTCTGGAGATTTCGTGAAGAGTCAGCCAGTCAGTGGCATTTGCTTTTATATATGTAGATACTAGCTGAATACCCGTGCTTCGCTACGGAATTTCAAGTATTTCTGTGCATATAACTTTAATTTTGAACGACTTCTTGGTAAACTAATTCAATTTACAACAGAACATGCTTTGCCCACCTCTGCCAATCTTTGTCAGGCCGCACCTCCGGGCGAGCATTCCCCCGGATTGATGCTGTCAAAAGGCTGGCGCAGAGTAGAATAATCCGCCTCCTTATCTGCCCCGTCCTGCCTCTGATGCTGCCCTGCTCAGTGCTGTAAATGCTGGGAGGACAGGCCAATCTCCCCCTGCTGTATGCTAAATATGTAAGGTTTGCAGGGATACGCTGACTCTATTCCTGAGGGCCCTAGGTCTCCTTGCTTAGCTTCTCACTGTCTTTAGGGTTATTCAAGTAAAAAGATAAAGATTTTCGCACAACACTTGAGATCATTGGGAGAGCTGTTGGTACCCTTTTACACAGCAGATAAGTAGTTGCTGACTATCAAGCTTTACTTTAATGCATTTAGGAGTCAAAATATCTATCTCTCCTTTCCCCCTATTGTTCTCTGAGAGGTTTGAAAATGATTAGTTCAAGTGACAGGTTAACCTCTGATAACTGAGACACTATCCTCTCCTGGAAATAGGCTGGTTAAGCACTTATATCTGATATATATATATATATATATATATATATAGCAAATACCACTGACTCATCACAAAATCTCCTGAACCATAATGCTGCACTTCCTTGCCAGTGGCAGTTTTGGAGCATTCCATTACTCAAATAGGGGAGCCACACTCAGCAATGTTTGACAGTGTTTAGGGGTGGCAGTTGATGTGTGCTATTTGAATAATGGCGTGCTCTGCCACTGCTAGGAAGTCCAGAAACAGAGCATTGTGTCCTCCCAGCTCCGCAACTTGGTATTGCTGGCACCATGCATTCTTTATACCCCCCGGCTGGGTGGGCCAACAGCACTAGAACACCATTGCCATTGCGGGGGCGCGGCGGCGGCATGATGTCACATGCAGCTGCTGTGACCTGGAACGCGGCAGATAGCCGCCTGCCAGCGCGCAGGAGCTGCGCAAGCAGGGAACTACTCACCGGGTGCAAAAGCATCGCTGCTGTGCAATGCTTTTGCACCCTTGCGGGGGAAGGTCAGGGCCTGACATGCGGGGTGGACTAGCTCTGTGCTGGGGGTCCCTCCGCATGTCTGAGTAAATGATCCTAGATGTGCTAATTTAGCACATCTACGATCAGATAAGAATGACCCCCTATGTTCTGTTACTTATGAATAACAGATGAATATACGTTAACATAGTGTTGTCATATTAGAATTTGGTTGTAGAGGTGCCGCATATGGTATGCATATTGAAATAAATTGTGTCCTGATATGGAAATAAATGACAGCGTGAACTTACATCCTAGGTAATGATTGAAATTTTTAGACATTTATTATCTGTGTGTCTTTATATTTGTGTAAATTCAAGTTCATATATTTTGATTGTCTCCTGCTCATTCACAAAAACTGTTTATGATTTCATTTTCTTATTTTCTTTGTTTAACATAAAAGGGTCTTACTGGTCCCCTCCTCAATCGCACAATACCAGCACATTGTTGGGTGAAGCACGATGTTCCACCCAAAGATATACAGTCTCAGGCTTTAGGGCACTACTACTTATCGCTCACTCTCGCTGTCCAGAAAGGTCCTTTTAAATCTATACAGCGCTGAAAGTAGGGTGGTACGGGGTGGTACGGCATACCATTAAGAAATGTGGTGGTACGCAGTACCACCAGCCCACGATTGGCGCCGTAGGGCACAGGGTCTCTGTCCACAATAAGCATGTAACCCCTGGCAATGAGCAAGAAACCCCTGACAATGAACATGTAACACCTGGCAACGAGCAAGAAACCAGTGGCAATGAGCCACTGGTCGATAAGTGCTACTAGAGGAATTATGTGTGTAAGTGGCACTGCAGGGGGCATTATGTGTCTAAGTGACACTAGTGGTGCATTATGTGTGTAAGGAGCACAGAAGGGGGCATTGTGTGTGTAAGCGGCATTACAGGTGGGCATTATGCGTGTAAGCAGCACTGCAGGGAGCATTATGCGTGTAATCGGCACTACAGGGGGCATTATGCGTGTAACACCCCTTTCACACCGCAAATATATCCCGGGATATTGCCGGGTCGAGCCAGCTCAACTCGGGTCGAGGTGCACTCTAAAAGCACCACTTTTGAATATCCCGGGTCGAGTAACCCTGCATTTCAACCAGGTATAAAAGCAGTGTTAAACACGGGTAGGATCTGGGTCAATGAGCACTCTAAAGTGTCCAACCCGGGTTATTTAACCCTGCATTGTGCTGATTGGCTGTTCTTTGTGTGCCTTGATGATGTCAGCAGCCTGAGCCCTGCTACACAGGAGAGAACAGAGAGCATTAACAATTAGAGCTATTAAGAATTAGGGGTGAGGCAGAGATTGCTAGGCAGCTTACTGCATACTTCCCAACTTATTAAAAGTACAAAGAGGGACCTTGGGGCGCTCCCGAAAAGGGGGTGTGGCCTATATGAAAGGGGCATGGTCTCATGGCAGAGCCGCGATTGCGAGTCACGCCCCCCTTGTACTGTCACCGAGGGGGCATGCCCAGCGCTCTGTGAGCTGCTGGCATGGCCTCTCTCCCTCTGTCCCCTTTGAATAGACGCTGTGCGCATTTTTGTGTGTGGGACATAAAATGGTGTTAGTGGCATAACTGTGTGGTATAATATGTAATAGGCATTACGGTGTATGGTATAATATGTTAATAAGCATTACGGTGTGTGGTATAATGTGTAATAAGCAATACGGTGTGGCATAATGTGTAATGGGCATTACGGTGTCTGGCATAATGTGTAATGGGCATTACGGTATCTGGCATAATGTGTTATGGGCATTACGGTGTGTGGCATAATGTGTAATAAGCATTACGGTGTGTGGCATAATGTGTAAGGGGCATTACAGTGTGTGGCATAATGTGGCCATGCCCCTATTGTCATGTAGCCACTCCCCTAGTTTTGTGTGACCACGCCCCCTCACGACACGTGACCACATCCATTTTTACTATCAGTTTCACTAAGAAAAAAATTCAACTTGCACCACTGAATCTATAACAGAATAAGCTACAACCCCTGCTAAGAAGCACAAAATATAATCAGAAAATATAACCATAGAAAGAATTGCAACAGTTTTACAGATTATCCAATTTTCAGAAATAGCAAAATAAGTCAAGTTCATAACTTACTTTACTTCAAAAGCTCATCACTGCACACTTCTGCTTCTCCACTGTGGACGTCCACAGGCTTTTCTGTACCAAGTTCTAACATCCCTTACCCAACAGGTTGAAAAAGATATAGGTTAAGATGGATGCAGAGATCTCAAGGGGCTCCTCGGAAAATGATAAATAACCTTCCTGATGCTGATGAAGTAAGTCAGTTTATTAGCAGACTGGCTAGGACCCCTACTTCAGCGTAGAATAAGTAACATAAAAAACAAAAGTCCAATTTATATACACTTACAGTCATTAAAATCATTAAACAAACTGTATGAAAACTATTTTGAACAGAAGAAAAATATATGTTCTACAGTACATAGAAAAATAAGACGACATTGATGGACAATAGGAGGAAAAGAATATTATGTTTTGTACAAGAGATACTTGTTTAAACTGTGATAAGAGAACAATCGCAGACAGGAGCAGAAGGTTGTTGCACCTTGTACAAAGAATTTGCCGTTTCAGAACAAACACGGCAAAATGTTTTCTAGGCAGCATAAGTTATCGCATCCTGTCCTTGCACTGAATTCTGTTACACAAATAGTCACATTAATGTGGCTCACAGATATATGGCCTGATTCATAGTTGTACGCTAATGCTGCCGCAGATACAATTTCTGATTCAGAGGATGTGCGGAAATATGTTAATGTAGCAGCCACTGGGATTTCTATAGAGACACCAAACGGAGCCTTCGCAGCTGCCCACAACTGCATATACATTTGCAGTATCGCCGCAGATATGGAAACATTGACTTCTCCAGTAAGGCTGTGTCACTCAGCTGGGCCGCTGCAACTGAGACACCAGAGACGTGATTCATGTATTCACGATCGCAATCAGCAGCTAATACACGCCCTGAATCGCAATTCAATTGTTGCACGTGCGCATTGCAGCTGTGATGCATGCGCAGTTTACAGATAATCAGTGTGAAAACATTGGCATAGCATACAACTCTGAATCAGGCCCTGTGTTCATATGTATTTTACTTTAATATCAGTGTTTAGTGGTTTTTGTTTGATCATGACTGATTAATACAAGTAGATTTTTCAAATCCAGTGTAAAGTAAGCTGAGGCCAAGATAGAGATTTGAGAAGAATAAATGTGTTACAAGAATAAAGTGTAAATAAGTTTATATAAGACCTTGTACAGTAAGCAATATAACAAACATGTGACAAGGCCTACTATATGCATCATACATGGGCAGATGGGTGAGAAGATAATAGGGGAGAGGGTCCTGCCTGTGATTCTTTTTATTTTGCTTCTTTATTTTGGCTGTCACATACTTATGAATTGTATATACTGATGGACTGTTTCTGTCCCTTATTTTTTATTGCTTTTGCCCTCTGCAACTTACAGTACTTAATCAGGGAATTATCCCCAGGGCATCGAAAGATGCCCATGAGGGTACAAGGCAACTTAAATGTGTCACTGGTTTATTCCAGGTTGCAGTGAGCAAATAGATTTTAGACTGTACATAGATATGTAAATATCACTGTTCCAGAGATACAACTGTTTGCCACACTATTACAACATTTTGCCCACAAGGAAATCACTTTTTCGGCATTTGTGCATGTTCTTTGACCTATGCACTTCTACAAGCCATTGGGGTACATTGTCCAGAGCATCTGCAGTGTATATTACATACTGTACCCTTACCAACTTGCCACACATTGAATTAATAGCTACCAAACCACCTGAGCACTAAATGCCCTATCAGTTCCTACAATTAAATAATCTCAATACAAGAATCCCATTATTAAATTAACAGTGCCCACTTTACCCACAATTAAATTAATAGCCCATGCCCCTCACCCACCAGCACAATCATCACTTTTTTTTTCTTTTTTAATGAAACTTTACTCATTTTCATTAAATCTCTCCTTTGAGGTTTACAATTCAGAACAATAGACAATTCGGAACAATAAGGCATGAGGGGGTGGTTGTCATATGCTTGCTTTAGGAAGGGAGAAGCTGTTGCATTGAATATGAATATAATGAGGGTGAGGCTTCCACTTGTGGAGGGGAGGGAAGGACAAAGAGTCTGTCATATGGAGGGAGGGGCAAGACAGAATGGGAGTCTATACATGTGAAGGATTGGGGGACAGAGGAGAGCAATGGATACGATTGATAATTACAGCACATTCAATGAGGTGGGACCAGCCCCCCAGTCAGAACAGAGTCTAGATCTCACCACTTGAAGAAAAAGATACCTGTAAACTGAGAAAAATTTGAGGTTAGACTACTGTTTTCCTCATGTTGCACTTTCATAGTTATACCAAATGTTCAATTTCTTATGTTCTTGTAATTTGAAATATACTGTATGCTATCCATTTTCCATGTATTACTCAATTCTTTGTTATCATTTGACATGTCTTCCATTATGTTTGGTGATTTCAGCATCACCATAGATTATCCATATTCTTATTATGCCTCCAAACTACACTCTCTAACTTCCTTTTCGTTCTCTCACAGTGGACTGACGGCTAATCAGGATGGCCACTGCCTTGATTTGGCTTTCTGTAGACTCTGTTCAGTTTCTTATTTCTTTAACCCTTCTTTCCTTTCCTACTCTAACCTATCATCTGCAAGCTCTACCCCATAAATGTGATCTCTCTGATGTATACCTTGCCTCCTAATAGCCACAAAAATATCAGTTGTAATAATTATCAATGATTTTTCACCATTGTGCAGCAACCTGTCTCAGCAATTTCTACATTCTCTTCTGTTAATTTGGCAGAACCACATGTTAACTAAACCTTAGCAACAGCCCTTGGTCATTTATCTCCAGCTTTTCTTTATTCAGTCATGGCTCACTAAAGAAACACAATGCCTTTATAGTCTGTCAAGCAAAACAGTATTTTGCCACTGCTATTGAAATAAACATACTTCAAATCTGTAATCTTTGCTCAAGATTATAACTTCAGATGCCTTTTTAATACATTTAAGTCTATTTACAATGCTCCCAAACCAACCCCCTTGACTACCATCAATTCCCTATAATGATAAAATGTATAAGCTCTTACATAAAATGGTTACCCTTTTATTCAACCAATAATCTCCTCAATTCCTTCTTCACGCCCTCTGGCATCTTCTTTTCTCTTCAGATTAAGTATTTACTCTCTTATAATTGTATTGGGCTGCCTGTCCACATGATGCTTTACACTCACAAATCAGTAGATCCAGTCCATTCCAGTGCTCACCCCAGCTGAAACTAAAATATCTATTGCAATCATAACAATTCTAAAACAAATAATAATTCTGACCCAAAACAGATGTGCACTTAGGATGGTTTCCAGTTTTCTGGAAATTCCCCAGACAATGGAATGTTCAGTTGATTGATAGGCTAGTTTCTCCCTTGGTACCAGCCATTTTATTGCCAGCAATTAGGCTGCAGAACACACTGATCCATACCTCCTGATTCAAGGACCTCAAAATAGGTAGAGTTTACACTTAAGTAGGTGAATTTCACCCCAATGTTAGTTGATTGTGGAGGATCTAAGAAGGTTTTTCACCAAGAAGTCACTGCTGATTTCACCCCATTGATCAAGTCACTTTCAGAACAGTCTCCTGAGTCTCAGTCTAACATCGTCAATCAAGGTGGATGGAACTGCCGTTCTAACGGCTTGTTGATAATGAGAAACAATATGTTTGGCTGATCTTGAGGAGCTATTTGATAGTATATGGTCCTATTGTGATGTTTTATACTTTTTTAAAGTCTTTCTCAATTTTTATTTTTATTTACACTCTGAGTTTCTGGTGATGTCATTTCTGAAAATAGACTTCTATGTAAGATTACTTTATGATTAACATGATATGATGTTTTTTAAGTAAATGTTGTTTTTTGTTTTTTCTATAATATTAGATACTATCTATGTTTGTTTCTTATAAATTATTAAGATTTGTAAACTCTAATTATACTAATCTCTAAAGTCCACCATTATTGGTGGAAACCAGTTCAAATAAATATTCTGTTCAATATTCCATATTAAGCCTTGAGAAAAAACTAGTTGGGTTGAAATGCATCGGTATGGAGGTGTGGATTGCATGGTCTACCAAGTGGATCTGTCAGTTTGACGCTATCAGTCATTTCCTGTTTGCCCAGGGTGGATTTCCACCAAAGAGGGTTAGAGACTTTTGTGATATGCCTGCATTTTGATTGACAACAAAACACACCCAAATATAAGGTTTTGCGCTGACCTGCTGATGGTGTTACTAACAATTTTCTATTTTACTTTCATATGTAGTAAAAATCCACTATTCAAAATACCCTGCCGCTGCCTCCAAAGGAGATATTTGCACAAACCTCCTCCAATAGACAAAAACAATACAACAACCAAATGGTGGCGCGGCTGGGAATTTTAGAAATGTGAATCAAATATTAATCTTCCAATAAGCAGCATAAATTGCAGATTTAAAAAAAGTTTTTTATTTTTCTAATAAAATCACACATAAAAATTCATGATGTACATCATATATTACTTAAATCATTTCTCTATAGCCGATTCCTTGATTTCTAATAGGCCATTTAACTTAAATGATCTCTATAAAAGAATAATTCTCTTAAAAAATGCAATGAAAAAGAAACAAATTATATGAAAAAGTCACAATAGTCTCTCAATGAGGTGCCGGCACCCTATGCGGTTTCCCAATCTGTTAGTTAATATCCCAGTAAGAGGTTTTTTAGCTGGTAAATAGCAGTATGCACATTGGAGATTTCCACTTTTAAATCATTTATATTGCAATATAAGGTGCTTTTCCCTTTAGCCAATTCCTTAGTCTGATTTCCACACACTGTGTAGTTTGAATTTTACACAGTATACCTGCGTCTCCGTAATGATCCTCCTCGTCCACTCTGCCAGCTGTGCCAGTGTTTTACAGCATTGGTGGCTGGTGGAGGTGCGGGTATAATCTCTCTCCTTTCCCCGGAAGTTCGAGCTCTCCTGCAGCAAGGGAACAGTCTAACGTTAGCGGTGGAAATTACGTCCGTATAGCCCCTTCGTATGACGCGTTTCTCCGCCTCGTCTCTCGGCGGCTTCCTCAGATAAGGATTGGGGCTCTCTGCTGTGTCCTTTTGTAGCGGGCTGCTCCCGCCATCGCCACGCCATCGCGTCTCTCCATATCCGCATTTTGCGTCTCAAGCCTCGTTTTGATCTCTGGCTTATATAAGCTCCGTCCGCCATCTTTGATTTTGCTTTCCAGGCCTCCTTTTCATTGCACCTATGATTCATTATCTATCCCTTTATTACGGTGGCCATTATTTTCACTGCGGTAAACGGTTAACCCTTTACATTAAGATAGCTTTTTACAATTTATGCTGCTTACCACATAATATTCATTAATAAATCTTTATATATACTCAAAAAGATTTCATTAAATACATACATACAACCACATATTATTTTCCAAGTATACATAATATAAAATTAAAATATAATCATAATTTTCATTATTTTCATTATAGAATCTTCCGTTTTAAATCCATCAGCATTTATCCTCTATTTATCAATAATTACCCCATAAGTATATATTTAGTTCTCCCTATAGATCCATGTCTATAAACATAGACCCTGGGCAAGTAATAACATAATAATACCAGTAACAAAATATTTATTATAATCTCGTCGCTGTCACCTTATTGATAAACATTCCATAATTAGAATATTGTAATCCTACCAGGACCAAAATACTAGCAATTGTACATATAATATATAATAGCAGAATTCTCCATAGCCATTTCCTTCATATCAAAATTTCGACAAGATGGGGCATCATTTGGGGTGGGTTATAGGGGGGTTCACAACAAAATAAATACTTTGTTGGGGGGAGGGTGCAAATGTGGAAAGATCAGTTGCAATTTTGATATGAAGGAAATGGCTATGGAGAAATCTGCTATTATATATTATATGTACAATTGCTAGTATTTTGGTCCTGGTAGGATTACAATATTCTAATTATGGAATGTTTATCAATGAGGTGACAGCGACGAGATTATAATAAATATTTTGTTACTGTTATTATTATGTTATTACTTGCCCAGGGTCTATGTTTATAGACATGGATCTATAGGGAGAACTAAATATATACTTATGGGGTAATTATTGATAAAAAGAGGATAAATGCTGATGGATTTAAAACGGAAGATTCTATAATGAAAATAATGAAAATTATGATTATATTTTAATTTTAATTTTATATTATGTATACTTGGAAACTAATATGTGGTTGTATGTATGTATTTAATGAAATCTTTTTGAGTATATATAAAGATTTATTAATGAATATTAGGTGGTAAGCAGCATAAATTGTAAAAAGCTATCTTAATGTAAAGGGTTAACCGATTACCGCAGTGAAAATAATGGCCACCGTAATAAAGGGATAGATAATGAATCATAGGTGCAATGAAAAGGAGGCCTGGAAAGCAAAATCAAAGATGGCGGACGGAGCTTATATAAGCCAGAGATCAAAACGAGGCTTGAGACGCAAAATGCGGATATAGAGAGACACAATGGCGTGGCGATGGCGGGAGCAGCCAGCTACAAAAGGACACAGCAGAGAGCCCCAATCCTTATCTGAGGAAGCCGCCGAGAGACAAGGCGGAGAAACGCGTCATACGAAGGGGCTATACGGAGGTAATTTCCACCGCTAACATTAGACTGTTCCCTTGCTGCAGGAGAGCTCGAACTTCCGGGGAAAGGAGAGAGATTATACCCGCACCTCCACCAGCCACCAATGCTGTAAAACACTGGCACAGCCAGCAGAGTGGACGAGGAGGATCATTACGGGGAGACGCAGGTATACTGTGTAAAATTCAAACTACACAGTGTGTGGAAATCAGACTAAGGAATTGGCTAAAGGGAACAGCACCTTATATTGCAATATAAATGACTTAAAAGTGGAAATCTCCAATGTGCATACTGCTATTTACCAGCTAAAAAACCTCTTACTGGGATATTAACTAACAGATTGGGAAACCGCATAGGGTGCCGGCACCTCATTGAGAGACTATTGTGACTTTTTCATATAATTTGTTTCTTTTTCATTGCATTTTTTAAGAGAATTATTCTTTTATAGAGATCATTTAAGTTAAATGGCCTATTAGAAATCAAGGAATCGGCTATAGAAAAATTATTTAGGTAATATATGATGTACATCATGAATTTTTATGTGTGATTTTATTAGAAAAATAAAAAACTTTTTTTAAATCTGCAATTTATGCTGCTTATTGGAAGATTAATATTTGATTCACATTTCTAAAATTCCCAGCCGCGCCACCATTTGGTTGTTGTATTGCATTTTGATTGAACCTATGAAGTTTTAATCCTATTAAATATCTGCATATTTTGTATTCCTAATAAATTTATAAAAAGTAACAAAAAAAGGTAATATGCACCGTGGAGTGTCTATCTTTCCTTTTTGTAATTAATGGTTGGAAAGTTTCTTATAACGAATCTTACTGGCAAATAAAAAAATACATGGCATCCCCCCACTCAATAACCGTCCCTGGATCACTGAGCCTGATCTGATATTTGAAAATAGGGGGAAAAATGTGGTTCTATCTATTTCCCAATAACCAGTACCAGGCTGAACCAGCTGGGGTGATAATGCCATAGCAGGGAAACACAGCATGGGGTCCCACTGTAATCACATTTACCAGCCCCAAACTGGTCAGCCCTGGGCTGGCATTGCTCAGAAAGAGGGGACCCCAAAAACAAAATAGGTTCTCCCTCTCAAGTAGGGCTGTTCCCTTTTCCCTGGTTGTGTGGGTGCAGGGTTAATAAAAATAATTAATATTGTGCTTTTCAGGTGACCCAGCAAGCCTTCCCAAGCATGCCACCACTTGTGTGTAAACCTGCATGGACATTAAGGGCATGCTGGCATCTGTATTCCACCTGTAAAGAAAATATTAAAATAAAGACAAGACACTGAATGTTTTAGTAATTTTTTGGACAGCATCTTCACCTGGTGGCCGCTAATGGACTTCCTTGTTGCTGCCTCATGCTGTCTAATTTGAGTCACCCCTGGGAAGAGCGGAGTGATAATACGGCGTGCCATTTTTTAAATGGGCCACATCACCATTGTGCATGTAGGGAAGCGGTGGAAACCAACCACTGCTGAACCTCTGGCCACTCCCGAACTCTACAGTAAGGACTCATGGGACTGGATGCTCTGGGATCCAAGCCCACTCCCATGCCTTTGGCCTCTGGCAGGTCCTGCCACATCATTGGATGGCGCTGGGATCCCCCTTGATCCATCCCCAATACCACACCCTGGACCTCCTCTGGAACTTGCTATCACATATGCCATACTGAGCGGATTGTGTCTTGATGAGAGCTCAAGGCATAGCCCACTCAGTGAGGGCACCTGTCACACTACAATGAAAATAGCAGATTTTATCACTGTTTATAATACAAGTCAGCTTCGCTTGACTGTACGTTACTGCTCTACTGAGCCAATGAGCGGTGTGTCCAAGATTCAATAGCGACATTGCATTGTTCCGCTCTGTAGTGTACCATACCGTCCCTGTTGGTGCCTATGTGACACTGTTGAGCCATGCTTGAAGTGAGGGAGAGCATCTTTACATTGCTATCTAGATATTTGGACCATGAGTAAATTATTGGATCTGTGCAACATGCAGGGTCAGATTAAGAGTGGATTCCATCTTTTATTTTTCAACATAACCTATCATACTGCATTCTGATCTGTGCATAATATACAAAAACATAAATACCAAATACAATTAGAATTGTTAAACAGATTTTTTTAGCTGGGTTTCAAAATATTTCTCAATTGTTTGCAATAATAAGGAAGTTCATGTGAAAGAAACACAAAAATATACACATTTAGTGATTTTAATTCATTCCAAGTTAAATAGCCACAATAAAACTTCTCACAATAATTTAAAGAGTCATACTCAGTTTTACAAAATATAGTTACTTAATGTGAAACCAGTATGTACAATAAAATATACATTATTTACAGTATGTCTCTTCTGATAGACAAACACATTTAGGGGAATGGCCAAACCAATGTTTTTTATTGTCAACATGCTACAAGTGACAGGTACCTGTACAAGAAACTGTTAGTGCAAATTCACTACAGAAACTTTGGAATAAGAGTAAGACGAGAACTGTTTGATTTAATAATATGAACATTGTATTAATCTCTTTTATTGTCTCTTAAAGAGACAATAAAATATGTAAATCGGCAACTTAATAGGTATATAGTATCTGTTGACTGAGAGCTAATGCACAGTATATGGAAAAGATACCGTATACCAGTGGTTCTCAAACTGTGTGCCGTGGCACCCTGGGTTGGTGGTCCAGGACCAATTTAAATTATTTATGGTCAATGTTTTAGACAAAACCAATGCTACTGGCTGCCACTCATAAAATATGTGGACAAACAGAAGCAAATCTTGTCCTAAGGATGATATATAATCACAATTTATTAAATGTAATATTTTTTCTGAATTTCTCAATAAGAAATTTTTGGCCTGGGGGTGCCATGAAAAACATCTGATACTCTTGGGTGCCGACGTGCTGTGACTCAAAAGAGTTTGGGAACCACTGCCGTATACATAGAAATACATGTTCCGTGAGAATGCAGCACATCTTTGTTTTCTTGTTTAACTTATCAAATTCTTTTTATTGTATGTTTGATTTTCAGACATACACTAGATTTATTTGGTATCAAGATGTTGATTTTCTGTTATGCTGCCACTGTTTTGCTCGTACATTGTTGAGGGTGAATGCATTTGGGGAGCAGGGATGCCTTTTTATACAGGTTAAGTACAATTTCCCAATGCTTTTTTAGGTGTGTTTTGCCAAGAGCAAAAACAGATTGTGCTTCCTTGTAAGAATATATGTATTTAAAAACAGATGCCCTGCTAATTGGCATGTATCACTATTCTTCAAAACAGAATATATGACAGGATCACCAAAGGCAAAACACACCTAGATGAATGGACCACATCATATAGATTTGATTTCCCCATGTTCTGGCACCCTGATCAATCGTGCTAACTCTTAAGATATCCACTAGAAGTATTTGACTTTGTTCTTACATTTTCACTAAAGGGGATTTGATACCTAATTATCTTATGTGACTGGTAAAGGGTCCGTAGCATACAAAAGAGTGTCACCTATAAATGGTAAATGTTGCATTTTCTGAGCTTAGCCAATATTTATGAGAAGTCACCTTATCAATTTATTAGAAACTGATCAATATGGCTAAAACGTGTTACGCGTTCCTACTAAACTGACAAGGTACATTTTTATAACTACAGATTAAGGACACAATGTGTACCTTGACTATGTGTAGGTGGCAAGTTCCTTCTATCTTGCTGGAGCTAAGTGTACCTTGTCTGGGAATTGTAGTAATACTGCAGTCATTCTCTCTCCTATTTGCAGCAATGCTACCATTTTGCCTATTAAGCACTACGTTAACATAAAATAAAAAGTGACACGTCCATTTACTATTTTGATATGAATAATTTTTTTTTTGTTAAACCTATGGAAAGAGTAGTTACTTCTCAGAAGAAATTTTTCCTTTAAGTATTTGGTCACATACATAAATTACATTTATTCAGGAAATTAAGCAAAACGTACTCTAATAAAAGTGTCCATGAAAAGTGCATAATTGTCCTGTTACAGACATTAATGAAAGCGTTGTGCAACACATAGTGTTGTAGACAATAGTAATTAGGGCCAGTTAAATGTCCTGCCAGTGATCTGGTAAAACTTCTGATTGAAAGGATGAAAGAATTTGTGCAATTTGGTAATAACTGAAGGGTTGACCTCAGGATGTATGCGCCCCTTGCTACCTGCCAGGCACTTGTTAAAGACAATATTAAACCTCAAGCAATAGAACCCCCGGGTGGCATTATAGTAAAGGTTGTATTGACTTATCCTTGGTGGCAGATTGAGAAACTTTTCCACCAGTTGCAGTTCTGGCAGTGGTTCTGTGATCAGTCGATCCCCATCAACAATGTGAAATTGTTCAATAGGGAAATACTTCAGCCACCTTTCCAAATGCTTGGTATAAATACTGGTCCTCACGGCCTTGTACTTAGTGTTCACCTCACAGGTGTTAGAATCCATAGCCATTTTCTCAAACTTGTAGTAGGTTTTATTCTTCCTTTCCTTGCCCTCCAGCACCTGTGTGTAGTCAGAAATGGCTCTTGTTGTTGGCTCTCTAACAATGATGAGTAGTTTAATGGAGGAGTTCATTTTGTATATTCTTTCAGGAACCTCATCTGTGATGAAGTATGCTGGGCTTTTCTCTATAGTTATTTGGTGTGGGTGGGAGAATGGCATCTTTTTTCTGTACCACTCAATACCCTTTGCGTAGTTCTCATCATTGTCAAAATAATGTATTTCTTGAGAAGCCTTGACTACAGCAGGGTGGAGATTTAGCATTTCAAGTAAGGCTCTAGTTCCTCCTTTTCTTACACCAATGATAATCGCCTTTGGTAGCTGCTGGACCAAATTGTGGAGGAGGATTTGCTCTTTAGTTGCATTTCCTTTCCGAAATTCATGTAGTAGTCCTCTCTTATACTGCATAGCACGGAGAGCGATTGCATCCTGACTCTGCGGACTGAATCGGCTTTCGCTTGGACAAATGGGAGGCAGTCTGTAAGGAAAGTAAGTAGAATTAGGCAAACCACTAACTGATGTGAAAGCCAGCAAAACAAAGAACATACAATATAGCTTTCCAAGCCGGACTCCAGTTTATATAGAGGGTTGTTTTTTTTCTATCGGTGTATTTAAATGCAGTGAGTTAATATTTTATAACCTGCAATTTATTAAGCTGCAAACAGGATTTTGACGCATTATGACTGACATACACTCACACTCACAATCACATGCTTCTTCCTTGGGACATAATCTTTTGTATCCACTATTTCCTTATGGTCAGGGATTAAAGTGGTCCTAGAGAGGTGGTGGAACTTATTTACCCTGCCAACACACCCCCCCCCCCCCACACACACACACACATTAAGCAGAGCCAGGGCCAGTGGTTTTTAGCACCCCCCTGCAAACTATAAATTAGTGCCCTACTTCCCATACTTTATAAAGGGACGTTGATCTCACAAAGAAGCAGTGTGGTCACACTGTAGTACTCCCAATTCAAATTATACCACACAGTAGCACAACCATATTCACATTATACCACATGTAGGGCCCCTGATTCATATTACACCACAAAGTAATGCCCCTTATTCAGGTTCCGTCACTCAGTAGTGCCCATTATTCAAGTTGTGCAACACAATGGTGCCCTTTATACATGTTATGCCACACAGTAGTATCCCCTATACACAATTCCCACAGTAGTAGTGCCTCTTACAGTACACATAATGCCCACAACTGTAGTGCCCCTTACACATAATGACCACTGTAGTGCTGCTTATACACAAAGTGCCCACAATAGTAGTGCCACTTAAATACAGAATGCCCACAGTAGTAATGCCCCTTACACATTATGCCCACAATAGTAGTGACTCTTACACATAATGCCCACAATAGTGCCCCTTATAAACATATCTGCCTCTGTTACTACAGCAGCTTACTGCCTGTGTCCCTCCAGCAGCTTCCCCACTTTTCTTGTTCCTCCAACCCCCTTTCATCTTGTCTTCAAGATGCACAGAGCCTGCTCCCCTTAATTGCTCTTCTTCACTTCAGCGGCGGTGACAGCATGACATCACTTACGCCGTGCCAGAAAAGGAAGCCACTTTGACCTGAGGAGGCAACGAATGCTGCCCTACAGACATAGCATGTGTGTACCAGTAGAGGTGGGCTGTAGGTGGAGGACCATGGAGCTACCAGGACCTGAGGAACGGGGAGGTGGCTGTAGCTCATCAGTAACACTAGTGCTGCCTGCATCATCTATTGACGTAGGTGATGGAATTACTGTGCAGGGCCATGTAGGAGGTGGAACTAGTTTCCCCTACCATTACAGGTGGTGGAACTAAGTCCAACCTCCTCCCCTACACACACACACACACACACACACACACACACACACACACACACACACACACACAACACACACTTTAACCCCAGCTTATAGTACCAGATTCACACACTTCTATAATATGCAATAGCAATCACAGCTTGCTGCAGTTGTGTACAACTATGTGGCAGAGTGCCAGATTCAAAGGATATTGGCAGTTACTCAACTTTTCTGATCTGTGGTCATATGTGAATAATTGTGCTTGTATATCGCTAGATAATGCACAGCCAATTTTTATTTTGACTTTCGTTACACTTTCCATGTGTTTGTCTTAATCAGAGGTTCCTAAACGCAGTCCTTAAGGCACCCTAATGGCCCAGATTTTAAGTATTTACATGCTTGTCGACAGGTGACTTAGGAGTATATGTACTAAGGGCCTAATTCAAGTTGGATCGCAAATCGCAATCCAACCAGAATTATTGCATTCGCTGGCGGGCCCCCTCATTTTCTGCTGGTGTCCCGCAGAAAATACGATCGCTTCTGACTGTCAATCAGGCTGAGACGTTCGCGGGGAGGGCAGCAATGCTCCAAGATGGAGATGGAGCATTCGAAGGCATGGCTTAGAAACAGGTGCGTGGTGGTGTGAAGGGGGGGGGGGCATGACAAGGGCGTGATCAGGGTGGCGCAATCAAAAAGATGGCTGTGGGACTCCTGTGAGTGCAGCCAGGCTTCCTCAATTTTAGCGTTCATGCTGAAATTCCGGTGCGACCACAATTTCTGAATGGTTGCCGGGGGGAGGTGGCGGGTAGCATGCTGTGCAACCTTGCCCTGCGATGGGCGGCCGCCAGCGTGTGTTCAGAAGGATTGCAAATTCTGCTAAAAAGCTGAATTTGCAATCTTTACTGAATCAGGTCCCAGCCAACCAGCTCTTGTCATTTTTCAAACACAGGGTGGGATATACTAAAGTGAAAATGGTGTAAAACCCATGTCTTCGGTTTTTACCTCAGTTTGCCAGATCTCCGCCATGCAGGGTACCGCCAGCTTTTGCTGGCGTTACCCTGTAAAAGCCTAAGGGGCTTCCTTAGCAATGCAATGTGGAGAGGGTTCTGTCACGGAACCCTCCAGTGTCGCTACTGGATGCTGCTGGCCTGCGCATGCACAGATGGACTCACGGGTCATTGTCCTGGAAGTCCAGGAGCCGCAGCACATCACAAAGGACAGCTCTGATCACAAGACCTGTCCTTTGCAATACTAATTGCATACTGTATGTTAGTACACATGTGATTAGTGTTGGCGCAATGTGTGGCAGGATGTACCCACAACCAGTAACATGACAGTTGGGAGCTGATAGGCTGGTACTTTATCACTTTTTGTCGAGGACCATGTTTGAGAACCTCTGGAATAAGTCCATCACTTCCATTACTGCAATGTTTGTGAGGACTACGTAAATGTATGGGGAAGCGGTTAAAATACCGCTAGTCAGGATCCCGGCAGTCACAATGCCGATGCCGGAATCCAGACTAGCAGTGAAATCACGCCACCGGAATACTGGTGCCACAGGCTATTCTTTCTCTGTGGAGAGCCACAACACCCATAGAGGGAGAATATAACCTGTGGTGAGCACAGTGAGCCACCGTGCCCGCAGTGTGGCGAGCGAAGTGAGCCCGCAAGGGGCTTTCTAGTGCTCGCCCTGCTGCTGGCATACTAGTGGCCGGGATGCCGCTGTCTGTATACTGACGCCCGGCATCCCGGCCGCTGGGAATTCATACTGAACCCAAAACTGGATGTACTATAACATAACAGCAACCAAATAGTGTTTTCATTAGACCAATTTGTGTGGATGACAAGTGACATGTAATTTGTTTATACGAGTTATAGAATATTAATTAGATTTGGATGGGGTGTGTACAAACTGAAATCTAAATGTCAGTGTAAAAATAAAGCAGCCAGTATTTACTCTGCACAGAAACAATATAACCCACCCAAATCTAACTCTCTCTGCACATGTTACATCTTCCCCACCTGCAGTGCACATGGTTTTGCCCAACTGCTAACTTTTTTGGTTTGCTAACAACTCTGAATAACCCCAGAGACAGATAGAGGGATGTAGAATGCCATTAAATTTGGCAGGGCATAAAAAGTCATCCAAGATTCACCTATCAGATTGACCGTGAGTGACTTGAGCATTTATTTAAATACATATAAATGTTATTATTAGAGATGAGCGGATTCGGTTTTACTCAGTTCTCAAAACGGCATCTTATTGGCTATCCAAAACACGTGACATCCGTGAGCCAATAAGATGCCGTTTTGAGAACCGAGTAAAACCGAGTAAAACCGAATCCGCTCATCTCTAGTATTATAGAAATTAGTCCATTTTCAGTAACCAGTTTAATTGTATCCTGTACTTCAGTGTAAGTGTTCCAAGATCTGCTCTGAGCACTGTGTGTCTCTTTGGATAATCATTACATTTGTATTGCTAAGGACAGGATGCATTCGGCATCCCAGTGGTCTGTATGCTGGCGGTCATGTGACCGACGCCTGAATTCCGAAACCACTCGGAACACCATTATTATGGTCAATGTAATAGGCAAAGCCAGTGCTGGTGACTACCAATCATAAAATATGTGGACAAACAGAAGCAAATCTAGTCCCTCACCACACAATTAAAGCTAAGGACGACATAGAAATACAATTTACTTAATTTAATATTTACTTAATTGAATGTAATATTTCTTTCTAAATTTCTCAATAAGAAACTTTTGTCCTAGGGGTGATGTGTAAAAAATTCTGATGCTCTAGGGCGCCGTGATTCAAAAAAGATTGGGAACCACTGGGTTAGGCACTGGGGGGGGGGGGGGGTTTAGCCATAGCCACCCCCACCCCCCCCGAGGGTTAGTCCTAGCCAACCCCCATCCCCACGGATTAGCCCTATCCATCACCCCCAAAGGTTTGGGTTAGGGTAGAGGGCAGGAGGGGGGTAAATACTTACCTCTGTCTGGTGTTGGGATCCTCATTGTCGGGATGTCGCAGTCAGTCATGTGTCAACCTTACAAACATGAAATTTACAACCAGGGGTGTATCTAGAGGTCTGGGCGCCCCTGGCAAAGTAAGGGACTGGCGCCCCCCATATTTGAAATAGGGAAGGTGCATGTGCAACAAAGGGACATGGTCTTGTAAGAAAGGGTTACTACACAGTAGTAACCCTTATACACATCATGCTCACACAGTAGCATTTCCCTTTACATATTATGCCCACACAGTCATTCTTATAACACTGAGGAGACATCCGCAGTGCCTGGCCTGGCTGAAGCGGCAATGCCACCCAAGGCCAGGTAGTATTATCAAATAGTAGTGCAGAGAAGTGCAGTGCAGCGCACTACCCAGTGGTGCAAGTACAAAAAAATCCTTAGTGGTACTGTGGGTGTGGCCACATGCCTCATGGGGCATGTCCAATGAAAATGGTGGTGTGATACACCTATGACACCAATAGTGCAGTGCCAGATACAAATATGCCCCCAATAGTACCAGATATACATATGCCCCCACAGTGCCAGATACACATATGCGCCCACAGTGCCAGATGTGCCCCCACGGAGCTAGATATGCCCCCACAGTGCAAGATACACATATGCCCCCACAGTGCCAGATAAGTCATATAGTCATAGTCCCCATCCCCCTCCCAGCACATAGCCATAGTCCCCTCCTAGTAAATAGCCATAGCCCCCACCTCCCCAAGCAATAGCCATAGTCCTCCCAGCACATAACCATAGTCTCCACCCCTCCCAACACAGTCATACAGTAGTCCCCACCCCCTCCCATCACATAACAATAGTTCCCTGCCATCATAGATAGCCATAGTCAACCTCCCGGCACATAGCCCCTCACCTCCCCAAGCACATAGCCATAGTCCCCATCCCCCTCCCAGCACATAGCTGTAGTCCTCCCTTAGCACATAGTAGTAGTCTCCCCCACTCCCAGCACATACATAGCCTCCCAACACAGCATATAGCCCTAGTCCCCACCCCACAACATCCCAGCAGATAGCCGTAGTGCCTGGCAATACCTGCTGTGCCGAGCTGCCTGGGATGGAGAATTGCTCAGCAGGCAGGAGCTGGCGCCAGTGTCCGGCACCGCTCCAAACTACATGGAGAAACTGAAAATAAACTACAGCTCCCATCAGTCCCATGCCACCAGGAGCTTCCAACAGCAAGGGCTGCTGGGAGTTGCAGTTTATTTTCAGTTTCTTCCCTGTAGTGCATTGTGGTGCCGGACACCGGCGCCAGCTCCTGCCTGCTGAGCGATCCTCTGCCCTCCATCCCAGGCAATGCACAGGCAGCTCGGCACAGCAGGTTATGCCAGACACTACAGTT
The DNA here is from genome assembly GCF_028390025.1 of Pseudophryne corroboree. Lineage (NCBI taxonomy): Eukaryota > Metazoa > Chordata > Amphibia > Anura > Myobatrachidae > Pseudophryne > Pseudophryne corroboree. Next base: position 499,733,731 of record NC_086447.1, read on the forward strand.
TAAGGGATTCCACCCATTGGCTGAGGGTGTCACTGTCGGGCGGCGCCCTCTGCTCGGCTGGCGCCCCTGGTGAGTGCCATCCTGGCCAATGGGTAGATACGCCCCTGTTTGCAACCACAATGTAGCTTCTACCATTTTGACTGAAATGCTTGAAGGGGATAAGTAGGCTTGTAATTATGCATGCACAATTTATTCTGTATTGTTCTGCAGCCCTGCAATATGAATCAGTAACACAAAGATGTAAGCCTTTCAGGGAACAGCTTGTAATCTTACAAAAGATGACATGCGCTGTATCACATTTCGCCTTTTGGCCTGACAAAAATACTGTCCGTTTTACAGAAGAGAGAAAAAGAATTATTGTTTATAGAAACTGTATATTTTTATAAGATAATGGAAAACACAGAGACAGGTTAATCTAGGGCGACGCGCCTTAATCCAGTACAGGTACAGTATCCCATATCCAAATATTCTGAAATACGGAATATTCCGAAATACAGACTTTTTTGAGTGAGAGTGAGATAGTGAAATCTTTGTTTTTTGATGGCTCAATGTACACAAACTTTGTTTACTACACACAGTTATTAAAATATTGTATTAAATGACCTTCAGACTGTGTGTATAAGGTGTATGTGAAACATAAATGAATTGTGTGAATGTACACACACTTTGTTTAATGCACAAAGTTATAAAAAATATTGTCTAAAATTACCTTCAGGCTGTGTGTATAAGGTGTATATGTAACATAAATGCATTCTGTGCTTAGACTTAGGTCCCATCACCATGATATCTCATTATGGTATGCAATTATTCCAAACTACGGAAAAATCCCATATCCAAAATACCGCTGGTCCCAAGCATTTTGGATAAGGGATACTCAACCTGTACTATCATCTGTGGTAATCCTGCCTATATATAACAAGTATCATTCCTTAGGGTAAATCTTTTTTTTTTTTAAATCCATAATTTTTTTTAAATATTTGTTTACATTTTTAAATTAAATAATAACATTTTTAAACTAGATTTTTTTCTGCAAAGTGCAACTTAAAGCCCAAATTTGTCCAAGTAAGTTGTCTCACATATGCACACATCTGCAATGCCTGTCCCAGCAAGTGGTAAGTTACCAATCCAAGCAAATATGTATCTCTGGGGCATCTAAGCCTCACTCGCATGCCTTTGGCAATATTTCTGTGATGAACTGCAGTGACAATTGATTTTTTTTATTGCTATCGTAAGCAAAGATAAAATTAAAATCTTCAAAATCACATATCATTGCGATTGAGGCATTTAATAATAAATAGTCTGTTAAAAACTAAGGGCCTAATTCAGAGTTGATTGCAGCAGCAAATTTGTTAGCATTGGGGCAGATATAACATGTGCAGAGAGAGTTAGATTTGGGTGGGGTGTGTTCAAACTGAAATCTAAATTGCAGTGTAAAAATAAAGCAGCCAGTATTTACCCTGCACAGAAACAAAATAGCCCACCCAAATTTAACTCTCTCTGCACGTTATATCTGCCACACCTGCAGTGCACATGGGGGGTAATTCCAAGTTGATCGCAGCAGGAATTTTTTTTAGCAGTTGGGCAAAACCATGTGCACTGCAGGGGAGGCAGATATAACATGTACAGAGAGAGTTAGATTTGGGTGGGGTGTGTTCAATCTGCAATCTAAATTGCAGTGTAAAAATAAAGCAGACAGTATTTACCCTGCACAGAAACAAAATAACCCACCCAAATCTAACTCTTTCTGCACATATTATATCTGCTTCCCCTGCAGTGCACATGGTTTTGCCCAATTGCTAAAAAAATTCCTGCTGCGATCAACTTGGAATTACCCCCATGGTTTGCCCAACTGCTAACAAATTTGCTGCTGTGATCAACTCTGAATTACCCCCTAAATGTCTACAGTGTAAAATCAAAACCGTTTCTGAGTGTTTGACCAGTAAACAGTGCCAAAAAATCACTACACAGCTTTCATCACTATCAATATCTTGGCAGTTCCAGAAACTCCCAAGTAATTAACATTAGTATGCTCAGTCCCTGAAGCTGTGTTTAATAAGAATACTGATCTGATTAGCTGTTCAGCACTGTTGGGCATGATATTAACTACAAATTGCATTATTTACCATCTTGCAAATTCTCCAAGACATAAATATATCACAGGTCCTTAACAAAAACAGGCAATAATCCTCTTGTATTACACTTTGCATAAATATATTTCTTTACATAAAAGTATTAATATACTAGAGCTGACTATTTCAATGATGCACAGCCGCAATGCAATGTATTACAATGTGAAAAATATTAAATTTTATATTTAATACTCATACTTTTTGTCATTTCAGAGGCAGCAAGCTCCATTTCTGCATATATATATATATATATATATATATATATATATATATATATTATTATAAATAATACTATAAATAAGTAGAAATATTTATATTATATACACTTACCTATCCAAGCTCCCAACTCTGGCAACTAGATATAGGAGGCTTCCAACAGCAAGGCTGCCTAGCACAAAGAGCTTCTGTCTCAGCAACGCCTGCTGTTTGAATAGCATGGCCCTCCATCAATCTTCAGGACTTCTCCAGTCTGGGGAGAACAGCACACATAAACCAGACATCAGCAAGTGGCAGTATACACGCTAATGTTTATTAACTAGCAGTCAATCATTCTTTAGCTACAAGTGATTAAGACACACTTGAAAAGAAGAAAAAATATCAAAGAATAATCATCATTCTTGTGGAAAAAATGCACACCACATACTGTAATACTAATTACACCATGACACGCCATCTGCAATTTTTAAAAGACCTTAGATATTACTTACACCCATATGTGTGCTATGAGAGCTGTCCTGTGCAGATAAATCTTTTTGTAGTTTTAATTGACATATATGTCCTTAAACTGACCTCGTGTAGGTTTATATAGTCAGGGACGATTATGTCCTCAAATTGTACTAATTGTCTAAGCTACATAGTTATGTGTTAAAATATCTAGCATAATTAATTAAGGCTTACAATCAATGAGACATATGTATATGAGAACAATTCTCAGAATTACATAATAAATTGTAGGGTCATGTTTTTGAGCCTTAGTAGTACAGTATTACAAAATATGTAGTACAATTAAGACATTTATATTTTTGTTTTAAAACTTCTTGAGAAAGACTGTCAATTTGTTTACATTTTTAGTTATCATTTCATTATAATTCATCTGAATAAATGGTTCAATAACATGTAACTCTCACTTTCAAGTATATTCTCATTTTTTTCACATTTTTGTTTCCACCCAGAGTGATCCTGACAGACATGAAGTAAAAACGTAGTTTGGCTAATAAGTAGCATGTCAAGCTAAAGGATTGGCTTATCTTGCAAACAGCCATTATAATGTAACTGAGAAATAGAATAGCATTGTCAATCACATAAATACATTTGTCATGTTTTGGAAAACCCATGTGATTAGTAATACCATTAACCTTACATCCAGGACCAGTGCTAGGGTGAATCCAGATACACCAACTCATCTCTGCCACAGTCTCAGTAGACATATTTTCTTTAATAAATCAGTATATTCATCATCAAAAAATTGTGAAGTGAGAATTTTTAGTGTTCGATTCTCACCTTTATGTTTCACAATTTTTTCATGATTCATGTCTTCTATGTAAAACTTACTTCCGAAAAAACTGCTTCTTTTGCGGCGGCAGCTTTTTGGAAAAGTAGTAATTTTCTGAGCTGTACTCATGCTCTTCTGAAGGTTGCCCTACTACAATTCACATCCTGTCCCCTGCTGTCACTCCCCACATCCTCCCGCAGTTGTCCAGTGCTCCATACCTGCAGCCTCCCCACATTGACCCCGCTCCCCCTCACAGCCATTCCACAGTGTGTTCACTCCCCCCCTAGCAGCCTCTCCAAAGTGTGCCTGCTCGCCCCTCAGCCTCTCTACATTGTGCCCGCTCCCCCCCAAAGCTGCTCCACATTGTGCCCACTTTCCCAGCAGCCTCTCCACATTGTGCCCGCTCCCCCCGCAGCCTCCCTACAGCAGGGACGTGCAGTCAGGGGAGGCAGCCATAATGATTAAAATAATACAAAGAAGATATTTATAACATGTTCTGTGACATACAGTAGATACCTTCTTTTATTATTCTAATAATTTCCCCCTGCATATTGGGGCGGGAGGCAGCAGGAGAGGTGCCTCCCGCTGACAATATAAAGTTCAGGAAGCGGAGGGCGGGCAGTGGGGTGGGGCCAAGCCATGGCCTGTAAAAGCCTATTGAAAAAGGACACGGAAGCAGCACCAGTATATATGCCTCAAAGGGCGTGCATCCAGCCCACCTGAAAGCACGTCCGTCAGTCCCGCAGATGTGATTTGGCCAGCGGGCACATGCGGCGGCGCGACGCGGTGGGCATTCGTGGTGGCGGGACCCGGCCGAGAAAGGTTGGCTGGCAGCAGACCTGGATCCAAGAGGATCCAGTCCCTTCCAGCCATTCTGAAGAGTTTGGCAGCAGAGAGCCGGCTTCCCATTTCAAAAATGGCGCCTCAGTGTAATTTTTTAAATTCAAGAGGGTCACCGCGAGCCAATCACGGCTCACCGCGTCATCATCTCGTCCCCTTAACTGGCTTATATAAGAGGCAGCGGCTGTCAGTCCAGCAGCGGGGAGGGAGCAGGGAAGAGCTCCCGAAGATAGAAGATCCTGGAAGCCCTGGGGAGGCGGCAGCCATGAAAAAGAGCTTAAAGGCCGTCACCCCCCAGGTGAAGATGCCGGAAGCCTTGAAGACACAGCATAATGAACTATTAAAACATTAGGTGTTGTGTTTTTATAAAAATTTTTTTTTTACAGGGGGACTACGGATGCCAGCGGGCCCTTATTGTCCGGGCATGCTGGCACTTGTGGTTCTCCGAGTGGCGGCATGCTGGGGCAGGCTTGCTGGGACCTGTAGGCCACCTGTAAAAAACAATATTATCCCATCATGAACCCTGCACCCACCACCACCAGGGGTGCGGGACATAGCACTAGGGCCGGCTGTTGCTCAGGAGGGGGGGGGACCCCATTTTTATTTTTGGAGACCCCACTTTCTGAGGAATTCCAACCCTGGGTTGACTGGTTTGGGGGGGGGGGGGATTGTTTAATGCTATGGCAGGTGGACCCCATACTGAGTGTCTCCCCTGCTATGGCATTATCCCACCTAGCTGGTTCAGCCTGGTGCTGGTTTTGCTTAAGTAGGGGGAACCCTATGCTTTTTTTGGGGGGCCTTAACAGCCAGTGCCTCACCAGTCACTAACCTCACTGCACGTCACTGCTCTACAGTGTGTCCACTCCCCCCGCAGCCTCTCTGCCTCAGCGTTGTGGCTGCTGCCAGAACTTGTGCTCTCCCCCAAGCTCAGACATGCAGCGTGACATGTTCCCAACCGCCGCTGCTGAGACATATCCCTTGCCCTGTCTTACAGGAGGAATCTTTGGGAGCCGGGAGAGCTGCCGGAAGTAAGAGGACACAGCAGGGAGGGCTCTTTTCAGAACCCTCTGCTGCATCAGGAAACTGAACGACATCTCAGGATGGCAAACAGTTTCACTTTCAAATTCCGGAAAAAATGCTTTTTCAGAGTTTGATGAATGTCCGAATTTCTACGTCCCCATACTATAGTTTGGGGAGTGAAGAAATTGTGACATTTAAAGGATAATGAATATGCCCCTTAATGAGAATGCAGATACAGTAGAAGTAATAATACTGAGGTGCTTACTGGTTCCCAGTGAAGTGACAGAATATTAGACCAAAAACACACAATAGCTGCACTCATTACTTTTATTATTATTTGATATGCTTCAGTTGAGCAAGTCTGAAAACATTACACCTTCTACTGTCTTCTTGCCTGCATCTACTCTGTGGGAGTCCATGTGTCATGTCACTGCATGTTGTTTGCTGTATATCAATATATACATTATTAGACCTCATTTCCCACTAATTTTGCATTTATGCTTCTTGAATATATTGCACTTTGCTAGTTTGTGTATTTGCAATATATACTCTAATTAGCCACTGTAAAGCACTCTGGTTTTCTATGTCCCCTAATTAATAAATTCTGAGAATATTATTATTATTATTATTATTATATGACTTTTTAAATATTTATTTTGGTCCCTATTCTCCCTGAGATATACATAGAAAGATAATTGTGGAGTAAATAGAGAATCATTGTAAATTACACAAGCACAATGAAAGGAACACTTTCCTAGGAGTAATAATGTGCACAACACACCAGCAGATGGCGCCAGTTGACCATGTTACAGCATCTCCTGCATTCCAGCTGTAAAACCACACACTATCATTATGGAAGATTTAATGGAAGTCTGTGTTATAGTTTAGATTTTATATATTGTACATTCATCCATGTTAACAGTTCCAGTGCTTGTTATAGCAGATCAAAATAGTCATTACAGTTATTGTTGCAGGATGTTTAACTGAGCTTCAATGAATTTAAAGTGAAATCTTATGTCCACATATACCAATGCAATAAAAATATTATTGGGTACAAATGTGATGCATGTAATAAATAAAATAAATTAATTAGGGTAAAACTAGTATTGTTTTAAGAGAAGCATGTAAATGTAATTATATTAATTTATTGAGATCATGAACATGATCTGCAAGGTCTATCCTTGCCCTCAGTTTTGCAAATGGTTGGTTACCATGGAAGACATTCACCTGTATGAGTGTACACTGACAAATTCCTATTTCTGTTTGCAGGGCCAGATCTAGACCTCGTGGTCCCCAGGGTGAACCGTTCCTTTGTGCCCCCCCATGTGCGCCGAAGGCATGAGGCAAAAATATAGGAGCGTGACCACAGAATAGTGCCAATTCACATTACAGCGCACAGTAGTGTCCTTCAGTCACATTACACCACATCACACAGTGTTACCCCTTATACACATTATGCCATGTTAGAGCCCCTTACACACATTACATCACAGTAGAGCAGAGCCCTTGTATACGTTATACCAGGTAGAGCCCCTTATATACATTACAGCAGCTAGAGCCCCTTATACACATTATGCCAGGTAAAGCCCCTTAGACACTTTACGCCAGGTAGAGACCCTTTTATGCACATAATATTTTTTTGTAACAAGTGGAACTGAAATCCCATGTCAATGTTTCCAGTTCTACTGCATGCAGATGCACCAGGACAGCTGTTAGCCAGTATCTCAGGGAACCTGAGTATAACTCGGTCTAATTTTCCACAGTATAGTTGAATTTATTCATAACTCTAAATAATGCCCAAATCTTTGTATATGAGGTACACTAGAATAACTTTATCAGTCAAAAACAAGGCCTCACAACTGTTTTAAAGGGTCAGTAAACAAGCTAGCGCTACCAAATGGCAGGAATGTATCAAAAAATGTGGATAAAGCAGGAAACATTTGAACAATTCTTTTGTTAGATATTTAAGGTACATTTTCCATACTTGTCTACTTTCCCAAAGTGATTGGGAGACTCCTGAATTTTGGGGAGTTCTCTCTTGCTACAAGAAGAATAAGGAACCCTCCTGGATGGGGCTTGATGATGATACAATGGGAGAAATTCAAATGTGTGAAAAGTCGGTTGGGTGTCTGTTTTTCCCTGTCTATTAGATAGGAGAAAACAAACACCCAACTGACTTTTCAAACATTTGAATTCCCCCCTATGTGTTGCATTAAGCTGTGAGTGTGTGGACATGATGACAAGAAACCTGAGGCCCTGCTGCTGCACTTGGAGGAGATATCCATAAAGACGGCAAGTAAGACAGTTCACAATTAGAGACATAACTAAATACTACTGTTCTGCAAACGGAGGATAATGTATATTTGTATTCCTTTTATTTTATGTATGTTTTAGTGTGGAACAGTTTTAGCACTTTATGCATAACTGCTCTACCTTCTAAACCTAAATGCTGTGTATTTGATACATAACTCAAATCCAATTCATAAGACTATGTTTATAGAATAGTTATTGTTTAGGTACCAATGACACTATAGGAGCTGAGACAATGGCCCTCATTCCGAGTTGTTCGCTCGCAAGCTGCTTTTAGCAGCATTGCACACGCTAAGCCGCCGCCTACTGGGAGTGAATCTTAGCTTAGCAGAATTGCGAACGAAAGATTCTCTAAATTGCGAATAGAAATTTCTTAGCGGTTTCTGAGTAGCTGGACACTTACTCTGCCACTGCGATCAGTTCAGTCAGTTTCGTTCCTGGTTTGACGTCACAAACACACCCAGCGTTCGCCCAGCCACTCCCCCGTTTCTCCAGCCACTCCCGCGTTTTCCCAGAAATGGCAGCGTTTTTTCACACACTCCCATAAAACGGCCAGTTTCCGCCCAGAAACACCCACTTCCTGTCAATCACACTCCGATCACCAAAACGAAGAAAAAACCTCGTAATGCCGTGAGTAAATTACCAAACATCTTAGAAAATTTACTTGGCGCAGCCGCAGTGCGAACATTGCGCATGCGCAATTAGCGGAAAATCGCTGCGATGCGAAGAAAATTACAGAGCGAACAACTCGGAATGAGGGCCAATGAGTAACCCTTTGTAGTCAGCACAAGTCAGCTTGGTGAAAGATTACATGACATGTATCCTCTAGTTTAATTTTAGACTAAAAGTAAATTTGCTGTATTAATGCCATCAAATACATACTTTATCCACACACATACACAGCCAGAACAGATTGTGTTCTCAGCGATGGCGTGCCATATGCAAGATGCTGAATCCAGAATTCCCATTTAAATACCTCTCATTGATATATCTGTGCTAATCTTATTCATTACATTAGCATGGGGAATGCTGTTAGATTTACTCCAAGTAAAGATTCCAATATACCATGTGTACAGCACATCCTTCTTTTGATTCTGTGTATAAAATATTTATCATATGTCTCTGTCGTCCTCTGGCTCAGTATTTGCAGAATAATTCCCATTTATTCTGAGCATGTGGTAAATTGGAAAGAATGAGAGCCATTACAGCTGCAGTAGCTGATTACCAGGTTTTGTTTCAGCATCTAACTCCTGAATTCATAAAAGTCAGAGTAAACTAATGATTAGCTGAGCTCAAAGAACACATTTATTTGTAAGTTTTAGTAATAAAATCTACCTTGCCTATGAGCAAAGAAACTGAAGGCTTTTAACCGATAGCAACAATCTGATTAGCCCTGTGTTATAGTCAGTCATTTTAGAAGATAGTGTCTAAAATACACCATGACAAGCCGGAAGGATAAGTGCTACATAACAGACAGGCAGCCTCCGCATCTTGCAAGTGCTATTCCCAACATTTCCAGATTTACGCAGCAATTAGGTCTTAAGGCACTCGAATAATTTTTTTAAGAAGGCTTCCTTACATGTAGGATGCAGTCACCATGCTGACAGTCAACATGGTAAAACGTCGACACCTAGAAAATGTTGACATTGTCTAAATGTCGTTATTTGCATTAGGGTTAGTGGTAGTCATACTGTAACATCAGGGTTACCATTAGGGTTAAGGGCACTTTCACATTAGAAAGACACTGCTGACATTCCGACAATTATTACATTATGACATGCAGAACCCTTACTTATGTACACAAAAAATGCTTGTAACATTCACTAATGCATGGAACTTATCAGAACTATTTATCATCAGGGGCCTAATCTGTAACATGTGAAGGATAATGTCTACTTGACCTTTGGGGGTCATTCCTAGTTGATTGCACGCTGCCGATTTTCGCTGTGCTGCGATCAGGTCTCTACTGCGCATGCATATGCACCGCAATGCGCACGCACATCGTACGGGTACAATGCGGTTCGTTGCCGAGCAATGGATTTAACGAAGAATCCATATGCACAGCTGATCGCAAGAAGATTGACAGAAAGAGGGCGTTTATGGGTGACCGTTTTCTGGGAGTGGTAGGGAAAATGCAGGCGTGTCCTAGGGTGTGTGACGTCAATTCCGGCACCAAAAAGACCAAAGTGATCGCAAGGGCTGAATAAGTTCAGACCTACTCTGAAACTGCACAAAATGTTTTTGCAGAGCTCGGCTGCACAGGCGATTGCACACTTGCAAAACGAAAATACACTCCCACGTGGGCGGCGACTATGCATCTCTATATGGGTACACCTCAGTTTGTGATTCTGCTAGGAGGTGTAAATACTAAATATGCATATGGATGTTGCTTACATTTTTCATTTTTTTTTATATTGTGTACATGTGCAGCACAAAGTCACATAGTCTACACTAAGCAACTGGGCATGCACTCTACTCAGCATCAGCTCCATTGCTGGATATGAATGTGTTACCAAGGATTTGTTATTTATTAAATAAATAGTAAATGAAAACAACACATTTACATCTAAATAATCAAAGTCAGAAAGCAATAGTAAATGTATCTAATGATGCACTTTCTAAAAAAAATGTTTGTTACAACCGTTCATTGCATTATCTTCCTATACATTACTTCCAGCAGTCTTTCCCCATGAACCTCTATCACATCACATTAAGCTAATTAACTGATCAAGAAATGCTTGTCCATTTTTATGATTATAACCTTGTTAAAAGTATCACATCTTAAAATTGCTTTACAAACACATAAACAAATGACCTTATTTGAGCAAATAACTATGCCAGTCTTATAAATACTTGCTACTTAGTTACCATTACCATGTTTATTATTAAATCTATTTTAGGCCTCAGAACCTTAAAATTCAGACATTCCCTGTGATGAAGCATCTTCATCGTGCTCCAAATACTTTACAATTAATGGAGATGAGGTATAGTGCAATGACTGTTCAAGAGGGTAACATCTGACAAAAAGATGATAAACGATGCACTTGAGCATTAGAGCTCTGATCAATTGAAAAGAGATTATGTCAGTCTGAAAGAAGGCTACAGATACTCAGGCCAAAATTCTTGTCAGATGGCATACTAAAATACTCATTCACAGACTCCCGTACACAAAATGACAAGTAGCTTAGACAACCCCCCCTTTGTCCATTTAGTAAACTATTTACAAAATTTTTGTTTTATCATCTACGTAGCATTTATTCTTTTCCTAGAGTGATGACAGGGCAATGACACAGATATTTGCTTATGTAATTCAATTGCAAACTAATACAAAAGTACACAGCCTTGTAGCTCTGACTGGATTTTGTATAATATTACATTAATACTATATTACATATATTGCACAGCGGCTACTATAAATGCAGTTTTAGCAATTACAATAAAGTGTTGAAACATAAGGAAATAGACCATTGCTGTGTCATTTAGCCACACAGTGCCTTAATAATGCTTCTGTGTGCAAATACTGGACTTATGGCAATGAAAATGGGTGCGGTATGCGTAACCAGCGGTCATGTATCCCGGCTGCCGCCACAGGTTCTATTCCCACGCTATGGGTGTCGTGAGTGGGAAAAGTCCCTGTTGGTCGGCATGCCGACTGTTGGGTTTGTGAGGGAGCGGGATGTAGGTGGAGGTTATGTGACTGTCGTTCTCCTGACTGCCGGTCACATGACTACATCTCAATGAAAACATTTCTCATTTTTGCTTGCATGCTAAGGGGTAAATTTACTAAGATGGGAGTTCTATTTAAGATGGGATGTTGCCCATAGCAACCGATCAAATTCTACTTCTCATTTATCTAGCACATTCTAGAAGATAATACCTGGAATCTGATTGGTTGCTATGGGCAACATCCCATCTTAAATAGAACTCCCATCTAAGTAAATTTACCCCTAAATGATTAATAATAATTGCTGCCTGCAACATAGATGCAATCTTAGTTGAATTGGCTCATATATGTGTTTTACCAGCAGGTGCTCATATAATATGGGAGTTTGTCTGCAATATTAGGGGCATGGCCAGATTATGGTTTGATGGCACTCATTTGTATGAGGTCAAGGCCAAATAACTTGGGGACCCCCGCCAATAAAATGGATCAAATGCTCTCCTCAGATCTTTAAGTTTTATATTGTATTCAGAAAACGTGGCACCTGAGTTTTGTGTCATTCTCATCTCACCCTCCCACTTCCATATTATGCTCTCATTACCCAGGTGGTTATTTTATCTTAGGTCTTCCTCCTCTCATGTTCCTCTGTCTGTTTATGGACCTCTTCTCAGGATCCACTGACCGGTAACATTGTAATGTTATTGTAATATTCATGCATCACTACTTAATAATGAATAACTAGCTTAATAAAATGAAGTACATCGATGCACTGATCGCAATACTTGGTACATTTTAGGTGGTGAATGACAGGGGGGCAGATGTATTAACCTGGAGAAGGCATAGGGAAGTGATAAACCAGTGATATGTGCAAGGTGATAAAGGCACCAGCCAATCAGCTCCATGATGTAAATTAACAGTTAGGATCTGATTGGCTGGTGCCTTTATCACCTTGCACATATCACTGGTTTATCACTTCCTTATGCCTTCTCCAGCTTAATACATATGTCCCATTATTTCTTATTAGTAACACCTTCCTGAGCCACCCAGCGGGTGCTTAACAAGATTCAAAAACACAGTGGAATGAATTTAGATAACAAAGAGCAAATGTGCACTAACTCAGATCAACCATTTACCAACAGGCCAAGATCAACCCAGTACAAGTTACACGGTGAAAGCAAATATGTGATTACGTGCTATTGGTTACTGCACATGTGCATTTTGTTAAATCACACGCAATAGCACAGACTGGCTAGTACTGTAGCTGGTTATAGGATTTGCAGGATAATAGATATCTGGCTACTACTAGTCCATATTTATGTTAAAGTGATTATATATCTATGTAGTCATTGCAACTATCAGTCCTGTCCAATGTTATTTACAGTATAAACTGCAGGTTAGGCTACTACACTCATATTTTGCTGTGGTTCATATTGGGAAAACCTCGCTGGATGACCGCTGAATGGCATAGTACAGACTGTTAATCCTTCTAAAATGATCAATCCAAAAACTATGATGCTACATGTGGAACACCTGTAGTTAGATAATGGTCATTTTATAAAGCTGAGATAACCAGTCTCAATGGATTGCTGAATCAGAGTATACATTATATTAAGCTTTTAATTCCTCCAATTCCAGAGTGGAAATGAACATTAGCATAGACGACTATACAGCACACATCTAACTGCATGAAAAAATGTGGGCAGGGGCAGTTCAAGGGGTGGAGGGGGGCACGATCAGTGCGATCACTTACCCCTTTGCAAGCAGAGGAGACTGTTGCACTCCTTGGACCCACTGCAGTCCAGCACACAGCAGGGTGAGCTGGGCTAGGAAGAGAGGTTGCAGCTGGCTGACAGGTAAGAGGGGGGTTGATGGGGGAACGCAGACCCCTACTGGACCCCTCCGACAAGCCCAGGCCTGAGTACTTAGTACCTACCCCTATATCCCTCTTGACACCACTGCTGGTGGCACAATCTATCAACAGGTATACATTTGGCATGTTCCTAACCTTATTTAAATCAATTCTATTTAGCACAACATCTTTACACTTTGGGTATAGTAACAGAAGTGAAGTTCAGTAAAAGGAATAGTAATTTGGAGCAATGTATGACAAGGACTGCTCATCTATATTAGTTAAATGGAAAGCTACAGTATCACCCCTATTTTCATTACCATTTACCCTACATATATTTCCAATTTTACTAATTTCACTCACAGCTAATGTCCTATAGTTACATTTGTGCTTCAAGCTATTTTTACATGTATTGTTCATACTGTATATTCATATATTCATACGTTTAATATTCAAACAATAAACTGAGCTTTGTTTAGGAACAGGATGTTCACTAGTGATCAATTAAAGCTGTCTGTGTAGATTCAGTTTCCCAACCTCTTACCCAGGGGCATTCATCTAGGACTTTTACTTTTTAAAACTAATTTTGGTAGATAAAGATTTGGAGAGCTGTGGAACTAATTGATCCACTAAGGTGATTTAGCCTGCAGACTTTCAGCTAATGAGAGGCTATTCTCCAGGCTACAGTTCCCAGAAAATGATGATTAAGATTAACAGGCATAAATTATGACAAGGGATAAAATGCACAATGTAATGAAAAATGGAAGCCCCCTAAAAAAGGGATTCAATAATAATAGAATTAAATTTCTATTCCAAGTTCTCACAAGGGACACTGGTACCCAATCTTCCACGGAAATTCAAACATCTCAGGGTAAAATAATCAGTATAGTTTAATATTGCAAAACACTATTATATTACTGAGTACAGGGTAATTATATGCACATACATGAAGATAAAACATATAGGATAGACACTGTCCGTAGGGCATCAGCAGGTATAAGTGCTCAGAGGTACGCAGCATACGGTGAGTCCATCGATGGCACATGAAATAGTGAAATACACAACATTGTGTCTACAGACGCAGGCCAGGAATGGGTGGTTTAAACGGCAACTTGGGGAGTGGTTATCTGAGCGCAACAGTGTGATTCTGTTGGCTATTGCACTCAGGGTTGAACTGGCCCACCGGGGAACAGGGGAAACTACCGGTGGGCCCCACTGCCTGGGGCCCCCACCTCCTCTAGGGAATCAGGTTCCAGACTGTGCACTTGAATTATAGATTATACATATGTTACCTTACATTGCACAGGTCTATGGTGTATTCTCTACAGTGCATTTCTGTTATTAATCTGGTAAATTATAATGCATGCACTAGCAGTCCACGCACTCTTTAATGGTAAGCCAAGACTCAGAAGTTTGGCCACACCCCTAAACATGGGCCCCTAAAAATGCATTCCCCCGCTGGGCCCTTTATGGCCCAGTCCGACACTGATTGCGCTCGACCTTGAATCGGGCCCTGTGTGGTGCCCCATGTTTTTTTTGGGGGGAAAACCTGTCCACTGAACATGTGCACTCTCAGAGCTGGCTGCCAGTTTTGTATGTACTGTATACACTATCAGAGATGACAACACTTCTAGAAATCACTGAAAGATAATTGGACACTGAGCACTAGAAGCCTATTCTGCATTTATAAATATAGCAATATATGCTAAACAAAAAATGTAAGTAGTATATAACTATCCAATTTGCATTGATATTCATGTAGCGGAAATATTACTGTTATCCTATAACTGAGCTGCTTCAATAAAAAAAACATTGGTTCAATTGTCTCATTTTCAACAAATCAATGAAAAATTCTTATAACTGATTCATTTTTTTAAAATATATCAACATCATAAAATAAAATATATAAACACACTACATTTTTTTGTGTTTATACTATCCAATATTTGTTAAATATCTTACTTCTGACCAATTCATATAATTTGTCGTACAAAATCTGCAGTTCATTTTTAGAAACATTTTGTGTTCTCAATTTTTCATATCAACTCAATATTATTAAAGTGATTCTTCAGCTTGATTTGTGACAAAGTGAAGCATTCGCTCTTCCATAATGATGGCTCCCAATGCAGCACTAATATATTTTTGTACTTATCTCAGCAGAGGAAGATACAGTATGTGGTATATCTGTGCATTTGTACAAATATATACACGCTGAACAACTTATACAGAACATTCATATATACAGTATATCTTGCAAATAAACAAACAAACAAACAAACAAACAATAATATAACAAGTAGTTATACCTTTGCAGAGTATGTCAGAGATTTTATAGAATTGTATTTGTAGTCCCTGAAACTTTCCATAGCTTTCAGCACTGACCAATATCATACGCCTACTCCTGTTAAAATGTTAATATACTATAAGGAAAATAAATATTTAAAATGCATAAAAAGAATTATAACAAAATGCATTAACCCTGTGAATGTAGAGACTACAGTGCATAAAGATCCATATATACGGTATAATCAGTTGATGTGCATGTATACGTCATTTTTTAAATTATTAGGCAATTTTAAGAATGTGTCCAATTCACAATACATTTTTAATTGTAGTCATACTTCCCTACCCTTCCAGAACGGCCCCCCCCCCCGGAAAGGTCGGCAAGTGTCGCCGCATCCTCCACCAGCCCCCAGCACCACCCCTCGGCCACCCACAACAGAGCACCAGTGGGAGGTCCAAGGGGGACCTGATGATGCGCTGAATCATGTGATCTTAGCTCAGCCCCGCTAACCAGTGCCTGTTTCCTCGGCACTGGATAGCAGGGGGCGGAGCCAAAATGAAATTTTTAATGTTGCCACACCCACAGACACCCCCCCTTACCCACAGACACACACCCTGGCATTGTGCCAGAGTCTACTGTGCATGCGCAGGTCTCTGGGAACATGGCACTTGCGCCGCATTCCTGGGGACATCTTTATTACACATGCAAAATCACTGGTAAATGGCTGCGGAAGACATTTTTCCGGTGATTTATGCAGTTATACTGACAGCGCCTGGCCGACGGAGCAGTAAGTATAATTAAATGGGTGTAGGGTCTGGGCCCCCTGAACCCAGGGGCCCATGTGCACTGCATACCTTACACCCATTATAGATATGCCAGTGATTATACCGCTAGAAGAAAAGAAGACAAAAGTCTAATATCCCTCCTCTTTTCCTAAACTAGCATAGAATACATTTTATAGCATTCTTTTTACATAAACTACAGATCATTGTTTTGGATTTATTTCTATATTGCAATGCTGTATACGTCACTAAACATTCCTTTACCTGCATATATTCCATTTCCATTCTTGATGTGACCAACTCAATATTATGTCCAATATATAATTTCACGCTCAATAACCACACAAATAAAATGCTAGAAGATGCTTGCAGTTGTGAAATCAGATTAACATATCTGTATCTGAACTTGAGATATAAATACGTACATAAGAGAAGACGCATCATGAGACTCATTTTATATTAAAAGTTACTCATTCAAAATCAGATATATGTATTTGTGGGATGGGTACAAAATCCTGCCAGTTAGTATCCCGACAGAAGACAGATAGTGGAATCCCAGCAGACAGAATCCCGCCACATCCCAGTAAGTATTTTAACCCTACCCCTACCTTTATCCCTAACCCACCCCTCCCACACCCTAACCCTAACTAACCCCTCCTGCAGCCTAACCCTAACCGTCACCTCCAGCAGCCTTGCCCTAACCATCCTACCTGCAGCCTAACCTTAACCTCCCCTACACCTGCAGCCTAACCCTAATCCTCCTCCTACTGCCTAACCCTAACCCCACTACTTGTCGCTGGGATGTGTTGGGATTCTGTCCGATGCCATCCTGCTGTCAGTCTTCTCACTGCTGGCATTTTAACTGCATACCATTTTTAATCTATTAAAAAATATTACTTTGTATATGTTATTAATATTATTATTATTATTATTATTATTATTATTATAATTATTGCATTGAATGGAGCCACTGTGTTCTGCAGTGCGACACTGTGGAGAAAACATCAAGGCAGTGTTAAGGAACTCCTGCACAACTGTGCAAGACTCCTCACATTACAGTAATTCTCCCACTTCCCAATTACTGAAATCGGTTCTATTGCTCACCTGTATTATACCAATGGAAGCACATTTTTTAGCATGGCTTATGAGGATGTTTAGCACCAGCAAGTGTTTGTGTCTAGCACTATTTTACTAATGCTCCCATTTCTAACACAAAATGGCACATAATGCTCCACTTATCACACAAAATGCCACATTTGTCACAGAATAACGTCACAAAGTGCCCTCATATCACAGAAAAATGCCACATAGTGGCCGATTTATCACAGTGCCCCCCATTTATCACAGTTGCCCCCGTATATCACAGTGCCTCCATTTAGCGCCCAGAATGTGTTTGGCAGCCCTGAATAATGCTTACCAAGCTGCCTTTGTTTCCTCTCTACATTCTCTCAGTAATATATACTTGTATTGTAGCACCACACAGACAGGAAAGGGAATGAAGAGGGGAGGTGAAACAGCCATCCTATGCCCCTGATAAGCACTGTATAAACATTTATCAGCTGGAGGAACAAAGATGGAGTGTAGCGAAGAAACAGATTTGGACTTTAAATATCAAAAGAAAAGTAGAAGTGCAGTAGTGTATGCGGTGTATGACGCGGTTTGATTAGGAAGGTGCAGAGTGATGAGAGCAGGATACTTCATCTGCCACGTTATCTGCTTCCATGTCTGTATGACTGATGGAGAGCACCCACTGGATAGAGCTGCAAAATAGTTTGGGGTGTGAGGAGGATAGTCAAAGGTAATAAACCTGCTATACCCCACAGGATGCAGTTTCCCAGAGAGGGTTTTTTTTTTTAGTTTGGATTTCTCCCTTACAGCCTGGACCCTGCACTGTCTGTGTATGCAAAGTCCAAATACCTCATCTGCCACTGTGATAAGCAAGCTGTTAAATGGCTTTTAATGAGATGCGCTGTCCCAGTATTATTCAATGGTAAATTGCTCAATAAATTTGTCTGTTATCACTATGAATAGCATCAGTAACAGATGTCAATTACAAAGTTTTAGTCTGCTCTTAATAAGTAGGCCCTATGGTTTAAGAAATATTAGTTATGGGGCATAAACAGGAATATGTATATGAGTATTATGGTATGATACAGAGCTATTTTGGTTTGGGTCATGAAGGGCCCACCAGGGGAATGCAGCTGAAGGGGCCGTGCTTAGGGGTGTGGCCAGTCTCTAGATGAGGTGCAGCCAACCAACACAGGCTTGGCTAACCATTAGAGAGTGCATGATATGGGCTCCTTGATAAATATGTAAATACTGCTAGTCCATGCATACAGTGGCTGATTCAGGGGAGGCGCCAAGGCACTTGCCCCCCCCCCCCTGCCCCCTTCCCGTCCTTTAGGAGACTTTTTATTTTATTTATACAAGCCGTGGAAGCAGCAGCAGCACAGTCAGGGGCATCGGAGAGGGATTGCTCAAAGACCGGAGCAGGAGGAGCAGGAGTGTGGCTGCAGCATACAGGAGAGTACTGGATGCCAGAGCCGTATAGTCTGGGAGTGATGGTGGGGAACGCTGGCAGGCAGGAGACCTAATCAGCAGGGATGCTGCTGGGTGGGCAGACCAAGGCAGCAGCCAATAGGAGGGAACCCCGCTACCTCTTTTGACAGCCAGGACAGTCACTTCCGGGATCTCAATATAGGAGACCCAGCTAGAAGGAGTGAACACTGCTACACCTCGGATAGTTAGGTGGGACAGGTACCTTCTATGCACAACCTCTCATGGCGGGCACCCTACAGAACCCTCTGCAATGCACTGTGTAGTGTAATGTGAATAAGGGACTCTAGTAGTTTGAGAACAGTAATACTGTAATGTGGATAAGGGACATTACAATAAGGTTTAATTGTTTTTACTCCCCCTCTCTGGCAGCCGGGATGTTTACGAAGGCGAAGCAGGAAGAGTGATACCGGCACAATATAAAACATCTACCCCAATGTAAGGAACAGGCACTACTGTGTGGTGTAATTTTAATTGGGCACTCAGACACCTAGATACACATCTGCTGGGGAACATTCTGTCCGATGTCTCTGCTCAGGTAACGCCGGAACCCCAGGTACAGAAAGCAGCCACTGCAGTGTGGCTCCCATATGTCCAAGTACAAAGCAGTTGTGGAAAAGCAGCAATGCTTACCATAGCCTGCGTGTCTGCCATGACGTAAGACTGAATGCTCACAGCAGGTGCAGGTAATGTGACAGCATTTGTCACACTGTCAGTAGTTACAGCTCTGGGCGGTATAATCAGCCACCTAGGCCACTATATTCTAGGAGACCTGCATGTAACCCGCCACTAACATGTTTTCATTTCTTTTCTTTTTTTTTCTTCATCTAATATGTAACTCCTGTAATTCTGGACCAACTCCTGAAGGGTGGTGAGCCAGCAGGCTGGGGAGGTCCCTTCTGGCCTGACAATCTTCTGGGCGTGATGCAGCCAAGTGGGTGAGAGGGGTAGGTGTGATCAAGTGCATAAGTAGTACACTGCTGACAGAGCCAGGGAGGGGATGTATTTATGTATTAGTGTTAGTTACCTGGGCTGAAGTGTATAATGTATTTATGGCCACGTGTGAGAACATGCGGGGTGTATTTCGAAGTTTTGGGTATTTTTTGGGGGGAGGGGGTGGACACATATGGCATCAGTCACTACCTCCCCCTGTCACCCATTCCCTGGTGTCACCAACTGCCTCTCACTGTCAACCTCTACTGTCACTCACTGCCTCTCTCCTGTCACCCACTGCCACTATATCTCCCCCTCCCCCTGCATCATTATCTCTCCATCACCCTCTCTCCTGTCACCCTCTGCCTCTCCAGTGAGGACCACCGGGAGTCGTCCCTCTCTCTCTCTCTCTCCCCCCCACCCCCCACTACCACCTGTTGCCCTGTGAGCCAGTCTAATTTTGATACAGAGAATAATTTTATAATTATCTTCACACATAATTTTTAGCTTTTGGTTAATAGCTATTTAGGAAGTGGCTTACAAGCTGCTATACTTTTTTAAGACTGACAATACATTTTCTTAGTATCTAAGATACTTTATTTTTTCCTACAGTCTTTGAAATATATTTCCAAAGAGGGTAATTAGACGTTCTTTATTATACTTGTGGGGTACAATTCTTAATTTGAAATATAGACATTTATTTTATCTCCTCTTGTAGCGGAGTACAATATTTAGCCTCAGGGGAAGAATAGGCTTCCTGTGACTTCTTTTGTCAGTAAAATATACCTGTAGCATTAATTTGGCTTGTATTTGATGCTGTAAAATGAGACTACATAATTGTGCCCATCAAATTAATCACAATGTGTTAGCAGTGTACAAGATTGGATGTTTGCAGTACATGCTAGATTAGATGCGTGCAATAGGATTGCGTATAAAATAATGGTTGTCAGAATCCAGACACCAGAATCCAGAGGGCTTCAGGGTATTTTACCCCAAGCCTAACCCTAAGAAGTGTGCAGTACATGCTAGATTAGAAGTTTGCAGTACATGCTAGATTGGAAGTGTGCAGTACATGCTAGATTAGAAGCTAGCAGTAGCAGTGCATGTTAGATTGGAAGGGTGCAGTGCATGCTACATTGGAAGTGTACAGCACATGCAAGATTGGAAGTGTGCAGTGCATTCTAGATTGGAAGTGTGCAGTGCATGCTAGATTGGAAGTGTGCAGCGCATGCTAGATTGGAAGTGTGCAGCGCATTCTAAATTGGAAGTGTGCAGTGCATGCTAGATTGGAAGCGTGCAGCGCATGCTACATTGGAAGTGTGCAGCGCATGCTAGATTGGAAGTGTGCAGTGCATTCTAGATTGGAAGTGTGGAGTGCATGCTACACTGGAAGTGTGCAGCGCATGCTAGATTGGAAGTGTGCAGCACATTCTAGATTGGAAGTGTGCAGTGCATGTTAGATTGGAAGTGTGCAGCGCATGCTAGATTGGAAGTGTGCAGTGCATTCTAGATTGGAAGTGTGCAGTACATGCTAGATTAGAAGTGAGCAGTACTTGCGGAATTCGAAGTGTGCAGTGCATTGCTAGATTACAAGTTTGCAGTGCAGGTTAGATTGGAAGTGTGCAGTGCATGCTAGATTGGAAGGGTGCAGTGCATGTTAGATTGGAAGTGTGCAGCGCATGCTAGATTGGAAGTGTGCAGTGCATTCTAGATTGGATGTGTGCAGTGCATGATACATTGGAAGTGTGCAGTGCATGCTAGATTGGAAGTGTGCAGTGCATGCTAGATTGGAAGTGTGCAGTGCATGCTAGATTGGAAGTGTGCAGTGCATGCTAGATTGGAAGTGTGCAGTGCATGCTAGATTGGAAGTGTGCAGCCCATGCTAGATTGGAAGTGCAGTACTTGCTAGATTGGAAGTGTGCAGTGCATGTTAGATTGGAAGTGTGCAGCACATGTTAGATTGGAAGTATGCAGCGCATGCTAGACTGGAAGTGTGCAGTGCATGCTAGATTGGAAGTGCAGTACTTGCTAGAGTGGAAGTGTACAGTACATGCTAGATTGAAAGTGTGCAGCACATGCTAGATTGGAAGTGTGCAGAGCACATACCTCCCTACATTTTCAAATCGTTGAGTGGGACTCAATTTTGCCAAAAGAGGAATGATTGAGTGAAGTTATATTTAAATTGATCCTTAAAAGTAGGTTATCCTTTCCTGGTAATGTATGATTGCCATCACCTGTGGTGAGCTAGTTAATTGATAAGAAAGGCGTTTCACCACAGGTGATGGCAATCATACATTACCAGGAAAGTCCAGGAACAGAGCATTTTCTCCCTCATGGAGAGGGTCAGGTAGACAAGTATGAAAAGGGGGCTTGGCCTCATGCCTGCTAAGCCACACCCCACTGCATGATATTATGGGGGCATGGTAGCGCATCACGCGACGGGTGAGCCCAGCGCTCCAACAGCTGCTCCCAGCCTCTGACAGCATTATTTGAACACCATTCACTGCTGCTGTCACAGACCATGGGGTTAATTCAGAGTTGATTGCAGCAGCAAATTTATTAGCAGATGGAAAAACCATGGGGGTATTTCTGAGTTGATCGCAGCAGGATTTTTGTTAGCAGTTGGGCAAAACCATTGCACTGCAGGGGAGGCAGATATAACATGTGCAGAGAGAGTCAGATTTGGGTGGGGGCGTTCAAACTGAAATCTAAATTGCAGTGTAAAAATAAAGCAGCCAGTATTTACCCTGCACAGAAACAAAATAACTCACCCAAATCTAACTCTCTCTGCACATGTTATATCTGCCCCTCCTGCAGTGCACATGGTTTTGCCCAACTGCTAACAAAAATCCTGCTGCGATCAACTCAGAATTACCCCCCCATGTGCACTGCAGGTGTGGCTGATATAACATGTGCAGAGAGAGTTAGATTTGGGTGGGTTATTTTGTTTCTGTGCAGGGTAAATACTGGCTGATTTATTTTTACACTGCAATTTAGATTTCAGTTTGAACACACCCCACCCAAATCTAACTCTCTCTTCACATGTTATATCTGACCCCCCCTGCAGTGCACATGAGGGGTCATTCCGAGTTGATCGCTCCCTAGCTACTTTTTGCAGCCATACAAACGCATAGTCGCCACCCACTGGGGAGTGTATATTTGCTGTGCGAGGGTGCAATCGCATGTGCAGCGAAGCGGTACAAAAATAGTTTGTGAAGTTTCTGAGTAACTCAGAACTTACTCAGCCCTTGCGATCACTTCAGCCTGTTCGGTCCCGGTCCCAACCTGCAAATGCTTGGACACGCCTGCGTTTTTCCAAGCATTCCCAGAAAACAGTCAGTTGACACCCACAAATGACCTCTTCCTGTCAATCTCCTTGCGATCAGCTATGCAAATGGATTCTTTGTTAAATCTATCGCACAGCAACGATACATTTTGTACCCGTACGTTGCGCCTGTGCATTGCGGTGCATACGCATGCACGATAGTGACCTGATCGGTGCGCTATGAAAAACGGCAGCGTGCAATGAGGTAGATGGTTTTGCCCCACTGCTAACAAATTTTCTGCTGCGATCAACTCTGAATTAGGCCCCATAATCTTTATATCATCCATACGCAACATGTTATTTACAGTATATCATATAAACTAAACCAAATGCGATATATATTAGCTTTTTTTTCCCTTGAACAATTATTTTTTTAGTTGTTTACAAGACTGATTATTTTATAATGTTCAATTGTGTTATTGTTCTGCATCCATTTCCTATTAATTCTATTTAATAGGACAATTCTGTTTTCAAACAAGGTAAATAAATACAAATAAAAGAAGTTTGCCTGTTCCAATGGACTATTTAGGATTTACATAATCATTTTGTTTGTTCCTTCTATTCAGATGATTCCTTTGCTGGATTATTTGAAAAGACTCTCTTTAGTAAATGTGAACATTTTGCTCAGGAAAATGCAATTAAGAAGCAGTACAAGTATGTTTAAATATTAATGAAGCTTTCTAATGCATTTTGTCCTCTGAGGCAGATGGAAAAACTATTGCTTTATATGCAAGTTTAATATAGGATTTGTCATATACAGAGCTTTAGTTTAAACACAATCCAATCCACATTTTTATTAAATATATTGCATGCATTAGTATTTTGATAAAGGCTGTGCAATCATTTATTTGCTGAGCTCAGGTGCCAGAACAAAAGAAAGATAAACTTCCCCAGACCGAAAACTTTGAAACAATATAAAACACACATAGGGATTTATGTATCAAACTACAGTAATTCTGCGCCTGATTCAGAGATGTAGGCATCTGCACTCGCAACTCAGTTTTTGTACACCGTGGATGTGCGATAATATGCTAATGACGCTGCCATGGGGATTTGTACAGAGACGCCCACTGACTGCATCTCTGATCTTGCGTTGTAAGCTCACAAGATCCACAGCCAGATCTACTGTAGGAGGCTGCCACATTATTGTGCCACCACTAGAGGCCAATACATTTTTTCAGCCGTGGCTCGTTGTTGGGTACCATTCCACAAAGTTCCTAGCTGTGCTCTTCATGGAGTGGGAGCATTGGCGTAAGCTTAGGGAAAGGAGGGAGCAGCTTGTGAGACAGGGGCAGTGTAATAGAGGAGAGAGCCCACGTGCAGGGTCTGTGTGGCCCCCTCCTCTCTGGCAGTGCACTAGACTTCTGACCCGATGTTTTAAAGTTCCAGCCATTTAAAGGGCAAAATCAACTGTGTTTTGCCTTTTAAATTATTACAACTTTAAAACAATGGGCAGACTTTCCAGGATCTCACTGATGTCTGCAAGACTATTGCATTTACTACATGGTCTGAGTTTAGGGGTTCCAGCACACGGGTTCAGTATGTAATCCCGATGGACGGGATACCGATGGTCAGAATACCGACATCAGCATCCTGGCCATTGAAATCCTGACAGCCCCGCAGTTAACACCCTAAACTTCCCGTCCCCTACCCTAACCCTCCCCGTGGTGCCTATCCCTCTCTTCCCCGCTACCTAAACCTAACCCTCCCCACTTTGTGCCTAACCCTAACCTTTCCTTCTAAGTGCCTAACCCTAACCCTCCCTCCCTGGTACCCAACCCTAACCTTCCCGTCCCTCCACCCCAATTCTAACCCCCAGCCACCCCGAAGGCTGTGCTATTATGGATTCTAGGCATCAGTATTTTGATACTGGGAATTGCACCTCTGTAGGCATTTTGACGTTGAGATTCCAGCATCGGTATTTTGCCCACTGGGATCACGCCTGGCGGCATTTTTACTGCATTCCCCCAGCACTGTAGCAGGAATAACAGAACATTGGGGGTCATTATAACCTGATCGCACGCTGGACTTCTTCGCAGCGGTGCAATTGGGTCAGAACAGTTGCAACGACGCCGGGAGCAAGGAAAGTAGTCGCAGCGGCGACCGCAAGAAGATTGACAGGAGGAAGGCGTGCCGGGGCATCAACTCACCGTTTTTCAAGGTGTGTCCAAGCATTTTGAGGGCGGATGTCTGACGTCAAATCCGGGACTGGCATCGCTGGATCCGTCGCAAATGGTAAGTAGGTATAGGGCTGGTCTTGTTTTGCTAAAAACTTTTTTAGCATAGCAGGGCTGCACAAGTGATCGCAGCCCTGCTATGCTAAAATACACTCCCCCATAGGCAGCGTCAGGTTGATCGCATGAGCAGCAAAAAGTTGCTATGTGCGATCAACTCAGAATGACCCCCATAGTTACAAACCAGATTCAGCTAAGATGATCTGCAGTATCTGGGGTGTTTCACCTCTAGCTGCAATGATGAAGAGGGAAATTTATGACATCAGGATTGGTACTTATTGCTAGTAAGAACTCTTTATTCTTCACATTCATCATAATAAGTACTCTTCATGCAATATCAGGCAGAGTGGCTAGAAGTAAAAGCAAAATGAAATACATTGAAATGATGGCTACAAGAGAAGTGAGAATATAAAATGCATGTTGTGCATGTAGCTTTATGCTATTCTGAAATCTGGGTCCTATAATATAGGGGCGTATGAAGCCATCGAAAACGAATGTCATCCATTTCCCCCGCTTTGCTGACAGCAAGGAATAATTATGTTGCGTTGTTATCAGAAGTAGGCGTGAGAAAAAAGCAAGGAGGAAAAGTTCATGTCTGGACATGTGTAGCCTCGTGGAAAGTCTTATTTCATTCACTGACAAGCACCGCTGCTATGGTCAGCAATATTTCCCATGGGGCAGTCATGTTTAAAAAAAAAAAATCAATATTGACTCTTGACACATTTTCATTTACATCAGAGCAAGGCTTTCAGTCCGGGCACAAATCAATAGGCAGCTTTTAACACTATTCAACCGGTTTTGTTCTATGGAAAACAAGAAAGACTATCTTTACAAAGCTTAGAGTTTTACAATACACTTTGGATGCATCTCCCAGTAAACAGGTACAAAAGACAGCTACTGTAGTTCTTTCCACTTTTACCATTGATCCAAAATAGTCTGAATTGTAAGACCAATCACTTGATCTTTTCTCATTGCTTTTGATTGACTATAGTCTGAGTAAAAACACTTCATGCAGGTAATTCAACAGTACGATGTCAAGATAGGCAAAAACAAAGGCAGATGTTTAAAAACAAGGTTATCACTGTGCAAACAGTTCGTACAGAATGGGCACTTCATCTAATTAATATGTTTGTTTATTCTACCAAAGCATGTTGTACAGGAGTTCTTTAATGGTTACGTGCAATACATTAATAACACTTGAAGCCCCATATTGAATAATAGTTTCTTTTCTTTGTTACCTTTTAAGCTCAGGATAAGCCATTTTTTCTCTCTCAAAGAATCAGACACCAATTTAGAGGTCTATGGGGCTAATTCAGACCTTATCATAGATGTGCTTAATTTATCAGTCACACAGACATGCGGGGGGACGCCCAGCACAGGGCTAGTCCATCCCGCATGTCTGGCCCTACCCCCCATGCACAAGTACAAAAACATCGCACAGCGGCGATGCTTTTGTACTTTAGGAGTAGCTCCCAGCCAGCACAGCTCCTGCGCGCTGGCAGGAGCTACTCGTCACTGTGAAGGTCGCAGCGGCTGCGTGTGATGTCACGCAGCCGCTGTGGTCTTCCCCCCCAAACGATCCGGGCATGCCTGAGTTGCCCGGACCTCGCCCCCTAAATGGTGGCCAAGTGCCGCCAGCCCGCCCCCTCCTGCCCAGCGATCGCCTCTGCCTGTCAATCAGGCAGAGGCGATCGCAGGGCTAAGACAGCCATTGGCTATCTGGCATTCGCCCGCGCACTGTGGCGCCGGCGCATGTGCAGTTCAGACCTGATTGGCTACTGTGCGAAAATGCACAGCACCGATCAGGTGTTGAATTAAGCCCTATGTACTAAGAGTTGAATCCATATGCCAAGCATTAATTTGATAGGCAGAACCCATAATATTAATAGACTAACTACATTGAGAGTGAATTGCATATTACTAGCAGTGAACAAAACTTCAGTGATAACGGCCTAACTAGAGGTGGCACAGCTGCAGTTGCAATGAGTTTTCACACGCAACAGATCTGCAAAAATATGGACAGATCTTTGATCCACCACTTGCATACAAAGACACACCATCGGTCGCATATTCGGACCTCTAAGCAACCATATAGTTGTTTAGAATGTAAGTCGCAAGTAAACCATTGGAACCTTTACAACTGTGTACAAATTTGCAGTTGCAGGCTCAGGCACACTCCCGAAATGGCCTGAACAGGCCTCCGTTACCTCCTATCGCTCACTTTGCGCATAAATCGGTGTGACTGTGAGGCATGTGCAGTACAACTAAAACACTCAACTGTGCAAACTTGTGTTCCACTCATCATCAAGCTGGACGATTCAAAAAATGTTGGCATATGGTTTGATTATCAGCTTACATGTTCACAAATATCTTCTCAATGGTTCGAGCACCACCGAAAAAATAGAATATACATTTCATTTGTTATTACATTTACTTTTTTGTAATAGAAGTTACTGTTCAAAAACATTTTAAAAGGCAGTTTTGTTTCCTGTCCCAGCTAACATTCTTCAAGTTTTTTTTCTTTTATATGTGCAGTACATACAGTATAAAATTATCAAAAGATAAAAATGTACTTCAACTTAATTTTCCAGCTGTGTCCATTTGTTAAACCAACATTTAATTAGTCCATGTATCCCAAGAGGTATTATCTGGCCTATTGGTTGTTAATGTTTTATGGTAGATGTTCTCTACACTGACTGGGACCTCCGGGGAAATGCATACAAGATGCTAATACAGCTTAGGCTAGTCACTACTAAAAACAATTGCAATGGCATGTTTACAGTATTGGCGTGTGAGGGATATAATTGTGTTGTGGTTATTGTTACTTTGTTTTCCTGACTTATTCATACAGGCTTTTACAGTCCATTATAGCTTAATTATCACCAGCTGAACTGCTATTATGTACACAGTGCGAATGGGATCTTTTTTTTTATTCTTAACTGAAAAAGGGCCAGAATTCTTTTCATACTGAGCTATTTCACTGAACTGAGAATAGAACTGAGTTTACAGTACACAAATACATTGAGCTATACATGTTATTATTTGCTAGAATGTATTTATTCTTTGTAATATACAGGCAATTTCCTACAGAATAACATAATACAAATAAAAACACTGCCAAATATGCCTTTGCGCTTATAATACAGTTATATCAATGGGGGGCTGCAGTTCTAGGTAAAATCAAGCATAGCACAGTCTTTACCTGAAAGTGATTGTTTTCTACCAGAAAACAAGAGAAATCATTAAGAAATCCCAAGATGATGGATTTTAGTCCCTCCCCCATCCTGGCCTAAATAAACTCACTGGTCCACTAATTGAATGAAAATCTATATCTACTTTGAAAATGTAGTCTTGTGATAAAGGAACATCAAGTATTTTGCTTAGTTCACTTCCTTGCAACTCCCCCCCCCCCAAAAAACAAAAAAAAAACAACTAAAAAAAAACACAAAACCCAAAAACAGAAACAAAAAAATAAATATTTTCTACATGAGGACTTCTAAAGAAACTAGTGGTATTTTCTAAACATGTTACTTTTTTAAAACAAACAAAGTATAATTTGTATGAGTACGCCGTAAAAAAACAGATATGAATGTTGACACATGATCAGCCCAACTAGAGCCAGAACAGACTCAGCTTTGGGGGAACAAACCCCTAAGCTATGAAAGGGTTGATTGGTTTACCCATGCCACTTGCAACACTCACCTTACCTTGTTTAACCTGTATTGCTCATTTCTTTGCTTTCACTAGATTTCTCTTAATCTACCAAGCAGATTTTTTTATATTTTATTTTCACTGTATGTGACAAGGCTCAGTCTGCTATGTACATTGATGCACAGAGCAGTTTTGTGCCATATCCATGGGCAATAAAAAATAAATGTAAAAAGCTTTCAAGAATACACTTGAATAAATTAACAGTGAAAAAGGAAGGCAGAAACATTTAATAACAAAAGAATAAGTATGTTGTTCTACAGTATATTAGACAGTAGAACATACATGGTAATAATATAACTGTGACATAAGAAACTAAAACAGTAATATACAATTGGGACCTTTAGTGGTTATATATGCAGGTGCACACTTTAGGGGCACTAAGCTATCTGACAGACAAATGTGAAAATTATAATTTTTTCTTCACGAATGGGCCTTGATGCCACACAAGCTAGCATTTGTAATATTTTTGGTGAGCCATTAATAAAGTATCACATTGATGATATTGCCAGGGCTGTTT
The DNA here is from genome assembly GCF_028390025.1 of Pseudophryne corroboree. NCBI lineage: Eukaryota > Metazoa > Chordata > Amphibia > Anura > Myobatrachidae > Pseudophryne > Pseudophryne corroboree. The sequence goes on from NC_086447.1 coordinate 499,763,374, forward strand.
CTAGCCAATTTGGCTCCCAGTGCGAGATTTAAAAATGCGCCCCCCATGACATAAAAAAATGTGGCCCCCCCCCCCCCCACACACACCTAGAGAAAAAAACAAACTTGCGCGCGCAACCGGCAATGGGGCGTGGCCTCATCTAAATGGGTGTGGCCTCATTTAAATGGGCATGGCCTCGTCTGAAAAGACTACCTCACAATCCAGTTTTTGACCCTGGTCCAACAGATCACGACTACCACAGGAAAAAAAAATTCTACCATATCAAGCCCCACACAGTAATGCCCCCTGCACCATATTATGCCACACACCGCAATGCCCTAGATACATTAAATCCCCACACTACGGCAGGCAAGAGTCCGCATTTCACACATTACGGCAGATGTCCCCATTTTACACATTGAGAGAAAGAGAGAGAGAGAATACTTACAGAGGCGATTACCGCTCTTCGGCCCGCCTCACCAGTCGCTCCTCGCGCCGGCCTTTCCCTCTTCCTAACTTGGATCCCCCTCCAAGTTAGGAAGAGGGAAAGGCCGGGGAGTTTCGCGGCGTGACGGGGTTGCGTCGTGACGTAACGACGCAAACGCGTCATTCCGTGAAACTCTGCCCCCCCGAACGGGTTACTCTGGGAGAAATAGGAGGGGGAAGCAGGGAGCCACAGTTAGTGCCACGGCGGGCTCCCAGTGCGGTTGCACTGCTCGCCTGCCCCAAGAAACTGCCCTGGATATTGCTACTTAGTACCACACAAACTTGTAAAGACTTACAATACAACTTAAAACTTGCAATCTTCTGTACATTTTCAAGAAATGACCTTTTCATTTTACAATATTCTAATAAACCAATGTTTAGGATAGTAAAACTGCCCAAATATATAAGCAGGTAAAATGATTTCACTTTCTGTGGAATAGCTTCCTATTTTTTCAACATAAAATAACAAATTGTGCACAAATTGTTTTTAAATAACAACCACTTAAAAGGATATACAGGTTGAGTCTCCCTTATCCAAAATGCTTGGGACCAGAGGTATTTTGGATATGGGATTTTTCCGTATTTTGGAATAATTGCATAGCATAATGAGATATCATGAGGATAGGACCCAAGTCTATGCACAGAATGCATTTATGTTACATATACACTTTATACACACAGCCTGAAGGTCATTTTAGCCAATATTTTTTATAACTTTGTGCATTAAACAAAGTGTGTGTACATTCACACAATTCATTTATGTTTCATATACACCTTATACAACAGCCTGAAGGTCATTTAATACAATATTTTCAATAACTTTGTGTATTAAACACAGTTTGTGTACATTGAGCCATCAGAAAACAAAGGTTTCACTATCTCAGTCTCACTCAAAAAAGTCCGTATTTCGGAATATTTCGTATTTCGGAATATTTGGATATGGGATACTCAACCTGTAATACATTCTGTATCATGCAAGTAACCTAATTTCCTCCAAATGGTAGTGCGACAAATTGAAGGTCTAAACAACTTTGGGGACATTTAATTTCATGGAATTTATTGCTTAGAAGGCACTGTGTTACTTTGTTACTCTCTGAAATTGCATTGGACAAATCATAGTAGCATTTCATGTCCTAAATTTCTGTGATTAAATTGCGTCATTGTGTAATCCAAAATAACAACAGTGCGACACTATGATTAAAAATTTCGGGTGTAGTTGACCTCTAAAGCAAAATATAATAATATATTTAATACCCATATAGCTACACAAAAACCATTTAATATGTTTACACCCATATCATAACATATTAGTTTATACTATAGTTTACACCTATAACTTTTCCACCATGGGAGAAGCATGTCTGTGGACAGGACAGAGCTCTAAATCAGGACTTTCCTATCACGACAGTTGGGAGGTAGGTGTGAAAGAAAAGGCAGGGTTACCTCATGTTTGCTGTATTTAGTGTATTATAGTCATTCAAGTGTGCCACACTCATTCACATAACTGGGACCAATCCTGTGCAATAGACCAGCACATTTTTCCATGCTACAATGACCTTGATTGATATTTTTATTATAATAATTCTTACTACATCTGTAGTGGTACAGTTGTGCAAAAGTACAGCTTTAAATACCTATATTAGTAATAAGAAGCTGGAAAATCAAAATGTTTTGATAAAATTACGTCTCAAGTATGTATAGAGTAAAAAAACATACTTACCTACATTTGCAGGCAGTGCTCTAGGGAGAGGGAGGTCCAGGTGGGTGGAACGGAGGTATGTCAATGCTAATCATAGCCCCTCCCCTTCTAACATAACGCTGCAGTATTGTACCATGTGGAGGGCCATGATAATGCATTTTACAGTAAATCTCATGCTCCACCTCATCCAATTCTGCAATTCAAGGGACAAGTGGGCAGGACCAGGGAATGTTGCCTACTTTCACAGGGTCCACTGAGAACTCCTACAAATTCATGGGTCCCCTGGAAATTCTTGTGAGAGTAGACTTTTTATTTCTTTGAAAGTAAGGGAATATTAGTTCAACTTTATATCTACGTTCAGAATAATAGTATGAAGTAAATCTGCAAAAATACTAAGATTAGAATTGTATACCAATAATATTAGTAACTGACAGTAACCTAGATCTGTATATGATCTGATTGGGATGTCTAATATGGCAGATGATAGGAGTAAATGGACTCAGCTGCGAGCAGCTATGCATTTGCAATCCTTAATGAATCAAACCCTTTGTTAGTGGGGTATCACATAAGCCACCCCTCACTTCCGGTGATATTAGAGCTACAGACGAATCAGGACTGTCACACTAAGGAAGCCAGTAATCCTCTCAGCTCCCCTGGAGGCAAATGCTTCTCAGTGAGAAGAAGAGGAAGATGCCGTTGGTGTCTGTCATATTAGGACCTAGTTGTGACTGTGGCTGCGCTTCAGGACCAGATTTCAGGGGCTCAGACACCATCCTCTTGAGACCCACCAGGCCCTAGACGGGTGCCTAGGTTGCCTAATGGTAAATTCGGCCCTAAATTATGGTAGAAGGGTGAAATGAGCATAGGATACAGAGGATAACTACTTTGTGATGTACGGTCAAGTGGACAGATAGAAGCAGGAGATGTAGGAGCAGGAGAAGCAACCCAGACTCCTTCCTTCAGTGACGTGTGGTCAGGGTAGGCAGGGGAGACAGAGCCTCACCTGGCATACTCCAGCATACTTCAGAGTTTTGATTATAAAAATGATTAGAATAATACAAAGATGTTATTTAGAACTTATAAACATCATCTTTGAATTCATATAATCTTTGTATTATTCTAATCATTTTTATAGTCAAGACTCACTATCAAATCATATATGTGGGTATATAAATCTGGCTCTGATACTAGTCAGTGCCTTCCCAGCCACTCACCTCACCGAAACGTACTGCTTCCCAAAGGAAGGAGCAGGGTTCTGGGAACCAATGCAATCTGAAGATTCTCTCCCAAAACTTTCAGTTTTCAGAGTTTGTTGAATACTAGGCTGCCATACCAGGCACCTAATAATGTATAGGTCCCATAAAGAGAGAGAAATCTCTCAATTACATTTCTGCATGTGGGTTGGAGTATGTCATACAACCATTTTGCTTAACCTTTTGGTTACCTTAAACAAAATTAGAAATGTTATTACTGCAGGAGAATGCTTGTAAGCACTTTAGCACTTGCACTCTTCTTGTGCATACTAATAAACCTACCGTACATTAAATGTTCATCTTTGCTCTACATGTCAAACTGAATATTTCAGCTGCAATGTGTTGAGAGCAGGAAGTCAATTCTCAGGCTTTGGCTCTGTTTTTAAATTATTCATTTGATTATATAACAACTCATTTATTTAACATGATGCTCACCATCTGTGTCCATTTTCACACTAGACATGACTTTCAGGGCACAAAGGCATTATGATTAACATCCAGAACTCTATACGGGTTATACATGAAATACTTTTTTGCACCGCACACTAACATGAAACAGTACTTTGGTTATACAGTGAGATTTAAAGCATAGGATTATTTTCTGATTATGTAGTGATTAAACTATTAGCCTTGGTAGTTTCCGAGACTGTTACATCTCAACGTGAGTAAAATTTTTAATTTGTTTTGGTACATATGTATTTACAACTATGTACCACTGGAGCAGGGGCATATCTAGCCCTTGGCCAGGATGACACTCGCCAAGGACACTGCCCAGCGGTGCTAACCACACCCAGTGGGTAGAATCACACAGTAGTTCTGTCCATGGCAAAAACTAGTGCCCACTGCATGCATATCAGTAGCAGTATGCCTGGCTCTTTCTCTGCTGGGCGCACCACTGTTAATACACATTGCAGTGGGCAGTGACTGTCCTGTGCTCCGTCTCTCCACGCTCATGCAGCATCTGCAGGGAGAGACTTTATGTCTTCTTTCCAGAGTCAATACTCCCATCCACTTTGCCCTGCCGAGGAGCTGTTCCATTGGTCAGACAGTTGCTACTACTGTGTGGACATAGGGGGTTATTCAGGTTTGTCAGCAAATCAAAAAAGCGGACTAAATGGGCAAAACCATGTTGCACTGCAGATGGGGCAAATGTAGCACATGCAGAGATATTTAGGGGAACATTTACTAAGCAGTGATAAGAGTGGAGAAGTGAGCCAGTGGAGAATTTTCCGTATCAACCAATCAGCAGCTCTGTATCATTTCATAGTATGCAAATTATAGATGTTACTTCAGTGCTGATTGGTTGCTATGGGCAACTTCTCAACTGGCTCACTTCTCCGCTCTTATCACTGCTTAGTAAATGTACCCCTTAGATTTGCTTGGGTTATATTGTTTCTGTGCAGGGTAAATACTGGTTGCTTTATTTTTACGCCCCACCCAAATCAAAATCTCTCTGCACATGTTACATCTGCCCCACCTGCAGTGCAACATGGTTTTGCCCATTAGTGTGCTTTTTTGCTTTGCTAACAAACCTGAATAGTGTGTAAGGGGCACTACTACAGTGCGGGCATAATGTGTAAGTGGCATTACTGCTGCAGGCATAATGTGTAAGGGGCACTACTACTGTGTGGGCATAATGTGTAAGTGTACTACTACTGTGGGCATAATGTGTAAGGCTACTACTATGTGGGCATAATGTATAAGGGATGCTACTACTGTGGGCATAATATGTAAGGGGTACTACTACTGTGGGCATAATGTGTATGGGGCACTACTACTGTGGGCATATTGTGTAAGGAGCACTACTATGCAGCATAATATATAAGGAGCACTACTACTGTGTGGTCATAATGTGTAAGAGGCACTACTGTATGGTATAATGTTTAAGGGGCACTTCTATTGTGAGCATGTGTAAGGGGCACTACTACTGTGTGGGCATAATGTGAAAAGGGCACTACTGTTTGGCATAATGTGTATAAGGGGTACTACTGTGTAGCATGTAAATGTAAATAAGGAGATCCCGGATCTAGTGTGTGGTGTAACATTTATAAGGGGTACTATTGTGTGGCGTAACATGTATAAGGATACTACTGAGTGGCATAACGTGTATAAGAGAGTGGTGTAATGTGAATAAGAGATACTATTGTGTGGGGTCATGTAATGTGGATAAAATACATTTCTATGCAGTGTAATGTGAGTAATGGCCACTACTGTGTGGTGTAATTTGAATTGGGGTACTATTGTGTGACCTTGTCTCTTCCCTACATGAACACTGCCCTTTTATTTGTTGTGTTCAACTTGACACATACTGTCCCTATATAAAATGCTTGGGGGATGGGGGGCAACAGTCCCTTACTTTGTCAGGGGCTGCACTGGAGTATAAACAAATACTGGTGATTATCTAGTGTTACAGGATAAGGAGTATTTGATTTGTCAGAAGATACACAAATTGGGCTAAGGGTGGTTATTATAATTTTATAAACTCTAAAGTTTGTGGAGTATTTATTAATGTGGTCAATCCTTAAAAAATTTGCTATTTATCATCAACCCTCTATTTTCTTTTGCATAATGAGTCCCCATAGCTTTCTATAGTAACTGCTTTAAAAGCCCATTTACCATGCTCCGAGTAACTTAGCCTTTCAGAACTGGCACCATCAACTATACCATCTTTAGATAGTATTAAAAAATGTAATCCTATAGGCTACCTTTTCCCTATCTTTTCACCAGAGAGTGTCTTCAGATTCCAACCCATCAGTTTTTACTTGCACATGCATGTCCTATAAGGACACCTTGGACAGTCATTTCCATTTGTTATTATTCTTTATGTATTATATTGCAGGTTGACAAAATAAGAACAGGCATGGTATACAGTACAAACAGATATTGTATGTTTAGAAAACAAATGAATTTCAGAACATTCAAAGCTGAAGAAGGGAAGAAAGAGATGAGAAATCAGACAAGCAAAAAAAGAAAATAGTGTTGCAGCGCATATAGATTAGAATTATTAAAAGTCTATTTATTAAGACACATATATAAATAAAATATATTATGCAAACTATGCAATTTATACCACCGGCCGGTCAGTACACTTTTACAATAATTATTGCACATATAAACTAGATATAGCATATATTGTAACGATTTACTTCCTATCCGTTCAATATATCTTAGTAACACTTATTGCAATGATTAAAATATAATTGATCTAATAATTACTCAGGCTGAATGATACACACAGTGTAATATATTTACGCCCATATAAAGCACATCTATTTGCACCTGATGTGAGGAATAACTTGACTTCATCATTTTTTCATCAAAGTGACTGTCATATAACCTCACAGGAAAGAACACTGTGTGTATCATTCAGCCTGAGTAATTATTAGATCAATTATATTTTAATCATTGCAATAAGTGTTACTAAGATATATTGAACGGATAGGAAGTAAATCGTTACAATATATGCTATATCTAGTTTATATGTGCAATAATTATTGTAAAAGTGTACTGACCGGCCGGTGGTATAAATTGCATAGTTTGCATAATATATTTTATTTATATATGTGTCTTAATAAATAGACTTTTAATAATTCTAATCTATATGCGCTGCAACACTATTTTCTTTTTTTGCTTGTCTGATTTCTCAATCTAATAGGGGTGAGTGGCCCTATGTTGCTGGCAGCATATGGATTAGAAGTGACAGAGCGCTAGATTCAGTATTGGTTGTTAAGAAAGAGATGATACTTAAACTGGGCATACACTATACAATTCCCTGGTAGACCATCTGTCCAATCTGGCTGGTTCGAATGAAAATCCGGTAATGTATAAGAGCAAATGACAATCAACCATTTGCTCCCAAATACTGGAAAACGGACAAAAACATTCATTCAAACAAATTGGTTAAATTACGTATTTAACCAATTTATCTGAATGTGCATTTTTGTCCATATTCCAGTGTTTGGTAGCAACTGGTTGATTGGAATTGGCTCCCATTCATTAACGGATTTTCATTCCAACCAGCCAAATTAGACAGATAGGGGTAAATTTACTAAGATGGGAGTTCTATTTAAGATGGGATGTTGCCCATAGCAACCAATCAGGTTCTACTTCTCATTTATCTAGCACCTTCTAGAAAATAATACCTGGAATCTGATTGGTTGCTATGGGCAACATCCCATCTTAAATAGAACTCCCATCTTAGTAAATTTACCCCATAGTCTGCCAGATAATTGTATAGTGTCCAGCTTTAGGGTCCCGCCATTGCACACTGTGAGTGAGTTGCTATGCAAGGTACACTTTAAAATTGAATATGTCCAGCCCCCACTTTGTGCGCATCATATTTAGGTGATTTTTCAAAGCTTGGAGAAAGATAATGTGGTGAGGTAAAGGGCCTAATTCGCTGCAGTGATCGCAGTCTGAAGCGCTTTGGGGAGTGTACACACGCTAAAAGCATCTCAGGGCTGCAATCGCCTCTGTCTGATTGACAGGCAGAGGTGGTTGTTTGGCATGGTGGGGCGCTGTCCGGACAACGCAGGCATGCTTGGACCGTTGCGGGGGTGGGCCTTGGCAGCTGCGTGACGTCACATGAAGCCACTGCGACCCAGGACGTGGTGGGTAGGCGGCTGCGCAGCTAGGGAGCTACTTGGCGGGTACAAAAGCGGGTACGCATCGCTGCCATGCAATGCTTTCGCACCAGTGCGGGGGGAGGCAGGACCTGACAATCGGGGTGGACTAGCTCTGTGCTGGGCGTCCCCCGCATGTCTGAGTAACTGATCGTAGATGTGCTAAATTTAGCACATCTACGATCAGGTCTGAATCACCTCCAAAGTAACAAACAATCAGCTGACATGTTAAAGGCTGTGTTTGAAAATGTACAGTTAGGAGCAGTGCTTAAAGTGGTCCTAAAGAGGTGGTGTAACTCACACCCCCTCCCCCAGGCACCCATGCAATAAAGGTATTGCGCGCACCATAGGCATACGCCCCCCAAAAGGGGCGTAGTCTCAAAAAGAAAGGGGCGTGGTCACACAATAGTAATAATGCCGACAGTAGTAGCACCCCTAATACACATAATGCCCACAGCAGTAGCACCCCGTAATACACTATGCCCACAGCAGTAGTACCCCTTTTACAATGCCCACAGTAGTAGTGCTCCTTATGCAATGTACACTGTACTGGTAGTTCCCACAGTGGTAGTGCCCCTTATATAGAGCTCATAGTAGTGGTGCCCCTTATGCAATGCCCACAGTAGTAGTACCCCTTATGTTGCCAGGAGTGATGCCCCTTATGAAGTGCCCCCTTTACAATGCCCTCATTAGTAGTGCCCCCATTAGCAATGCCCTTAATGGTAATGCCCCTGTGTAGTATTGCCCCAATAGTAATGTTGCCTGTAGTAATGCCCCCAGTCGTTTAGCACCCTGTAGTTTAGCCCCAGTAGTTAGGCCCCAGTAGTTTAGCCCCCAGTGGTAATGCCCTTGCAGTTATGACCCCCGTAGTTTACCCCCACTTTACTTTAGCCTCCCAGTGGTAATGACCCCAGTAGTTTAGCCCCTGTAGTTTAGCCTCCCAGTGGTAATGACCCCAGTAGTTTAGCCCCTGTAGTTTAGCCTCCCAGTGGTAATGACCCCAGTAGTTTAGCCCCATGTAGTTTAGCCTCCCAGTGGTAATGATCCCAGTAGTTTAGCCCCTGTAGTTTAGTCCTCATGTACTTTGCCTCATGTAGTTTAGCCCCCAGAAGTAATGCCCCAGTAGTTTAGCCCATGTAGTTTAGCCCCATGTAGTTTGCCCCAAGTAGTAATGCCCCCAGTAGTTTGGCCCCTGTAGTTATGCCCCCAGTAGTAATGCCCCCAGTAATAATGCCCCTGTAGCCCTGTAGTTATGACCCCCGTAGTAATGCACCCCTGTAGTAATGCCCCCAGTAGTAATGCGCTCCTGTAGTTTGCCCCCAGTAGTTAGCTCCTGTAGTTTAACCCCATGTAGTTTGCCCCCAGTAGTTTGCCCCAAGTAGTAATGTCCCCAGTAGTTTAGCCCCTTTATAGTTTGCCCCTTGTAGTTTAACCCCCAGTAGTTTAGCCCTGTAGTTATGCCCCCAGTAGTTTGCCCCAAGTAGTAATGCCCCCAGTAGTAATGCCCCAGTAGTAATGCGCCCCTGTAGTTATGCCCCCAGTAGTAATGCACCCCTGTACTTATGCCCCCAGTAGTAATGCGCCCCTGTAGTTTGTCCCCAGTAGTATGCCCCCTTGTAGTTTGCCCCCTGTAGTTTGCCCCAGTATCTTGCCCCCTTGTGCTTTGCCCCCAGTAGATTGCCCCCTTGTACTCTGCCCCCAGTAGATTGCCCCCTTGTAGTTTGCCCCAGTAGATTGCCCCCAGTGGTTAGCCCCCTGTATCTTGACCCCAGTAGTTTGCCCCCCATAGTTATGCCCCTAGTGGTTAGCCCTCTGTAGCTTGCCCCCAAGTAGACGTGCTGCTAATACAGTCACACATATGTTTAAAAAAACAAAAAACACCATACTTACCAAGCCCTGCTCCCGCGTCCGACCGCTGCGATCTTCCAGGCGTCCTCTCCCCAGCACTATGAGTGAGACGTCATGACGTTTCTCCCATAGTGCGCACTGACAGCGCCGGGAGCCGGAAGCCGGAGCTCAGTAGTGAGCTCCTGCCATTGGCTTTTGCTGTGAAGAGAGAGCCGGGCACCCGCTGGTAACACAATTGTGTTACCAGCGGGCACCCGGCATCTCCCTGCGGTGCCGGGCACACATCAGGTGAGCCGGAGGAGGCGAATTTGCGTTCCGTCTCCAAGTGGAACTGACAGAACGCAGTTCTGCCCAGTTCCGGCTCACTTTGACACCTGGTTAGGAGCTGATTGTTTGGTACTTTATCTCTCTTCACTTCATCTCTCTCTAACCTTTGATAAATCTCCCCCTTAGTCTATCCCTCTAACACTTTTCTGGCCATATGCATAGCAATGTATTAGTGCATGTTATGAAATGTTGACATTCAGACAGTCAACATGATCATAATGACATTGTGCATGTCGACAAAGCATTTTTACAGTGGTTGAGCCCTGCTCTACCCATATACCCCTAGAACCCAACCTTACCCTATATCTAGCCCAAACCATAGCCTAATCCTTACCTTAACCTTAAAACTAAACCCTGACATATACTGGCGACATGCACAATGTTGACAAAACGGCCATGTTGACATTATGTCTACGGTGACAAAGGGAACATAGTATTGACATTCTGAATGTTGAGATTATGACTACACTACATATCATGTAGGATATGAAACACAGCTTGAAATTAGTAAGGAGTACATTCATGTGAGTTGTGCTGATATGATCTATCAAGAATTTAAACTGTTTTCCGTAAATGACGAAATGAGATTTGATATGAGAAAGTAGCTGCAGGAAGTTGCCTGATGGTACTATGTACTCCCCATTATTTCATTATACATAGACAGCATTTTAATTGGAAGTGCTTTACCAGGGAACTTTTGCCACTTTAGAAAGGTAGAAATCCAATGCTTCATGTTTATAATGGTTTATTTTGTATTTTGTCTGTTTGCTGTACTGATTGATTTCCTTTAACAGGTTGGAAAACGATTGTTAAAAGATATTTTTTTGCATTTGGAGAAATTTTATGTTGAGATTTTGTAGCTATTATGGTAAATATACCTGTATTTGATTGGATTTTTAGAGCCAGGGGCTCAATGTCCAATGCAAAAGATGGGGCAACCTCACTTCTTGCCATTGGTAATTCCAAATTGGTAGGAATTATCCCTGTTTGCCAGACTGTTGCTGTGTGCGATAAAATCCTTAGATCCCTCTACAATTTTTCATTTAAAACCTTGACATCATGTTAAGAATGCAAACATAAAGGTGAATGATATGTGGTGAAACACCTTCTCTGTGCCAAGTGCTGATACTAAGGAAGCACATATTTGTCTATCAAAATTCCAAATGAATCTAGATTTTAATTTATCTTTATTTTCTCGTTGTAGTGTATACGTGTTCTTTACACATGTATTAGCTTATTTGGAGGTCATTTAAAAAGTGACACATTACACATCTTAACTTTGCAATTTAATAATGGTACATAAGACTAGCATCATTGTGTTATGCAGAAACCTGATTATGAGTCCATAGGTCGCTAAGAAAGCCACTGGTTTGGATCATTTCCTTAAAAAACAAAAACAAAAATTCACACACATAAACACTAGACATTGTGCACAGACCCTTGTGTTTTGGTTCTAGATCATCGTTGTGTTTTTGTTTTGGATCTATATTTTTTGTAAAAATTGATAAAAACAGCAAAAATCATGTAACTTGGATACTACAGTAGTATGTAGTATTGCAGCATAAACTACAGCCCACGCCTTCTCCATACACTCTCCTGTGTAAAACGCTTCTGAAATCATGAGGGAGGGGCTTACATCAATCCTAAACATGCAAAATCCGTTTTTGAGATCCGTGATCAGAACTTGTCAGGAAGACCCGGGATTTGTTTCTACTCACAACCCCAAAATGACCCCAAGCCGGACTCAGTTCTACTCACAAGCCTAAAGTTCGGGTGTGTTTAGTTTTCAGCAAAACCAGTTTGCTCATCTCTAATAAAAACATGTAGAGTTTTCTGGGTCCCTCAGTGCCATAGTCCGGTAACTAAATTGCATAATACATTATCCGGCTCTGACATTATGTATGAATTAATCATTTCTAATGAACCATTTTTAATGCTTAGTGCACAAAATCATGTGCTAACTTATACCTATTGCTTATTTTTTTTCTGTAGGTTCCCAGAATGCGAGGTGTCAAGATCCAAAATCTAGATCACTAGAAGTACATTTGCCGCCTTATTATTTATTCCTAAATTGTGCACATGATAACACTATGACAATGGCTATGGGCCTGAGTTGGGAATAATGCAAGAAACAGCAAGTAACTGTGCACCTTGACAGCCCATGTTGCAGTGCAAGGGGAGCAAATACATACATTTTGTGCATGTAGGGTAAATACTGGCTGCTTTAGTATGTAGCCCACAAATGCTGGACAGCATTATTTTTTACAGAAATGTAGATTTCAGTTTGGACACGTCCTTTCCCAAGTTTAAATCTGCATATTGTAAATCTGCCCCAACTGCAGTGCAGCATGGTTTGCCAAGGTGCACATTTACTTGCTCTTTCATGTACCCCTATCACACCAAAATCCCAGGTCCAGCCCGGGTCCCTGTACATGGGTTTTAAGCAGTGTCACAGCGGCTTGTACTCAATTTACACCACAGGCTGAACCTGGGTTATTGCTGGGGCTTCTTCTCTGCTTGTGCTTGGAGATGACATAGGGGGAGATGTACTGAGCAGTGTAAAGAGTGGCAAGTGAGCCAGTGAATATGTTGCCCATGGCAACCAATCAGCAATGAAATAGCATTTATAATTTGCATACTATAAAATTATACAGAGCAGCTGATTGGTTGCCATGGGCAACTTCTCCACTGGCTCACTCCTTCACTTTTTTCACTGCTTAGGGATGTATTCAATTCTTGTCGGAAACTGCCGTCTTGTCGGAAAGACGGCGGTTTCTGATTTTTTTAGGTTGGAAGGGGTTCCGACCCATTCAATAGGTGTGTGTAGGTGTGTGTGTGTGTGTGTGTGTGTGTGGGGGGGGGGGGGGGGTTCCGAGAAGCCGAGAATTCTCGACTTGTCAGAAAACACGTGGATTGTCAGAATCCATGTATTTTGTCGGAAGTGCGGCCAAACTCGATAGGTTTTAGCCCCGTTTCCGACAATGTCAATCCGACATTAAAAAAAAGTCGGATTGACATTGTTGGAACATCCAAAATCTGTCGTGTATGGCTGAGTCATTGAATACTGACATGTCCGATCCTTTCCATCGGAAAGGATCCGACAGGTATTGAATATGCCCCTTAGTACATCTCCCCCATAATCTCCAAGCACAGTTGAGCTGGCTCTCCATAGGGTGTTAACAGGACCCAGGTTTGATGAACCGGGTTACCCATTCACACTGCCCTGGAACCTGGGTCCTTCCCTGGACCAACCCTGCTCGCTACCCGAGTTGGTTATTTTTGGGGACCCTTTCTCACTCAGCTATGACCCGGGTTAACATAGCAATAATCTGGGTTATTGTGGCAGTATGTAAGGGGAATTACTTTATTCCCAACCCATAATCAGGTCCTATCTCCTGCTTCCAATCTATTGTTAAAAACAAAAACTTCTGCTTGGCCAGAACAATTGGTAAATGTTTTTTTTTTTATATATGTTTCATCCCCATTCGTCTTGTTCATTTCAATTTCTGGCACACAAAGAAAACCTTGTTTTTAGGATTTTGTCCTTGCTTGACACTCAATTGCATCTGAAACATCTGAGGTGGCCCAATTCTGTAGTCATGCAGAACAGGCATGAGTCCATTTCCTAAAACTGCCCTCTTTGCTCTCAAAACTCTCCATAGATCCAAACAACATCATGCAAAATATAAATTTTGCTCTTTGCAATGCTGTGGATTTGTTGCAACTGAGCCCATGTGTCTGTACAGAAAAGCAATTCATGGTTACATTTTAATTAAAAATAAACCTACAAAAGTTTTCTTTGATGGATACTCAAAATTATTTCATTCCGAGCATCAATCGTATTATAAACATCTTATCTCTTCAGCCAAAAAGTCTAATTAGTGGCAATCATTAATCTTGCTGTAGACACAGTATCTTGTAAGCTGCGAAATTACATCTGAAACTATCTTAAAAAATAACGTATCTAAGAAACTCTAAATAATGCATGTTAGTTTATTACATCTTCTATTTACTCCAGGGAAGTTAAGACATATAGTCAAACTTTAAGGGCTGGAAAATAAATCTTTTTTATCTGCCAATCATGATGTTTCTGCATTTGGTCTATGCAGTTCGGTTCTGAAATACCCTGCTCTGAGTCAATTGTGCACAGTTCATGTGTGCTGCAAATTCAAAGATCAAAAACCTGGAATAGAGTACAAATCACATATAAGCCCTCCAGCGTTAGTATTAAGTTTTCTTACATGAAAGATAATAAGAAAACAAAAAAACACCAAAAGCTAACATAATCCTATTTTTGTTGTTGTTGTGGGGGGAACAAAACAAGGTGGAAACAAGAACACAACTGACAAACAAAATATAAACTGTACAATAGCAAAAAAAAAGTTGTTTGAATTTAATTGCTACACATTCGCACATTAAGACATTTAACCATGAGGTCATAGGGCAGACATACACATGTAGCCCAGTGGTCTTCATTTTTCAAAGTGACAGCCACATTAATCATTGGTTGGACATTTTAATGTATCAGTCTAGTTCAAAATGTCTGCATGGTCCAATTTCTTGTTTAATACTTAGACCACATTGGGAATAACATGATTTCAGCCGTAATAGATTGACTGTATTTACATTTTGTGCATTATGTTTTTGTTACACAAAGACATTGTAAAATGGCTTTATTTAAAATAAATAAATAAATAAATAATAATAATAATAATAATAATAATAATAATAACAAAAATAAAAAACAATACTGCAAGAATGTCTAATATAAAAAATAGTTGCACATAATTAATTCATTACACTTTACAAGCTATTTTTTCTTTATTTGCACAATAATATTTGTTTAGAATCTGTATATGGCACAATTGATAAATACTTAGTTTAAAATAGAGGCTTTTGACTATAGATGAGGTTAAGTCCTGTGTTTCAATCCTCAAAACTGTGTGGCCCTTCTATAACGCTAATTCTTCCTATTGCTGCTTTGCTTTGAATTGATACATCCATGTGTTACTGTTACAGGAATGTTTCCTGCAGTGCGGAACATGCACAACATTTTTCTTCTTGCAAAAGGCCCTGAATGTTCTGGCAGCACATTGATGTCATCTCTGAGCTCACATTGGAATCACAGGTTGAGTCTGCCATGTCCACAATTTATGAAATATAGAATATTCAGAAATACAGTATGTTTTGAGAGTGACTGAGTTAGAGAAATCTTTGATTTTTGATGGTTAAGTGTACACAAACTATGTTTAATGCACACAATTATTCAAAATATTGTATAACTACCTTCAAGCTATGTGTATACGGTCACAAGTAGCAGCGCTATGCTGACAACATGTATTTAGCCTAAAAAGTGAAATAGTTCAATGACATATAGTAGATATACAAAACATTTTATTATTATTAATATTAATAATAATAAAACTTTTTTTTGTATATCTACTATATGTCATTTAACTATTTCACATTTTAGGCTAAATATATGTCAATTATTTATCAGCATAGCACTGCTACTTGTTTTTTTATGTCTGTATATGTATTTTGGAATTGACTACCCTTAGTATGGATGTAGTATGTTATGCCAGCGCTTGGGATCCCGGCACCAGGATCTCGACCGCCGGCATGCTGGCAGCGGTGTGAGCACAAAATAGCCCCTTGCAGGCTCACTGCGCTCGCCACGCTGCGCTCACCATGCTGCGGGCATGGTGGCGTACCACATTATTTATTCTCCCTTCATGGGTGTCGTGGACACCCTAAGAGGGAGAATAGTTGTCGGTATGCTGGCTGTTGGGCTGCCGGCTGTTGGGATTCCAGCGTCGGCATGGTGAGCGCCGGGATCCCGACAGCCGGCATATCAAATGCCTACCCTTAGTATAGCAGCTTCTGACAAAGCCACTATTCGGCTGATGTGTCTATTACCAAGTGGAAAATTACTTTATCTGAGAGTGGTCTCTTGCAGTGCATTTATCAGGCTATTAATGAAACAATACTATTATCCTGAAGTCTTCACGTCGGTTAACAAAGCAGCCCTGACACGACAGATATGGTTTAAACATTGATAATGATAACAGCAGAATATAAGATTTCAGTTATACAAAGAAGAACAGATAATTTGGTGCACCTAAGTCTTGCAACACTCAAAAGTCATACTGAGTACAGATAATTTTTCGAAATGATTTTGGAGCACTTTGATGATCATTGATGGAGTACAAAGGTGACTTGGCCATCATGACATAATTAAATCCCTAAAGTCTTCAATCATTTTTAAAATTCTTTGCTTGATGATCAGAAAGTGATTTTGGAAAGGATTCTTGATTACTTAATCCTTTCAAAGTCATCTCATTTGAATACTTTGATTTTTATACATAGTGCAGTGGTTTTTTTTTAGATGGTGAAGGCATAAAAAATGTATGCAGGTAATATAAAATGATTCCAGAAAACTACTAAAAAAGTGAACTATACTAAGTGTTTGCACTCACATGACATGACTATAAATAGCTTTCAATCAAAATGACAGAATAAACTTATTATTTCCACTCCGGTAGTTTATGTAGAATACCCCCCCCCCCAATAAAAGTAAATATATATATATATATATATATATATATATAATAGTGTTTCTCCACATTAAAGTGGAAAAAGATAGCACTCTCCAGACTTGCGTAATTAGTATAAACACTACAGTCATTTATTCAAGGAATTGGTTCCAAGTAACTTCATATCACAGAAAAAATAAAGGGCTCACCAACGTTTCGGTCCCATGTTAGGACCTTTCTCAAGGTATATGCCAGTCAATATACAGTCAAAAACAGCAATGACATCCTCAGCAGCACATAATGGGAACCAGGAACCCTTTATTTTTTCTGTGATATGAAGTTACTTGGAACCAATTCCTTGAATAAATGACTAGTGTTTATACTAATTACGCAAGTCTGGAGAGTGCTATCTTTTTCCACTTTAATGTGGAGAAACACTGTATTGTACTATGAGTCTGACCCCGTGATTGGATCAGGCTTTGATGTGGCACCCCAGCCATTATCTGTGTCGGGTGAGAGTGTGGGACTTCCCTTGCATATATATATATATCATACAATTTAAATGTTTTCTTTATTTGTCTATATCAGTATTACATGAGATGCACTCTGTATTCTGACACCTACTATAGCCAGCATTAACTTTTTCACCAATTTGTGCCATAATACCTCTTCTGTTGGATAGGACCAGATGGACTAGCCTTCGCTCCCCACGCACATCAGTGAGCCTTGATTGTGCATGACCCTGTTGCTCACTGGTTGTCCATCCTTGGACCACTTGTGGAAGGTACTAACCACTGCATTCTGGGAACACCCAACAAGACTTACTCTTCTTGAGATGCTCTGACCCAATCACTAGTCATCACAAAGAGGATCCTTAGACAGTTTTCCTGTGTCTGTCTATTCTGCTAGATAAATAAGCCAGCAGCCTACATAAATAAGTCTATTGACAAGTGTGCCTCAGATTTAAAATCAGCATTAAAAGAAACAATGTATAGGACTCTAATATTTATATTTTCTCCTTAATATCTATGATTCTTTAAACCAGGTAACGTCTTTAAACTCTAGATAGAGGTCTGAAGGGATATGGTTTCCACTTGTTGGATACAAAAGGTCTGAAGTATTAAGGTCCAATAGTATATGGTACATATAAAACATTGACATTGAACTATACTCTAGTCACTTTATTGGCACCACCTTTGGAATAATTAATCTGCCCACACAGAGATGAAAATGGGTATATGTACACACCTAGGGGCTGCCCTTTGTACAAAGCCCAGGTGTGGCTGAGGTAGTGAGACAGGCTGGGTGACCAAGGTTTAGACCTGCTGGAGGCAGGGAGAAGCCTAAACCTCTGACAGTCCTTGTGAAGCTGTGACAGCCAGCCAAGCCAGAGCCTGAGTTACCCTGCAGGGGCTGAGAGTTTATGTGAGAAATTTTGTTGCAGACTAGCTACCCAAATATAGAGATGGGCAAAGCAGTGAGGTAGTGGCTTACACAGGGGCTAAGCTGTTTGTTATTTTTCTGTTTATTTATGCTGATAGTAAAGCATTATTTCATTTATTCACTGGAAAAGCTGTGTGTGGACCCTGACTAAACACCAAGACACAACACCAATACACCCCTCTATTTAGCTAATTACCCTATATCATCACTATAGGGCAGTACAGAAGGTGTAATGGTTATCCATTACTGCTTCACAGCACTAAGGTCATGAGTTAGATTTTCACCATGGCCCTTACTGTGTGGAATTGGTATATTCTCTCTGTGCTTGTGTGGATGTCCTGCAGATTCTCTGGTCTGTTCCCACATTCCAGAAATATACTGATAGGTTAACTGGCTCCTGACAAAAATTAACCATAGTGTGTGCATGTATATGGGCAGACTAGATGGGCCAAGTGGTTCTTATATGCTGTCAAATTCTATGTTTCTATATACTGATGGAGCCCTCTTCATCTTTGCCTTTAACCACTTAACTATTTATTTTGCCAAAAACCGCTCCGAAATTGTTTTTTTTTTTTTTATGAGTGAATTAGGTGAAGAACATGAATTTAACCCTATCCCAAATGATTTAAGTTAAAAAAAAGAAAAAAGAATATAACAGTATATATATTTTTTAAATATATATTTTTACAAACATCGAAACATTGATAGGGAACATCGCGACCATCTGAACATCGGGAACATCGCGACTATCACAGCTTTCATTTTGAAAGCCAGAACAGCCTCCAGGTATACAGGGGGGGGGGGGGGGTCTGGGGGTGGCTTGGAAGGGTTAATTTACACTCCTCAGTGGCTGCCATTGTCTGCTGGATGGGGGGATCCTGTCGTGCTGACCGATCATCAGTGATCGGCAGCACGGCAATCAGTGGGGGAGAGTGCAGGGAGGCAGAGGAACCTTCCAGTCCCTCTGACAGCAGCAGCGGAGGGAAGTTTCTCTTCCCTGCCGCTGCTAACACTGCAGCATCCTGTGCGACCAGGTCAGATAGAGCAAGTGGTTAATAGGATTAACAGAGCCAGGGCAGTCGGATTAATCCCCAGCTGTAATGACTTAATGCCCTGCTGTATTGTTCTCTCTGTATTGTATTGCAGCTGAGAACAATAGATGGAAGGCTTATGCTAATAAACCATGGTGCACCTAGGTGCAGCAGAGAAGCTAAGATGAGCGTGGCTCCATCTGTATACAAAGTCCAACAATTGGCAACATTCCTGGTGAATAAACAGCTGCCCTGGGTGTCAGATAAAAGTTCAAATGCAGATGATGAGAAAACGGCACTCCAGGTCCATAAAGAGTTTCAAAGCTGTATTTAGATCAATGTTTCAAAGCATATTCTTTTCTTCAGGATCATGATGCCAGCAGCGCCCACTTCACACTTTTGTTAGTGAAATCCATGACTACAGTACGTATGTCATCTTGTCACTTTCTAAAGGAAGCTTAGTAAGAGCATCAGTGCGTAAGAGATTTTAACTGCTTCCAATGATACTTGTATAACTTGTATGATCAAATGATATGGCAGTTCATGACTGACCCAAATGTCATTGAAGATGTCTAGCAGGGTAAGTTTTATAGGTATGGACAGGAGAGAAGCATGTCATGTCTAGTGAGCTCTTATAGTATAGTCTGACTGCAAAGAAGTTAGACACATAAATTTAAATGATTTTAAGTAGGACCAGCTTAGTACTTTCAAAAGCCTTCAAATATATAAATATGTCAGTGAACAAGCAACGTGAGATACATCTCCAATTTTATGACTGCTGATAATGTGGTTTGACAAAACATAATGTTGTTAAATGGGCATATATGACCAATAAAGGCCAAGTGGATTAACTTTTCTATTAGTAATTAATGATGTCCCCAGTATAGACCAGGGACTACCACAAGTAGATAATAAAGAGGATACATACAAATTGGAGACCTTACGCTAGAACCACTTGGTAGCCTTTGAAAAGAAAAGGGTGAGGTGATAGCACAGTCAGGTCTCAGAATGGAGTTATGGAATGACCAAGGATCACGGCAGGCAACACGGAACTGTAACTGTAAATGATCCTAGAACATGGTCTCTAGCAAGCAATCATAAACACAAGTCAATTCAAATGTGTATGAAAACTGGATTTGCACTTGATCCCATAGCGCTGTCAGTGGGGGCTGTGTGCATTAAATAGCAAAAAGCTATCACAGATGAAATTTCTTCACATGAGCAGGAGCATGCACATCAGAAGCTTTAATACGGGTGGTCTTCAGGTTTCCGGCAGCCAGGCTCCCGACGACCACCATACCTGCACCGGAATCCTGACGGCATACCGACAACTTTTCTCCCTCTTGGGGGTCCATGACCCCCCTGGAGGGAGAATAAGTAGCGTGGCGCGTGTAGCGCGCCCGCAGCGAGCCCGCAAGGGGCTCATTGGCGCTCACCCAGCTGTCGGTATGCCGGCGGTCCGGATTCCAGCACCGGTATGCTGGTCGCCAGGAGCCCGACCGCCGGCAACACAAACTACACCCCTTTATTACAAGGCCTTAATTTTAGAAATACTCTTCCCAATCCAACTGTTATAGTATGAATAGTTTTTAAATGAGATTAAGTTTTCATTTCACCTTAAAATATTGTTGAGGTTTATAAAGATATTTGATGAAAGAAAGCAAAAGCTTAGAAAGAGACACATTGCAAACGGTAGTATTTCAACTAAAATGGGGCAACTTGTGCTTGAAGAAAACTACAATGATTTATTTAATTAAGATTTTTTTTATGGGCAATAAATACTGCACTATTCTAACCAGAAAAGCAGATCTGCCCACTTATTTTGGCATTCAGATACATATGTAGGTTCTGAAGTACTGTTAAATAATATGTTACTCTCACACACCACAAGGCTGTCACTTAAAGCTGGGAAGGAGGCCTCTCTGGTAGTCTTGGGAGTTCAACCACCATCCCAGCCAGGCTCCATGGTGACTCTGACTCTATACCTCTGACACCTTCTGCAGCATAATGTAAAAAAAACACAACTGTTTCAGAAATGAATCCAGAAGATTTCGAAGTACAATAAATTCTGTACTCCTGGATTTTTCATGGCAATCCTCAATTTCTCATTGATTGGAAGGGCTATGGGCCCAAAGAATGCTCTTGGGTAAATGCATCCAATGTCAATGTAATGTACATCGTCTTCTCATAAGTTTTCATCAAAATCTTTCTTAGGGTGTCTGAACCAAGAGTTAAAAAGGGGAGAGACTGTCACACACCACAAGGGTGTAACTCATTGCTGTGGAGGGAGACTCCCTGGTAGTCTCAGACGTTTAGCCCACATCCCCTGCCAATCTCCTTGGCAACCACTCTGCTGACTCTGGTTGATCTCACCTCCCATAGTGTCCCACTGGGTACTGCCATCTTGCTGCTGCCTTCCCCTTCAGTTCAGCTTCTACTGCCTGCAGGCTTAACCTGCTATCTATAAGCCTGTATCTTAGAAACACTCACCCAATCCAAATACATAAGGCTGAAACAGCACTAACTTAAATCATTGAAGAAGATTTATTCAGGCATGAACTGTCAGATTCGGGTGGAGAGTGGGTGGGGGTGGAGTGGTGGCACCAAGGCACATGCCTCCTCCCCCTTTGTTTAGGAGATTGTTCCGCATCCAGTGTGTCCCAATAACTGCCAGCCACAGTGGTTTACCAGGTGCCCAATGGTCAGTTCCAGCTGTTGCCAATTTCCCTCAGGGGCCAAGCCTGTATCTTTTTTTCCCTCCCCCAAGGCCAAGACTGTATCTTTTGCATGTCATATATAGCATAGAATTAAACCCAGATTTTAAAAACCATCTGTCACCTCTTCACAGGTACAGTTATATAATCTTCCATAACTGATGCTTTCATTCTGCTTGTCTCCACTTTCTACACCTCAAGAATAGTCTGTTTTCAAAGTTAGTTTGCAAATGTGAACCTGCAACATCCCCCATTATTAATTAACTTGCTGAACAAATCGTTCACATTGTTTGGTCAACCACTCTCTCCCCCTTGAGATAGCAGGCCAAGACACACAGTCTTGGTCTGATATCTCCAAGCTTGCCTCTTAAGCAATTCAAAGCATGGCGTCAAAACAGGAGTTTGAACTGAATTTAGACTTTGGCCTTCTTACTAATACTATTGGACTCACCTGGTTTTGCACACATGATTTAGGATTCTGCTTTATTAAGCTATAACTATAATTTATTTCTGTTTAAATTCTGTGGTATTTCTAAATGCCCTTTGCTGATATTGCAACCTACCGCCACATCATGGAATCAACCTCAACTGTTCTGTTTCTTTTCTTGGTAATTAGACATTGCATGTTACACAATTGTGAATTGTTCATCCTGCTTACAGAGGGTAACCTACTTAGTACACCCTAGCTGGCTGCCTCGCCTGGTACTGTCAACACACTGAATTATTTATGCTGTTGTTATCCTGTTAGTTCACTGTTCATTTCATCCTTGTATGTCTTATCTCCATATAGTACTTATTTACACATTGTAACCAAAGTACCTGGTGCTCTGTGTAGAATGGAAAAAAAAATGGTTCTGACGAACTTGCGAGGACCTCACCTAGTATTTCTCTCTCCCATTAAGTGTCATCTGTACCAAGCATTGCCTATACTGTCCGGTGTAATCACATGTAATGCACCTAAAATGGCTGCATCACCTGGATCCTTTGTGGGTAGGAATTAATAATCCTTGCAATTGATGACCCAAAATGACTGCCGCTCCCTATTATCTCCATGGTATCTGTATTTCACACAAAGCTAAACCTTTCTTACAATATGTCCACAGTTTTTATACTGTTTTATGTTCATGCTATCTATTAAGCGCCTTGAGTCCTACAAGAAAAAGAGCGCTATATAAACACAATTATTATTATTATTATCTTGCCGTGGACCTTCCAAGTAACCTTTGGGGGGGTGCCTGCCGGATTACCCTGCTTCAGTGGATGATCTCCTTACTAATTAGGCACCCTATTTAAACCATCTGTTTTAAAGCACAGTGTCAGAGCCTTGTCTGCATGTGTACCTGACAGGCTGGCTGCTGCAGTTTTTACTATAGTTACCTTTGCCTGTAAATACAGTGTTGAATATTCACCTGTTCTCCAATGTCTTCTGTGTAAACTTTTCTTGTTATTCTCTAGCTCTCCAATGCCTTTAGTGGGGATTATGATAATTACTAATTTTCTTAGCTGCCAACTATTGCCTAAAGTGTATATTGTGCTGGTCCCAGAAGCCCATAAGAAGGTCCCTCGTGTTGTTTCCACTGAGTCTTTTTAATTCAGAGTTTCTTGTGTCATCGTCTGAGTTGCCTTCTGCTAGTTGAATCTGGGTTCCACCCAGGGGTCCCAACCTCTGGGAATACTGCAGCAAAGTCCAAATTCCCTTGTGGAAATCCCTGGTGAATACTAGTACCCTAGGAAGCTGTAATGAAATCTTGCAGAGCATGCAAAAAATCTGGTAATCCCTGCATAAATCCAAGGAGCAGAAAATGTATCATTATACACTATAGTAAAGTGAGACTGGGGTCAACGGGGAAGAATATGTAGTGAGTTGGTAATGCTTGATCAATTGGTCTCAGATATCAAGATAAAAAGTAAATTGTTTACCAAATGTATATGCTGAGAGAACTGCGTCAATGATAGATTAAGCAATATCTTCAAAAAAGAAAGGAACTGGGGTCAAGATGTCAAAGAAAATACAATTTTCAGAAGACAAAAGAAACCAGGACTTACCCCGTTAGCAACTTTTTTGGTGACCACAACAATAAAAGAATCACTTTTAATAAATCATCAATATTAATTTGTAAGTCAAAGGAATCTTAAAATGACTTTTGAACGTATGGATTGTGAGTTCTTAAGGACAGCAGACTTTTTGTATAGATCCTGTACAAGTTCTGAGACAGAGATTATGTATCCAAGGAAGGGTACATGGGTTAATACTGAAATGGATTTTCCTAATATGTCACATAATCCATTTTCCTGTAGGAGGAAAATATACACATTTGGATATTATCCAGACATTATAGCAAGGATCAAAATAATGTAACTGATACATGTCTGGATACTCCTGAAAAAAGTACTTATAGTCCTGAATAGCTCTTATGTCTGCTAGAGGCTCATCTATTTAAGAAAAGCATCAACAACACACGTATTACCTGTTATAGGTGTGTGTAGCTAGTGTTCTAAGAACCTTGTCTGACATTTATTCTGTGCTTACTGCTTTCATCCTGACCTGAACTCTGCTTTCCCTGTCTGCCTTTATACTAACAACTAATTTGTCACATTCCTTGATGAATTGCTGTGTATTGACTACTTCAGTTTGCTGCCTGCCTTGACATCTGTCGGGATGCAGATTATTAAAATTTGCTGCCTGCCTGACCTTGTCCTCAATGCTGACCTCTCTTGCAAAGAAATTATATCCTTTTCCTAGGCCTTTCCTGGCTGTTTATTGTATCCTGCATTATACTGTGCTTGGGATGGAAGCAGTTATTTTTCCAGCTGTCGGAATCCCGGCTGTCAGGATACCGACGCCGGAATCCCAACAGTCAAGGGAATCCCAGCAGTTGGAATACTGACCGGGGCCAGGAATCCCCAATTGGGGGGTAGTCCATGCCACCCCCTGAGGGGGAATAAATTAGTGTGGCATTCAATACCCGCCACCGGGCCCGAAGCATGGCGAGCGCAGTGAGCCCACAAGGGGACACGCTTCACGCACCACCAGGATCCCAACCATCAGGATCCCATACTGAATCCTTTGGTATACACTTAAATGCTTCATTCTGTTTCACTTCTTAGACTCCTCTTGGCCTTATCTTCAGCTCCTTCCTAATGCCAAAGCTCCCAAACTGTGCGATCGCCTTTTGCTGAAGTGCTGGGGACAACAGAGCATTGGTAGGTACAACATTCTTTGCTAGGCTAGTTGAGTAAAGGGTTGCGTGAGTAGGGCATGCTTTGTGTTGTCCATCTTAGTAAGTGGTGGTAGTCTAGACGTGTCTTAAAATGATTGGATAGTTCCTTGTGACTGATGGCAAGGAAGAGACAGTCCCAAATGTATTAAACTTTAAAAAAAGAGATAAAGTGCAGACGTATAAAGAGTGCTAAATGACCAGCCAATCAGCTCCTGTCATTTTTAAACAAAACCTGTTACATGGCAGTTAGGAAGCTGATTGGCTGGTACTTTATCACTCTTTATACGTCTCCACTGTATAACTTTTTAAGGCTTAATACATTTTGGGACAGGGTTTTCTTTTTTACCACGTATACAGTACAAGAACATTTTTAAATTATGTTAGAAGACCTTTATTAATTCAATGAATCCAAGGAAAATAGTCAATTTAGATTATATTTTATTAAGTGAATCTTGCCAAGCGTGGTCACTCAGGTACTATCTAGGCTGTGGATTTTTACTAACTTCTGGGGACAGTGGTCACAGTAAGTAAACAGACAAAATCCTTAAAACTGCATGAGCTCTTCAGGAGAAAGGAGTTTTGGAAGTTAGAGCTATACTACATATCTTCAGCATTCTTTACAAATTGTTCTTTCTAAAGCAGATAATTCTATTGATTTTAATAATAACTAATATAATAATTAGGGGTAGTAAGCTGATTTGCTAGCATTACTGAAAGGTGAAATCTTTACTACTGCTGTAGCCATTTGGGACTATACCAGCCCACCAGCGCCCTCACAGATCCCAGAAACTGTGTAAAAATACGCATCGGTGGTCGCAGATCCTTTGATAATCCATTGCGCAGACTGGGCGAGGAAACCGAGATGCTTGGTGCCATGTTTTCTGCACACAAGATTGCAGTTGTAAACTGAGACATGCCTCAAAAACAGTTGCAACTCGCCTGCATTTTTGCCACCACTCCCAGTTATTTCTTCCAAACAATCCCTGATTGATAATCACTTTGCAAAGATATCCTCACTGGGAGCAGTATCACAAAGGTGCTTTGGCACGTGCAAATACGCCCAATTCAGCAATATTAATAAATAACTGTCAGTTATACATCAATATTGCATCTTGTGACAACCTGCCCTTAACTAATTCAACTGCAGCAGAACAAACCTAAAATAAGAATTTACTTACCGATAATTCTATTTCTCATAGTCCGTAGTGGATGCTGGGGACTCCGAAAGGACCATGGGAAATAGCGGCTCCGCAGGAGACTGGGCACAAAAGTAAAAGCTTTAGGACTACCTGGTGTGCACTGGCTCCTCCCCCTATGACCCTCCTCCAAGCCTCAGTTAGGATACTGTGCCCGGACGAGCGTACACAATAAGGAAGGATTTTGAATCCCGGGTAAGACTCATACCAGCCACACCAATCACACCGTACAGCTTGTGATCTGAACCCAGTTAACAGCATGATAACAGAGGAGCCTCTGAAAAGATGGCTCACAACAAATAATAACCCGATTTTTGTAACAATAACTATGTACAAGTATTGCAGACAATCCGCACTTGGGATGGGCGCCCAGCATCCACTACGGACTATGAGAAATAGAATTATCTGTAAGTAAATTCTTATTTTCTCTGACGTCCTAGTGGATGCTGGGGACTCCGAAAGGACCAGTGGGATTATACCAAAGCTCCCAAACGGGCGGGAGAGTGCGGAAGACTCTGCAGCACCGAATGAGAGAACTCCAGGGTATCAAATTTGTAGAATTTAGCAAACGTGTTTGCCCCTGACCAAGTAGCTGCTCGGCAAAGTTGTAAAGCCGAGACCCCTCGGGCAGCCGCCCAAGATGAGCCCACTTTCCGTGTGGAATGGGCTTTTACAGATTTTGGCTGTGGCAGGCCTGCCACAGAATGTGCAAGCTGAATTGTACTACAAATCCAACGAGCAATAGTCTGCTTAGAAGCAGGAGCACCCAGCTTGTTGGGTGCATACAGGATAAACAGTGAGTCAGATTTTCTGACTCCAGCCGTCCTGGAAACATATATTTTCAGGGCCCTGACTACGTCCAGCAACTTGGAATCCTCCAAGTCCCTAGTAGCCGCAGGTACCACAATAGGCTGGTTTAAGTGAAACGCTGAAACCACCTTAGGGAGAAATTGAGGACGAGTCCTCAATTCTGCCCTGTCCGTATGAAAAATTAGGTAAGGGCTTTTATAGGATAAAGCCGCCAATTCTGAGACACGCCTGGCTGAAGCCAGGGCTAACAGCATTACCACTTTCCATGTGAGATATTTTAAGTCCACAGTTGTGAGTGGTTCAAACCAATGTGATTTTAGGAACCCCAAAACTACATTGAGATCCCAAGGTGCCACTGGAGGCACAAAAGGAGGCTGTATATGCAGTACCCCCTTGACAAACGTCTGAACTTCAGGAACTGAAGCTAGTTCTTTTTGGAAGAATATCGACAGGGCCGAAATTTGAACCTTAATGGACCCTAATTTTAGGCCCATAGACAGTCCTGTTTGCAGGAAATGCAGGAAACGACCCAGTTGAAATTCCTCTGTAGGGGCCTTCCTGGCCTCACACCACGCAACATATTTACGCCAAATACGGTGATAATGTTGCACAGTTACATCCTTCCTGGCTTTGATCAGGGTAGGGATGACTTCATCCGGAATGCCTTTTTCCTTCAGGATCCGGCGTTCAACCGCCATGCCGTCAAACGCAGCCGCTGTAAGTCTTGGAACAGACAGGGTCCCTGCTGGAGCAGGTCCTTTCTTAGAGGTAGAGGCCACGGGTCTTCCGTGAGCATCTCTTGAAGTTCCGGGTACCAAGTCCTTCTTGGCCAATCCGGAGCCACGAGTATAGTCCTTACTCCTCTCCTTCTTATGATTCTCAGTACCTTGGGTATGAGAGGCAGAGGAGGGAACACATACACTGACTGGTACACCCACGGTGTTACCAGAGCATCCACAGCTATTGCCTGAGGGTCCCTTGACCTGGCGCAATATCTGTCCAGTTTTTTGTTGAGGCGGGACGCCATCATGTCCACCTTTGGTTTTTCCCAACGGTTCACAATCATGTGGAAGACTTCTGGGTAAAGTCCCCACTCCCCCGGGTGGAGGTCGTGTCTGCTGAGGAAGTCTGCTTCCCAGTTGTCCACTCCCGGAATGAACACTGCTGACAGTGCTATCACATGATTTTCCGCCCAGCGAAGAATCCTTGCAACTTCCGTCATTGCCCTCCTGCTTCTTGTGCCGCCCTGCCTGTTTACGTGGGCGACTGCCGTGATGTTGTCTGACTGGATCAACACCGGCTGACCCTGAAGCAGAGGCCTTGCCTGACTTAGGGCATTGTAAATGGCCCTTAGTTCCAGGATATTTATGTGAAGTGACGTTTCCATGCTTGACCACAAGCCCTGGAAATTTCTTCCCTGTGTGACTGCTCCCCAGCCTCTCAGGCTGGCATCCGTGGTCACCAGGACCCAGTCCTGAATGCCGAATCTGCGGCCCTCTAGAAGATGAGCACTCTGTAACCACCACAGGAGAGACACCCTTGTCCTTGGAGACAGGGTTATCCGCTGATGCATTTGAAGATGCGATCCGGACCATTTGTCCAGCAGATCCCACTGAAAAGTTCTTGCGTGGAATCTGCCGAATGGAATCGCTTCGTAAGAAGCCACCATTTTTCCCAGGACCCTTGTGCATTGATGCACTGACACTTGGCCTGGTTTTAGGAGGTTCCTGACTAGGTCGGATAACTCCCTGGCTTTCTCCTCCGGGAGAAACACCTTTTTCTGGACTGTGTCCAGAATCATCCCTAGGAACAGCAGACGTGTCGTCGGAATCAGCTGCGATTTTGGAATATTTAGAATCCACCCGTGCTGTCGTAGTACTACTTGAGATAGTGCTACTCCGACCTCTAACTGTTCTCTGGACCTTGCCCTTATCAGGAGATCGTCCAAGTAAGGGATAATTAAGACGCCTTTTCTTCGAAGAAGAATCATCATTTCGGCCATTACCTTGGTAAAGACCCGGGGTGCCGTGGACAATCCAAACGGCAGCGTCTGAAACTGATAGTGACAGTTCTGTACCACAAACCTGAGGTACCCTTGGTGAGAAGGGCAAATTGGGACATGGAGGTAAGCATCCTTGATGTCCAGAGACACCATATAGTCCCCTTCTTCCAGGTTCGCTATCACTGCTCTGAGTGACTCCATCTTGAATTTGAACCTTTGTATGTAAGTGTTCAAGGATTTCAGATTTAAAATAGGTCTCACCGAGCCGTCCGGCTTCGGTACCACAAACAGCATGGAATAATACCCCTTTCCCTGTTGTAGGAGGGGTACCTTGATTATCACCTGCTGGGAATACAGCTTGTGAATGGCTTCCAATACCGCCTCCCTGTCGGAGGGAGACGTTGGTAAAGCAGACTTCAGGAACCGGCGAGGGGGAGACGTCTTGAATTCCAATTTGTACCCCTGAGATACTACCTGCAGGATCCAGGGGTCCACTTGCGAGTGAGCCCACTGCGCGCTGAAATTCTTGAGACGGGCCCCCACCGTGCCTGAGTCCGCTTGTAAGGCCCCAGCGTCATGCTGAGGACTTGGCAGAAGCGGGGGAGGGCTTCTGTTCCTGGGAAGAGGCTGCCTGCTGCAGTCTTTTTCCCCTTCCTCTGCCCCGGGGCAGATATGAGTGGCCTTTTGCCCGCTTGCCCTTATGGGGACGAAAGGACTGAGCCTGAAAAGACGGTGTCTTTTTCTGCTGAGAGGTGACCTGGGGTAAAAAGGTGGATTTCCCAGCCGTTGCCGTGGCCACCAGGTCCGATAGACCGACCCCAAATAACTCCTCCCCTTTATACGGCAATACTTCCATATGCCGTTTGGAATCCGCATCCCCTGACCACTGTCGCGTCCATAACCCTCTTCTGGCAGAAATGGACAGCGCACTTACTCGATGCCAGAGTGCAAATATCCCTCTGTGCATCTCGCATATATAGAAATGCATCCTTTAAATGCTCTATAGTCAATAATATACTGTCCCTGTCCAGGGTATCAATATTTTCAGTCAGGGAATCCGACCAAGCCACCCCAGCACTGCACATCCAGGCTGAGGCGATTGCTGGTCGCAGTATAATACCAGTATGTGTGTATATACTTTTTAGGATATTTTCCAGCTTCCTATCAGCTGGTTCCTTGAGGGCGGCCGTATCAGGAGACGGTAACGCCACTTGTTTTGATAAGCGTGTGAGCGCCTTATCTACCCTAGGGGGTGTTTCCCAACGCGCCCTAACCTCTGGCGGGAAAGGGTATAATGCCAATAATTTTTTAGAAATTAGCAGTTTTTTATCGGGGGAAACCCACGCTTCATCACACACCTCATTTAATTAATCTGATTCAGGAAAAACTACGGGTAGTTTTTTCACACCCCACATAATACCCTTTTTTGTGGTACTTGTAGTATCAGAAATGTTCAAAACCTCCTTCATTGCCGTGATCATGTAACGTGTGGCCCTACTGGAAAATACGTTTGTTTCCTCACCGTCGACACTGGAGTCAGTGTCCGTGTCTGGGTCTGTGTCGACCATCTGAGGTAACGGGCACTTTAGAGCCCCTGACGGTGTTTGAGACGCCTGTACAGGTAATAACTGATTTGCCGGCTGTCTCATGTCGTCAACAGTCTTTTGTAAAGTGCTGACACTATCACGTAATTCCTTCCATAAGACCATCCAGTCAGGTGTCGACTCCCTAGGGGGTGACATCACTATTACAGGCAATTGCTCTGCCTCCATACCATTTTCCTCCTCATACATGTCGACACAACGTACCGACACACAGCACACACACAGGGAATGCTCTGATAGAGGACAGGACCCCACTAGCCCTTTGGGGAGACAGAGGGAGAGTTTGCCAGCACACACCAGAGCGCTATATATATACAGGGATAACCTTGTATAAGTGTTTTTCCCTTATATAGCTGCTGTATAGATTTATCTGCCAAATTAGTGCCCCCCTCTCTTGTTTTACCCTGTTTCTGTAGTGCAGGACTGCAGGGGAGAGTCAGGGAGCTTCCCTCCAACGGAGCTGTGAGGAAAAATGGCGCCAGTGTGCTGAGGAGATAGGCTCCGCCCCCTTCTCGGCGGCCTTTCTCCCGCTTTTTTAAGGAAAAATTGGCAGGGGTTAAATGCATCCATATAGCCCAGGAGCTATATGTGATGTATTTTTTTTGCCATATAAGGTGTTTTTATTGCGTCTCAGGGCCCCCCCCCCAGCGCCCTGCACCCTCAGTGACCGGAGTGTAAAGTGTGCTGAGAGCAATGGCGCACAGCTGCGGTGCTGTGCGCTACCTTATTGAAGACAGGACGTCTT
The DNA here is from genome assembly GCF_028390025.1 of Pseudophryne corroboree. Taxonomy (NCBI): domain Eukaryota; kingdom Metazoa; phylum Chordata; class Amphibia; order Anura; family Myobatrachidae; genus Pseudophryne; species Pseudophryne corroboree. The sequence continues at coordinate 499,794,890 of NC_086447.1, forward strand.
CTGCCGCCGATTTTCCGGACCTCTTCAGTCTTCTGGCTCTGTAAGGGGGCCGGCGGCGCGGCTCTGGGACCCATCCATGGCTGGGCCTGTGATCGTCCCTCTGGAGCTAATGTCCAGTAGCCTAAGAAGCCCAATCCACTCTGCACGCAGGTGAGTTCGCTTCTTCTCCCCTTAGTCCCTCGGTGCAGTGAACCTGTTGCCAGCAGGATTCACTGAAAATAAAAAACCTGTACTTAAACTTTTTTACTAAGCAGCTCAGGAGAGCCACCTAGTGAGCACCCTTCTCGTTCGGGCACAAAAATCTAACTGAGGCTTGGAGGAGGGTCATAGGGGGAGGAGTAAGTGCACACCAGGTAGTCCTAAAGCTTTTACTTTTGTGCCCAGTCTCCTGCGGAGCCGCTATTCCCCATGGTCCTTTCGGAGTCCCCAGCATCCACTAGGACGTCAGAGAAATCAAGTTACACACAGAGGTGGGTGATAAGAAAGGGTCTTTAGAAAATGAGTTTTTACTTACAAACTGAAGGAATTTGATAAGGACACCTTGTCCTTAAGCATACATTAATTACTAGGATCATGACATAGCTAAAAATTAAATCTCCCGTAAAGGCATGAGAAAATGCACAGCGCACTCCATTATATTGGGCAACTGTGCAAAGGTAAAAATAAATGATTGCATGCAAAGCCAGTGGTCCTGGCTTTGTGTGGTTTATCTAATGGGGATGTGGTTTAAATATGTAAAGTAATATGAAAAATCATTATGGCTAACTAAAATCAAATAGATACTATATACTTTGTTTTGCATTCTTTCTTCTGAACAAATAAATTTGACATCAACTCCTGAAGATTTCTATCTTATTCTGCTCCATCTCCATCAGAAGTGGTTCCTGCCTCACAATTCTGCCCCTGAGGACATCACTCTCCAACCCAATCTGCCCCATCTATATGATGAAATCACTCTTTCCACCATTCTGCCCCGTCCTTCTGATGACTTCCGTATCCTATTCTGACCTGTCTCTCTTTTCCTCTACCCTTTTTAGTCCCTTGCGATTCCTCTGTCCAATTGCCACATCCTGCTCCCCCTTCCTAATGAATTCTCTTGTTTCCTCCACCTTTCCTAACTCTGACTGTGTTCACCCCTTTTGTCACCCTGCCTATATTTTCTCCCTGCCTCCCCCATACTGTACCCTCTTTCTGACTCCACCTGAACTAACCTCTCTACGAGATGATCTCTTCTTATGTGTCAATAGTGCCCTCTACCAGGTGACTTCTTTCTGTGGCCAAAATTGCCATCACTTCTAGATGACACCTTTGTTTTGTGCCCATAGCATGAGAGGCAGGAGCTGGGGACCGGGAAGGAGGAACAGCACGGAGAATAGGAGGTGGGGCAAAGGAGGTAAGCAGAGCATAGGAGCCGGGAAGGTGGGTTAGGAATCAGAAGAATAGAGAACAGGTGGAACAAAGCACAGAGAAGGCCAGCCACACTGCTGCAGTGGCTGGATGGGTGACAACCGCCGCACAATGCAGAGAGGGACGTGGCTGGCTGCTAGCACAGGATCTCAAGGGCCCCATACACTTATGCGACATGTCCGACCGTCATGTCGCAGGCGATCACCCCAGCAGCCTCCCGGGCAGCAGGATCGCCCAAGATACATACGTCCTTTTGCATACGATGTATGATCCCAGCCATGCCTGCGGGGTCGGAAATGATCGCTAGTGCAGCACGGTCAATCTGGAGGATCCGATCCAATGCTCATGGGAACGCCCCAAAATTGGATGAAATCGGCCATTATCGTTCTAGTGTATAGTGTATGGGGCCCTATATACTTTTCATCAATCTGCTGCATATTTTCAAAGTATTCTTTAAACTTATTGCAAATGTTTGGGGAGAATTATGTAATGCTGGTAGAAGACAAAAGGGAATTATTCTCTATATATTCACTAGTTACCAGCCCGTCAAAATGACAGAACAACATAACAGTAATGTCAGAGCTAAACACTTGAATTCCCCCCATAGAAGTGAGGCACATTGTTAGCCTTTTATCATATAGGATGTCTACAGTCTTCATTTTATTTTTTAACTCTAATATAAAATAATATGTTGCATGTTATGTATAGATGACTAATGTATCAGCTCTGTACTAGTTACTTATTCTTAAGCTTTGAAGTAGCATTTCGTTAGATATGGGGCGTTTACATGGAAAAACGACACGCTGGAAACTAGAATCATCATCTTGTAACAGGTGCATCTCTGCAGGAGGCGAGGGAAGTAAAACAAAGGTCGTGTGGAAGACTTTTTCATGTACATGTTCTCATTAACAAACAGCGTGACCTTTAGATAATCTTTCTACTTTCTCTGTGTTTATGTTATCAAAGGAAGACACTATAAAGGAGAGATAAAAGAGCACTTCACATTTTTACTTTCATTATTTTTACTTGAATTCTGTTTTGATTCATCATGCCGATAGCATTTATAGCAGCTTGTCATTTATTTAAAGCAAATAATAAATCAGGGGCAGAATATTACTTTGACCATGGCATTCTGTAAAACACATATCATTTATTAAATATGAGCAATCATTGCATTATAATGTTCTCAGATATCACATGACAGCCATTATTGGCACAGGTTCATGATCAAGATTAAAGTCAGAGGTGACATTCAGGGACAGTATCCAGTCTGAAACTCAGCCAGTACTTCATCTGCTACTATATAGAAATGAGTTGGGGATTGGTGTAAATCCTATTGGTGACCACTGCTAGTGGCCTGATTTAGTGCTGGAAACAAATCCACATAAAAAAATGTTTTATAGAAATGTGGCTGCAGCAGCATCTTCCAGGTCCTGGTGGTCATGTCACCGTCACTTCCGGGTCAGAGCTTCAGTCCTCCAGCGTTCAGGTATGAACCCTCCATTTAGTGCCTACCATATGCCCCTCCTGTGCAGCCTAACTCTAATCTCCCCCGCATCCTAACCTTCCCACCACAGCCTAACCCTTACCTTCCCAAGTGCAGCCTAGTCCTAAAGTCGACATTCTAACAATGACGACTTCTCATCTGTCAAAATTCTGAGAATGTTAACATGTTGCCTGTCTACATTCTAACAATGTTGACATTATAATACTGTGGTGTCAACATTATGCATGTCAACATTGTTATTGTCAACCTTTTGGCTGCATCGCCTTGTGACTACTTTACATTTTGAGAGGCAGAGGGAGGCTGTACACATGTAGGCTCAGTACAGTGACCCACAGAATGGCATATCATTTTCACTTTCATGAATATTTAAGATACAGCTTTTAGTAAATGTATCTTTGCACTTCCCTTAGCAAATTTCAGAGTTGATGATGAGTACGGCCTTCTATATGCTAGATCTAACAATACATGCAGAAGTGTACATTTTTACCTACTTTACAGAAATGAAGGAATAATGAATAGACCCCTGAGACTTTATGGAGCAGTGATAACTACCCCGCTTCCTCCTATTTAAGCAGAGGGATACCACAGAGAAATTACTCTTACGGGGCAGGATGCACCAAGGTTTAAAATTCAGCCAAACCTTTGAAAATGCCAAATTCAGAGGTTTGCCCACATATGCAACAAGCCCCAGAATGTGATAGATTCCAGGGCTTGGATGCAATAGGCAATGCCATCTTTGGATGGCATTGTCCTATATAAGCCTATGGGCTTCTATTACGTTTCCTCACTGCGAGGTATCCAATGGGATCCATCCCAGCACCCCCTGGAGCGCGTCAGACCACGCATGCGCAGATAGGACGCCAGGTCATAAATCTGGAAGTCCTATCATCTCAATGAGCATCTCTTACCAAAAGAGCTGTGCTTTGGGATTTTCTTAGCATTAATAAAAACTGGTGTGCTTGCAAAGAGTGTCAGGATGCATCGCAAGAAAGATGCAATGCTGATGCATCCCACCCATGGTCTCTCTGTTTTCATGAGTTATCATCATGTCCTCATAGCTTCCTACGGGAACTTTAATGTAAGTGCAATTTATTAAGCAGCAGAAGTCTAAGCTTACCAACTCTAGATACCACCACACTATAATGAGTTACCTATACCCTTCAATGGGGGATCTGCAAAGCTGGAAAGAATATGTTGGTTTTCCCCCTAGTCAGGTGACAACACTGCTGGCTGTGCATGCGCATGTTACCTGTACTCCTCAATGACAACATTACACTGCCAGAGAGATGGAGAATAGCGCTGGATAGGAGCCCTTGATTAATACATAAAGGGCACACTATGTTCTACACCAATGATAACTAAACTCCTATAAGCTAAGCAGGAAGGGACAAAATGTATTTGTTTGCCACAATGGGGCCTATTTGTCACTGAATATTTTCAAATAGTAAGGATCCCCCAAATGTATAAAGGAGGGGCCACAACAGAGATCTCCAATATCTGCTGCTGTTCTTTCATTTTTGACAGCAGTTGCAGTACTTATAGGTTTCTGTAGAGACAGCAAAGCTGTCAGATGTACCAAGCTCAGAATGCGGTGTTTGGCCCCGGCAGCTTAATGCCATCTTTTTGGGTAGAGCTGTGCCTTTGTAGCCTATGGGCTATAGATGGCAGAAGACACAGATCCCCCCGACTTCTGAAGTAGTAGTAAAATGATTGCTTTTGCAATGAATTCACTTCTTTACACATCACAGGGATGGGCTCCTTTCAGAGCCCCTGTCCCTGAAAGCAGTTTTTAGTATATTCGGGGGAATTTTTAATTATTATTGCTGTGAATAGCGGTGATAAGAAATTCTAATTATCTGGTCTAAAACCTACTTACCTAATTTATAGGAGAAGCCTGGAGAGGAGACTCTAAAGGCAACTTCGTGGGACAGGGATATCATATCATTGGGCTCCATCCCCATATTAGGAAAATGCCAGTATTTGCGGGTCAGCTAAATGTCACAATTTTGTGTCATTTTGCCCTGTCCCAACAAAATAAAACTGCAATTCCCAGTGTTTTCTCCACATCCCTGTGGAAGCAGGAGATCTGGAGATCTCTTCCGGGGGTGCAGGGGACTACCCAAAATATCTGTTGCAACTTTCAGGAGAGCAGGTAAGTACAATCTAAAACTGGATAATTAGTATATATGCCCCTATACCACAAAAAATTCCATTCTGAGATTTATAATTACTGAGCTATAGATACGGATCCTACAACATGATCACTTAGGGCAGGCATTCCCAACCACGGTCCTCAAGGCACACCAACAGTGCAGGTTTTAGTGATATCCAGGCTGCAGCACAGATGGTTAAATCAAAATAACTGAGCTACTAATTAAGTCACCTGTGCTGAAGCCTGGATATCACTAAAACCTGCACTGTTAGTGTGCCTTGAGGACCGTGGTTGGGAATGCCTGACTTAGGGGGTAATTCCAAGTTGATCGCAGCAGGAAATTTTGTTAGCAGTTGGGCAAAACCGTGTGCACTGCAGGGGAGGCAGATATAACATGTGCAGAGAGAGTTAGATTTGGGTGTGGTGTGTTCAATCTGCAATCTAAATTGCAGTGTAAAAATAAAGCAGCCAGTATTTACCCTGCACAGAAACAAAATAACCCACCCAAATCTAACTCTCTCTGCACATGTTATATCCGCCTCCCCTGCAGTGCACATGGTTTTGCCCAACTGCTAAAAAAATTTCCTGCTGCGATCAACTCGGAATTACCCCCTTAGTCCTGTTATAAAATGCTTTTCTCCTTAACTTCCTACACACCTTAAAGCTACCTGGGATTCATTGACTGATGTACTAAATACCTTACGCCTCCATAAATTATTTCAACCCAGGTAACAGTAACAAGCAAATAAGAAGGAAGCACTGAACATATATTTTGTAGACAGTGGAAGGGGAGTTATTAGAGATTAACAAATTACATAGAATTTATTATTGCCCTAGGACATTTACGTATCAGATTTTTTGCAGTCCATAATTTATAGGTGTCTGACTGAATGTATTTCTACTCTTCTCTTTTTTTTTTATTTTAAAGAAAATGGAATACACTGTTTTACCTTGAAATATTATATTGATTTCTTGCGAGGTAAGTCTATAAAACATTGCAAATGGCTATGGCTCGGTGTAATCCATTTCTTTAAAGTATTGCCAGGTAAGAATTGATGCTAACTGCACTTTGCAAGTTGTTGGTGTGCACTTACAAGTAAACAGGAAAACTAATGTGCTGATGGTTAAATCACCACTGCTGTACATTATATTGGCTAAATCACTTCTCAGGCAATTTAAAGACTGCTTTTTAGTCTAATCACCCGACTCTGATGGACTCTGCTGAAAACGCAATTTGGGGTTTAACTGTTTCCTGTCACAGCCCTGGTTATTTCCATGTAACAAATGCCAAAATGCAAAGTTCATTCACTAAGATAAGAAATGATAATGCAGAAGAGTCAGTTTGTCTGGAACAGTAGTTCTCAACTCCATCCCTCAAGTATCACCCACCGATTACTGACCCAGCAAAATAGATTAACTCACATGTGCATGATTAATGAAATCCGCAAAACATGACCTGTTCAGTGGCAAACGCAGGATTTCAGGAGGGGGGTTTCCAAATGAAGTCCACAATCTCCCACTCTGCGGAACATTAGAGCAAGTGCGAGAGTCTGGGGGAGCAGAAGCAGCGGGAGGTCAGCCAACGGTGCATGCACAGAAGGCTGACTTATAGACTGTAGAGGGGGGCCGCCTGGAGAAGAGAGCGTTGCTGGAGCCCAGGACCCCGCATTGCTTCACCAGAAGGGTGAGTATACATGAATTGCTACTTGTAACAGCTATATATCGCATCGAACCGATGCAATGTATAGTGATAAGTATCAATTCATTTTTTATTTTATGAATAGACCCCTAAAATTACAGCAGTCGTATTCACACAATGAGGGCAGTCATTTCATGTGCTGATCCAATATTCATGGGGATGCACCTTATTACTTCACTAAAAACAACTGGGCCGGATTCAGAGATTAAGGTAAATTCGACATTTCTACAAATCTCAGATGTTTTTAGAGCTGCACCAAGCATGTGCAGATCTGGTCCTGGGACATCTCTTGCAGTGCCACAATCTGCAGCATTATTAACACACAATAATGCCCCTTACAGCACATTATGCCACACACAATAATGCCCTTTACATTATGCTACACACAATAATGCCCTTTACAGCACATTATGCCACACACAATAATGCCCTTTACATTATGCTACACACAATAATGCCCTTTACAGCACATTATGCCACACACAATAATGCCCCTTACAGCACATTATGCCACACACAATAATGCCCTTTACATTATGCTACACACAATAATGCCCTTTACAGCACATTATGCCACACACAATAATGCCCCTTACAGCACATTATGCCACACACAATAATGCCCCTTACAGCACATTATGCCACACACAATAATGCCCCTTACATCACATTATGCCACACACAATAATGCCCCTTACAGCACATTATGCCACACACAATAATGCCCCTTACAGCACATTATGCCACACAATAATGCCCCTTACAGCACATTATGCCACACACAATAATGCCCCTTACAGCACATTATGCCACACACAATAATGCCCCTTACAGCACATTATGCCACACACAATAATGCCCCTTACAGCACATTATGCCACACACAATAATGCCCCCTACAACCATCACAGAGGGGAAGACGAATTATCGGGTGTACATAAATCACAGATGTGGGATGTGCATAAATCACAGAGTCATACTGCAGAACTGCTTTAGCTGGGCTTCTGGGGGCCATGGGGCCATGGGACTTGCTTGTAATTAGGACACTGTGGAAGTCTGTCCTGAGCTGGAGGCACCTGCAAAAGGGGATTACAACAGGGGAAGCTCAGGCCCAGGTAAGCCTCACAGCACCTACAGCCCCACTGGACATTCCACAGAGACCCACACTCTGAGTCCTCCATCGATAGTAAAGTCACACACTGTGCCCCCGGACTGGTCCCAGTGCTCCCTGCTGTTACCTGACTCTCCTCGTGGGCAGACGTTGCTGTGACGCGGTTGGTCCGTGCTGCCTGGGTAACGGTCTCCATGTGACCTGTGCTTGCACGCTCCCATGCACAGCTCTGCAATCACAGTTCATGCAGTGGTGGAGGTGGCAGTGGAAGTGTGGAGTGGGTCACTTCCAGGTGGCCACCCGTGGGTCTGACTGGGCTCCTCATGCAGTTGTACGGTTTTAAAACCCCCTCCCAGAAAAGTCCCTGGTGACAAAGCCAGTGGCTGTGTCCTTGGATGGAGCTTCACTGGCCTCAGCAGAGTGATTTTGTGAGACATACTAAGTAATTTAGCGGTTACTCACATGTCCAATGTTCATCTGATTCAGATGCAGCCACTTCTTATGCTAATGAAGCTTGAGTGATGGTCTGCAGTGAACCAGCATGTGCTCAATTTGATAGGCAATGGTGCTTACAGGGACGGCCTTATGTATGAGTATATGGGTATACAGTATAGCACAGTGTAGTCACATTTTAGAATATGAGAAAATACTGGGCTCGAAGTCTATGTACTTCTATGGAGAATGGAAAGGGTATATTTGATGCAGTATTATTTTACTTTCACAGAAACATTTTTCCATAAAGTTTTTAAAACCTTTAATATTTTACCACAAACTACAGGCAAAAAAAGCAAGTTGGGATTCAAGAAAAAAACAGTCACTGTTCTCACAATACACTATTGCATTATGCATGACTTTGCAGAGCGTTTTACATTCTGACATCCGAAACTTGAAAAATCCCATCTCCTGCATATATTGTTATGGAGATGGCAGGCCATGATACCTGAGGCAACTATCTCAGGCAGCAAGATTTCAGGCGGCAGAGTTAAGTGAATTAAATGAATAATATCAATTTACTTGATTAAATAATCTAACTTAGTGGTACTGATTTTGTTCATCTAATAATTGTCAAAAACGACGTATACATAATTCTCATCTAAATTCCACACAACTCCTGTACAGATATTTATGGTGGTTGTGTGAGTGATGAGATCAATGGAAATCAGGAAATCAACAGACTGTCTAGGCCCACCCATGACAACAAGTTGTTTTGCAGATTGCCCTTGGTACAGACATGTGAGATAATTGCTAAACTGAGAACGCACATTTATCCTACACACCCATGCCTCCCAACACTGTTGCTTGCAGCAGTGGGATGGACAGTTGTGGCCCTGGCACACTGGGGGCATGGTTATACATTCAGTGGGCATAATCATGTTAGCATAAGCATTTTTAATGAAAAATGCACACTGTGAGATACCTGCCTCTACAGCACACAGCCATACACCAAACTCCAAGCCCCCCACAGATTGTGACTGTCCCACCAAAAGTGAACAGGTGGAAGGTATACATTAGTAGCTTATCTTTGCCAGTACTTACAACTGGGGAGGGTTAGAACTGCTGGAGGAGGGATCCAATGCAAGTCTACAAATGATAGCCTGCTTCTAAATGGAAGATCACCATGCCATGCCATTCTTTTCTGCATGTATGCTAGATCCTTCAGCACTCAGAGCATATTAGAGTAGTGTTATGCACACCAGTGCCAGCAGGAATGTACTGGTGTCTGAACGGTGAGGGATGCAAAACCAATGAACTCACAGACAGACTGGGGAATATGACATTACATACACAGAAGGTGATAGGGTAACAAAATAAACACAAAGTGAACAGAGAAGCCCAAAGGCTAAGAAACTGGGTGTCTCCCTAGTATTAGGAATGCTCAGATGGAAAGAAGCGAGATGTAGTGATTTAATACGTAGAGAACCCGAAATGCTGTTGCTAAGGGCAACAGCAAAACCCTAAAGGGTTACCAACGGGTGTGGCAGTAAACTCCTTGGTCAGAGATGGAATAATAGACACAAGGAGAGTCTCCACAATCCTAGTCCTCACTTGCAGTGCACTGGTTCAGCTTACTGCCAATAAACTGACACCTGAACACCTTGCACAGTGAGAAAGGATTTTGGCAGGCAAGTCTGAGAATACAGCCGCAAACTTGCTAGGTTCACAGAGTAGCAAAAGAACCCCAGCAGGTTAAACGACTGACTCCAGTCTTACTGCTAGGTCTGGATTGGCAGAGTGTAATACCAAATCCCAAGGCCTATTTGCAGTAAGCAACAAACAAATACAAAGTTTACACAGTACTAGCTAGCTTTCAGGAACTGACTAACCAACAAAGATTCAGCAGCATCTGCCTAACCTGAGAAGAGGGTTTATATAGCAGGTGCTGTCCACGCCCCACTCAGACCTCACAGACTGTGAGCACAAAAACCAGCACCGGATCCCCTGCCGTGCACAGAGCCTGTAACCACTGCACAGCAAAAGACCCGAACCGGAGTATCAGATACGCTCAGGTTACTCCGCTAGCACTTGTCTCCCGGTTGCCATGACGACGTGGCAGCACAGAGCAGGAGACCCTAACAGTACCCCCCCCTCTGACGAGGGGTCAAAGAACCCCTACCACCGGGTTTATCGGGGAACTGCGAGAAGAAAGAGCGTAACAGTCTGGGGGCATGAAGATCACAACTGCGCACCCACGACCGCTCCTCCGGGCCATACCCCTTCCAGTGCACCAAAAATGACAGCCGACCCCGAACCATCTTGGAGTCAAGAATCCTTTCAACAACAAACTCCCTCTGGCCACGTATCAGAAGAGGGGAAGGTCTTCCACTGGAAGAAGGATTACTAATCGCCCGTTTTAAAAGGGAACAATGAAATGTTTTATTGATACCCAAAGAACGGGGTAGATCTAACTAAAATGCCACTGGATTGATAACCCTAGTGATCTTATAAGGACGGATGAACCGGGGGCCTAACTTATGAGATGGCTGTCTCAACTTCAAATTCTTGGTAGACAACCAGATGAAGTCTCCTAATTTGAAGCTGCAGGGTCTTTTCCGCTTATCAAAAACCCTTTTGGTCACTAATGACACAGACACAAGGGCTTTCTTCACTTTCCTCCAAATACCTCTAAGGACCGAAACCACAGAGGAACCACCAGGCGTAAAGTCCAGGGGGTCAAAAGAATTGGCCTTAGGATGATGCCCATACACACAAAGGAAGGGAGAGATCCCTGTAGCAGAGTGAGCCGCGTTGTTATAGGCAAACTCTGCCATGGACAGATGAGCCACCCAGTCAGTCTGACACTTGGAGACATAACACCTGAGGAACTGCTCCAAGGACTGGTTCACCCTTTCAGTCTGCCCATTAGACTGCGGATGGTAGCCTGACGACAAGCTGACAGAAATCTGGAGATCAGAACAAAATGCCCTCCAGAATTTGGCCACAAACTGGGATCCGCGGTCAGAGACCACATCAAGTGGCAACCCGTGGAGGCGCACAACATGCAGCATAAATAATTCAGACAGGCGTCTGGCCGATGGCAGCCCAACCAATGGAACGAAGTGCGCCATCTTCGAAAACCTGTCAACGACAACCCAGATGGCTGTCATCCCCGAGGATTTGGGCAAGTCCACCACAAAATCCATTGAAATGTGAGTCCATGGCTTAGATGGAATAGAGAGTGGATGTAATGGGCCAACAGGAACCCCTCTAGGAGTCTTATTTCGGGCACAGATGTCACATACCCGAACCCACTGATCCACATCCCTAGCCACCGAGGGCCACCACACCGCCCTAGATAGCAACTCCCGAGTTCTGGCAATACCCGGGTGACCTGCCGACTTCTTGGCATGGAATTCCAGGAACACTCGCTGTCTTAACCTAGGAGGCACAAACAAAAGACCTACCGGAAGGTCTGGAGGAGCCTGCTCCTGTGCTCTAAGGACTAATGACAAGAGGTCCTGGGTAATGCCCACTTTAATACATGATGGGGACACAATGGTCAATGGCTCCTCGGTGGTCTCCTGGATTGGAGCAAAACTCTGCGAGAGCGCATCAGCCTTGATGTTTTTTGACCCAGGGCGATATGTTATCAAAAAATTAAAGCGAGCAAAAAACAAAGCCCATCGTGCCTGCCTGGCATTGAGGCGCTTCGCTGACTCTAAATATGCCAAATTCTTATGGTCGGTGAGAATTGAGACCACAAACTTAGCCCCCTCAAGCCAGTGTCTCCACTCCTCGAGTGCATCCTTAATAGCCAACAATTCCCGGTTACCCACGTCATAATTCATCTCGGCAGGCGAAAATTTACGGGAAAAGTAAGCACAGGGATGACGGCGATTATCAGACACCCCCATCTGAGAGAGCACTGCCCCAATACCCATCTCAGAGGCATCCACCTCCACCACAAAAGGACGCTCTGGATCTGGGTGTCGCAGCACCTTGGCCGAGACAAATGCCCTTTTGAGACGGGCAAAAGCCGCTTTGGCCTCACAAGACCAGTGAGCAACATCCGCCCCTTTCTTAGTGAGTGCCACCAAGGGCGCCACTATAGATGTAAATCCAGCGATAAATCGTCTATAAAAATTCGCAAAGCCCAGAAAACGCTGAAGCGCCTTCAAACTAGTGGGCTGCACCCAATCCAGGACTGCCTGTACCTTGGAACCCTCCATTTGGAAACCTTCTGGGGAGATAATATATCCTAGAAATGCGATTTGCTGAACTTCAAATTCGCACTTCTCCAGCTTCGCCCCAAGCCGGTGGTCTCTGAGTTTCTGGAGGACTAAGCGTACATGCTTCCGATGTTCCTCCAGGGAATGGGAGAAGATTAGGATGTCATCTAAGTATACAACTAAGAATCTATCCAAATATTCCCTGAGCACATCATTCATGAAGTCCTGGAAGACTGCCGCGGCATTACAGAGCCCAAAAGGCATCACCAAATATTCATAATGCCTTGAGTGGGTATTAAAGGCAGTCTTCTCTTCATCCCCCTCTCTTATTCGGATTAGATTGTACGCACCTTGTAGGTCAGTCTTAGAAAAAATGGTGGCAGTACGAAGCTGGTCAAACAAGACCGAAATGAGAGGCAGTGGGTATGAGTTTTTAATCGTGATACGGTTCAATTCCCTGAAGTCGATGCAGGGTCGCAAAGAACCGTCCTTTTTACCCACGAAGAAGAACCCCGACCCAACTGGAGACTGTGAAGGTCTGATAAATCCCTTAGCCAAGTTCTCCTGAATGTACTCTGCCATAGCCTGAGTCTCAGGACGTGACAGGGAGTACAACCTGCTCTTGGGAAGCTTAGCATTCGGCAACAAATCAATGGCACAGTCATAGGGGCGATGGGGAGGTAGTACCTCTGCAACTCTTTTGGAGAACACGTCCGCAAAATCTGCATAACATCCTGGCAATCCTGGCAAACTTAGCTGCGAAAGCCTGACTGGAAGGCTCAAGCAACTCCTGAAACAATCAGTACCCCAACTAAGAATCTCCCCAGAGACCCAGTCAAATTGAGGATTGTGGGCCCTTAACCAGGGTAACCCCAACACCAATGGGGCAAAAGTACAGACAGTCACATAAAAGGACAATTGTTTAGAGTGTGTGGCTCCAATAAACAAAGAAATCTGGCTAGTGCAAGAGGTAATTTTACCTTGGGATAATGGTTCCCCGTTTAACCCACAAATCTCAATTTCCGATGCCAAGGGTACTAAGGGAACAGAGTGTTTCAGGGCGAATTGGCGGTCCATAAAAACCCCGTCGGCCCCACTGTCCACAAAGGCCTCAGTCTTGACAGTTTGACCGAGGATCTTCAAGGTCACCGGAATGATAAAAGTCTTCTTGGGAAATTCCGACTTCTGACCTGACAGGATATTTCCCATCACCCTCAGGCCCTGAAGTTTTCCGGCTTTTCTGGGCATGATACTACCACATGACCTTTATTCCCACAGTACAAACATAACCCCTGCTGTCTCCTCCGCGTCTTCTCACGCGAGGAGAGGCGGGTAGCCCCAATCTGCATAGGCTCCTCGGAAAATTCCTCAGAGTCTGAGGTTCCCTTGGGAAAGAAGGAAACCTCGGTCTCCCTTTCAAGCCTACGCTCTCTCAGCCGTCTATCCACCCGAATGGATAACTGCATGAGCTGATCCAAGCTATCAGGCAAGGGATATTGTACCAGTTGGTCTTTTAACTGGTTAGAAAGACCTCTTCGGTACTGGTGTCTCAGGGCTGGGTCATTCCACTGGGTATCATGGGCCAACCTCCGAAACTCCGTACAATAAACCTCAACTGGCCTTCGCCTTGCTTAAGGATCGAAATCTGAGCCTCGGCTGAGGCCGTCTTGTCAGGGTCATCATACAACATGCCCAGTGCCGTAAAAAAAGCATCAACACTTTTAAGCGACGGACAGTCAGGCTGCAACCCATATGCCCAGACCTGTGGGTCTCCTTGTAGCAAGGAAATCACTATGCCCACCCGCTGAATCTCCGACCCAGAAGACTGAGGCCTAAGCTGGAAATATAGCTTGCAGCTCTCCTTGAAACAAAAGAACTGCGAGCGATCTCCAGGAAAAACGATCCGGGAGATTTACTTTCGGCTCCTTAACCCCTGAAGGTACTGCTGCTGCGGGAGCTCCGCCAGCGGCCTGCGAGGTGTGCATTTTAATGGACAAATCATTAAATTGTCGAGTCAGGACCTGACTAACCAACAAAGATTCAGCAGCATCTGCCTAACCTGAGAAGAGGGTTTATATAGCAGGTGCTGTCCACGCCCCACTCAGACCTCACAGACTGTGAGCACAAAAACCAGCACCGGATCCCCTGCCGTGCACAGAGCCTGTAACCACTGCACAGCAAAAGACCCGAACCGGAGTATCAGCTACGCTCAGGTTACTCCGCTAGCACTTGTCTCCCGGTTGCCATGACGACGTGGCAGCACAGAGCAGGAGACCCTAACAAGTAGCTGCCTAGCATCATTGCATTTAGACACCGGTCACCAACTCAGTCTGTAGCACTCAGTCCAGCTGACCACTGTCCAGTGAGCCTTCTGTCCAACACCCATCATTAAGTGTATTGTACTTCTGACCACAGGGTACTGTCAGTGTAAACCTGAACCACCATTGTCTATACTGGAGGCATTGCCACCATTAAATGGTCCCAGACCAGTTCTGTATTCCTGTCAGTACCAGCCTGGTTCAGAAGCATTAACCGGTCTCATTTCAGTACTGTAATTCTGCCAGTTCCAACCTGATTAAGAAGCAGTAACCGGTCTCAGCCAGGTCATGTATTCCTGCCAGTACCAGCATGGTTAAGAAACACTAACTGGTCCTATTCCATTCCTGTATTACTGCCAGTAACAGCCTGGTTAAGAAGCACTAACTGGTCCCAGTCCGGACCTGTATTCCTGCCAGTACCAGCCTGGCTGAGAAACACTAATCAGTCCCAGTACGGTCCTGTAATACTGCCAGTACCAGCCTGGTTAAGAAGCACTAACCGGTCTCAGCCTGGTCCTGTATTCCTGCTAGTACCAGCCTCGTTAAGAAACACTAACCAGTCCCAGTCCAATCCTGTAATTTTACCAGCACCAGTTTGGCTAAGAAGCATTAACCGTTCAAAGTTCTGTCCTGAATTCCTGCCAGTACCAGCCCAGTTAAGTAACACTAACCGGTTCCAGTCCGGTCCTTTATACCCATCAGTATCAGTTGGCCGAAGAAACACTAACCAGTCCCAGCCCGGTCACAATGACCTCATCAGATCTACCACAGTCCAGTCACTCAGCTAGTCCAGGTCCAGCCTAGCTGCTCCTCCATTCCTTGTCTAGTTACTGTGCTTGAGTCCATACCAATCCAGTACTGATCTCTGCGTTCGGTTACAGCATTCCTGTGTGCCCAAGGACTGCAGTCCTGAGTACCCTACCTGAGTGCCATGTGTCCTCCCTAGCCTACAGTATAAGAAAGAGCTATATTTGACAATCTCGATTCCTGCATTTAAACACTGTTATCCAGGTGCTCCTGATATGACTTCGGGAACAAGTACCAACACTGCAACATGGGGTACTTTAATAGCAAACTTTCCCTCCTGAAACTGCACTCCATTTCAGTGACGTGCGGTGAGGTGAGGCAGAGCCTTTCCTGTCACACTTAGGTATATGCCAGAGTTTTAACAATATAAAGTATATGAAAATAGAAAGAATACATTAGAAATATCTTCTTTATATCATTCTAATAATTTTTATAGTCAAAACTTTAGAGTAAAAGGTCTATGACAGGTGAGGCAGCGTCTCCCTGCTTATCTTTTCCACACATCTCTGACCAAAACTCAACAAATCTCCACCAGTATATACTTCTGCACCTGTGTGTAATGCCTACATGACCTCTTGGGCTCATATATTGGGTGTATATCTGGCTCTAGTATTAGAGCCAGAGCCTCCTCAGCCATTTACCTCCCTTCTCCATTTATTACAACTCTGTTTCCTATCCTGCAACCAAGATCTTATCCATTCAACCATCTTAGAATCCAATCCTGTTTGTCTTCCAATAGTTTCTATGGCTTCATCTCATACTTTTTAGAGCTGCTCCTTTCATTAAACAACAGTATGTTACTTTACAGCACTTTCCTTAGTTGACTAGAATGACCAATCCAGCACTTGCTCACAGTCTACAAGTGCATGGTTGAGCTCCTCTTTGTGCTTAGTGGGGCAACATGATGCATAGTTATTTGTAAAGATGTAAATCTATGTTTTGTGTAGTTTAACAAATATTTAATCTCATTTATTTATTTGTGACTCAAAAAAACATCATGCATTTAACCAAGCTGTTTTATTTGTAATATGATTTATGTGGCTTGAATGCAATCCAAGGTGGAGTTTTCTATTAAAGGTTACATTTATAGTGGACCTACCTGACTGTAAAGAAAAGGGTTATTCCTTATGGATTGTGTGGTACCCTCAGTTATATTTAGGATTCTACAAAACAAAATGTGTTTTTTGCAGTTGAAGATATAACAGTGATCTGGGAAGAATGGGGTAGTGGAGTGCGCTAGAGTGCGTGGAGGAGTCAGGTTATTACAAAGGGCTTGGAGAGGTGGGGAAGAATGGGGGTAGTGGGGGTGGGGATATTACAGTGAGTTAGAGGGTGTGGAGGAACCAGGAATATGTGCTTGCTCCGGGTAATATGGCTGCAATTTACATCTCTGCATCTTGTACACCTAGTACAGGTTAGTGCAAGTGCACTGATGATGATGATGATGATGATAATGATGATGATAAGGATGATGATGATAATGATGACTGCTAGCAATCTCATTAAGATGGTTACAGCTTTGCATATCTACAAATATACACATTTTTCATTGCACTTTTATTTTGACCAATATGTGTTTTATTACCAGCCGCTAAATCAACACCTCTAAATACAACTCCTTGTAATGGCCAGATTAAAGTTAATAAACTAATGCCCATTACATATACTGAAGACTCAAACATTGTTAGTGAACTTTTCATTTCTTTAATAGTGCAAGTGATAGAAGATGGGTCAACATCACGTGTAGCACGTACAAAGCTTTACATTAGGGCAATGCCTGGAATTCTCAATGAGACATGAGATATATTACTGAAGATTCAGAAAACCATTTAGACACATATTATTACAAAGAAAAATACATGCTCCCTTTTACTTGAAATAGACAAAATGTTATTGATCCAGGTAGTTATATAATTTCACTTTCCAGCCTGCAAGGCTGAATTTGCTGTTTCTAAAATTGGGATTTGGAAAATAGTCCAACTTTAATAGGCTTTTGTCTATAACACCACGTAACTAAGTCATGCAGCATGTGAGATACCAGATGGCAGCTGGCCATCACTTACATGTATTGGGTAATTGGATAGATCCATCAAGTGCTGTTTAAATTCAGCCTTTCTTTCATTCCAGCAATGTATTTTATGCCTTATCGGCATCTTTAACCTCAATAAATGCCTCCATTTGTCCTGGAATTTGTAGATTCAAAAGGGCAATCCATTCTTTTTCCATCAGTTGAGAATTCTTGTTTGTTTTATGTATAATGGGTCTCATTAGATGTGGTTGGAGTTGCTATCGCTGCTGCTTACATAAAGGCAGCGGTGATAGCAACAATATGGTAGTGCAGCAGGAGTCATCACACACACACACACACACACACACACACACACACACACACACACACACACACACACACACACAAATATATACTATATATATATATATATATATATATATATATATACACACAGAAGGATGCAGTATATAGTGGCACTATCAGAACGTGAAGACAATGTAGAAATAGGCTGTGAAGCTCTAAGACTCCGGGGCAGTGGCGTAAGTAGAAATTTTTCTCCCCCAAGGCAAAAAATTCTCCAGCATCCCCCCCACCCCCGCCATCCGCCATAATTGGCATTAGTAAAGGGATGAACCTGCGCGCGGTTCAAAAAAAGGGCGTGGCTTTGATGTAATGGGCGTGGCTTTGCATAAAGGGGCATGGCATTGCAGAAAAAGACTACCTTATATCTCAGTTTTGCAACCTGCACGCCCAGACGTTAGCCATCACAGGAAAGAAAAATAATCCTGATTCATGCCCCTTACATTATTTGTAATTTTTCCTCCTTACAGTAATGCCCAGTATACATTATGCCACATACTGCAATGGCCCTTAGACATTATTCCACACACAATAATGCACATGACACAATATGCACACAGCATAATGCCCCCAACACATGCCACACACTGTAATGCCTGTGACACATTATGACAGGAATCGCAATGCCCGTTATACATTATGCTACACACTGCAATGCCCCTGATACATTATAGCACATACAATGGCTGTGACACATTAAGACACACACTGCAATGACCCTGAGACATTATACCACATACCACAATGCCCGTGATATAGTATACCACACACCGTAATGCCTGTGACACATACCGCAATGCCCATTATACCCTATGCCACACACCGCAACACGTTATACATTATGCCACACTGCAATGCCCCTGAGACATTATACCACATACCACAATGCCCGTGATATAGTAATGCCTGTGACACATTATGACACATACCGCAATGTCCGTGATACATTATGCCACACACCACAATGCCCATTACACATTAAGTCCTACAGTAAGGCTTCTAATTACTTTCAAATTACCTGCTCGTTGCCAGGGGTTTCATGCACTGGGTGTCATGCTCGTTGCCAGGGGTTTCATGCACTGGGTGTCATGCTCGTTGCCAGGGGTTTCATGCACTGGGTGTCATGCTCGTTGCTAGGAGGTAATGCTTGTTGCTAGGGCTGTGCTCCCAGTGCCACATATGCCACCAGTGCCAGATATTCCCCCACAGTGCCAGGTACACACATGCCCTCAATGCCAAATATGCCCCCCCAAGTGCCAGGTACACATATACCCCCCAGTGTCACATATGCCCCCTCAGTGCCACATATGCCCCCCCAAGTGCCAAATATGCTCCTCCTCCCCCAGTGCAAAACATGCTCCCCCAGTGTCAGGTACTGCTCCCCCCCCGCTGTTTTGTGAAGGAGGGACACGGAGGGCACAGCGCGCGCCTCTCCTGTGTCCCTCCTGCGTCTCCAGTGTGTCTGTTAAATTAAGTGCCGGTTCGTGAGCCAATCAGAGCTCACGAACGGGCACTTCATTCAATAGACACGCCAGAGACACAGGAGGGACACAGGAGAGGCGCGCGCTGTGCCCTCCGTGTCCCTCCTTCGCAGCAGTGGCTAGGGAAGGAGGGAGACAGCAGACTGACATGCGACGGCTCGTCCGCATGTCAATCTGCGCTAAATCAGTGGCGGCGCTCCCCACAGTCCTGCGCCTCCAAACCACCGCGAGGGCTGCGGGGGCAGTAGTTAGGCCACTGCTCCGGGGGCTACATTTTGGGTATCATATCACTGCTGCATTCTAGAAATGCTAAAATCTGGTTGCTGTGGGGAACATCTCCACTTGTCTGCTTTAGGAGCTATAGTAAAAACCCCTCTGACTTACTGATGGCAACAAGAGGTGCTGGAGCCTCATTCGGCCCTTCATACCTTCAGTAGTAGCCCTCAGCATCTTCCTATTATATTGTCAAATTTCTTATACTGTAGCTTTTAATGTTTGCTTTTTCATTGATTTACTGTATTAATTCAACTTGCGACTGAAATGAAGAGTAATGTGTAGCCATTTTGAATGTTACAGCTCTGCAAAAAGTGATCTATGCATTTCAATTGGTATAATAATCTTTACAAAAACTTAACAGAACCATATTGTACCTTTAACCACAGCACATTTTCTGTTGAGCTACAGAAAATTATTTAAATGCAATATAAGATACATGTATACAGTATGTTTTCCTATCCTGACTATTGATACATCATATGGCAGCCTTCCACATGCATTGATTTTTAGAGAAGAAATAATACATTTCTGCATCCAGAAACTGAGCTGAGAAACCCTGTTTGTCTAGATCAAATTGCTCTTATTTTTCTAAGCATTTTTTCTTTGCTTGGACTAAATGTCAAAACAAGGCTGCAAAACCAATTAGGCAGAAAGCAAACAAGATTAAAGTTGCTCCTTGAATTATGTATCGTTGTGCTCTGTTTCAAGTCTTAAAATAAGTACTTCCTGTGCCATGCAGTAACTCTGTTAGCTAGGCAGTTATTTGTTTTTCTGTACTGGAAACCTAATTGTGTCTCTAAATGTGAAATGTTGTGCAACGCCTGGGACCTTTGGGCTGTGTTGACATGGTATATTCTGTTACTAAAAATATAAATAAAAAATCAAATACAATCAACCTGTTTGTTCTACATAGCGCTCTCACATTAAGTATTAGACAGCACCCTTGTAAAGTTACAATTTTGTTTAGCACAGAGTACTTTATTTAAGAAGCTGTGGCTTTCATAAATTCCTGATACCCGTAGGTTAGAGTTGGTTGCTGCTCCTGCTTTTCTATCAACTGATCGTGATCCATATTTACTGACAGCGATTATATTATTGACGAGTAGCACGGAATCTACTGAGCGTTAATGAACAATTAAGTTACCCAGCAGGTGGCCTGAGCACACGGGATGGGGTGTAATTTTACTTTGCATGCAGCACCTGACACACTGACAAGGTCTAGTGATTATAAATGAAAAAAAAAGTATATAAAACTTTAGGACTCATTAGCCACAATGGAACAACGCTTAGGGAACCCCAGAGAACCATTCCCCCAGCCCCCCAGAAAAAAGTAGGACACTCACCCAGGTCACCAGTGGACTGTCCAGGAACTGCTCCATGAGCTAGGAGATGGTTATAGCGATGCTGTCCGATGCCTAATTTCTCTATGGCTAGGGCCAGCTCTGCGTAAAAGGTAATTTTATGATAATGGCTATTTATTATTTCCTAACTCAGGAGTTCCCAGTCATGTCCCTCAAGTTACAATAAGTGGAGAATTCAGTTGGGTGTAAGGTTTTCTCCACAAAAAAACTTGCACCGGTCGCGCAATTTTGGATTGACATGGGTATGTGCGCTCCCAATACTTGTGGTGACCAATTTTCAAAAAGCGGTCACTCTGTTTTCAGCTCTGAACACCCAGCAGTGCGTGAAAAAAATAAAAAATCCTCCAGTGGTATCACCCCCCATCTTCCCACTGGGAAGTGTGGTTGCTGGGATGCTCGAGGGCTGAAGGTAATTACAGGCTAATTCAGCTAATTGGAAACTTTCAACTTCCAAGTAATTTTTTCTCCAACAATTGAATTGCAAAACCCAGCAGCTGTAGGAAAAACTCCACGTTGCAAGTGTTTTTAAAATCTGCCGCACTTAATTGAATTCCCCTCTAACAGTCCAAGTTTTAAGGATAGCCATACTTGAACAAAGGTGACTTGATTGGTACCTCAGTTATTTTGACATAACCATTTGTGCTCAGTCATGGAGATAATTTAAATTCGGAGTGTAAGTGTTCCCAGAGCACATAGGTTGGGAAACGCTGTCCTAACTGATTTCTCCAATGTTTCTCCGCCATTCATATAGACCTCTGTGGGGATGCCAAAATTACCCAATATATTACATTTTGAGGTGTAGCTTTTCAGAGCTCCATCTCCCCCCCCCCCCCATTATACCCCATCGCTAATGCCACCTTCGTTTGCCATTAGGAAAACTTCAACAACAGCTTTACAATTTGTGAATACAATATTAGGCAGTGATATCTTTTGTCATTGCGTTCAGCTACTTGTGGAAGACGTTTGATGGGAACAGTCTCTCTTGTCCTAGCAAGCCAACCTTGGTAAATACCTCCAATAAATCTGATCTAAGCAATGTGATATCAGTTGTTATTTATAGGATAGCTCTGACTATAGTGCCAGCATCTGTTCTTTCCCTGGCTGATTACTACATACAAACTGAAGAGTTTATGCCTATGTGACAAATCATAGACAACACAATGTTTCTGTTGTGCAACTTTATACTACAAATGATATAGTAAATAGGGTGAGAATGGCAATTATAAAAACATTTCTTGTAATACCCTACAGTATGAGTGATATATGTCCCCCCCTCCTTCATTTAAAAAAAATATGCTACAACATTAAGTTTATTGTTCAACATATTTATCAATGACCTAGAAATAGGCCTGGAAAGCACAGTGTCAATTTTTGCAGATTAAACTAAACTGTGTAGAGTAATTAATTCTGAAATGTAGAGTCTGCAGAGTGACTTATCTAAACTTGAAATCTGGGCGTCGAAATGGGGAATGAGGTTCAATATAGAAAAATGTAAGGTTATGCATTTTGGGACTAAAAACAAATTAGCATCCTACATATTAAACGGGGAAAGTCTAGGGGTAACAGTTTTGGAAAAAGATTTGGGGGTACTCATTGATAATAGGCTTCATAACTGTACACAATGTCAAAGCGCAGTAAAGAAGGCAAGTAAGGTGCTAGCGTGCATGAACGGGGAATTGAGACAAGGGACTCGGATGTAATCATGCCGCTGTACAAATCATTGGTACGTCTGCACCTGGAATATTGTGTTCAGTTTTGGGCACCACTGTATAAAAAAGATATCGGTTAACTCGAAAGGGTTCAAAGGCGAGCTACTAAACTGATTAAAGGGCTTGAGGGACTGGATTACGAGGAAATGCTTACTAGGTGGAATATGTATACACTGGAAAAAGAGGCTTCTAAGAGGAGACATTATTAATGTCTTCAAATATGTAAAGGGGCACTACAAAGAGTTATCAGAGGAATTATTTATTAAAAGAACTCTGTTTAGGACATGTGGGCACTCATTGAGGCTGGAGGAAAAAAAATTCTGTACGCAACGGAGGAAAGGGTTCTTTACTGTTAGGGCAATAAGGATTTGGAATTTCTTGCCAGGGAAAGTGGTAATGGTGGACTCTGTAAATGCATTTAAAAAAGGATTGGATGAATTTCTGATTGAAATATATCCAAATATATCCAAGGTTAAAACATTTAAAATATTAACGTTGTTAATCCGGGTGTAATGTGAGTTATAGTTGTTAACTAGTCATAAAACATTCTTCAGCAGGTACAGTAAAATCAACTCAACTTGATACAGAATACAGGTTGAACACGATGGGCTTTTTGCCTCTTTTCAACCTCAAATACTATGTTACTATGTATGGTTGTACAGTTGAAGCCAATTTCATACATTTGACACTTGGTGGTGCTATTTGCAGATTTGTTTCTTTTTTGTTTTCAAATACCAAACACCCAATAAATTGTACATTATAGTGCAAGTAAATATTCTACATGCCAGCAAGTTTCCCAGAGGGGAACCTGTACGTAGGTATCTATCTCTTTGTCCACTTCATAAACATACTGCTAAAATAAAAACTATAAATGTGAATGATGGAAGGACTGACAGAAACCAAACTAGATTATAATACACTATAATCTGTATACTGTAGGAAGCATTTACCGCTCTTTTAACATGTATGTTTACTTGGGAGTTACAGAATAACAAGAAGAAATACCAATTTAAAAGGAGGCTGTATTTGGAAATGATTGTGATCTACTGATATATGTGTTGGTCTTCTCTTTAAAATAAAAGTTGCACCAAACACTTACAAAAGTGACATTGTAATAAACCTACATTGTAATAAACAAACACTAAATTATGTTAAGTAACTTGATTTGCGTTAACTCTCACTTATGGGCCTTTTCATCATCACTAATAGACTAGTTACATACTGTATGCGAAGCACTAGTTTCCGCATATATTTAGTGGCTCATTTATCACTAGGGGCCCAATGATGCTCGTGATAATCAGCAAACGCAGAAAAACTGAACGTTTTCGAAGTTTGTCTGCAGGAACCTATGCCTTCTTCAGGTGGCTCTAATTCCTGGAGACCCGCCTGTGGGAGGGAGGTCCGGGTTGTGAAACTGGATCGAATCCCTCCACATTCTCCACCAGGGAACAAGATCTAGTCCCACATATGCACTGAGCAGAATTTCAGATCAGCTGTCCCCGCACTGGAGCAATTCACGGCAAGTTGGATACTTAATTATCGCCCCCACTAAAGAATAGGACCCTAAGTATGAAGATATTATAGGTTAATGTTTAACAAAACAAATTGGATTCCTGACTTTTTAAACAATATTAGATTCTAATCTACTGAATTCATTATGTGATATATGTACTATAAATGAAGATAATGTCTGATCATTGACAGTTGCACAGTATACACAGTCTATGATGTTTATTCCTATAAGCTTGCATGGAATGAGATCACACACCACTCATAGATTTTTCAATTTATTTCATATTGAACTTCATGAATAAGGAGATATGATCATTTGTGAGCCATCAGTCTGAATTATACTACAGTCTTCTAGTTTCATCATTTTATGTAATTAGGGTTCAACACAACCTTCCTTCTAGTGTAGCTGTTTGCAGTTTCTCATCTGTAAGTACACAGTACCTTAACTCTAAAATAAATGAAATTAGATTCAAATAATTTTTATGGAGATAATGCCTCTTTTATTCTTGTCATCATTTATCTACTTTTGCCAAATGTAACTTACTTTTAACAGATGAGCAACAACAGCAATACATATCTTTACTTCTCTTTCTGCACACCCAGTCTTTAATGTCATGCAGTAGTCAAACCCATAGCTGCTGTGAGCTGATCCAGTTTCCTGTGTGGGCAGGTATAGGGGCACACAAAGTCTGACTGGCCCACAGTGTTACAGGGGAAATCCCCACTGCCTGAGAGCCCCTCCTCCTCCTCCTCCTCCTCCTTTGTTCCAGACCATGAACTCAAATACATTGTTACTCAATTAGAGGGTCAGTTACCTGGTAGTTTAAAAAAAATATGTCCTGCAGCTTACAGGACATTTTTTTTTAAAGACTGATAGGGGGACATGGAGATCTGCCTGGGAAGGAGGTGGGGGGTGAGGGGGGGGGGGGGTTTGAGGAGGAGATATTCCATAGGACTAGGAGGAATGTTGTTTAGTGCTGAGGGGAGATGATCTAACGGGGATATTCTGTGCTAGGGAGAGATTATCTGCAGGGGGGTTGGGTTGCTATTCTGTGCTAGGGAGAGATGATCTGCTGCGGACCGGCAGCCAATCACAGGAGCCACAGTGCCGCACCAAAGGCCGCCACCCTCTGCCTACTCTTCTGCACTGTCGCCACCCTCAGCCTCCTCTGCTGCCCCGCCACCGCCCTCAGTCCTTCTCTGCTTCTCCGACAACTCCCACAGCCTCCTCCTCCGCACCATCTCCGAGGTCCATAGCCTCCTCCACCACGCGCCGACCGCAACATCCTCTTCCACCACACAGCAGACCACAGTATCCTCAGCACCGCCGCTGCCAAATAGGTAATCTTACCCTGCTGCCTTTCTCTCTCCATAGTCCCTACTGTATACCATTGCTGTCCCTCTCTCTGTCTCTCTCCCTGTCCTTATGTCCCTACTGTCACTTTCCCTGTCCCTCTGTCAGTCTCCCTGTCCCTATGTCCCTGCTGTCACTTTCCCTGTCCCTCTGTCACTCTCCCTGTCCCTATGTCCCTGCTGTCACTTTCCCTGTCCCTCTGTCACTCTCCCTGTCCCTATGTCCCTGCTGTCACTCTCCCTGAATTTTGTCACATTCCATGTGCCATAATGTGAATTTTGGCTCATTCTGTGTGCTATAATGTGAATTTTGGCTCATACCGTGTGCTATAATGTGAATTTCGGCTCATACCGTGTGCTATAATGTGAATTTTGGCTCATTATGTGTGGTATAATGTGAATTTCGGCTCATACCGTGTGGTATAATGTGAATTTCGGCTCATACTGTGTGGTATAATGCGAATTTCAGCTCATACCGTGTGTTATAATTTGAATTTCGGCTCATACCGCGTGGTATACTGTGAATTTTGGCTCATAGTGTGTGGTATAATGTGAATTTCGGCTCATACCGTGTGGTATAATGTGAATTTTTGGCTCATACCATGTGCTATAATGTGAATTTCGGCTCATTCTGTGTGGTATAATGTGAATTTCGGCTCATACCGTGTGGTATAAGGTGAATTTTGGCTCATACTGTGTGGTATAATGTGAATTTCAGCTCATACTGTGTGCTATAATGTGAATTTCGGCTCATATCGCGTGGTATACTGTGAATTTTGGCGCATAGTGTGTGGTATAATACACATGACATGCCACACATGACATGCCCCCCACCAGGTAGAGCACTGAGACACATTGCACAAGGTAGAGCACTGAGACACATTGCCTAGCCACAGACGCCTAGCGGGAACACTACATGATATGCCCCCCCAGCCATGCCAGCTACACATGACATGCCCCCCAACAGTGCCAGATACATAAATGGTCACACAGTGCCAGATACATAAATGGCCACACGGTGCTGGATATGTCCCCACTGTGCCAGATACATAAATGCCCCCACAGTGCCAGATACATAAATGCCCCCACAGTGCAGATATGCCCCCACAGTGCCAGATACATAAATGCTCCTACAGTGCAGATATGCCCCCACAGTGCCCTGCCCAATACATAAATGCCCCCACACAGTGCCTGATGCATAAATGCCCCCACAATACCTGCAGTGCTGGGAGGGGGAGTGCTGCTGAGGGCGCGGGCGGACTCTTCCAAAACTATACAGTGCGCGCTATGCAAGCGGCGCCGGTGTGTGACGTCAGACGCCAGCGCTGCACGGCGTGCATAGCGAGCACACAAGAGTTTAGGCCGGGCAGCAGGCTGGCTCCAGGCACGAATATGGTGGCGCCAGTGTGCGGCGCCCATTAAGGGTGGTGCCCGCGCGGCCGCTCTATTCGAACATGCCTGGAGCCGGCCCTGTGAGTTAGCTCCAGCTAATATGACATGCTCTGCCTTTTGTTAGTGTAACTCTGCCTACATTACATTTTGAAGTAGTAATCCTGTCTACTTTGGTATTGGGTGTAGTATGGTATGCCGGCGGCCGGGCTCCCAGCTACCAGCATACCGGCGTCGGGACCCCGACCGCCGGCATACCGACAGTGTGGCGAGCGCAAATGAGCCCCTTGCGGGCTCGCTGCGGGCACGGTGGCGCGCTACACGCGCCACGCTATTTTATTCTCCCTCCAGGGGGGTCGTGGACCCCCACGAGGGAGAATAGCTGTAGGTATGCCGGGTGTCGGGATCCCGGCGCCGGTATACTGTGCGCCGGGATCCCGACATTCGGCATACTGAAGACCACCCTTTGGTATTGGTTCCGCCTACAGTTGATTTGGTGCTGCCCACAAGAGGCCACTTCTAGAAATTTTTCCAGGGCCACTTTTATTTCCCAATCCGCTCCCTGTCACTGCATATCATACTGTTAGCAGAGAAACAGCGTACAGTGATTGATATACACAGCATCAGCAGCAATCACTGTGCCAAAGATATGGGTCAACCCAGAGTAGAAGCTGGCACAAGGCAGTAATCTATTTTCTATGCACTGCTTGTTTTCTCAAGAACAGTAATGAAACTGAGGGGCTGTAATGTCTGGATGCACAATATTATGAGAAAATATTATTATTTGTGGCTTATGTCACCTCCATACAGAATGAAAAATAGTTTCTTTTAAAGTCCATTGCAATGTGATCTATTTTCTGCAGGGCTGTATTGCACAGATGTATAATAGGTTAATGGATACATTGTACTGTGTTGGCGCCACAAATGGTACTCCCAGAGGTATAGCAATCCAAGCCTGAATGGCAGAACCCTTGACCAGGGACATTATATAAACAGTGGGCAGGCACAAGGACACATACTGTAGGTAGATCTTTAGGGTGGGATGAAGACAGTAATACATTACTTGATTTATTATTATTAATTTATATTCAAGGACCACAAAATAATCATCCATGCTGCATTCTTCATAGTTATTAATATGGAGCACTTATATACTTGCCCTAAGACAAGGTTGTTTTATAATCTTGTTCCTGTGTTGCATTGGGTGCTTAGGGCTGTAACTGGCATGTTTACTATTGATGTATGCTGACAGCATTATTGTTATCAGTTATATGAGCTATATAATTGTATTCACATATGCTTCATTAGCAGAATCAGAACACATACTAAACAAGTCCATTGTATAAGAGTATTGTCACAATATATCTAAAACTAATACAACCATATTTTGTTTCTGCCCTGTAATTTGACAATATGAGAAAATTAATTATTTTCTTCTATATGCAAGGTCACAAAGCTGTCTGTAATCAGAGAATTAGAAAAGAAAGGGTTACCAAGAATTGTGACTTAAGTGGAAAGTATCCTGCAGCGGCTACTGACAAAGGCGTAACACTGACACAGGAAAGATAAAACTACAATTACCACTTATTAAAAATAAAGCATCCCATTCCGGGAGCACTATCACCACTACATAATCTGTTTTGCATTCTCATTAGGGCTTCAGCATCACGCTCTGCTTTCCTGATATGCTAACATGGAAAATAACAGCCTAGAAACTAATTCATCATAATGCATAAAGACTACCAATTGAATAAGTCCCAATAACCTTTCAAAACCAGCAGCTTTTAAAAGTATTAATTTCCACTTCAGATAATTGGGTAGGACACCTAGGTGGACAGGCAATATTTTTATAGGATTGCCTTGTCAGCAACTGAAATTGTCTTTGGATTCGGGAACAATAGCTTACCACTAAATGACAGTGAATCTTGTAAATAGGTCCTTGATGACAGGACTTGCCATAAATCCTTAAACTGAACTCCTCTCCCAAGGTCACTAATAAAACTATGCAGGTATCAAATGGCCTTCACTGGAATCTAAGTAGAATGGTAGGCTTCATAAAAATGGCCACTGGTTGTGACTGATGTCATAAAATCAAATTAATAAATTGACAAAAAAAAAAAATTACAATCAAGCAATGTTTCCACAGTCCACTATATACAGTAGCTGAACAAGTTTAATTTCTGTATTTTATTAAGAACAGAAATGATGCAGGGCTCAATGTGTGATAATAAGTGGCTTCAGTAAAACAGCATTAAGAGGGAAAATGAGAGTAATTTTAATGGAATATGAAATCATCTGTTGGGATAAATGGAAATATTGATCATCCGTGAAGGTGTATTTGGTGTGTAACAAGTCATGCAATATACATGAGAAAGGATTTTTTATGTACTGACGTCTTTGTCTTATAGAAAATAAATGTTTAGAAAATGTTTTTTTATTGATTTACTATTGTTCCTTCTATTTCAGTACATATTTACTGAGTAAAAATAATTTGGATGTATGAACTTTTGTGGATGAGAAATGCCTTTGACACGCATGTGTTATTACAGCATAGAAGAGAGGTGAGATGAGATAAAGGGGCATGACAGAGGATATGGGGTTGAAGCTATGGAGAATAGTAGAGGACGGGAAATGAGGGTGGTTACTTGAGATGAGGGTGGTCATGAGAGAAGTTCAAGTTGTCAGTGAAATTTGAATGTGTGGCACAGACTAAAGTAAAACCAGCCCTTACAAATTCATGTTGCATATATATGGGGTTAAACATGTCTAAAAATGTTTTTATTATTTTTTTTTTAATTGGTCTAATAAATGCCAATCTTTTACTGGGAATTATAAGTTATGAAGTTAAATGTTTTACCGAATGGGATTTTCAGATCGAGACAAGAGAGAACTGGTATAGGCTGTCGCAGCCTGATCAAACACATCAAGTATTGTAGGAATTATGGTCCAGATTCAGAGATCGATACAAAAGTAAGAGCAGCTGCGTCTTTGCAAAGATACAGCATCGGATCATCTGAGTGAACATCGGTCATCTGAGTAACCTACAGGTTACTCAGGATGGCCGATTTTTTCATGATGTGGGGGCCAGTGAAGCTGCGTCCAAGTATGCAACCACTGGCCTTGGCATGCCCAGAAAACTTGGTCAATGCACTCCCATTTCTGTAATGCTGGCCATCGCTGTCCTTTCCCATCCCCAAACGGCAGCAACATGTCAATCATGCTACAGCTTAGGGGGCACTGCCACCAACGTTGCAGACACAGATCTACAAATGCACAGTACTGATCCTGCACATGTGCAGATCAGAAAACATTGGAGATGTACGTAAACCATCAGGTTTGCGTCCATCTCTGATTTAGACACTATGTGTTCATCATGTTAAGCGCAACCAAACCTGGTATAGTGAAACAAGTTAAAAAAATAATTGAACTACTCTCTACTAATGTCAAATAAAGAACTCATTGGGCATATTCAGTCAGCCTCATATTCAATTAGCCTCTGGAGTTGCGAGGGAAACTCACTGATTCTACATTTACACAGAATCGATTGTTAGCATCAGCGACGGCTTCTACCTTGCTGTAGGAGGAGGGCTGCCGCTGGCGATGCCCCGGGTCTCCACCACCTTCTCCACGGTGCCGCAGCCCGGGTCCCGACACCTGCACTATGTAGTTCACAGACGCCGGAACCTGGCGCATGTGCAGTAGCAGCGACGGTACTGTGCATGTGTAAAACCACAGCTTCTATAAACTGCATCGGCTGCAAGCCATAGAAGCTGGCTAGGGCTAACGAGGCAGGGAGCTGGCTTCCTACAGGAAGCCAGCTCCCTGCCTATCGCAGCCCAGTCTGGCAGTCCCTGAGGGAGGAAACACCTCCCAATGGGACTGCTCATAGTGTCTGTGACTGGCAGGTAGGACTTCCAATAGGAAGTCACTGTCAGTCACAGTGAAGCCAGTGCAGCCTCACGGACTGCATCTGGCTTCACTGACAGTGGACTGAGGTGGCGGATTTTACCTGGGGGTGGGGGGCTCTGGTTAACATGTATCAACCCTGTCATCACTGCGTGGGAAAAGGCTGATTAATTAAATAGCTTTTCCCTATGTGATGCGATCAATCAGCTGCAGGGTAAACTCTGCAACTAATTGAATATTCCCCAGTAATAGGACTTTGTCTCACAACTTACTCCAGTCATCTTGTTAATACCTAGCAAGATAGCACTGACTCCAAGGACTCTCATGTCAATAGCATTTTGCAGCAGAAGTGGTCCTGCAATTATTATTTTGTCTGAAAGTCCACCCTCATACATGTTTAGCATCTGTGTTTAAAATCCCAATATTATATCTTCAAAAGCATTCCTTTTGTCAAATATAACAATATTGCTAAATGAGTATGAATATATGTTGTTCTAATGTCTCAGTTTAAGGTGTCTAGTTTAAATATTACACTAAACAATTTAAGACTAAAGACAAAGCTATTCACTGGATCTATGTGTAAGGTATAATATATAAATAGCATCTATTTTCTACAGCAGATGCATAATATAGTATCTTGTAAATAAACCTGACATAGGTAAAGGAAGTCATGAATTTCAACATTTGTCCATAAAGCCTTGTAGTATTTTCTCGACTATTCCATATGCACTCCTGACATACATATGCATCTGTGATCCCTTACATCTTGCATCCCTAGCACAATCTAGGATAATGGACTCACAGGTGGTAATTCATTTGCAGGTGATATTCCTCTGAACATCACCGCAATGTTTGGCTGCACACATTTCCACCTATTGTGGTAGAGCTACAATGCTAATTCTCCTATGCAACTCTATAGGTGTGAGGAAAAACTAGCGATGTTACTGTTCGTGCTAAGCCATTCTGGAACAGCACATAGCTGGCAAGCCTCTAATCGAATTGTCCCCATCATTAGCAGGGTGAACAAATAATGTCTACCTGAGAATTGCCATAACCTAAATATTTTTAAGTGATAGAAAATCTTATAAATGAATCAATGATACAGTATGATAACAAACAGGGCAATATGTAAGATGTTTAAAAAACAAAACAACAGCACATCTGACAACAGCTTTAGTTAGTGAGTCTTTTGGCAGTACAATGCTACACAATTACACTCACCTACATAGGATTTTACACAAAATAGTAATTATCTGTCTGAAAATGTGATGTGGTCTTTAAATTTGTTTGTGTATATTGTAGCTGTCAAGTCACAGATTTTCTGTTGGGCTCAAGTGAGGCTTCTTACTTCTTGATACCTGCTTAAAGATTTAGGGCTTTTTGGTTACTGTCATGCTCCAATTTATATTTTTATTTATTTTGTAAACCAAACTAACATATTTTATTAAGGAACCAATTTTGATGTGTTGTGCTTAATGCAGAAGTGTTATACAGGCAGTAAAGGAGCAGTTGACCGAACAATGCATTTGACACATTGCAAAGTTAATTAGTATTTGTGGCAACATTGAAGCATTTGGCTTCTTATTGATGCATCTGTCATCATGAGCATTTTCTGCTTCAATAATATATACATACTGTAGCAAACCATACCATGCTGTACTTGCGTGTTGTTCTACAAATTATGACTTTATAAATTCATATATGACTTTCTTTACTTTTCAATGGTTATCAGACTAATTTCCTGTCACACATATGTGAAATCTCATGAAACAATCCCCTTCTCACCCTCTGCAATCTGTCTCTAATCTACATTTCTCCTCCTCCCTGGTAACCACCTGTCACTCCTGCCTCCAAAGTGTTTCCCATACTGCTCCCCACTTACAGAATTCAATACCTCACTTAAGTACTCTCCCTCAACTTGCAATCTTTCAAGTGCTCTTTCTAAACCAAACTTCACTACACCCTAATCTTCTCCCAACCTGACAGTCCTCTCTCTGCCTGCTCTACCAGCTCCAGTCCTATGCTATCTCGTGTCCCACTAACTTGTATTGTCTCCTTCTGTAAACTGTCATAAGGGTCCCCTGTGTAACATATGAAACTCTTCTGTAACCTTTCCTGTATTTGTGTACTCTGTTTTTAGTGCAAAATATTTTTTTATTAAAGTACAGCATAAAGAAAACGATGCAGACACAAATAGCCAGAGATAAAACAATAACAATTTAAATGGGTCTGTCATATAAACAAAAAGAAAAAATATGTAGATACAGTAGATTTTGTATTAAGCGCCATATAGCATCTCAAAAAGCATCATCAGTAAAACAATTGAAACCACAATGATAAGTATCCATAATAAAACCTAGAAGTGGATATAAAAATAAAAAAAACATAATATCTGAATAATGGGGAAAAGAGAGAAGGAGAAAAAATAGAAAGGGGAGGAAGAAGAGTAAATTAGGAAAGGAAAGAGAGCCATAGAAGAGAGTGTGGTCGATCTGAATTGGATGTTGAATGCTAGCAATGACCAGAACCAAAACATTATAAAGTAAAGTGAAAGCTGTGCTATAGTAGGGATAAAACACTCAATTCATCCCCATGGGCCACAATCTCCTGCTACTCAGGGCAAGCCTGAGGAACCTGTGTGTGGGATGGGGGGGGGGGGATGATAGAAAGAAAGGCTAAAGGTACTACCGGGACCAGGTATCTGTGAAGGACACATATCCGCCATCTGCAGAAGTCAATATATCATTCTTAGAAAAGTCTATTTTATTAAACCAGTCTAGTACTGTTGAATAAGAGGAGCGCCACCATAGAGGTATAACATATTTAGCAGCATTATTCAGATGACACAATAGGGACTTCTTATATTTCAAGATGGGTCTGGATGATAAGTGAAACAGCCAAAACACAGGGGCCTTTGGGACAGGTTCCCCTAGGATTTTAGCAGAAAGTTTATTCTGTTTTTATGAGCAATATGATTTGTAACTCTTGCTGCACTTTAGAGTTCTATGGCACCTTTCAAATACACAAAGATGATGATGATGATGACAATAAATTCTCCTAGTGTGGAAGTAAAGATGACCTGTGCAACTGCAGTTTAGGTAGAAGATCGATAAGTTAAATACAGATGGAGGATAACTGTATTGTGGACTACACAGTGACCATTCTACAGCTTCAAACACATCATGTAAATGTTAGAGGAGGGATAAAACAGGGCACGACATTGGGTCATGTGAAATAAATGTTGCAACAAATTATTATTAGCAGTATTATCAACTAATTTCAGTCTTAGTACAAAATCAGCAATCCCAAATTTATTTTGACATATAATTATATTAATGTAATACAGGTTACTGTTCCTTTTACAATCTTTTCCATCTTAATTAATAAACTATGTTTCATCATATGTCATTTAATTCTTAAATAGTTGCTCATTTTAGAGGCAAAGCATATACAATTACAATGTGAATTGTTGTTATACTCTGTACCATCGAAGTGGATTATGTGCATTATAAATTATTTTTATTTATGTAAACAAAGTCTATCATAGGCAAAAAGTTAATTTCCTTAATCAAGATTACTTTTATGTTATTGTTAATTAGTTACTATATTTTTACATCTTTGAAATAGAAAGCAGGATGTTTAGTTCAAAATGATTAATTCCCGTATATAAACTTGTTTTATATAAACAATAAGAAACAAACTAATTTGCAGCCATTACAAAATGCTAAGACAAAAACAATTAAACGGATGAGTAAGTTATGCTTTACAGCAGCTGAACGAGAATAACAAAAAGAAATTAAAAAGCTGAGTACAGTATCTCTGTAATTCGGAGTAGTCACTTGATTGGTCATTGACCCCAAGGTGGAAAATGATTCTTAGGAGCTCCCAAGAAACTGCATTTACAGCAGAACTTGAAGTTGTAATCTGCATAATTACATTAATAAATATTCAAATATATAATCACATAGAGTGTATAATAATGTTCCTATTAATCTACCAAATTACAACTAAAGATTTCTCTCAGTACTATAAAACCCTTGGATAATATGGTGACTATAAAACTATAACACTAATACAAATTGTATGTTATTTTGTATTTTATTTGACTATTGGTTGCGGAAATTATTTTCAAGGTATACATAAGAGGGCAAGACAGAATGATACAGTGCAATAGTTTGTAAATCAGACCTATGTCATCTATTTTATAGATTTAAACTATTTTAATATTGTTACCAAATTGTTTTTCAATTCAGTTGTCTTTATGAGGAGCTGCAGTTAATTGTTAGTTCATGGTTTTGCCATGTTACAGTATATTTAGAGGATTATTCAGTGATGGAGTCTACAAAACAGTATTTTGTCCTGCCCCTTCTATTCTAGATGCAGAGCTGAAGAGCTAACAGTCCTATGGGGTGTGTTGAGTGTTGTGGTGCCTATATGTTTATGCTGCTGTAGTGATTTCTAGCATCATTTTTTACGTTAAACATGTTTTTATTCTCTGTTGCCTACAAAACCAACTGGCTTTTTCTATCAGAGAGCACCAGACTAAGTACACAAACTAATGACCTAGAAGTTGATTCTCGTCATCTTTTAAACTGCAAACTGCTTTTATCTTTGCATCTCCACATTAGAAAAACAATAAACAAATAATAGGAAACAATCTTCTCACCCAGCAGTAACCAGAAGCATTGGGACTACACATTATAGCAGTGTACAGGACATGACCATAGCCGAATGGCCTTGCTTGTGACGGACACAGAAACTAAAACATCAGAAAATATGACTGTGTATTTTTACTGTTGACAGGAACAAAACCAATATCTATATATATATATATATATATATATATATATATATATATATATAGATAGATAGATATTTTTTTTTTTTTTGGCTTTAGCACATGTTAAAGGCTAGCTACGCTTTTCAATACATTTTAATAGGGTATGACCTGGAATACATTTTACTAATAGAAATCACCACTTGTGCCTGCAACAGCCTGACCTATTTTAACTTTATAATTGGTTGTTCCAAACAATTTGAATGTCAGACTCGGCAGTGTCTGTGATTAGACTACCCCGCCTGTAAATAAAGCATGCCTCCTTTTTAATTTACCTTTTTTTTCAGTTTTAACCCTTAATTGATGTTAGTACAGTAACTGAGCATGTTATTTCTGATAACCCGTAATACATATAATATTGCAACAAAGAGGAAAGTAGCTGTTCTTTCCATTATATTGCCCTTGACAGTCACTGTCTGTCACAATAGGAACTACATTATCAGAATATATATTTTATCTTTTGTAACATTTTTATTGTCTGGAATATATATATTTTGCAGAGTAATGATGAATTGTGCTATATTGGAAAGAAAATGAATTGATTACAATTTTTGCTAAAGCCATTTCTGTGATCCATTCAATATCATGATAGTATGTTCCTTTTATTTATCTCCACCAAGCTGTTCCAAATAAACTTATACTAATATAGGCCATATGTCTGCGCCGTGATTCCCTGTTACGCCAATCTGATCCACCAATCAAAACACTTCAATTAATGGCAATGCCAAGGGAAAATGGGGAAATTCAACATATAAATATCTCTGACTTGCGGATTCTGACCATTTTTAAGTCAGAATTGGGGAATAAAGATTGTTAAACAAATTGGATTTCTCCAATAACACCTTCCTCCATTAAAAAAAACAACTTTTTTCAGTAAATTGTTACATAACACCTTCATCCACTTGCCTCTTCACTGCCAGTTACTCCTTATGAGGCCCATACATCAGGGGAGTATCAGGGCAATTCCCCATTCTCAGATGTTTGAGTCGAGATTGGCAAGTCTAGGATTTTTAAAATGCAATTCTTTTGCTTTTTTTCCATAAATGTATGGACCCCATTAGTTGTAATTTTGTTTATATTGCTATAATGTATTCTAATAATGAAACAATTTTTCTGCACTAATATTTCCACTATTGGGTGGTATTTAATAGTATTGTGTCCATATATTTAATGTCTTTTCACTTTATGAGGAGAATCAATTAAGTACGAAGTTCTAAGGTGCTGTAAATTACATGAGGAACACTTTGCATGCTTTTGCTTGCAACTCCATAGAGACTGAACAAAAATGAGTAGAGATTTTCCTGACACATAACTCACATTGTATTAGTGTGTGAGGTCCTGAAAGAACATCGCAGATAAAAAAATCTTCATCGTCTTTCACTTTCCACAATCTCTTGTTTCACTGCAACCACACTGTTCCATTCTTGTCCATTTAATGACAGCTAGCATTGTTAGGGTGGGTACACACTAGAATGATCTTAGCACAATATCTCGTATCCAGCCAAATCGGAACAACATATCATTCGGATTGTTCTGTCCGTGACATGCAGCATGGCCAACCAGAAGATATCATGTACAATGCCACGCTGCCGAATGCATTGTACATCACGCCGTCATCCCCTGCATCACACAGGTGTGTATGCATGGCACGATGCAGGGTCCCGTTGCATGTCATATCGGCCAGGAAAACATTTCTCTGATGTGTACCCGGCTTAAGATGCAGATTGGTTTTGTATCTATCCATATGCTGTAAATTTCTGCTTGCTAGATGTTTAATGAAGATGCCTTAATTCACAACATCTATGTGCAGATATTAGATATCTATATATATAAAAGGATAACACTGCTCCTCACCTGATGGAGCTCCGTTCAGGACACACACACACACACACACACACACACACACACACACACACACACACACACACACACACACACACACACCCCTATGTACACTGCACCCCCACCATATACTGCCCCTATAAACACTGCACCCCCATCCTTTTGCATATTCAGCACCCCCCACCATATATTGCCCCTAAATACACACAACACCCCCATACCCCTCCATATAGTGCCTCCTATATCCAGGTCACCCCCTCTTCCATATACTGCTCCCAACATATATTGCATACTCTGCACTCCTCCCTCCACATACCAGGTTACTTGCCATCTTGGGACTCAGCAACAAGAAGCAGCAGTAACCAGGAAATGAATGCAGGAACCACCAGACGGTCACCCAGCACTCAGAGTGGAGGCACTGGCAACACGTGTGGCCACTTACCAGCGGAGGAAGAAAGTGAATCAGTCCGGCAGGAAGGGGTGAGATCCTGTGGGGGTGGGGAACAGTGGGGTGACCAGGAGGAGGAGGGGTCAGTACTGGGACTGCAGATGATGCAGATGAGTAGGAGGCAGATAGCCAGCTCATTTGCTTTACATACATTGCACGCCAGTGTAGGGGTAGGGTCCTGTGCTCCCCCCTCCCACACCCCACACGCCATGTCCAGACCCCTCCAAAAAGCTGCTGATGGCTACTCCTCTGCCCCTCGACTGGCCGAGAGCTGTGTGCGGATTGGTGCATATAGTGTGGCATCATTATAGCCTGCCCATTACAGATAACATATACACTGTAATATACGGCTAACATGCTTCTCACATCTATGGTGTGCCAGTGGCACACACTTACACAAACACTCACCTGTTCTGCATGACAGAACCCCAGTTCCGGGTAGCAGGAGTTCCAGAAACCCGGCTGCTCCTGTGTGATTGGTGACTGCCCTCCTTCCCATCCCATAATCTGACCCTGGTGTCCATCATTTGACAGGCTTTTAACTAGTACTTAACAAAATAGCTACTAATATTCTATCCAGAGGTGCTATACCACTGCATCTAAATGTAGATAGGCCTGAAAACAAGGGTGTACAAGGCCATGAGATTATGAGAAGCCCTGCCATGCAGGGTCCCAAAAGATAAATCCATCTAATGCTGTAGAGAGCCAGGGAGGAGGACACTATAAGACACATGGGGTGGTGAGGCTGGAAAGGTTGGTCGGGTTGAGGCTGAAACAAACTAGGGGAAGTGGCTACAGATTATCCACAATGGGCAGGATTAGAAGAAATGGCTGGTGGACAGTAATCTTTACTAAGACACCAATTAAAAATAAAAATACATATTACTGATACAAATGATACCATAGATAAGAAACAAAATAAATAAATTAACAAATACAGTTTAATACAATAAAATAGTTTGATCAGGAAAAATCACATTGTGCCTTGCAGAAAAACTTTTGTTCCAGGACTGGATTAAGCCTTGAGGGTGCCTGGGGCACATAAACCAGGGGGGGCCCTGGTGGGAGGGCTAAATGAGAGTGTGCATACCTCCCAACATGACTCATTCCAGGAGAGTCAAAATGCTCTCTGTGTGGTCTTCTCTCTTAATATATGATTGGCATCACCTGTGTTGAACTATGTAACTGATAAAAAAGGTGTTTCAACACAGGTGATTGCAATCATAACTTGAGAAGGAATTCCAGGTAGAGAGCATTTTGTCCCGCATGGAATGGGTCATGTTAGGATGTATGGATTGTGTATAGTAAATGTAAACCAACGGTGTACTGTATATTATATTTAAATGAATAGTTTACTAATGCCTATGTACTATTTATAGTTCCACCTAATTAAATGACAACTATTTTATAAAATGTTCTTGTAGTAGAACAAAGACAACTTAAATAACCTTAAAATACAATAAAATATATAGTTTATTTTGTCACATGCAAGAATAGCAGCAGCCTCTGTACTACTTACACACTGAGACAGGACTCATGAGGACTCTCTCTCTCTCTGTAGACCCTCATTAGATAACAGGTTACACAGGACCCAGACATCCAGGCACGGAGGATGAGAAACTGGGATTCCTGTGTCACTTACAGCCCCCTCCCCCCTCCTATCTCTCCTCTGGTTGGAAAGTGTCATTGGTAACACATGAAATCTTATACTCCTGTGACTCTGCGTGTACTGCATACTGTCCTGGTTGCATTCTGGCTGTCTAGTTTTGCTGCTGCATAAGATGGAAAGCTAGTGATATCAGTGTGCCTGACATAGGAGTGCAGGGCATACTGTACCCCAGGCCCCCCTTTGTCAGGGTTCCCCCTGGTCAGGGCAAACTGATTTCACTAGCTTTCCCTTTTATGCAGCAGCAAAACTAGGCAGCCAGAATGGAAGCAGGACAGTATGCAGTACAGGCAGAGTCACAGGAGTATCAGGTTTCATGAGCTACCGATGGCGCTTTCCAACCAGATAATTATTAAATTCTACATACTGAAGGTGCAATCCAAATTTTTATCTGATTGTCTGTTTGGCTGTTATCGTTCACACAGTGCAAGCCATGCATAGGTAATAATGTTATTATGTCAACCCCATTTTTATCCCCTTTGAATAGGTTTATCAAAATTCTAATTACATAGTTTTCCTATGTCCCACCTGAAAAATACCTATGTTAAATTTAATCTTCCTAACATATGGGGAAGAGAATTAGTGATGAGTCAGTAAGTGAGTGAGTGAGTGAGTGAGTGAGGGCTTTTGCATTTCTGTAGCTGATTAAATTCTACACACTGAAGGTGCAATCCAAATTTTGATCCAATAGTCCGTTTGGGCATTACCATTCACGGAACACAAGCCACGCATTGGTAATGATGTTATTATGTCAACCCCCTTTTCATCCCCTTAAGAGAGTTTATTAACATAGTTTTCCTATTTCCCACCTGCATAATACCTATGTTACATTTCACCTTCCTAACATATTGGGAAGTAAGAGAATTAGTGATGAGTCAGTAAGTCAGTGAGTGAGTGAGGGCTTTTGCATTTATATATATAGATAATCCACTAAGAGCAATGGGCCTAATTCAGTAAGGATTTTTATGTGTAAAGGTGCTAGCAGCAGCTTTGCAAATACAATCCTTAGCAATTCAAATGCAGGAGGAGCATTTGCGATAGCAATACTGCTATCGATATGATCACAGTCCGGGATGAAAATCTGCTAAGGCAGGCTGGGTAAGCCTGAGTTTACTTAGACTTGCCATCACAGGGCAGCTTGCTGGCCAAGGAAACTGCATCTCGCAGCGCAGTTCTTTGCCTCGCCACTCCCAGAAAAGCAGAAGTGTTCACATCCCTGCGATGCAATCCCAGGACCCGTTCTGCACATGCACAGAACAGGTCCTGCGTATGCAAAGTTTTCCGACCATCAGGAAACTGCGGGTTGCGATTGCGATCCAAATTGAATTAGGCCCAATTTGCAAATATAAATTGCATCCCGTGAGTCAGAATAATACAGGAAACAAGAATAACATGTGGAATAAATAGACACTAAGGAGTATAAGTAATAAAGTGCAGGTTTATAATAGTGTAGATGTTGCTCACGGCAACAAATTAGATTCAACGTATCATTTACCTAGCACCTTCTAGAATAAAATAGCTAACCACTCCACTCTTTTAATTATACTGTGTCTGTGGTGAAAGTAACAAACACAATACACAATATTTTAGTTTTAGAAGTGTTGTGGCCAGCAAGATGAGTGCATGTATGTTAATGTTATCTGTGCCAGCTCTCCAGAGACACTGCAGAAATAGATTGTTTTTACTCTCAGGTATGGAATACATTTAAAAAGTATAGCCGCTGCAATAATTATCCCAG
Source organism: Pseudophryne corroboree (assembly GCF_028390025.1). Lineage (NCBI taxonomy): Eukaryota > Metazoa > Chordata > Amphibia > Anura > Myobatrachidae > Pseudophryne > Pseudophryne corroboree. The sequence goes on from NC_086447.1 coordinate 499,836,447, forward strand.
AATGACCTTCTAAATGTCATAATTTGTGTAGTTCGAGGGAAATGATTGTTTCCTATTCCTTTGACAGTGCAATGATAGTAATAAATTTAATAAATATATAGAATAGGTATGTCCAATGTACATACTGCAATGCTGTTGACATACTTAGTCCAGTGCAGTAGAAGTAGACTTTGAATTAAAATAATATTATAAATAATACAAGTTAAAAGGAGCTAGCTGAGCAAACAAATCAGGCTTTCTGGGCTATTATCTTTCTTTTATTGCCATAGGATGAGCTTTTCTGTAATATCGAAGTGATAAAGTGTACTCTAAACTGTAGTCTTATACAATGTATAAACAATCAAGCACAAACACTATACAACATGTTACCATCACATGTGGTCACCTGTTAAAATAAAATAAAAAATATTTTTAAGATGACTCGCAGGGGACAAATAACTTACAACCTGCAATGACATGGTGCCGAATTGGTTCATTTTCACTTGCTTCTGTAGGTCACTCTAGAGCTTGCAAGATTGAAAACCTGCAGAGCTTTATAGCAGTTCACTTAACTCCATTCAGTGGCATTTATTTGTCATCTTAGCTTTAATTCAAAGGAGGAGTGACCCGGAACAGTAGAAAGGTAATTTTGTCTAGCACATCTTGATACAGCCCATGCCAGCTCTCTCAGTTGGCTATGATTACACTGATTGTCGCCAATGTAGCTACAGTAAATAAAAACCTGGCTCGTGATATGAATATTTTTTAGAAGGTATACGTTGTACATAGTAACTATATTGTTTATGTAATTAGAGACTGCAATTTTTAAGGTAAAAGGAACATTTTACATTAGTTATCTGTGAAATACACTTTTTGCAATACAGTAAGTATGATATATCTGTGTAATGCATAGGCTAAACATAGACATTATGATGGATACAGCTCCCCAGTTATTCAGTTGACATGTCTTCTTCAAATCTAGGTGTAGTGCACTCATCATTAGGACGCCTTATAGTGAGCTGCCTTATGGGACTTGGACAAATGCTCCTCTTACTAATCTATTATAAAGGCTCCTTCCATAGGTCATATGACCTCTCTATGACCTTGTTGACTATGAGATGCACAGCGACTGAGGCAAGAAACAGTGATACTGCATGCATTATAATTAATACATTATTCACTGCTGAAGAAAATAAGATAACCTCTATTTTTTGACCTTGCTCCTAAAATTTTAATAAAGAAACTCATTAAAGACCTACGACATCCTTGCTATTTACAAGATCAGGTATGGATATGTCAAGTGTATTGAATGATTTAAGCATTATTACTTTATAGTGCTATAAATAAAAAGAGCACATCCCTGTTGACCAGTATGCATTGCGGAACCCATTCTAATGATTAATATACAATACAGAGAGCTTTCTAATATAGTGCTATGATAAAGGTAGGAACATGGGTGGAAACGCAAGTCATCTCATGCTTATTAAGATGCTCTCTGTGTTGAATATCTTTCAATAGATTGATCTATATATTGTGTATTGATCACTAAGGTACTCTTTGTAATGTACAGAGGTCACTGGAATGTACTTTGACTATATATCAGTCAATAAAAAGTATTCTTTAAAGAACAAAACATTTTTTGGACAGTATATAAGTGACTAGAATTATCAATAGATTGTTTTAAGATCATTAGACTGCATCCTATATTTTCTATTGCATAGTGGTCATTGGAATATTTTCTGTATTATGAAGTAGTCAGTAAAATGCTTCCTGTGTTACATAACAATCACTAGAATGTCCATTGTATTTTGTAGTGATCGCTAGAATACTCTGTATTTTGCATATCTGTCTCTAGATTGCTCTATGTATGGTGAAAAAAAAACTCACTAGAATAATCTCTGTTGTAAAATGTTCTCTAGAATGCTCTCTGCATTGTAAAGTGGTTATGAAAATTTGCATAGCAGTTACTAGAATGGTCTCTGCATTTTATAGTTGTCTCCCAAGTAACTGGGTCAATCTAAGGTGAAATGTTAGCCCAACCATACATCTGGTTGGCAGAAGGGGAACCATGAAAAAAGACTGCAAACAGGTTAGTTCAGAGAAAGAAAATTAAATTACCTATAACACATAATAATCCTCTGTTTCCCATGGACCTTTCCTTTTAGGCATGCCACTACCAACTTAGCAAAGATGAATCTTGACTGACAGTGAAATACTGTTTGCACATGCCTGGCAAATCTTTGGGAAACCAGAGAAAGGAAAAACTCAGAAATCCAGTTATAGCATGTGAGAATGCTAATGGTCTTTTTACAACTGTGTGCCTAGTAACACCTCGGCTTCACTACGATATGCCGGCGGTCGGGCTCCCGGCGACCAGCATACCGGCGCTGGGAGCCCGACCGCCGGCTTACCGACAGTGTGGCGAGCGCAAATGAGCCCCTTGCGGGCTCGCTGCGCTCACCACGCTACGGGCATGGTGGCGCGTTATTCTCCCTCCAGGGGGGTCGTGGACCCCCACGAGGGAGAATAAGTGTCGGTATGCCGGCTGTCGGGATCCCGGCGCCGGTATACTGTGCGCCGGGATCCCGTCAGTCGGCATACTGAAGACCACCCTAACACCTCAGTTGAGCCTTTGTCTTGCCAGTCGTATAAAGATGATCTGCCTAAGGATTCTCAAGATTGTTCCCAATTCAAATATCCAAGTAGATTTGCATAAGGAACTTGTTTGTTATGTCATGGTCAAATGATAAAATTTGATTATTTTAAAATAAAAACCTAGTATTCTTTATTAAAATATTTATCTAGGTGTCAAATACTTACCCATTTAAAAGTACTGGGAATCAAGGGAACAAGGTTAATGCTGCAGTGAAATGTTGTGGTGCCATTCTTGGTATTCCACAAGATCATTTTACACTGGTCTGTATGTGGAGAGCCAGAGATCAACACGTTATTGCAACATCAGGAGACACTAAGAATTCTCCACCCTTCATAAGTCAGGTGCTAACAACAATTATAGTTGTATTATTTAATTCCTGAGCATGGCACATCTAAGGTACCACTTAAACAGTTTTAGTGACATCTACAAAGCAGTTTTAGTGACATCTACAAAGCTCTGTAAAGGAGCATTATTTTCTTTCTAGAAAACCTTTACAAATGGGAGCTTAATAATAGTACATAAAGTTAAACTTTATATGTGATTTGTACCTTTTATTCTTTGACTAGACCAGTGGTTCTCAAACTCGGTCCTCGGGGGTCCACACAGTGCATGTTTTTCAGGTAACCCAGCAAGTGCACAGGAGTATTAATTACTCACTGACACATTATGAAAGGTCCACAGGTGGAGCTAATTATTTCACTTGTGATTCTGTGAGGAGACTTGCAAAACATGCACCGTGTGGGAACCTGAGGACCGAGTTTGAGAACCTGTGGACTAGACCGATCCAATGTCATTGGTTGTTAGAACTTATAGTATAATTGTGCTATAGGTAACACGTTATGTAAAAAGAATCTGACATCCAGTCATTGCACAATTTCTACTACATCCTGTTTATTTTAAGGAAAGCATTCTCTCCACTGCGTTGCATACTAAGGTTTCACCAGCCTAGACCTCAAAGGAGAAGGTATAGAGCAGTGGTTCCCAAATTTTTTAATACACTATTGCTGTAGTCGTGCCAAACAGCCCTTCTCAGCATGCCAGGTCTGGGCAACTTGGCTTGTCTTGGCGTCTCTTTCAATCAAATGTGTGTCTTAAGGCCCATATACACTAGAAGAATTGAAAGATGTGAAAGATGAACAATGTGGAAGCTGGGCAATTTCCCTTGAACTCCCTGACAAATGATATTGAGTGTACACAGAGCTTTTTTTTACAAATGATCTGAATGTCGAACGATCTGCTCTGCTGGGATTGAGGGGATTGAACTGCATGCATGGATGACTGACAACCTGTTTCCAATAACCATGGCACCCGTCACTCATCATTTTCTGTGTACACACTGGAACGATCTGAACAATTTGATCGTTCACAACCGTCGTTATCGCTCACATCTATGGAAAATATCTTGTAGTGTGTAAGGTCCTTTAGTCCTATAAATTAAACAATCGGATTTGGCAAAACTGCTTAATAAGACTGCACTGATTCATCTGATATGCCACAGTCTAAATCTGTATATGATGTGCTACAATGGAGTGGCCTCTGCTTTTTTCCTGACAAGTTCTGGTACAGTGCGAGTGGTGTTTTGCTGCGTCTTCAATGTGAATAAAATGCAAATTTAAAGAAAAAGTCACTATGATACACCGCTTGGTGCGGCTCATGGTTTGTTGAGGCTAGGAGGATGAGGACACATCTAGAGATGAGCGGGTTCGGTTTCTCGGAAACCGAACCCCCCCGAACTTCAGCCTTTTTACACGGGTCCGAGGCAGACTCGGATCTTCCCGCCTTGCTCGGCTAACCCGAGCGCGCCCGAACGTCATCATCCCGCTGTCGGATTCTCGCGAGGCTCGTATTCTATCGCGAGACTCGGATTCTATATAAGGAGCCGCGCGTCGCCGCCATTTTCACACGTGCATTGAGATTCATAGGGAGAGGACGTGGCTGGCGTCCTCTCCGTTTAGAGTAGAGTAGAGAGTAGAGAGTCTAGAGACACTTGATTTACTAATTTTGGGAAGCATATTAGGACAGAGTACTACTTGCTGATAGTGTGACCAGTGACCACCAGTTTAATTAATCCGTTCTCTGCCTGAAAAAAAACGATACACAGTGTGACACAGTCACATACCATATCTGTGCTCAGCCTCAGTGTGCCCTCAGTGTGCTGCATCATCTATGTAATACTGTATATCTGACTGTGCTGAGTGCTCACTGCTCACACAGCTTAATTGTGGGGGAGACTGGGGAGCAGTTAGCAGGAGTACATATTTTAACAGTGCACACTTTTGCTGCCAGAGTGCCACTGCCAGTGCCAGTGTGACTGACCAGTGACCACTACTACTTGCTGATAGTGTGACCAGTGACCACCAGTTTAATTAATCCGTTCTCTGCCTGAAAAAAAACGATACACAGTGTGACACAGTCACATACCATATCTGTGCTCAGCCTCAGTGTGCCCTCAGTGTGCTGCATCATCTATGTAATACTGTATATCTGACTGTGCTGAGTGCTCACTGCTCACACAGCTTAATTGTGGGGGAGACTGGGGAGCAGTTATAGCAGGAGTACATATTTTAACAGTGCACACTTTTGCTGCCAGAGTGCCACTGCCAGTGCCAGTGTGACTGACCAGTGACCACTGACCACCAGTATATTGTGATCGTCGTGTGGTGTTTTTATTCTATAAACGCATTCTGCTGACAGTGTCCAGTATATACGTATATAATATATACCTGTCCGGCTGCAGTAGTGATATATATATATTTTTTATATCATTATCATCCAGTCTATATTAGCAGCAGATGCAGTACGGTAGTCCACGGCTGTAGCTACCTCTGTGTCGGCAGTCGCTAGTCCATCCATAATTGTATACCACCTACCTGTGGTGTTTTTTTTTTCTATCTTCTTGATACTACTAGTAGCTTACTTTAGGAGTCTGCACTGCAGTGCTGAGCTGACAGTGTCCAGCAGGTCCGTCATTATATAATATATACCTGTCCGGCTGCAGTAGTGATATATATATATATATTTTTTATATCATTATCATCCAGTCTATATTAGCAGCAGACGCAGTACGGTAGTCCACGGCTGTAGATACCTTTGTGTCGGCAGTCGCTAGTCCATCCATAATTGTATACCACCTACCTGTGGTGTTTTTTTTTCTTTCTATCTTCTTGATACTACTAGTAGCTTACTTTAGGAGTCTGCAGTGCTGAGCTGACAGTGTCCAGCAGGTCCGTCATTATATAATATATACCTGTCCTGCTGCAGTAGTGATATATATATATTTTTTTTATATCATTATCATCCAGTCTATATTAGCAGCAGACGCAGTATGGTAGTCCACGGCTGTAGCTACCTCTGTGTCGGCAGTCGCTAGTCCATCCATAATTGTATACCACCTACCTGTGGTGTTTTTTTTTTTTTTCCATCTTCTTGATACTACTAGTAGCTTACTTTAGGAGTCTGCAGTGCTGAGCTGACAGTGTCCAGCAGGTCCGTCATTATATAATATATACCTGTCCTGCTGCAGTAGTGATATATATATATATTTTTTTTATATCATTATCATCCAGTCTATATTAGCAGCAGACGCAGTACGGTAGTCCACGGCTGTAGCTACCTCTGTGTCGGCAGTCGCTCGTCCATCCATAATTGTATACCACCTACCTGTGGTGTTTTTTTTTTCTTTCTATCTTCTTGATACTAGTAGCTTACTTTAGGAGTCTGCACTGCAGTGCTGAGCTGACAGTGTCCAACAGGTCCGTCATTATATAATATATACCTGTCCGGCTGCAGTAGTGATATATATATATATTTTTTATATCATTATCATCCAGTCTATATTAGCAGCAGACGCAGTACGGTAGTCCACGGCTGTAGCTACCTCTGTGTCGGCAGTCGCTAGTCCATCCATAATTGTATACCACCTACCTGTGGTGTTTTTTTTTTCTATCTTCTTGATACTACTAGTAGCTTACTTTAGGAGTCTGCAGTGCTGAGCTGACAGTGTCCAGCAGGTCCGTCATTATATAATATATACCTGTCCTGCTGCAGTAGTGATATATATATATATATATATTTTATATCATTATCATCCAGTCTATATTAGCAGCAGACGCAGTACGGTAGTCCACGGCTGTAGCTACCTCTGTGTCGGCAGTTGCTAGTCCATCCATAATTGTATACCACCTACCTGTGGTGTTTTTTTTTCTATCTTCTTGATACTACTAGTAGCTTACTTTAGGAGTCTGCAGTGCTGAGCTGACAGTGTCCAGCAGGTCCGTCATTATATAATATATACCTGTCCTGCTGCAGTAGTGATATATATATATATTTTTTATATCATTATCATCCAGTCTATATTAGCAGCAGACGCAGTACGGTAGTCCACGGCTGTAGCTACCTATGTGTCGGCAGTCGCTTGTCAATCCATAAGTATACTAGTATCCATCCATCTCCATTGTTTACCTGAGGTGCCTTTTAGTTGTGCCTATTAAAATATGGAGAACAAAAATGTTGAGGTTCCAAAAATAGGGAAAGATCAAGATCGACTTCCACCTCGTGCTGAAGCTGCTGCCACTAGTCATGGCCGAGACGATGAAATGCCAGCAACGTCGTCTGCCAAGGCCGATGCCCAATGTCATAGTACAGAGCATGTAAAATCCAAAACACCAAATATCAGTAAAAAAAGGACTCAAAAATCTAAAATAAAATTGTCGGAGGAGAAGCGTAAACTTGCCAATATGCCATTTACCACACGGAGTGGCAAGGAACGGCTGAGGCCCTGGCCTATGTTCATGGCTAGTGGTTCAGCTTCACATGAGGATGGAAGCACTCAGCCTCTCACTAGAAAAATGAAAAGACTCAAGCTGGCAAAAGCACTGCAAAGAACTGTGCGTTCTTCGAAATCACAAATCCACAAGGAGAGTCCAATTGTGTCGTTTGCGATGCCTGACCTTCCCAACACTGGACGTGAAGAGCATGCGCCTTCCACCATTTGCACGCCCCCTGCAAGTGCTGGAAGGAGCACCCGCAGTCCAGTTCCTGATAGTCAGATTGAGGATGTCAGTGTTGAAGTACACCAGGATGAGGAGGATATGGGTGTTGCTGGCGCTGGGGAGGAAATTGACCAGGAGGATTCTGATGGTGAGGTGGTTTGTTTAAGTCAGGCACCCGGGGAGACACCTGTTGTCCGTGGGAGGAATAGGGCCATTGACATGCCTGGTGAAAATACCAAAAAAATCAGCTCTTCGGTGTGGAAGTATTTCAACAGAAATGCGGACAACATTTGTCAAGCCGTGTGTTGCCTTTGTCAAGCTGTAATAAGTAGGGGTAAGGACGTTAACCACCTCGGAACATCCTCCCTTATACGTCACCTGCAGCGCATTCATCATAAGTCAGTGACAAGTTCAAAAACTTTGGGCGACAGCGGAAGCAGTCCACTGACCAGTAAATCCCTTCCTCTTGTAACCAAGCTCACGCAAACCACCCCACCAACTCCCTCAGTGTCAATTTCCTCCTTCCCCAGGAATGCCAATAGTCCTGCAGGCCATGTCACTGGCAATTATGACGAGTCCTCTCCTGCCTGGGATTCCTCCAATGCATCCTTGCGTGTAACGCCTACTGCTGCTGGCGCTGCTGTTGTTGCTGCTGGGAGTCGCTGGTCATCCCAGAGGGGAAGTCGTACTCGTAAGCCCACTTTTACTACTTCCACCAAGCAATTGACTGTCCAACAGTCCTTTGCGAGGAAGATGAAATATCACAGCAGTCATCCTGCTGCAAAGCGGATAACTGAGGCCTTGGCATCCTGGGCGGTGAGAAACGTGGTTCCGGTATCCATCATTACTGCAGAGGCAACTAGAGACTTGTTGGAGGTACTGTGTCCCCGGTACCAAATACCATCTAGGTTCCATTTCTCTAGGCAGGCGATACCGAAAATGTACACAGACCTCAGAAAAAGACTCACCAGTGTCCTAAAAAATGCCGTTGTACCCAATGTCCACTTAACCACGGACATGTGGACAAGTGGAGCAGGGAAGGCTCAGGACTATATGACTGTGACAGCCCACTGGGTAGATGTATGGACTCCCGCCGCAAGAACAGCAGCGGCGGCACCAGTAGCAGCATCTCGCAAACGCCAACTCTTTCCTAGGCAGGCTACGCTTTGTATCACCGGTTTCCAGAATACGCACACAGCTGAAAACCTCTTACGGCAACTGAGGAAGATCATCGCGGAATGGCTTACCCCAATTGGACTCTCCTGTGGATTTGTGGCATCGGACAACGCCAGCAATATTGTGTGTGCATTAAATATGGGCAAATTCCAGCACGTCCCATGTTTTGCACATACCTTGAATTTGGTGGTGCAGAATTATTTAAAAAACGAGAGGGGCGTGCAAGAGATGCTGTCGGTGGCCAGAAGGATTGCGGGACACTTTCGGCGTACAGGCACCACGTACAGAAGACTGGAGCACCACCAAAAACGCCTGAACCTGCCCTGCCATCATCTGAAGCAAGAAGTGGTAACGAGGTGGAATTCAACCCTCTATATGCTTCAGAGGTTGGAGGAGCAGCAAAAGGCCATTCAAGCCTATACAACTGAGCACGATATAGGAGGTGGAATGCACCTGTCTCAAGCGCAGTGGAGAATGATTTCAACGTTGTGCAAGGTTCTGCAACCTTTTGAACTTGCCACACGTGAAGTCAGTTCAGACACTACCAGCCTGAGTCAGGTCATTCCCCTCATCAGGCTTTTGCAGAAGAAGCTGGAAACATTGAAGGAGGAGCTAACACAGAGCGATTCCGCTAGGCATGTGGGACTTGTGGATGGAGCCCTTAATTCGCTTAACAAGGATTCACGGGTGGTCAATCTGTTGAAATCAGAGCACTACATTTTGGCCACCGTGCTCGATCCTAGATTTAAAACCTACCTTGGATCTCTCTTTCCGGCAGACACAAGTCTGCTGGGGTTCAAAGAACTGCTGGTGACAAAATTGTCAAGTCAAGCGGAACGCGACCTGTCAACATCTCCTCCTTCACATTCTCCCGCAACTGGGAGTGCGAGGAAAAGGCTCAGAATTCCGAGCCCACCCGCTGGCGGTGATGCAGGGCAGTCTGGAGCGACTGCTGATGCTGACATCTGGTCCGGACTGAAGGACCTGACAACGATTACGGACATGTCGTCTACTGTCACTGCATATGATTCTCTCCCCATTGAAAGAATGGTGGAGGATTATATGAGTGACCGCATCCAAGTAGGCACGTCAGACAGTCCGTACTTATACTGGCAGGAAAAAGAGGCAATTTGGAGGCCCTTGCACAAACTGGCTTTATTCTACCTAAGTTGCCCTCCCACAAGTGTGTACTCCGAAAGAGTGTTTAGTGCCGCCGCTCACCTTGTCAGCAATCGGCGTACGAGGTTACATCCAGAAAATGTGGAGAAGATGATGTTCATTAAAATGAATTATAATCAATTCCTCCGTGGAGACATTGACCAGCAGCAATTGCCTCCACAAAGTAGTACACAGGGAGCTGAGATGGTGGATTCCAGTGGGGACGAATTGATAATCTGTGAGGAGTAGGATGTACACGGTGATATATCGGAGGATGATGATGAGGTGGACATCTTGCCTCTGTAGAGCCAGTTTGTGCAAGGAGAGATTAATTGCTTCTTTTTTGGTGGGGGTCCAAACCAACCCGTCATTTCAGTCACAGTCGTGTGGCAGACCCTGTCACTGAAATGATGGGTTGGTTAAAGTGTGCATGTCCTGTTTATACAACATAAGGGTGGGTGGGAGGGCCCAAGGACAATTCCATCTTGCACCTCTTTTTTCTTTCATTTTTCTTTGCGTCATGTGCTGTTTGGGGGGTGTTTTTTGGAAGGGCCATCCTGCGTGACACTGCAGTGCCACTCCTAGATGGGCCAGGTGTTTGTGTCGGCCACTAGGGTCGCTTAGCTTACTCACACAGCTACCTCATTGCGCCTCTTTTTTTCTTTGCGTCATGTGCTGTTTGGGGAGTGTTTTTTGGAAGGGCCATCCTGCGTGACACTGCAGTGCCACTCCTAGATGGGCCAGGTGTTTGTGTCGGCCACTAGGGTCGCTTAGCTTACTCACACAGCTACCTCATTGCGCCTCTTTTTTTCTTTGTGTCATGTGCTGTTTGGGGAGTGTTTTTTGGAAGGGCCATCCTGCGTGACACTGCAGTGCCACTCCTAGATGGGCCAGGTGTTTGTGTCGGCCACTAGGGTCGCTTAGTTTACTCACACAGCTACCTCATTGCGCCTTTTTTTTTCTTTGCGTCATGTGCTGTTTGGGGAGTGTTTTTTGGAAGGGCCATCCTGCGTGACACTGCAGTGCCACTCCTAGATGGGCCAGGTGTTTGTGTCGGCCACTTGGGTCGCTTAGCTTAGCCATCCAGCGACCTCGGTGCAAATTTTAGGACTAAAAATAATATTGTGAGGTGTTCAGAATAGACTGAAAATGAGTGGAAATTATGGTTATTGAGGTTAATAATACTTTGGGATCAAAATGACCCCCAAATTCTATGATTTAAGCTGTTTTTTAGGGTTTTTTGAAAAAAACACCCGAATCCAAAACACACCCGAATCCGACAAAAAAAATTCGGTGAGGTTTTGCCAAAACGCGTTCGAACCCAAAACACGGCCGCGGAACCGAACCCAAAACCAAAACACAAAACCCGAAAAATTTCCGGTGCTCATCACTAGACACATCTGTAATATACAGCACTGAATATACTGAATACTAGTGCGAAGTCCATAAAGGAATGTTCAACAAATATACAAAGAATGCCTGTTACTCTATTATTAAATTTCATATAACTGTCTTCAGCCTGTTGTGATTATGATTACAATATGTAACAAAAATGTCTCTAAACCTAAAACTGAAATGCATATTATGCATATTAGGTTGCCTGATTCCGATTTGTAAGGTATTACAAAGGGGTGTAGTTATGTGACCAGCGGTCAGGAGTCTGCAGATCACAATACCTCCCCCTACATCCCGACCACTTACAATCCCAATAGTTGGCATGTCGACTAGCAGGGACTATTCCCACTCATGGGTGCCCACGACACCCATAGAGTAGGAATAGAACCTGTGGCGAGCGCAGCATGCCACCGAGTCTGCAGCGCTCCCGCAAGGAGCTTGTTGTACTTGCCCCTTCCCCCCACCGCTGGACACGCATACCCAACCTATTACAAATACATTGCAAATGCAGCAGGAGGCTTCTGTACTAGATATATGCTTTCTGCATGCATCTGAGTGCTACATCTGAGAGAGCAACCATCGGTTGTAACTCGCTATGTGTAGAACAGGGCCTTTTGTGTGCGCAGACCACAAATCAACAGATTTGTACGTAAACCATCGGGTTTGTGTACAAATCCGAATCAGACCCATTGTCACATGTAGAAAAAGCACTAAGCGCTCTGGTGAGTAGTACTGCGATATGATTGTCGGCAGCCTCTTGTAAAAGGGAATTGCCAGTCCCTTGAAACACAAAAGTAGCAAACAAAAACCAAGTGGCTCTTGACAATCAGATGATTGGAGACATTTATTTAAAAATATAAATGGAATACAACAACCTCCCGGGGGTATGTTATAATATTAATACATCACAGTAATATCAGTGTACAATGGAATATAACTAAGCATCCAAAATGTTATTGGAGCACCAATTAAAAATAAATCATAAAAGTTCAATTATTAATACCACCAGAGGGGTCATAGAACGTGCAGAGTTCAGTATATGCACTGAGATATATGGCTAAAAAGTAATTGTCAAATGAAAGAATCACTCACGGCTGTGTACTTGTAAAGTGTTACATGTAGCATAAATGAATGGCGTTGTTCAGCCAGTGCAGAATTGATGAGATGACAAATGGATGTATATACACCTGTATACCTTTCGATGCCTGCTCCCTGGTGCTATCCCGTTGGCCAGGAAAATGTTAAACACCAGAGCCTCAGCGATGGATGAGAACGGTGCCACGCCGTGCAGGGAGCCCTGGTTGTCTGTCCTCACCCGATCAATGCTGTCTCCGGTGGCTCCCAAGCGGGGACGGATGGTTGATGGAGCCAGAGCTGTAACGATGGTCAGGCCGGGTGCACTGGCCGACAGCCGACCTGTCTGTAGTTGGTAAAGCACCCGATATAGTTCCCGTGCGCAGGCCCGCACCAAACCTGTTAGGGACGGCAATTACCGCTCCTGCCGCCCAAGCAGGAAATGAGCGGCTGGGGCTGTGTGGGTGGAAAGCTGCGGGCTGGGTTCTCCGGGCCGCAGTAGTCAGACTGGGCTCCTATGCACGGCTCTGAAAAGAGAGTAGAGTACACAGCAGTACTGATCCTCACGGTGTAACACCTGTATCCTTAACGCGTTTCAACGCCAGCAGGGCGTCTTTCTCAAAAGGCAGGTATACCTGGGAGTAGGAGTGTTCAGTCCTTATACCTGCTCCACAGGTGAAACTAATTATCAACAATTGAACTCAGCCATTCTGAATAATCAGGTTGGGTGTAATTCACCTTGGAGCAGACACAAACATTCAGGAATAAAACAAAAATATTACTATATTAATGCCGTGAAACAGTAACCATTAATACGTAGCCATAAACGGGCAGCACTAAATACACTGCATGAACAATACAAATACAATAAAAGAACCAAAACGAAATATGAGACTGGGAATACATAACTTTATCCTAAAAGATATATTATAATAGTTCGTAGTTACTATAGCATTTGCATGCATACAAATGTATGTAAATAAATAGATCAAGTTCTATATTATCATCACAATAATTTTAAAGAACCGTGGTGAGAAACAGCTTGTTTTGTGTAAATCCATATTCTTACACACAATTCCGATCTCTGCTGACAGCAAGACATATTCTAATGTGTGGGAGGAAACACCCCCACTCCTAAAATGATGTACTAAAATGCAGAGAGGGAAAGAGAGAAAAAAAGAGAGGGACGTAGAAACAAAGAGAGGATAGGAGAATCGTAGCGGCTTGATTATTTATAGAATCTGAAAAGGTAGCTACTTGCACAAGACTGGTGTGTAAAAATGAAGAAGGGAACCCAGTGGGACAATGGAAAAAACACTGTGCATGACCAATAACAGTTGGTACACACCAGTGTCACACAAGGCAGAATGGAAAAGACCCCTAAGCTGAGATAGTGAAACCAGATCTATGAGCACTCCTATAAAAGTGCTCAAGTTAAAAACAAAGATAAACCTTTACATAAACTCAAGATCTATGGTTTCATTGAGACCCTGAGGATTAAGTGTCTGTAATCTAAGAATCCATGCTGCCTCCTGTCTGCACAAGATTCTAAAGCGATCACCTCCCCTGCTGGTGGCTGGGATATGTTCCAGCCCAACCAGCAGGAGCCCAGTAGGATCGCCTCCATGAACCTCAGAAAAATGACGTGGAACACTATGATTCATACATTTATTTAGGATGTTTCTTCTGTGTTCCATAAATCTGAGTTTCAGGGGGCGTATGGTTCGACCTACGTAATGTAATTGACATGGACATATTAATAAATATATCACATATTGGGTACTACAGTTAATAAAAGTGTTGATTCTATACTCTTTTTTTGAGACATTAGAAACAACACTTTTAGTTTTATTCAAAACAAACGAACAAGTGGTACACCTCCCATGGTTACACCTATAGAAACCTATAACCTCTGGTCCAATTAGGGTTCTTTGTGTATTTTTTGAAACCTGATCCGAATGCCCTTTAAAGAAACTAGGAGCCAGAATATTTTTCAAGTTCCTGGCCTTCTTGAAGACTATCACTGGTGTTTCATCTAAATGGTCTTTAAGAACAGGATCGGTAAATAGTAATCTATAGTTTTTGTTAACTATGCTCTTGATCTTACTAGCAGCTACATTAAATTTGGACTTAAATACTAAACTGTACTTGTCTTTATTCTTATTTTTTACTTTATTTTTGTTTTTATTTTTATTGTTAGTATCATTATTTCCATTATTTTTGATCTTATTGAGACTACCAAAAGGAACCTCTTGTATGGAGATATTATCAACATTGATCTCCAGATTCACGCCACCTAGGTGATCAAATTCCTGTGTGTCAGCATGACTTTTGTCATCCTCGACAGCAAGGGTATCTTTTCTTACAAGTTTAGAAGCATAGACCAGAGTTTCATCTAGTACTACTTGTGGATAATCACAACTTTTAAATGTTTCCACCATATCCCTAACTTGTTCATGGTATTTTGTATCAAATGTGCAATTTCTTCTAATCCTATGTACCTGGCTTTTCGGTACATTCTTAAGCCAGCTTTTATTATGATTGCTGGAATAAGGTATAAAAATACATACATCCACTGATTTTTTAAAGGGAGATACTGTGACGATTTCCTCTACCACCTCCACCGTTACATCCCAAAAATTAATCTGTAAGGGATGGTGAGTGCATGTGAAGGTTAAACCATAAGTGTTATTATTAATATAGCTAACAAACTCAGTGACTGAAGCAGAATCCCCTTTCCAAACAAAAAACAGGTCGTCGATATAGCGACCATAGAGGACCAGGTTCGCAACATGGGCGCCTCCCCAGATGTAGGTGTTTTCAAAATCGCCCATGTAAATGTTCGCAAAACTGGGCGCGAACCTGGTCCCCATCGCTGTACCGAGGACCTGCAAGTAGTAACGGTGATCAAATAAATAATAATTGTGAGACAAAATGAAAGCAATAGCAGAAAGAATAAATTGGCGTTTCCCCTCTGAGATACCCATATCTTCACGTAGGCTTTTTGCCACACATTCTATCCCCTTTTCATGTGGGATATTTGTGTACAAGGCTTGAACGTCACAAGTGACGAACAAGAAGTCTGGATTCCATTTCAAACCTTCCACCAGTTTAATAAACTCAGTGGTATCTCTAATATGGGATCTCAGAGAGGATACGTGTGGCTGTAAATAATAATCAACATAATAAGACAGATTTGATGTAAGACCCTCAATCCCTGAAATGATAGGACGACCCGGGGGTTCGTGCAGTGTCTTGTGTACTTTAGGGAGGTGATAGTAAATAGGGATGATTGGGTGGAGGGGGTATAGGAACTCAAACTCATCACGTGTAAGAACATCATCAGCACAAGCCAATGTCAACATATTTTTTAGTTGTTTTTGATAATCAAGAGTTGGATCCTGTCCTAGAGTTCTATAAAAGGTGGTATCAGTCAATTGTCTTTTCGCCTCTCTAACATAATCTTCAGTATTTTGCACCACCACTCCTCCTCCCTTATCCGCTGGTTTGATGGTAAGGGCCTGATTGTCAGAAAGTCTCTTAAGAGCTTTTCTTTCATCAGGCTTTAGATTGTACAAACAAGGGTGTATTTTATAATCGCACAAGTTGCGGAATTCCTCCAGAGTGGTGTGAAAAAAAATGTCTATAGCACTGGTTTTGTGTTGCGTAGGAAAAAATTGAGATTTTTTCTTGAAGGTACCTCTATTAACATCAAATAATAATGTTTTGGTCTGCTGATCTAAATTGTCAGGGAGCATATTTTCAAGCAACAATTCATTCAGCATATTAAGACCAGAAACATCGTCCTGGTCTAATATGGTTTCAGTATTGTCTTGGCAGGTACGCTTATTCTGTTTTTCTGCTATCACGAAAAATCTTTTCCTGCACAATCCTCTGACAAAACGATTGAGCT
This sequence comes from Pseudophryne corroboree, assembly GCF_028390025.1. Classification (NCBI taxonomy): domain Eukaryota; kingdom Metazoa; phylum Chordata; class Amphibia; order Anura; family Myobatrachidae; genus Pseudophryne; species Pseudophryne corroboree. Next base: position 499,852,789 of record NC_086447.1, read on the forward strand.
CAATGAAGAGCTCAAAAAAATTGGGGCGTGTGGTAGGTGAAAAATTCATCCCTTTGGAGAGAATTGTTTCTTCAGTTTTAGTTAGAGAAGTAGAGGAGAGATTGAAAATACCAACTGGTTTTAACGGAACCTTTGGTTTTTGTTGCCCCTTACCTGCTCTTCGACCTCTTGGTCGAAATCTCTTCCTCATTTTGGTGTTCGTGTTAGGGGATCATACCGATTGTGTGTGGAAAATTTGTTCCCTCTGACATTCAATTCCATCCTGTCTCTCCTCCCTCTGTCTAAAAAATGACAACGCTCTTGGGGAGACTCTCCATTCGCAACTGCTAAGGAGGATTCTTGCTGCCGTGATGTCGTTTTGGGAGGTACAGTCGTCCACCCCGGTGACATCCGTGCATTGGAGGAATACTTGTTATTTTCTAAAGTGTCCTGAGTATTGTATTGAGTAGACCTATATTGAGGCCTACTTCTTTGCGGCTTGGGCTGATGGCCATAGTTCTCACTATGGCTAGACTTCTGTCGAACCTCTGATCTAGATTCATCTCTTGTTCTATTTCTAGTGTGATAGTTTTTGATGGTATTTGTGTTATAATCTCTCAAATCTCGCGAGAATTTCTTCTCCTTCCTCTCTATAATCTCCTTCTCGTAATGTTCTAATCTTTTATTCATTACTGTTTCCCTCTCTTTATAATACTCCTCGTCTTTATATTTCAGAAATGTGTCTTGTGTTTGCTTAATCTCATCCTCAATTTCAATTAATTTATTTCCCCTATAATCAATTAATAATTGCATCAATGCAAACAAACATTTGTCTAAATTTTTTCCCCATTGTTCTAAAAGATCGGAATCATTATTAAAAGATGCGCTCTTGAAAATTCGCAGATCACGAGGTATTTTATTATGTTCCATATACTTTGATAGGGACATCTTGTCCCACCAGTGTCTTGATTCAGATTTAAGAAGCTCTTCTAGTCTATTTGAATTTTTCAAGAACTCATCATGAGGTGTGTCCTCTGTGCTAAAATTCCCAGTCTCATATTGCTTATATTCCCAAGCTGTTTCTCACCACGGTTCTTTAAAATTATTGTGATGATAATATAGAACTTGATCTATTTATTCACATACATTTGTATGCATGCAAATGCTATAGTAACTATGAATTATTATAATATATCTTTTAGGATAAAGTTATGTATTCCCAGTCTCATATTTCGTTTTGGTTCTTTTATTGTATTTGTATTGTTCATGCAGTGTATTTAGTGCTGCCCGTTTATGGCTACGTATTAATGGTTACTGTTTCACGGCATTAATATAGTAATATTTTTGTTTTATTCCTGAATGTTTGTGTCTGCTCCAAGGTGAATTACACCCAACCTGATTATTCAGAATGGCTGAGTTCAATTGTTGATAATTAGTTTCACCTGTGGAGCAGGTATAAGGACTGAACACTCCTACTCCCAGGTATACCTACCTTTTGAGAAAGACGCCCTGCTGGCGTTGAAACGCGTTAAGGATACAGGTGTTACACCGTGAGGATCAGTACTGCTGTGTACTCTACTCTCTTTTCAGAGCCGTGCATAGGAGCCCAGTCTGACTACTGCGGCCCGGAGAACCCAGCCCGCAGCTTTCCACCCACACAGCCCCAGCCTCTCATTTCCTGCTTGGGCGGCAGGAGCGGTAATTGCCGTCCCTGACAGGTTTGGTGCGGGCCTGCGCACGGGAACTATATTGGGTGCTTTACCAACTACAGACAGGTCGGCTGTCGGCCAGTGCACCCGGCCTGACCATCGTTACAGCTCCGGCTCCATCAGCCATCCGTCCCCGCTTGGGAGACATGGAGCCACTGGAGACAGCATTGATCGGGTGAGGACAGACAACCAGGGCTCCCTGCACGGCGTGGCATCGTTCTCATCCATCGCTGAGGCTCTGGTGTTTAACATTTCCCTGGCCAACGGGATAGCACCAGGGAGCAGGCATCGAAAGGTCCTGCCCAGCGCTACAGGTGTATATACATCCATTTGTCATCTCATCACTTCTGCACTGGCTGAACAACGCCATTCATTTATGCTACATGTAACACTTTTCAAGTACACAGCCGTGAGTGATTCTTTCATTTGACAATTACTTTTTAGCCATATATCTCAGTGCATATACTGAACTCTGCACGTTCTATGACCCCTCTGGTGGTAGTAATAATTGAACTTTTATGATTTATTTTTAATTGGTGCTCCAATAACATTTTGGATGCTTAGTTATATTCCATTGTACATTGATATTATTGTGATGTATTAATATTATAACATACCCCCGGGAGGTTGTTGTATTCCATTTATATTTTTAAATAAATGTCTCCAATCATCTGATTGTCAAGCGCCACTTGGTTTTTGTTTGCTACCATTGTCACATGTAGACAGCCGGGCCACTTCTATTTATAATTTTGATTTCATAGCTGTCATCATCATCAGTGTGCTCTTACACCAGTCCTATGTTTATGCATGTGCATAACTCTGCATAGCCCATCCCATCAACATGCGAGTAACTACGTATGGCAAACCAACATCTGTGCAACTCCGTATTAACCCCAATAAATGGATAACATGCAAACAAATCTAATTTTATTGATTGTAAAACCGGTACAATCCTAACCTATAAGCAAAAATATAAAAATGTTTTAAAAACAAAATTTTTCATTATGCTAGCAACACATACTTGTGTGCATGAAAGATTTAGCAATGAGGGGCCAATCGAGAGACAAACCATATTATTGGAATGTGTGAAAAATATTGCCACAGTTAATTAAGACATGGCACATTTTTATTTTACGCTACAGTATATTGTGTCTCTAAATAACCAAAGAAGAGAGGCACACTATTATGGAAACAGCCCACGTACACAAGAGATGTTAAATGTACCAGTGCATACTTTAATTGGCATAAACTCATGAAGCTGAACCCTCTGTGAGGAACAATGATGGCACAGTGAGTCCCATATTCCCAATTCATTCAATTCTACAGAAGCACACATTTAGGTAAATTTGCTTTTAGTGGATGGGAACTCATGAGAGGGATTCAACTATATGAGGCTATGGAGACATGAAATGCTAGAAAGCTAATTCAGCCAAAATTAGGCAATTACAGTATTCTGTTAATCTCACACAGATAACCCCTTCCATATAGTGTGTTCTTCAGCGCAGTGAGTAATATATTGGCCATATCGGCATCAAACTAAACAGTATAATAGCAATGATGTTCTCTTGTAATTTTACACATAACGTACCTTATAAAAGTAAAGTAATAGTACATAAAACAACATACATTCTACAAGTAAAGTAATAGTACATAAAACAATAAACATTCTAAAAGTAAAGTAATAGTACATAAAACAATAAACATTCTAAAAGTAAAGTAATAGTACATAAAACAATAAGCATTCTAAAAGTAAAGTAATGGTACATAAAGCAATATACATACGAAAAGTAAAGTAATAGTACATAAAACAATAAACATTATAAAAGTAAAGTAATGGTACATAAAGCAATATACATTCTAAAAGTAAAGTAATAGTACATAAAAAATAAACATTCTAAAAGTAAAGTAATGGTACACAAAGCAATATACAGTACATTCTAAAAGTATTAGTACATAAAGCAATATACATTCTAACAGTAACGTATTAGCACAAAAAACAATATACATTCTAAAAGTTAGAAATAGTACTTAAAACATTATACATTCAAACAGTAAAGTATTAGTACATTAAACAATTTACATTCTAAAAGTAAACTAATCTATATATATAAATGCGAAAGCCCTCACTCACTCACTCACTCACTCACTCACTCACTCACTGACTCATCACTAATTCTCTTACTTCCTGATATGTTGGGAAGCTGAAATTTAACATAGGTATTCTTCAGGTGGGAAATAGGAAAACTACATAGTCAGAATTTTAATAAACCTCCCCTAAGGGGATGAAAAAGGGGTTGAAATAATGATGTCATTACCGATGTGTGGCTTGAATTGCATGAACGATAATGCCCAAACAGACAATTGGATCAAAATTTGGATTGCACCTCCAGTGTGTAGAACTACAAAAATGGACCTGTCACATTTTACTGTGTCTGCTACAGGTGCTCCTTGGGTAACACCAAAAACCATGGATTAATATTTACTTACATTAAGACGTCTCAAATTTGCATCTCTATAGGTTTACCAAATTTTTAACACTCATTTATATTTACAACTGTGAAAATTCTAGAAAATGACTGAATCTGATTGGTTACTGTTGGCATCGTTGTCTCTTGTCTGTTTTAGAAGCTTTAGTAAATCTACCACTAAGGGGTTATCAAATTAGCCATGGGTAATTACCTCGGCTAATTGTCGCATCGAGTACGAGCCATGACTTACCTGGGATTTTGTGTCACCTGCCTCAGGCAGGCGAAACCAAATCCCCGGAAACAGTTATGTTTTAATCAGAAAATGGGGCTGTTTCTACCAAAAATACATAGGTTTCACTGAACCTGTATGTTTTCAAGAGAGAATGTATTTTTTTTTTACAGGTGATCAAATTGGATAGCCTATAAAAAAATACAGGTGAAACATTGGTAATTTCATTAAAGACATCTGTTTTTTCACACCGAACGTTTCTTCACCTCTAATTGGATACCCCCTAAGTGCCTTAACTATTCACTCTCTTTCTTCTATACACTTTTAAAGCCTATATTACAATCTTGCTATTTTTTTCCTTATCCATATGACATTTTTAAGTAAGACCATTAATTCTGGAACTTTTCAACAATTTGTTCTTGCACTGTTTTCACTTCAACAAAGTTTTGTATTTGGAGGCATACTGTATATTTTATTCCTCCAAAAAAATTCAAAATTGTCTTATATAGATCTTGGTTCATATAACTGGACCTTTCACCACAAATGATTGCTCTGATCAGAACTTTTATTTATTTTACATTTTACTGCTGATGTCTCTATGAAATATTATTTATTAACTCAGTACATTGTACAGGATCATCCCAGCACAGATGTGCTTTATTTCCAGACTGCAGGTTTCAGTCCCTCCAAAGAGCCTGTCACAGTACAGTCTAAAAAGTAGTGATTGCTTATATGGACCCTGCATATGTAGTGTGAATGTATGGCCATTGGGTCACTCATGTCTAAGTGCTGCTAAACAGAGGAATCCTTGTGATGCCTCTCCAAAAACCTTTACAAAGTTATTGGTTGTTGGCAATAGGCTACAATGGCTCATGTGACCAAAGAAAAGCTATTCTTATCTGATGTTGGTAAATGGCACTTTTACACAATTCCCAGCAATGACTGCTTTTGTGATTGTAAACGGGGGGAAGAAAATAATAAACCTAACCCCCAATGGAGTTCTAACACTCCGCTCCTGTCTATCAAGTAGAGATGTGCGTGTTCGGATTTACTTGGTTCTTTACACCAAAATTACGTCAAATTCATATTTTTCTTGATTTTTCTTATTGGCTTCCAAAACACAAGACATCTGAGTACCAATAAGATGCCATTTTGAGAAAGGGTCAATTAGGGTAAACCTGAACCCGCACAGCTCTACTATCAAGTGGGCAACTAGGTTGCTTACTATTTTAGCTCTAGTGTCTTGAAACACAACAATACTCCGTACTTATGTTGATGAGGATCCCTCCTTAGCCCGTTACTGTACTCAAAGAGGGACTATTGATTCCCATGAGGATTTTAATGCAGGAGAAAGTTCCACGGCACATAGAAAAAAAGCATTATATGTATTTTATTTCAACTGCTATTCTCTTTTGCTCTACCCTGCACAGCCACATAAATGGCCCTAATAATCCTCATAGGCAGTAAAGCCTCATCTAAACTGTATTCTAAACCATTAAGTGATTGCAGCTTGGATGAAGGGCAACCCCAGGCTGACCTCCTGTGGACAAATGCCCTAAGAAGCTGAACTCTCTTATAACCATTTCTTTTCAAGGAATCACAACTTAGTGAGAAGATTTCTCTAACCACTATGGCGGGTGTCTGTATGTTCCATCTACTTCCCTGGAACCTTAACCTCAAATGCTTGTAATCATAAAGGTGCAGCTAATTCAGATAAGAATTAGAAATAATGTTATTTTGTGGGATGGCGATCTGAGGCACAAGTAGTGAAAGCTTTTCGTCCTATTGTGTGATGAGACAAGCAGTTTTCTTCAGACCACGGTGCAGCAATTACAGTTGCTTTAACAGCTACCGCAATGTGGCAATTATAACAACATTACTGGCTTATTAAGGTTCTTCATTGTAATGGTGACAGTTCATTCTATCTTATGGAAGCCATTGCCTAGTAAGAGAGCAACAACCGTTGTCTTTATCTCTAAAAGCACATTTAGTCACAACAGCAAAATATAGTTACTTAATAATGTGCAATGTAATGCTTGGACTCCAGTTCCTTTCCTGCAATTTACACTCCCCATAGAGTTGGGCAATTCCATTCCCAATTAGGAAGCAGCCAAGACCAATGATTGTAGATGAATGGATGTTTCCTATAGTTTTGTGCAACTGTAATGGGACAGCCACGGGACAGCATGGATCTGAATGACAGTCCTGGCTTCCAAGGACTAATACTATTTAAAGTACAGTAAATACAGATGGATTACATCTTACTGCAATGCGACATGTTGCATCACGGTATGCTGAATGGCATTCCAGCCTGTGACTATTCGCAGCCAGTGATCGCTTAATTCATTCCTTTAAGAATTAATGGAGCGATCGCCGGCTGCATATAGTCACAGCCTGGCATGCCATGCAGCAATCCATGTTACAGCATGGGTTCAAGTTCAGAAAATGTGACTCCCTTGGTTAGCATAACTAAACTGCGTCAGAATATCATTAAACTTGTTCAGAACATTAAAAAGTGGACTCTCATGGGCTCACTTTGGGCATGGAGGCTCGCTCTGCTTCGCTCGCCACTATTCCCATTAGATGACACACAAGTAACTTAATTAGTACCGCAGCCAAATTGGTTTAACCATTTGGACTGAAGCAAGGATATTCTTAAAAGACACAAAGCGCTGAGTGTGTCAATAATCAATAAAGAATGCAGAGAATCTGTAACTGGGGCATATGTAATAGGGTCCGAGTTTACCGGAGGTGCAGGATGCCAGCTGCTCTCAGATGTTTTTGCCTTGAAAATGATTGCTGCTTTAAAAGACATCCACGATCACCCAGCATACCGCACCCTCAACAACCTTGGACCCTATTACATATGCCCCACTGTGTTTCCAAAATGTATCATATGCAAATGTATGCCTTCTAATATATCCACTCATTGCCAGTGGCAGTTACAGAGGTGAAGCTGCAGCACAGTCCAAAATTCAACTAGGGGAGCCGCACCAACTGCCACCCCAAACACTGCCAAACATCACCGGCCAGAACTTAATGGCAGTTGGTGTGGGCCCCCATTTAAATTTTGGACTGTGCTGCAGCCCCACCTCTGCAACTGCCACTGGCAAGGAAGTCGAGGAACAGAGCATTTTGTACCAAATGGAACGGGTCATGTTGGAGGATATGTACTGGTTGTATTAATCCATCTGCACTTTCAAACTCTGTGCGTGTGCTTATGCATGGTATGGTGCATGCACAGTCAGCAATTGCTTTCTGCGCCTCTTGTGCAGTTTGCAGATATCGGTGGAATCTGTCAGCATTTAGATTTACATTTGATTCAGAATGTTCAATAGGTCTGCTGTTTCCATTGCTCTTCTGTATTCACCTTTAGTACATGTTTGGAAGTACTGCTGTGCGAGTTCCAGACAAGAAAATCTTCAGCCACCAGCTGGTCAGTTAATTGCAGACACCACTTACTTGGTTTCTGTGTTTGCTATAAGTGTCATTATTTCTGTGCTTCTGCATATTGTTATATACGAAGTAGATCATACTTGCCTACCTGACCCTCTCCATGAGAGAGAAAATGCTCTGTTCCTGGACTTTCCTGGTAATGTATGATTGCCATCACCTGTGGTGAGCTAGTTAATTGATAAGAAAGGTGTTTCACCACAGGTGATGGCAATCATACATTACCAGGAAAGTCCAGGAACAGAGCATTTTCTCCCTCATGGAGAGGGTCAGGTAGGCAAGTATGAAGTAGATATACTAAGTTTGTTGATGGAGTTGATACTGGAATAAGCTGGATTGGGTACAAAACTACGCCACAACATACAGTATATAAACAATACACAAAAGCTGCATTAACAATAGTGTTGCCTTTAAACAATGCTACAATACAAAATGAGCACCTGTGTAGGTGCACTAAAGACCTTTTGAGATCATTAAAATTATAATCTTTATTGGTTTACTTTTAAAATAGTTGCATTTATAAAAAAACAGTGAAATATTAAAATATAAAGAGTGAATAAAGAATAGAAATAAATGTATTCAAATAATATTCAATACCTGTGACTGCAGCCTATTGTGCTCAGTTTTAAAAAGTATAATAAAGGCTTAATAGCCCTAATGTCTATTAATTATTGTTTTACTTTGACTACTATGCTAGCAAATCTGCATACTTTAAATCAAGCAATATATTCTGTGAAATCTAATTCACTCTATTATAATATGTATCAAAGCAAATTACTAAAAATAGGCACAATACAATATACTTTACTTTGATACATATATCATATTTCACTGTTTTTTAAAAAAAAAATAACAATTTATTTTAAAAGTACACCAATAAAGTTTATAATTTTAAGGATCTCAAGAAGTCTTTAGTTCACCTACACAGGTGCTTATTTTGTCTTGTGTTAGTGTTTATGACGAGTGAAGTAGTGGGTAACACCCCATCTATGGTTTGAATAGGGATACATTATTTAACTTTGGAGATATTTATATATGAGAATACGATCTTTAATAACTTATATTAACTGATGCAGGATTATTTGTGTTAGTAAATACTGTTGTCTTATTAAATGATCTGTTTCTCCTTATTCTGATCCCATATATCTCTCATAGCATAAAAGAACACACCTGCCACATCCCCTATATTGTTTGGCCACAGTCCTGCCCGGGGTCCTAAATGGTTTACTAGGAGTGGCCATACCCACCATTGTGCCATGCCCCCTAATTGAACTGGGGCCCAGAAATTCCTGCATCTTGGTATCTTTATTTCTCTAAATGTGCTAAAACAATTGAGCTTGGTAGTGTGACACTCATTCAATGTAATTCACAATCAGAGCAGCCAGACAGCTTTCTCTACCTGCCTCCCAAGAAGCAACAGAGGCACTAGACCACCCCTGCTTGAAGGGGTATCTGGTTGCTAGATAGACAGTGTCTAGTTAGACAGTCAATAGAAAGACACCATATGTTAGACAGACATTAGGTCGGCAGGGTCAAAAGGTTGACAGGGTCAAAATATCGACATGAAAAAGGTAGACAGTACAAAAGGTCGACATGGTCAAAAGGGCGACATGAAAAGGGTTGACATAAAAAAGATAGACAAATGTTTATTTTAAATTTAACATGTTTTTGGACTATTTCATACCTTCTCTATCCATGTCAGCATAGAGTTGGGTATAAACCTTGTGGCGAGCACAGCGAGCCACCGAGCCCGAAGCGTGGCAAGCGAAGCGAGCCCAGCAAGGGTATGACTTTCTACAATTGGGGGTCCCAGATGACAAAACTATCCACACAAACCACAAAAATGAAAAAAACATGGTGTCTACCTTTTTTATGTCGACCATTTTCATGTCGACCTTTTGACCCTGTCGACCTTTAACCCTGTCGACCTTTTGTACTGTCTACCTTTTTCATGTCGGCCATTTGACCCTGTCGACCTTTTAACCCTGTCGACCTAATGTCTGTCTAACATATGGTGTCTATCTATTGCCTGTCTAACTAGACACTGTCTATCTTTTATACCACACCCGCTTGAAGGTCCCTAGAATCGTGGAGCTCTGTGCAACTGATCAGTAATCCTGTATGTTAAGATGGCCCTGAATGGGACGACTTAGTAAATCGTGTGGTTTGGCTCCAACAACTGCATTAGATGGGTGGTGGTTTTCATACTAAGTACAAAATACTCTTCTTACTAAATTTCCAATTAAGAGTTATTGACAAGACTGCTGCTTCTATTTTAAGAAGTACACAAATCCTCACAGGCTTTAAACTATCTGTAAACACAATGAAAGGAACTGTCCCATTGAAATATATTAAAAACACCCTTTTATTTAGCCTTTTACAACAACCACACTAAATGAGTACCAGGTCAATGAAATAAGCTTACATGTAACATAACTGTGCCCCCCACCCCTATTTCCAATAAGGAAATAAGTAGGAGACACATAACTGAGAAGATTGCTGATCTTTAGAGTTTAGATAACAGTGAAGCACCAATCAGATCATGTAACTGTCCCATGTGCTGCAATCACAACCTAACTTTAAGAACCTATTAGGTCAGAGGTTCCCAAACGCGGTCCTCAAGGCACCCCAACGGTCCAGGTTTTAAATGTATCCATGCTTGGCCACAGGTGACTTAATTAGCACCTAAGTTAATTTGATTTAACCATCTGTGCTGAGCCATGGATATACCTAAATCCTGGACTGTTGGGGTGCCTTGAGGACTGCATTTGGAATCTCTGTATTATGTGATAAGTAGGCATGTATACAAGGCCCAATTAAATAATCAGCTTTCCAAGCCATCTTGAGAAGTGGGGAAACCTTGCTTCACTTAGTAACAACTTTTCACACTGAATATTCATAAACATAACAACAATGTATAATTATTAGATTAAAATCTAATCTTGTGGTAAATTTTACGTCTACGTCATGAAATCGCCTTAGAAAGAAAAAGAAAACATATATTCGGCTGCAAATATATTTTTATATACCTTTATAGTTAAATTAACGCCTACAGCTGTTTTGCAGTGTGTAAATGGCATTACTCGTTATGACAGAATATGTGGTTATGGAAATAACATTGAAGTTTAGACCTTTAAAAGATACAAAAATCTGAAAGTGAAGTACATTTTTACAATATAAATTTCATGTTTTTAATATGGGGGAAAAAGAAGAATGTTCCCATATGTTTATCACACAATGGGGGGTCATTCTGGTCGGATTTGCAATCACTGCTGCATCCTCATAAATGCAGCAGGATGTATCTATTACATGCAGACACCTACTGCTGCACTAGTGATCTGAGCTGTGCTTTAGGATGCAGCATCGGATAAAAGCACCCACCATTCGGCTGCTTGTGGCGCACATGGTGCTGCGCAAGCCGCCCGTCGCAGAGACCAGGAAATCTCCATCCTACGCCGCCGCCCCCTTCCCGTCCCCAAAATGGCATTAGACTGTCAATCAATGACAGTCTGGTCCTGGCCTGCATCTTTATGCCGCAGAATCCATTAACGCAAGCCCAGAACGTGTCCTGCACATGCTCAAAGTAACTGAAAATCGGTACTTTGCACCAATGGTCTCAGGTGCAACTGCAACTAAATGACCCCAAAAAAGATATGCGTTGTTTAAAAATAACAAAAATTCTCCGGAACTACAAACATATATCCAGTCCTTTCAGAATATCTTCTTGAAAACTCAATCCGTATTTCCATGAAAGCTAAAACCCTCAAACCTTTTATTTATTTATTTGTTTGTACAGGATTGTTTTATAGTGTATGCAAATATACTGAGAAGGGACCTATTACATTTTTTAATACAGATACTCAACCCTGTAGTGACATCTCTAGAATTAAACTTTAACTTTAATTTGCAGTCTATATGATAGAATGGAGCTACAGTATTGAGTACATTAGTAAAATCAATAGACCTTTGAAGTTGCATTTTTGAAATATTAAAAACAATCAAAATTCATAGCATACGCAGACATCAAAAGAAAGTGTTTTTATTCTAAACCCGATTGTCTAACAGTTAGGGCCATTGAGTATACTGAAAGGATAAAAGAATTAAATACATTTTCCAAGTTGAAGACCTTGTGGATTTTAACAATAAACACTTTGCAATCAAAAGGTGTTAATAGTTGGTCTGTTTGCTTTACACATTGAAGGTAAATTCAATTTCTGTTCTATAGTGATTTCATGAAACAAAACTTTCCACTATGTAGTGGTTATTAGAGATGTGCACTTGAAATTTTTCGGGTTTTGTGTTTTGGTTTTGGTTTTGATTCCGCGGCCGTGTTTTGGGTTCGACCGCGTTTTGGCAAAACCTCACCGAATTTTTTTTGTCGGATTTGGGTGTGTTTTGGATTCGGGTGTTTTTTTCAAAAAACACTAAAAAACAGCTTAAATCATAGAATTTGGGGGTCATTTTGATCCCAAAGTATTATTAACCTCAAAAACCATAATTTCCACTCATTTTCAGTCTATTCTGAATACCTCACACCTCACAATATTATTTTTAGTCCTAAAATTTGCACCGAGGTCGCTGGATGACTAAGCTAAGCGACCCTAGTGGCCAACACAAACACCTGGCCCATCTAGGAATGGCACTGCAGTGTCACGCAGGATGGCCCTTCCAAAAAAAACACTCCCCAAACAGCACATGACGCAAAGAAAAAAAGAGGCGCAATGAGGTAGCTGTGTGAGTAAGATAAGCGACCCTAGTGGCCGACACAAACACCTGGCCCATCTAGGAGTGGCACTGCAGTGTCACGCAGGATGGCCCTTCCAAAAAACACTCCCCAAACAGCACATGACGCAAAGAAAAAAAGAGGCGCAATGAGGTAGCTGTGTGAGTAAGGTAAGCGACCCTAGTGGCCGACACAAACACCTGGCCCATCTAGGAGTGGCACTGCAGTGTCACGCAGGATGGCCCTTCCAAAAAACACTCCCCAAACAGCACACGACGCAAAGAAAAAAAGAGGCGCAATGAGGTAGCTGTGTGAGTAAGGTAAGCGACCCTAGTGGCCGACACAAACACCTGGCCCATCTAGGAGTGGCACTGCAGTGTCACGCAGGATGGCCCTTCCAAAAAACACTCCCCAAACAGCACATGACGCAAAGAAAAAAAGAGGCGCAATGAGGTAGCTGTGTGAGTAAGATAAGCGACCCTAGTGGCCGACACAAACACCTGGCCCATCTAGGAGTGGCACTGCAGTGTCACGCAGGATGGCCCTTCAAAAAAACACTCCCCAAACAGCACATGACGCAAAGAAAAAAGAGGCGCAATGAGGTAGCTGTGTGAGTAAGGTAAGCGACCCTAGTGGCCGACACAAACACCTGGCCCATCTAGGAGTGGCACTGCAGTGTCACGCAGGATGGCCCTTCCAAAAAACACTCCCCAAACAGCACATGACACAAAGAAAAAAAGACGCGCAATGAGGTAGCTGTGTGAGTAAGGTAAGCGACCCTAGTGGCCGACACAAACACCTGGCCCATCTAGGAGTGGCACTGCAGTGTCACGCAGGATGGCCCTTCCAAAAAACACTCCCCAAACAGCACATGACGCAAAGAAAAAAAGAGGCGCAATGAGGTAGCTGTGTGAGTAAGGTAAGCGACCCTAGTGGCCGACACAAACACCTGGCCCATCTAGGAGTGGCACTGCAGTGTCACGCAGGATGGCCCTTCCAAAAAACACTCCCCAAACAGCACATGACGCAAAGAAAAAAAGAGGCGCAATGAGGTAGCTGTGTGAGTAAGATAAGCGACCCTAGTGGCCGAGACAAACACCTGGCCCATCTAGGAGTGGCACTGCAGTGTCACGCAGGATGGCCCTTCCAAAAAACACTCCCCAAACAGCACATGACGCAAAGAAAAAAAGAGGCGCAATGAGGTAGCTGTGTGAGTAAGGTAAGCGACCCTAGTGGCCGACAGAAACACCTGGCCCATCTAGGAGTGGCACTGCAGTGTCACGCAGGATGGCCCTTCAAAAAAATACTCCCCAAACAGCACATGACGCAAAGAAAAATTAAAGAAAAAAGAGGTGCAAGATGGAATTGTCCTTGGGCCCTCCCACCCACCCTTATGTTGTATAAACAGGACATGCACACTTTAACCAACCCATCATTTCAGTGACAGGGTCTGCCACACGACTGTGACTGAAATGACGGGTTGGTTTGGACCCCCACCAAAAAAGAAGCAATTAATCTCTCCTTGCACAAACTGGCTCTACAGAGGCAAGATGTCCACCTCATCATCATCCTCCGATATATCACCGTGTACATCCCCCTCCTCACAGATTATCAATTCGTCCCCACTGGAATCCACCATCTCAGCTCCCTGTGTACTTTGTGGAGGCAATTGCTGCTGGTCAATGTCTCCACGGAGGAATTGATTATAATTCATTTTAATGAACATCATCTTCTCCACATTTTCTGGAAGTAAACTCGTACGCCGATTGCTGACAAGGTGAGAGGCGGCACTAAACACTCTTTCGGAGTACACACTTGTGGGAGGGCAACTTATGTAGAATAAAGCCAGTTTGTGCAAGGGCCTCCAAATTGCCTCTTTTTCCTGCCAGTATAAGTACGGACTGTCTGACGTGCCTACTTGGATGCGGTCACTCATATAATCCTCCACCATTCTTTCAATGGGGAGAGAATCATATGCAGTGACAGTAGACGACATGTCCGTAATCGTTGGCAGGTCCTTCAGTCCGGACCAGATGTCAGCATCAGCAGTCGCTCCAGACTGCCCTGCATCACCGCCAGCGGGTGGGCTCGGAATTCTGAGCCTTTTCCTCGCACCCCCAGTTGCGGGAGAATGTGAAGGAGGAGATGTTGACAGGTCGCGTTCCGCTTGACTTGACAATTTTCTCACCAGCAGGTCTTTGAACCCCAGCAGACTTGTGTCTGCCGGAAAGAGAGATCCAAGGTAGGTTTTAAATCTAGGATCGAGCACGGTGGCCAAAATGTAGTGATCGGATTTCAACAGATTGACCACCCGTGAATCCTTGTTAAGTGAATTAAGGGCTCCATCCACAAGTCCCACATGCCTAGCGGAATCGCTCCGTGTTAGCTCCTCCTTCAATGTCTCCAGCTTCTTCTGCAAAAGCCTGATGAGGGGAATGACCTGACTCAGGCTGGCAGTGTCTGAACTGACTTCACGTGTGGCAAGTTCAAAGGGCAGCAGAACCTTGCACAACGTTGAAATCATTCTCCACTGCGCTTGAGACAGGTGCATTCCACCTCCTATATCGTGCTCAATTGTATAGGCTTGAATGGCCTTTTGCTGCTCCTCCAACCTCTGAAGCATATATAGGGTTGAATTCCACCTCGTTACCACTTCTTGCTTCAGATGATGGCAGGGCAGGTTCAGGCGTTTTTGGTGGTGCTCCAGTCTTCTGTACGTGGTGCCTGTACGCCGAAAGTGTCCCGCAATTCTTCTGGCCACCGACAGCATCTCTTGCACGCCCCTCTCGTTTTTTAAAAAATTCTGCACCACCAAATTCAAGGTATGTGCAAAACATGGGACGTGCTGGAATTTGCCCATATTTAATGCACACACAATATTGCTGGCGTTGTCCGATGCCACAAATCCACAGGAGAGTCCAATTGGGGAAAGCCATTCCGCGATGATCTTCCTCAGTTGCCGTAAGAGGTTTTCAGCTGTGTGCGTATTCTGGAAACCGGTGATACAAAGCGTAGCCTGCCTAGGAAAGAGTTGGCGTTTGCAAGATGCTGCTACTGGTGCCGCCGCTGCTGTTCTTGCGGCGGGAGTCCATACATCTACCCAGTGGGCTGTCACAGTCATATAGTCCTGACCCTGCCCTGCTCCACTTGTCCACATGTCCGTGGTTAAGTGGACATTGGGTACAACTGCATTTTTTAGGACACTGGTGAGTCTTTTTCTGACGTCCGTGTACATTCTCGGTATCGCCTGCCTAGAGAAGTGGAACCTAGATGGTATTTGGTAATGGGGGCACACTACCTCAAGAAATTGTCTAGTTCCCTGTGAACTAACGGCGGATACCGGACGCACGTCTAACACCAACATAGTAGTCAAGGCCTCAGTTATCCGCTTTGCAACAGGATGACTGCTGTGATATTTCATCTTCCTCGCAAAGGACTGTTGGACAGTCAATTGCTTACTGGAAGTAGTACAAGTGGTCTTCCGACTTCCCCTCTGGGATGACCATCGACTCCCAGCAGCAACAACAGCAGCGCCAGCAGCAGTAGGCGTTACACGCAAGGATGCATCGGAGGAATCCCAGGCAGGAGAGGACTCGTCAGAATTGCCAGTGACATGGCCTGCAGGACTATTGGCATTCCTGGGGAAGGAGGAAATTGACACTGAGGGAGTTGGTGGGGTGGTTTGCGTGAGCTTGGTTACAAGAGGAAGGGATTTACTGGTCAGTGGACTGCTTCCGCTGTCACCCAAAGTTTTTGAACTTGTCACTGACTTATTATGAATGCGCTGCAGGTGACGTATAAGGGAGGATGTTCCGAGGTGATTAACGTCCTTACCCCTACTTATTACAGCTTGACAAAGGCAACACACGGCTTGACAAATGTTGTCCGCATTTCTGTTGAAATACTTCCACACCGAAGAGCTGATTTTTTTGGTATTTTCACCAGGCATGTCAATGGCCATATTCCTCCCACGGACAACAGGTGTTTCCCCGGGTGCCTGACTTAAACAAACCACCTCACCATCAGAATCCTCCTTGTCAATTTCCTCCCCAGCGCCAGCAACAGTGATAATGCCACTGTATAGGTCATTGGTAAGGCCCCATCTGGAATACTGTGTCCAGTTCTGGAGACCCTATCTCCAGAAGGATATAAATACATTAGAGAGTGTACAAAGAAGGGCAACTAAAATGGTGCATGGCCTACATCACAAAACTTACCCGGAAAGGCTAAAAGATCTTAACATGTATAGTTTGGAGGAGAGAAGGGAAAGGGGAGACATGATAGAAACTTTCAAATATATAAAGGGTCTTAACAAAGTTCAGGAGGGAAACATTCTTCAAAGGAAAAGAAGTATTAGAACTCGAGGGCATACATTGAGACTGGAGGGGGGGAGGTTCAGGGGAAATTTAAGGAAAAATTACTTCACAGAAAGGGTAGTGGATAAGTGGAATAGCCTCCCATCAGAGGTGGTAGAGGCTAAGACTGTAGGGCAATTTAAACATGCTTGGGACAGGCATATGAATATCCTTACAAAGAATCAAGGTTAAAAAAGGGTTGAGATTGCCTAAAGGATAAAATAAAAAAGGGGCAGACTAGATGGGCCAAGTGGTTCTTATCTGCCGTCAAATTCTATGTTTCTATGTTTCTATGTTTCTATATCCTCCTCATCCTGGTGTACTTCAACACTGACATCTTCAATATGACTATCAGGAACTGGACTGCGGGTGCTCCTTCCAGCACTTGCAGGGGGCGTGCAAATGGTGGAAGGCGCATGCTCTTCACGTCCAGTGTTGGGAAGGTCAGGCATCGCAACCGACACAATTGGACTCTCCTTGTGGATTTGGGATTTCGAAGAACGCACAGTTCTTTGCTGTGCTTTTGCCAGCTTGAGTCTTTTCATTTTTCTAGCGAGAGGCTGAGTGCTTCCATCCTCATGTGAAGCTGAACCACTAGCCATGAACATAGGCCAGGGCCTCAGCCGTTCCTTGCCACTCCGTGTGGTAAATGGCATATTGGCAAGTTTACGCTTCTCCTCCGACAATTTTATTTTAGATTTTTGAGTCCTTTTTTTACTGATATTTGGTGTTTTGGATTTTACATGCTCTGTACTATGACATTGGGCATCGGCCTTGGCAGACGACGTTGCTGGCATTTCATCGTCTCGGCCATGACTAGTGGCAGCAGCTTCAGCACGAGGTGGAAGTCGATCTTGATCTTTCCCTATTTTTGGAACCTCAACATTTTTGTTCTCCATATTTTAATAGGCACAACTAAAAGGCACCTCAGGTAAACAATGGAGATGGATGGATACTAGTATACTTATGGATGGACGAGCGACTGTCGACACATAGGTAGCTACAGCCGTGGACTACCGTACTGTGTCTGCTGCTAATATAGACTGGATGATAATGAGATAAAATTTAAATATATATATATCACACTAGTACTGCAGCCGGACAGGTATATATTATGTAATGACGGACCTGCTGGACACTGTCTGTCAGCACTGCAGACTCCTAAAGTAAGCTACTAGTATCAAGAAGATAGAAAAAAAAAAACCACGGGTAGGTGGTATACAATTATGGATGGACGAGCGACTGCCGACACAGAGGTAGCTACAGCCGTGGACTACCGTACTGTGTCTGCTGCTAATATAGACTGGATGATAATGAGATAAAATTTAAATATATATATATATCACACTAGTACTGCAGCCGGACAGGTATATATTATGTAATGACGGACCTGCTGGACACTGTCTGTCAGCACTGCAGACTCCTAAAGTAAGCTACTAGTATCAAGAAGATAGAAAAAAAAAACCACGGGTAGGTGGTATACAATTATGGATGGACGAGCGACTGCCGACACAGAGGTAGCTACAGCCGTGGACTACCGTACTGTGTCTGCTGCTAATATAGACTGGATGATAATGAGATAAAATTAAAATATATATATATATATATCACACTAGTACTGCAGCCGGACAGGTATATATTATGTAATGACGGACCTGCTGGACACTGTCTGTCAGCACTGCAGACTCCTAAAGTAAGCTACTAGTATCAAGAAGATAGAAAAAAAAAACCACGGGTAGGTGGTATACAATTAAGGATGGACGAGCAACTGCCGACACAGAGGTAGCTACAGCCGTGGACTACCGTACTGTGTCTGCTGCTAATATAGACTGGATGATAATGAGATAAAATTTAAATATATATATATATATATCACACTAGTACTGCAGCCGGACAGGTATATATTATGTAATGACGGACCTGCTGGACACTGTCTGTCAGCACTGCAGACTCCTAAAGTAAGCTACTAGTATCAAGAAGATAGGAAAAAAAAAACCACGGGTAGGTGGTATACAATTATGGATGGACGAGCGACTGCCGACACAGAGGTAGCTACAGCCGTGGACTACCGTACTGTGTCTGCTGCTAATATAGACTGGATGATAATGAGATAAAATTTAAATATATATATATATCACACTAGTACTGCAGCCGGACAGGTATATATTATGTAATGACGGACCTGCTGGACACTGTCTGTCAGCACTGCAGACTCCTAAAGTAAGCTACTAGTATCAAGAAGATAGAAAAAAAAAAACCCACGGGTAGGTGGTATACAATTATGGATGGACGAGCGACTGCCGACACAGACGTAGCTACAGCCGTGGACTACCGTACTGTGTCTGCTGCTAATATAGACTGGATGATAATGAGATAAAATTAAAATATATATATATATCACACTAGTACTGCAGCCGGACAGGTATATATTATGTAATGACGGACCTGCTGGACACTGTCTGTCAGACTCAGCACTGCAGACTCCTAAAGTAAGCTACTAGTATCAAGAAGATAGAAAAAAAAAAACACGGGTAGGTGGTATACAATTAAGGATGGACGAGCGACTGCCGACACAGAGGTAGCTACAGCCGTGGACTACCGTACTGTGTCTGCTGCTAATATAGACTGGATGATAATGAGATAAAATTAAAATATATATATATATATATCACACTAGTACTGCAGCCGGACAGGTATATATTATGTAATGACGGACCTGCTGGACACTGTCTGCAGAATGCGTTTATAAAAACACCACACGACGAGTGTTTAACTTTTTCAGGCAGACAATCACAATATACTGGTGGTCAGCAGACAATCACAATACTGGTGGTCAGTGGTCACTGGTCAGTCACACTGGCAGTGGCACTCTGGCAGCAAAAGTGTGCACTGTACTTAAATGTACTCCTGCTATAACTGCTCCCCAGTCTCCCCCACAATTAAGCTGTGTGAGCAGTGAGCACTCAGCAGTCAGATAATGATATACAGTATATGATGCAGCACACTGGGCTGAGCACAGATATGGTATGTGTGACTGTGTCACACTGTGTATCGTTTTTTTTCAGGCAGAGAACGGATTAATTAAACTGGTGGCACTGGTCACTGGTCACACTATCAGCAGCAAGTAGTACTCCTCCTATATGCTCCCCAAAATTTGTGTCTCTCTCTAGTACTCTAGTCACTCTAAACGGAGAGGACGCCAGCCACGTCCTCTCCCTATCAATCTCAATGCACGTGTGAAAATGGCGGCGACGCGCGGCTCCTTATATAGAATCCGAGTCTCGCGATAGAATCCGAGCCTCGCGAGAATCCGACAGCGGGATGATGACGTTCGGGCGCGCTCGGGTTAACCGAGCAAGGCAGGAAGATCCGAGTCGCTCGGCCCCGTGTATAAAAACCTGAAGTTCGGGCGGGTTCGGATTCCGAGGAACCGAACCCGCTCATCTCTAGTGGTTATGTGTGTGAAGATTCAGTATGGAACATTGTTATGAGGTGAACCGAGGTGGCCCTTTTGTTAGAAGGCTTGAAATACTGATTATTTAATCAGTCATTGTATATACATCTACTTATCACCTGATTGGTTCTTAAAGTATGGTCCTGATTAAAGTGAATGACAAAAGTATCTCACAGGATGTTCTTGTAGTGCTTCCAGCTGTGAAAACCATATTTCTTATGCTGGACATACATGGTCAGATAAAATGCCTGTCAGACCAGCAGACAATTTACCTGCAAGCCTGAAACTGTGTGGGTTCATTCCTAGGGAGGAAACATTTTCCCATTGCTCCCCAGTGAAGGAACAGGGGAAATGTCAGGTGGTTGGCCGTGGCAGTGCAGACACTGCCTGATGCGGCTGACCAGTTATCGGATATATTGGACATGCAGGAAGATTTCAGCATATCTGACAGACTGATAATCGCTGAGCAGCAGTGGCTGTAAACTATATGATTCTCATCCCGATACGCTGATAATTGCGGATTGGGCCATGGATGCCCGGCATAAGATTTACTAATATGAGGTACACAACTGGAAATGAAGAAGAAATGAAGGCATTGCTATGCCTAGATTAATGTTCTCATGGTGAAATTGATTGTAGCTACATTAGTAACCGTGGCAATGTCAGAAAGGCATCCTGTTTTAGTACTTAGATTACAGCGGTCAGCAGCAAAGAGAACATTTTAGTATATATTTAATCTTGTAGTGGAAAAGCAGAGTTCTTGAATGTTATTTCTGCTTGCAAGAAAATTATTTTACTTGATTAGATCCTTTAATGGGAAAAAAGACTATAATCAACAGTACTCATGGTTGATAGACTAATATAGAAAGCAGGCTAATGACACAATGTGCACTATAAACGGAAGTACAGCAGTGAACAAGAAGAAGCACATTGACTTTTTGTTGTCTCAATTGAATTTTCATTTTTAAATTGTTTTAATTAATTGTGATATAAATGGATATTTTTTTCTCTGAGTTTGGGTGTATATATTTATGAAAAACAAACCAATGTGTTCAGTTACCACAAACCATAATTTAATTCAGGACAGTGTTAAATTGGGTCTACTATAAATCTGAGCTTACACAAGTACATTCCCCCATTGATCTATCTGCAAGTACAATTTGCATTATTTGAAATTTCAATTGTGATCTTAGAATTGTTTCTTGAAAACATCATCACTAACCCTAGTCTACTATCATATATGACCTTGCTTCGTGAATTTAATAATTAAAATGATTGTCCCGATGTACAGTACTTCTTTGTTTTTATTTATGCTGCATATAACTCATGAAAGCAATATAACAGTGATCGCGATGAGCAAAAAAAACGTGGATCCTAGGGACCCCTAACTTTTAAAAATTGGGGTCCTACCTGTCCTTTTCTGTGTTCCATCGATGAAGGTTCTTATTAATCTTATTACTGATTCAAATATAAAAATACAGACTTTATTTGGACATTACAAAAGTGTTCCAAGGGGAGGGGGGAGACAATGCTGTTGGGCTGTGTAGCATACAGGACACTGCACCAGAGCTGTACAGTAACTAGACATTTCGGTGCCCTTCGTCAGAAAGTGAATTGGTGCTCCCCCTCCAAGAAGCCAAAGCATAGATAGAGCGTGCCAAAGGCGCGCTGCAAAAATTTAGGGGCATGGCTTTATGAGGAGGGGACGTGGCCCCATAATAGTGCCAATTCACATTACACCACACAGTAGTGCCGCTTATACACATTGCACCAGGTAGAACCTCCTATACACATTGCACCAGGTAGAACCTCCTATATACACTGTGCCAGATAGAGCACGTTATACTGTACATATTGCGCCAGATATAGCATGTTCTACAGTTTGCGCCAGGTAGAGCACGTTATACACTTTGCACCAGGTAGAGCATATTATACATATTGCACCAGGTAGAACACGCTATACACATTGAACCAGGTAGAGCACGCTATACACACTATACCAGGTAGAGCACGCAATACACACTGCACCAGGTAGAGCACGTTATACACACTGCACCAGGTAGAGCACGCTATACACATTGCACCAGGTAGAGCACATTATACACATTGCACCAGCTAGAGCATGTTATACACATTGCACCATGTAGAGCACATATACACATTGCACCAGGTAGAGCACGGTATTCACATTGCACCATGTAGAGCACGTTTTACACATTGCACCAAGTAGAGCATGCTATACACATTGCACCAGGTAGAGCATGCTATACACATTGCACCAGGTAGTGCATGCTATACACATTGCACCAGGTAGAGCACACTATACACACTGCACCAGGTAGAGCACGCTATACACATTGCTCCAGGTAGAGCACTTATACACATTGCACCAGCTAGAGCACGTTATACACATTGCACCAGGTAGAGCACTTATACACATTGCACCAGCTAGAGCACGTTATACACATTGCACCAGCTAGAGCATGTTATCCACATTGCACCATGTAGAGCACATATACACACTGCACCAGGTAGAGCACGTTATTCACATTGCACCATGTAGAGCACGTTATACACATTGCACCAAGTAGAGCATGCTATACACATTGCACCAGGTAGAGCATGCTATACACATTGCACCAGGTAGGGCATGCTATACACATTGCACCAGGTAGAGCATGCTATACACACTGCACCAGGTAGAGCACGCTATACACATTGCTCCCGGTAGTGCACTTATACACATTGCACCAGCTAGAGCACGTTATACACATTGCACCAGGTAGAGCACAGACTGGCGGGCAATGAAGGGAGACACCACAGGCTATTACTGGCTGGAAAGTGTTCACTCTAGGATTTTTTTAGGGCAGGGTGCTGATTACTGAGGAGGGCACACCTGCATGCACTAAAGGCACCAGAAAAGTGATGTGACCTTGCTAAGAGGAGGAGTGGCCTCATGACATGTATGTATCCCTTTCCATTACTCATACAACAGAAAAGATGACAGATAATTATTGAATTACTAAAAATGAGCCATAAACATACAAACCACAGCATAATGTGGGCCCAGTGTGACCTCACATACTAAAGAAATGCAAGAGAACACAGGAAACACAGTAGGGCTCCCCACATACATAGCATGGCACACAGTAAGGCTCCCCACATTCATGGCATGGCACACAGTAGGATACTAAATAGTAAACTCCTGTAGCGTATAGAATAAGAGTCCTGTTGCAGGGAAGGGCCACTTACATCAGCTGCTTACGTCCTGCCAGCTTGAAATGTATAGATATTAGGCCTGATTCAGACTTGTACACTACCTGATGGTTAGTATACAAGTCAGATGGCGAGGAAACTGCGAGCGTGCAGAATTCATGCTGTGCATGTGCAGAACGGGTCCTGCGTCCTCGCATGCAGTGCCTCCTAAGCCCCATCCTGATTGAGGCTGAGGGCATTTGGCAGTGAGGACTGGGCGGCAACCGTGTCCATTCCATAAAGCAGAGTGTGTCATCTCCGTTTTGTGGGAGAGCTGAAGTCAGTGTCTGTGTCTGGCGATGCAGATTTACTGGCCTAAGCTGCGGCTATGGGACAGCCATCTGAGTAACCTGAAAGCTACTCAGATGAAATGGTCATGCAGAGTGATCTGATGGTGCGTCTTCAGGCACAGCGGTGGATCATGGAAGCAGGCAGGAGGCATCACATTTTACATGCAAAGGCTGATCATTTACTAGCCCCAGTACAAACCTATGATGGCTCTTTTAGCAATACGAAACCCCACTATTTTTCTGGGAAATCCTTCAAAACTACTTTCATAAATATACCCCAAAATAACACCAGCTGATAACAAGGAACCAAACAGTGAGTTTTATATCAAAACTGAGTGACATCACAGAAGCTGTTTATGATGTATGTCAGTCATGTGACCAGTCTAGTTTCTTTTGCATCTCTTCCTGCCTGCATTTCCCCACTGAATGTAAGGATTCCCCTTACATTCTGGGAAATTTCTGAGACCAGCTGCAGCGCACAATTTAAAATACTGAAGTCTGCTGACATCAAGATGATGATATCTGACATAATTTAGTATATTAAAAACTGATATTTTATTGCATTTGTATTAGTCATTCTCTGGTGCAAACAATGTCACAATGGGGGTCATTCCGAGTTGATCACACGTAGCAACATTTTGCTGCCCGTGCGACCAACTAGACGCCGCCTATGGGGGAGTGTATTTCTGCATAGCAGAGCTGCGAACGCTTGTTCAGCCCAGCTATGCAAAACATTTTTTGTGTAAAAGAAGACCAGGGTAAGAGTTACTTACCCTATGCGAACGATCCAGCGTTGCAGGTCCCGGAATTGACGTCAGACATCCACCCTCCAAACGCCTGGACACGCCTGCGTTGGACTCACCACTCCCTGAAAACGGTGAGTTGCCACCTGGTTCCGCCTTCCTCCTGTCAATCTTCTTTCGTTCGCGGCATCAATTCACATGCACAGTTCCGACCCGATCGCACGGCTGCGAGGAAGTGCAGCGTGCGATCGGGTCGGAATGACTCCCAATGTTGAATGGAAATACAAACGGACTGCCAGATGCAGCCGACCAACTATCGGATCTGTTGGACATGCTGGTTGATTTCAGCATGCCTAACAGACCAATCACACCATACAGACATCATACAGCAGCTGCAAGTTGTTGATGGTGGCGGGATTGGGCATTTCACATCAGAGCCGTAACAGGACCACACATAGTGCTGCAGGGTAAGGGGGTGCTTTTGGCAGCACTTGTCAATTATAAATTCTCTAATTACTTTCAGTTGCAGATTCCACTTTTCGAAGCCCAGCATCTCCTGACCACCCAAGTCTCCTACCCCCACCCCTTTTGGCGCTACAGCATTCATGGTCTTGACTTGATAACTCTTTGTTGTTCACTGTCCTTTATTACATTTCAGGATACTGATGTGCCCAGACAGATGTACACTCTATTCATTGAGTGGTCAGGAATCACCGCTGAGTACTAAAAGCTGTGCGACATCACGTGAACATGGCTCAAGGTAATCACGCGGGACCTGGTGCGCATCGCAGACAACACACGCGTCAGTACAGGAAACTGGTGGGGACAGCGGACCACATCGCGGGTGCAGTGCCAGGGATTCCACAGTGACCACCCCCAGGTGACACCGGAAAGGTATGTTAGTGCAACTGGTGGGCATGGGATGCCGACCATCCAACCATAACCTCCGACTACATCCTCCAGCAGCACGCAAGCACTGTAGTATCTGAACTTGTTCAGCACCACAACTGTTATCATTTACAGCAGCATGCAAACGCTGAAGTGCTATTAACCCATTAATTACCAAAGTTGAGAAAACTAATCCATTTACCTTGGAACTTTTTATACCAACCTTTTATCATCTGACACATGCGCACAGTCGGGCGTATAGCCAAAATTTAAACTGTGCATTGTGTTACTGTAATAACATTCTGTACCTGTATTTATGTACCACTGAACTTTTCAATTCAGTATGTCAATTGATATTTGTTTTTGACACTGGCCTCCAAATATATACGCATACACACAAGGTGAGCGCAACACCCCCCCCCCCCCCCCCCCCTTGAATTTACTCTATTCATTGAGCTGGAGAATTCCAAGCTGTAGAGTTTTAACTACTTGAAGTTTACCTTGGACTTTGAGAAGGGGTGATCAGTGTAGCGGCTGGGCAGATCTATGTAGTGTGTGGCTGCATGGGATTGGATGTGTGGCTGCACACTGTATGGATCTGCTCATTTATGGTGCTGGTTATATTTTTCCGGGGTACAGGTAGCGTCATATAGTTAGAAATCTAATAGTTTTTATGCGGGATCAAGTGTTTTGGAAGGTGGGTGTTTGGCTGGGATGCAGCAGGTTGTGGATTTGAGCCCTGGATGTGGCAGTATATTGAAATGTGTTATTTAATGAGGGGTATTGAGGCTGAATGCCGGCAAGCTCTCGAATTGAGTGCATGAATGTGGTATAAAGAGGATTTGTGTCCAAATCCATTTTTTTGCATTGTTCTATAAATGTGTGTATATGTCTTGTCCCTTCCCCATGAGGCATGTGCCTTATGTCCCTATTAGAAAAATGGGGGGAGCACCAATTCTCTGCCTGGCACAGGGTACCAAAAAGTCTAGTTACAGCTCTGCTTCACATACTTACATCCTGGCCATTGGCTTGCAAATCAAAGGACTTGGCCATTGGCCTGCTGCCATTGTGAAAAAAAATATATTATTTACCAGCGTAGGTCTCTGGGTTTTCAGAACACCCCCTGTGTGTGCCACTGAGTATATTCATGGTTTTATTGGTCATTGTCCTATAAACTGAGGTGTTTTTATAATTTCATTCTGTTCTGCCTGTGAGCCGAGTGTCATTGTGACAACTAGGTACTGCAGATTTGATTTCCTGTGTGTGCTTGTATGTGTGCATGGGATTCAGCTTCTTGTATATATATAACATCCTGCAGCATACACATACATACTTGTCATGCAATCCTTTTCTGTGACACGATGTTAACATTTATGTCTGTACGTGTATGGACTGTGATTTGATTGTGATTTTAACTTCAGCATAAGTTGGCTAAAATGGTTGAAAATGAATGCAAATGTGTTGCACTTCTAAACAATTATTCACAAATACTTACTGGTAGAGCCCTTGGGTATGTATATCTTATATCACCATCAGGCACATCCTACAGCCAAGCACAGTCAGCTTAGTGGTTCTACAAAATCTATTAGGGAAAATAAATCTAAAAAAGTAATATATAGCTGAGATAAAGAATGTGTAAAATATTTATATGCACTGTTGATTACAAATACAAATTTTATCTGCGCTGAAGTGATTAGAAAACATCCTTGGTCTTTATAGCCTCTGGTTATTGTTGCATTTATTTCCAGTGTTATATCTTAAAAAATGGACTTTAATTATGCTGGAATAGCTGGCAATTTTCAAAACTGTGATCTTACATAGTACCTTCAGGGGTTCCGGTTTTAATTTGGATGATAAGAACATCTGCTAACATTAAGGATAGTTTGCTTGAAAGCAGAACAGAAATAAAGCCAATATTAACCAGATGGAAATCACCATGTCATTAACAGCAGAAATGATCCAGTGCCAGCCAACCTTATTGGTAGTAATATCATCCATCAGGGATCTTATTGAAAATAGTGATTGTAAAATATTATTCTTAGCACAGCTACAAGCATGGCCAGAAATGACATTCACACTTCAGCAACCAAGCTTCTATGGATCAAAACTTGAAGAAACTATTGCCTGAAGAGAAAACAGTGTGTTCTTTCAAGTGTAATTCTTATGCTGTGAAAACTAGAGCTTGAAGTTAACATTTAAGGTCAATATACGTAGTAACGCAATGTCACACGTATCAATTACAGGAACGGTTACGTTTCTGAAAATGAGAATACTGTATGCTTGCATTCTATGGGTTCAAATTAACATAGAATAGCTATATATTGTTTTTGTATATACTGTAGAATAAGTAGTGTTTGTATTTCCAGTTGCATTCTCGTGTTTATTCCTTATTGTATGCATCTTAGATTTCTTTATAAAAATGAACAGTGTGACAGAGTAATTTATGAAATGTTGAGAAGATGAGCATTGTCATTTGGAGCCTAGTATCGTCATGTTTAGGCTCACCACAATCATCTAATTGTGTCTTTTCTGCTTTGTAATGAGTTTTATTGTTTTGGAGTTTTATAGTAGTGTAGTGTTTGTCAACAGTATTTTATTTTCATTTTGCCTCAGTCTATAATGTGTATAAGGGATCCGGACTATAGATCTACAATGTCTAGGTCGACACCATATGGTTGGCATGCAGTAGTTCGACATGGACAAAAGAACGACATTGGCAAAATATCAACCTATAAAGGTCAACATGTACAAAAGGTCGACAAGTTCAAATGGTCGACACACATATGGTCGACATATGTTCTTTGGTGTTTTTTTTCATGTTTTGGGGCTTTTTCCATCCATGACTATCTACAGTATATCACACATCATAACCCTTACTAAATCTGCCCGAAGCATGGTGAATGAAGTGAGCTTGCGAGAGGATGCGTTTCTACAAATGGTGGCACTAGATGGAAAAAATTTCCACACTAAACCTAAAAATGCAAAAAAAAGTGTCAACCAATTTTGTGTTGACCATGTGAACCTTTTGATCCTGTTGACCTTTTGTATATGTCGACCTTTTCCACTTTCGACCTTTCATAGGTCGACCTTTTGTCAACAGCCTAATGCATGTTGACCATATGGAATCAACCTAATAACTGTCGACCTAGACATTGTAAATCTATCCCACACCCGTGTATAAAGGGTCTTTCTAGTTATCTAATCTAAATATGTATGGACAAATGCATACACTATTCTTACAGTACATTACCTATGAAGGTGAATATAGAAGACAACTTTTTAAAATGATTAGGGTACATAATTATGGTTAATGACAGTGGCAGCAAAAATATAGTGATGGTGTGAATACAACGGCTTGTAGAGCTTACCTTTCAGCCTTTACTGCTCAGTGTTTATTTCTTCCTAGAGCCCTAAAGTCAGTCCAATAAAAGGTGCCATTATTATCTCACGCTTCAATAACAGGGTGGGGTGATCTAATGGCAAAGGATATATATAACATCATTGGGACATGGTTAAGTCCCAAAGGCTTAAAATATGTGAGAATGACAGAAAAGAGATACAGTATACACTCTACATTAGTTAAATACACATAGCAGCAACATAAATATATGTGCAGAATATAAATGCTTCTGTGCTAGACACCGCCAATTACAGAAAGCTGGCAATGTGTACATGATGTAAAAAGTGTTTTTGTAGCCTAAGAATCCCACTATGGAAATGCATTCACAGCCGTGATACCATACGCAGCAGATGTGTAAAAATATGCTCATGTGCCACCACCTGGAAATGTAGTGAGATGCCCACCGGATCCCAGCACCTGCATACAGCCTGCCAGCGGTGGTTGGAGATCCTTTGATAACACTGGCCTACAAAAATATTTTTTTTTCTTTCACAAGAACTAAATAAACTGAATCTAATGTATTTTTCATGCTGAATTTGGATATGCATTCAGATTTTTCCATTGTACAGCTTTTGTGACATACTGTACGTTTATCATTTTATTACATTTCTACTTACATAAGTCTAAATGATAAATATACACCTCATTCTGGCTGACCTAAAAAGGATGTAGAGGATGATTTTCAGACATATTTTGTCTCTGGGGTGTCTCTCTTCATGGTACAGCAATAGCCAGCAAGCATAGTGGTACTCCATTTGCCTTGGTACCACTTTTCCATGGTACAAATCTGCTGATGGAAACACTCCCCATGCTCATTACTGAAAGCCCCAAGATTTTCTGACAATAAGTCTAGGTAGGAGTCCAAGAAATGAAGTTCTAAATGCTTGATACATCCCATAGCTTTGTATGAAGTCACTAGATCACTCACTATATCATGATAGTTTTCTGCTTTTTGTATTCCAAGGATATTTCGGAATGACAACCAGGCAGCTTTTTTCCACTGGATTTTACAGTTCCCGAAAAGTTTCATCATCCATTACTGATCATATTTGTGGCCCTATAAAAATTCCTTCTTTTAGTTTTGCATCACTTACTTACGGAAATTTAGATTAAAAATGCATAAATACAGCAGAGTTTTTATCAATTGCTTTTACATATTGTTTCATCAGTCCTAGTTTAATGTGCAGGGGTACTGTATTTAACAACTTTTTTTTTGCCCAGGAATAGGAGATTCACATTTAGGCCATTGTTTTCTAGTGTAGTGTGACTTCCTATCCGTGCTGTCCCAATCACACAAAAGACAGCAAAATTTAGCGTACCCAAGTTGCAAACCATGCAATAGAGCAATGACCTCCATAGATAGCCTATTTTTATATTTCATACTGGATTTTTTCTAATAGAAAATTCATATTTTCATATGTCTCTTTTATATCAGTGGCATGCACTACAGGTATTGATGGGAATCTATTGTTGCTATGTAGAAGCTCAGCCTTAAAACTAACTTTTGATGAGTCTATGAACAATTGGCACTCATCTGGCCGGTGTTGATGTCCAAGAGCCTCCATAACAGAACAATCATTCTTACAAAAAAAGACACCTTTTTCTTCAGAGATGTAGTCTTTGAAATCACTATGGCGGGGACGATAACAGTATATTCTTACATTTTTAAGGAGTATATTCTATCCTTTGAGCCTGGAACTTAATAGTTGAGATTGTTGTTTAGACAAGTTTCAATCGTGAATAAGATCAGTAAGATCTCCTTGAGATAACAAGTGAGGCACTGATAAACAACTTGCTTCGAATGAAGGATCACTTCTCAGATTGCTGTTTCTTCTTCAGTATGAGTAAGATCAGGGTCAGAGTTTTCACTTAAGATCACAAAATCTGGACACTTTGGTACAGGAAACTCTTCACTGTGTACAGTAAGATATGCCTCATTGCAGATGGCAAGTTAGGACAGTTGACTGTACTGTATAATTTGTTTTAGATGTAATTCCTTTAATGTTAGTTAAGCAGAAATAGTAATAAGTTGAATGGTCCTTTGGTTCCCCTCAAATCATATCAATTGCAAATGGCATATGATGTGAACCACTTTTCCAGCCAGTGAGAGGCCTAACACATTATACACAACATATAGGTGTGGCCCATTTCTTATCCAGATCACATATTACACCCAAAGTAAAGTTCATTACACTTTTTTACAAGTGGCGTAAAATTTCACCTATGAGATTTGAAGGTTACTTCACCACACACATAACAGAAATTGTCTGGATGATTTACAGTAAACACTTTCTTAGCATTATTGAAAATATTCTAACAACTAATACAATAAATACTTGTGCTAACAGACTCCTTTATGGTGAGAGAAACCCAGGGCGTCACAGGACAATGTGATGAGCCCTGATTGGAGGAGCCCACCACACATGCTCTTCTGACACGACCAGGATGTCAGAGCTACACCAGCAAGTCAGTGTACATGCAGTAGAAGGAGGAAGCTGCTGGATGCTCCACATAAAGGTGAAAGGGAAGAGTGGGGAGAGACTACAGGGGGACATATTGTTTGCATGCCTCTGTTGGTCTGTCTGTGTGTGTGTGTGTGTGTGTGTTTGACAGGCCATAAAGGACAACAAAAATCTGCTAAAAGAAATGTAAATGTCACAATCACACTATGCCTGATGGAAAAATTGTAATCACATATTTGAATTCATAAACCTGCACTAGAGTCACTATTTAGTTTTTTTGTGAAAAAAATCCTGTTGACCAGTGTAATCGACCATCTGAGCAGGTGTGTATCTAGGGGTCCGAGCACCCCAGGCAAAAGCAAGGGACTGGCGCCCCCATATTAGAAATAATTAATGTGCGTGTGCCAAAAAAAGGGGCATGGTCACACTATAGCGCCCCCAATTCAAATGACACCACACAGTAGTGCCCCATATACATATTATACCACACGGTAATGTCCGTTATTCACATTATGCCACACAGTAATAACCCTTATATACATTATGCCATACACTAGAGCCCCTTATTAACATTATGCCACACAGTAGTGTACCTTGCACACTGTGTGTGCCCTCCAGCTCCTACCGGGACGTCATCTCCTCCGGCACATGCTGGGACATAGGAAATGTAATGCCCCTGCTCTCCCTTCCCATACACATGGTATAATATATATATATACCATATATATATATTGCGGTGGCCCGCAATTCTTCGGGCCACCGACAGCATCTCTTGCACGCCCCTGTCGTTTTTTAAATAATTCTGCACCACCAAATTCAATGTATGTGCAAAACATGGGACGTGCTGGAATTTGCCCAGATGTAATGCACGCACAATATTGCTGGCATTGTCCGATGTCACAAATCCCCAGGAGAGTCCAATTGGGGTAAGCCATTCTACGATGATGTTCCTCAGTTTCCGTTAGAGGTTGTCAGCTGTGTGCCTCTTCTGGAAAGCGGTGATACAAAGCGTAGCCTGCCTAGGAATGAGTTGGCATTTGCGAGATGCTGCTACTGGTGCCGCCGCTGCTGTTCTTGCTGCGGGAGGCAATACATCTACCCAGTGGGCTATCACAGTACAAGTGGTCTTCCGACTTCCCCTCTGGGATGATGATCGACTCCCAGCAGCAACAACCGCAGCGCCAGCAGCAGTAGGCGTTACACTCAAGGATGCATTGGAGGAATCCCAGGCAGGAGAGGACTCGTCAGACTTGCCAGTGACATGGCCTGCAGGACTATTGGCTTTCCTGTGTAAGGAGGAAATTGACACTGAGGGAGTTGGTGGTGTGGTTTGCAGGAGCTTGGTTACAAGAGGAAGGGATTTAGTTTTCAGTGGACTCCTTCCGCTGTCACCCAAAGTTTTTGAACTTGTCACTGACTTCTGATGAATGCGGTCCAGGTGACGTATAAGGGAGGATGTTTCTAGGTGGTTAACGTCCTTACCCCTACTTATTACAGCTTGACAAAGGCAACACACGGCTTGACACCTGTTGTCCGCATTTGTGTTGAAATAATTCCACACCGAAGAGCTGATTTTTTTTGTATTTTGACCAGGAATGTCAATGGCCATATTCGTCCCAGGGACAACAGGTGTCTCCCCGGGTGCCTGACTTAAACAAACCACCTCACCATCAGAATCCTCCTTGTCAATTTCCTCCCCAGCACCAGCAACACCCATATCCTCATCCTGGTGTACTTCAACACTGACATCTTCAATTTGACTATCAGGAACTGGACTGCAGGTGCTCCTTCCAGCACTTGCAGGGGGTGTGCAAATGGTGGAAGGCGCAAGCTCTTCCCGTCCAGTGTTGGGAAGGTCAGGCATTGCAACCGACACAATTGGACTCTCCTTGGGGATTTGAGATTTAGAAGAACGCACAGTTCTTTGCTGTGCTTTTGCCAGCTTAAGTCTTTTAATTTTTCTAGCGAGAGGATGAGTGCTTCCATCCTCATGTGAATCTGAACCACTAGCCATGAACATAGGCCAGGGCCTCAGTCGTTCCTTGCCACTCCGTGTCGTAAATGGCATATTGGCAAGTTTACGCTTCTCCTCAGACGCTTTTAATTTTGATTTTTGGGTCATTTTACTGAACTTTTGTTTTTTGGATTTTACATGCTCTCTACTATGACATTGGGCATCGGCCTTGGCAGACGACGTTGATGGCATTTCATCATCTCGGCCATGACTAGTGTCAGCAGCTTCAGCACGAGGTGGAAGTGGATCTTGATCTTTCCCTATTTTACCCTCCACATTTTTGTTCTCCATTTTTTAATGTGTGGAATTATATGCCAGTATCAATAGCAATGGCCTACTACTATATATATACTGTGCACAACTGAAATGCACCACAGGTATAGAATGTAGATGGATAGTATACTTGACGACACAGAGGTAGGTACAGCACTTGCCTTCCGTACCGTACTGCTATAAATACTGGTGGTCACTGTGTCTGCAAACTGCACAACTGAAATGCACCACAGGTATAGAATCTAGATGGATAGTATACTTGACGACACAGAGGTAGGTACAGCAGTGGCCTTCCGTACCGTACTGCTATATATACTGGTGGTCACTGTCAGCAAACTGCAAAACTAAAATGCACCACAGGTATAGAATGTAGATGGATAGTATACTTGACGACACAGAGGTAGGTACAGCAGTGGCCTTCCGTACCGTACTGCTATATATACTGGTGGTCATTGTGTCAGCAAACTGCACAACTGAAATGCACCACAGGTATAGAATCTAGATGGATAGTATACTTGACGACACAGAGGTAGGTACAGCAGTGGCCTTCCGTACCGTACTGCTATATATACTGGTGGTCACTGTCAGCAAACTGCAAAACTAAAATGCACCACAGGTATAGAATGTAGATGGATAGTATACTTTACGACACAGAGGTAGGTACAGCAGTGGCCTTCCGTACCGTACTGCTATATATACTGGTGGTCACTGTGTCAGCAAACTGCACAACTGAAATGCACCACAGGTATAGAATCTAGCATCTGGTTCCCTTCAGAGCGGGGACCAGCGGGGGGCACAGCGGCGGGGGTGACAGCGGGGGGCACAGCTGCGGGGGGCACAGTAGCGGATCTTGCCACGGTGCGGCGCCCTCCGGATGGCGCCGGCACCCTCCGGAAGGCGGCGCCCCGGGCAAAAGTCCTGCTTGCCCGTGGCAAGATCCGCTATTGTACGCACTGCCTCTGTGTCTCTTCAGCAAACTTCTACAGCAGCAACTTCTTACTTATCTTTCTCAGCTTATTCACTCATGTAGCCCAGCTAGAGTACCTGGGTACCTATAGTTTGCTGCACACTGCAAAGTGACCACCCAATCAAACTTACAGATGGAGACAATAATAAGAAAAATGATGCATGGCTGTATGTGTGATAATCAAATAGTAATTGGGAACATTTCTAAAAGTGACTACATATAACAGCTAAAAATATTTTTAATATTATTAATGATATTAATGATAACTTCCCATTAAAAAGCATTACCTCATCAGATAACAAGAAGGTAACTTGTTACTAGTATTATATATATCATAGATTAGTGGTTCTCAAACTGTGTGCCGTGGCTCCCTGGGGTGCCTCAGGACACTTCCAGGGGTGCCTTGGATTGGTGGTCCAGAACTAATTCAAATTATTTATGGTCAATGTAATAGGCAAAATCAGTGCTGGCAGCTGTCAATCATAAAATATGTTGACAAACAGAAGCAAATCCTGTCCCTCACCACACAATTGATCCTAAGGATGACATTTAAACACAATTTACTTAATTTAATATTTCTTTCTAAATTTCTCAAAATGAAACTTTTGGCCTTGGGATGCCATGAAAATATGTCTGATGCTCTAGGGCAGGCATGTCCGAACTGCAGCCCTCCAGCTATTGTGAAACTACATATCCCAGCATGGCCTGACACAGTTTTGCTGTCAGAGAATGCTAAAGCTGTGTCAGGGCATGCTGGGATGTGTAGTTTTTCAACAGCTGGAGGGCCGCAATTTGGACATGCCTGCTCTAGGGAGACGTGATTCAAAAAAGTTTGGGAACCACTGACATAGATTATATTTTCTAATGTCTAACATTATAAACATACTTCTATCCCATGTAACAGGCAAATACTGATTACTGAATAATTATTATATTATTCTCTGTAAAGAAGATTCTATCATCAGAAAATTTGATTTCTTATAACTAGCCTCACATATATTCTGTATGTTAATATATCTATAAAGTGAGAGAGCGAGAGAGAGAGAGAGAGAGAGAGAGAGAGAGTATATTTTAAACATTCAACTACTAGAATCAGAAGAACATGGAGCAATTGTCCAGTCTAATGACTGCCATCTCTGAGGAATTATGACATATTTTTCTACACATCATTTACATTTCATCCACCATACACATTGCTACTATAAATACATGCTGCATAAATTCAGCAGATTTCCGTTATTACAAATTAAATAAAACAGTGTATTTATTTTTCTCCAACTTCCACATGTACATATTTAGCTCAGAATATAATATGAAAGGTTGATATTGCCTTACCTGCCATACATATCTTTCTCCCTGTGCTTATATCAAGTGCCACTGACTATATCTGATGCAAGAACCAAATCACACATCGCCTATGCATTTTTTAACCATTTGACCACTGTTTGCATTAAGTAATCATACTGCATTATTCATAGAGCATCTACAAAGGTGAGGGCATCAGACACATAGAAATAAATCCCAGAATTTTATATCATGTGTCAGCAGTCTTCTGCCTCATGATAGATCTCCGCTGCATTTATTATACGCTGTTATTTTGCCCTTTGGAACAATATTAAATGTTGACTAGAAACAGAATTGATCCAGTAGGATATGAAAGAATTGTATTACACAAAATCTGCACTTCCCAGGCAGAACACTGCATCACACTCTGGAAGATGTGTAACTCAATTACAACAATAGTTCAAATGAATATTTTAATATTAAAATTATTGTATGGTGGCTCAAGGTAAATTATTGGAAATGTTCTATTTGCCTGATCCAATTCACCACGGATATAAGAAACACACTCACGCTTAGGGTAAAAATCATTTTAAACTGTGACCAAAGAAAAACAGTGCACATCTCTATATTGTGTATTGTTCATGCACAGTACTCTATAGTCATCATGAGAATCACTGAAGAGGGAACATGGTGCTGAGTGATCATCTTCATTCATAATATTGAGGGTAAAAATCAAATCAAAAATCAAATTGGAAGTAAAAGTTAAACTTAAAACAGAACAGAAGTACTTAGGGGATGATTCAGACTTGACCGTAGATGTGCTAAATTTAGTACATCTAAATTTAGCACATCTATGCTGTTTAGCAGCTGTGATCCCATATGCAGTAGATGTCCGGATATATGCTAATGCTGCCACTACCTAGAAATGTAGTGAGACTCCCTCCAGCCACCTTGCAGATCCCAACGGGATGTAGTCAGTTTACCTGCAATCAAAATCCCTACGGTCAAAATCCCGACAACCGCTTACTGACATTCAAAATCCTGACAAGGTTAAAATCCCGACATGGTCAAAATACCGACATTTAAAATCCTGACATGGTCAAAATACTGACATTTAAAATCCTGACATGGTCATAATACTGACATTTAAAATCCTGACATGGTCAAAATACCGACATTTAAAATCCCGACATGGTCAAAATACCGACATTTAAAATCCTGACATGGTCAAAATACCGACATTTAAAATCCTGACATGGTCAAAATACTGACATTTAAAATCCTGACATGGTCAAAATACTGACATTTAAAATCCTGACGTGGTGTAAAATACCAACATTTAAAATCCCGACATGGTCAAAATACTGACATTTAAAATCCTGCCATGGTCAAATTCCCGACATTTAAAATCCCGACATGGTCAAAATACCGACATTTAAAATCCTGACATGGTCAAAATACCGACATTTAAAATCCTGACATGGTCAAAATACAGACATATAAAATCCTGACATGGTCAAAATACTGACATTTAAAATGTCAACAGGTCAAAAAGTTGATTTGAGTTTTTCATGATTTTTTCATTGAATCCGACTTTTTCATACTTTACCATCCCAGTGGACCTGGAGGTGGAATATAATAGTGTGCCAAGCGCAGCGAGGCACCGTGCCCGAAGCATGGCAAGCGCAGTGAGCCATGCATTAGGACGCGGTACACTTACACGGTGTCCATGTTGACCTATGTCGACATACAGACAAAAAAAAACAATGAAAAACTTGTGTCGACATTTTAAATGTCTGTATTTTGACCTTGTCTGTATTTTAAATGTCTGGATTTTGATCATATCCGGATTTTGACCGTTGTTCAATTGTTGTCGGGATTTTGACCGTCGGGATTTTGATTGTAGGTATTTCAAACTAAACCCATCCCAGCACCTGCATACACACAATGAAGCGGCAGTCACAGATCATTTGATAATCAGCCATCTGAGTAACCCTGTGATGGAGAAAAATGGCTGAGGGAACTGAGATGCTGGCGCCATATTTTCTTTGTATGTGGATCGCAGTTGTACGCTGAGACATGCCCTGACAACAGTTGTGACACGTCTGCATTTTTGCCACCACTCCCCATTATCTCCCCCAAATGAATACAAGGAATGGAATACAAGGAAAGGCTTGAAAGACTAGGCATGTTTACATTGGAAAAGCGGAGACTAAGAGGGGATATGATCAACATCTACAAATATATAAGGGGACAATACACAGAGCTTGCGCGGGACCTGTTTTTGGTTAGATCAACACAGAGGACTCGTGGACACTCGCTCAGGTTAGAGGAAAGGAGATTCCGCACAATACGGCGTAAAGGCTTTTTCACGGTAAGGACAATACGTGTTTGGAATTCCCTGCCCGAGGGAGTTGTAATGGCGGAATCTGTCAACACCTTTAAGAATGGGTTAGATAAATTCCTATTGGATAAGGATATCCAGGGGTATGGTGCATAGTCATGCATTATAGTTACTATAAATAGGGATAAAATGCAATGGCTGACAGCAGCATCAGTCAGAAATTTTAGTCAAATCATCATGCATAGGACACCACAAATAGGTTGAACTCGATGGACAATTGTCTTTTTTCAACCTCAGATACTATGTTACTATGTTACTATGTTACTATGATCCCTGACTGACAATCACTTTGCAAATAAATGCTTACTGCGGGTGGCATAGCTATGGTACCTTGGTGCAGGTGCAGTCGGACGATAATCGCTCACATGCGTAAATATTGCCATTGTATACTGTACATCTTTAAATCAGGCCCAGTTGGTGGTGCATCACAAAGATGCCTCCAACTCTGCACCGGTTTAACATACACATCTTTTTGGGAGCATCTACGACTGAATTATATTCAACACAGCATCAGACACATATAGGTATATGCAATTGCGGTGGAATTGCCGCAAATGTCGAAAAACGGGGCATTTTCGACACAAAACAAATATTTGACAATGCAATACAGTACTTTTCGACAAAAAAACTGCCGTTTCAGATTTTACTTTTTGCAATTCGACATTTACTCAAATTCGACATGTCTGCAATGGTAAAAATGCAGCTTTTCGACAAAAGTATATTCAATTGAAGAATGTCGATTCGACAACAGTACTTTTCGACAGTCATTTCGTCAATTTCAGTCCGCCTCATTTTGCTGGCGGAATCTAATAAAAAATTTTAAAAACATGTTTTCTTTGTGTTTTTTTTATTGCTAATAGCATATCTATTTATATTAGAAGGGATTATGCACTTGGTTTGTCTATTAGGAGCCACAAGTATTATTTATATATTTTTTAAAAGAATATATTTTTTTTTACTGACTAAAATAATATGGAGAGATCAGAGCATGTTTTTCAGTGGGAAGGGGTGGGAATGGGTTAAAAATCATGAAAAAAAATGCGTGGGGTCCCCCCTCCTAAGCATAACCAGCCTTGGGCTCTTTGAGCCGGTCCTGGTTGTAAAAATACGGGAAAACAAATGACAGGTGATCCCCCGTATTTTCACAACCAGCACCGGGCTCTGCGTCCGGTCCTGGTGCAAAAAATACGGGGGACAAAAGACGTAGGGGTCCCCCGTATTTTTAACACCAGCACCGGGCTCCACTAGCTGGAGAGATAATGCCACAGCCGGGGAACACTTTTATACAAGTCCCAGCAAGCCTCCCCTGCAAGCTGGTACTTGGAGAACCACAAGTACCAGCATGCAGGTTGAAAACGGGCCCGCTGGTACCTGTAGTTATACTGCAAAAAAAATACCCAAATAAAAACCGCTGACCGCGAGTAACCTCACCACTGACCGCAAAGATCCCACTATTGAAGATAATGGAGCGGCAGTGCTATGCGCCGTCTGACAGCTCAGACGCGCACAGCCAATCAGGAGAGTGCCACAACGTGGCGTTCCCTGATTGGCTCAAGGGACCCTCTGTGACAGGAGTCATGGGGGGGCTCAGCAGTCGGGGAAAGGGGTCCCATGTGTAAACATGGGACCCCTTTCAGTGCGTGGATCGGGTTTTCCGGTTTGTTTTTTTGCCAAGTACGTGGATTAAAAAAAAGAAGAGGACAGAAGCTACACTGGATTATGGTGATTATAATTTTATTTTCAGGTACCCCGTGGATTCTACTTGGAGAAGTGGACAGAGTCGGCATGTGAACATAGGTAAATATGTGTGTGTCGGCATGCATGTAATAAAGTTTTACTTTCACAGTGTGCGTGTACTGTTTTTATTTGGGTATTTTTTTGCAGTAGAACTACAGGTACCAGCGGGCCTGTTTTCCCCCGCATGCTGGTACTTGTGGTTCTCCAAGTACCAGCTTGCGGGGAGGCTTGCTGGGACTTGTAGTTCTGCTACAAAAAACAATATTCTTTATTTTTGTCACTTGGCTATCAGCCCCCCATCCGCAGCCCTTGGATGGGGGGGACAGCCTCGGGCTTCACCCCTGGCCCTTGGGTGGCTGGAGGGGGACCCCTTGATTTAAGGGGTCCCCACTCCTCCAGGGTACCCCGACCAGGGGTGACTAGTTAGTGATTTAATGCCACGGCCGCAGGGACCGATATAAAAGTGTCCCCCGGCTGTGGCATTATCTCTCTGACTAGTGGAGCCCGGTGCTGGTGTTAAAAATACGGGGGACCCCTATGTTTTTTGTCCCCCGTATTTTTGGCACCAGGACTGGATGCAGAGCCCGGTGCTGGTTGTGAAAATACAGGGGATCCCCTGTCATTTCCCCCCCCCCCCCCCGTATAGCCGTACAGCCAGGACCGGCTCAAAGAGCCCGAGGCTGGTTATGCTTAGGAGGGGGGACCCCACACATTTTTTTCCCCACAATTTTTAACTCAGTTTTGTGACGTCCATGAAGTCGAATCCAGGACGCACACTATCGTCAATTGGTCCATTTTTCGACAGCGGGACTGTCGAATCCATTTTTTTATTGAATATGTCGAATTCGGGTCCCGGCAGGAGGGTGTCTGACTGTCGAATTGTGTCGAATTTAAAAACGGTCGAATTCCAGCCGGAATTCGACCGCAATTGCATATACCCCTTAGTGTATGAGATCATATGCTATATAATATGGATTTATTTTTTTTATAAAATACATCATATATGTAGTTTTTGAAAACATGCATACAGATTATCAGTGTATTAAAAAGTTTGGGTTATATCTAAAAATAAACAAAAGAAAATAATTGTCATCGTGGTGGTACACATTAAATATAGTCATGTTAACTAAAATGATAGTTTGTAGAAGGCAGGAGAGGTTTGAGGTTCGCTCCTGTGGCGCAGCTGAATGGGGGTATAATCCCATCAGGGGCGCTTTGTGGCCGCCAGGACCTTGGTCTGATCTGCCTTTAGTGTAGTGCTAGCTCTTCTGGACAACTCAGACATGCCAAAGGCTGGGTGTGACCTATAGATGGTGGCATGACATGACATCCCACACATGCAAAGTATAGATTTAGCCAGTGACTTATTACTGAGGCTGCTGCTGTATACTGGTGTCACAAAGCCTGAAGGTGAGGGAGGGATCAGATGACTGGTCATTGGTCCAACTGCATCACTATGGAGCAATGAATCAATAGGTGTGCTTTTATCCTGTTGAGCTCAGCGATTTTGTATTCTTCCTGGGGGGGATAATGTGTGTGTTGTTTTTTTCCTGTGGGTAACTATGTGTTTTTCTGTCATGTGGTGTACAATGAGTGTTTTTTTTTACCTGTTGCAGACAGTGTGTGTGTGTGTGTGTGTGTGTGTGTGTGTGTGTGTGTGTGTGTGTTTCTTTCTGTGGTGGACAATGTGTCTTGACTCCTCTGTATTACTTTATTTCTCTTTTGTGATATAGTTTGTTTAATTAGAAACAAGGAAATATATTTTTTGGGTTAATATAAGTATTAATTATGAATATAGCTGGATTGTGGGTGCTGTGGATGGCTAGGTGACAGAGCCATGGTGCCCTGAGCCAGAAAGAGTGTTGGTGCCCCTCACCTCCATATTATAAAAAGCCATATCATGTGCGGTTTAAAAAACAGGTGTGGCTCTGTGTGGCAATGGGCATAACCTCTTCATAATGATACAAAACTAGCAACATTAAAGCAACTCCTTCCGCCGTGTGCCCTACAGCCCCTTCCCTGCCCTGTCTCCTCAGCTTCCTGCCCCGTCTCTCCAGCCTCCTGCCCCATCTTCCCAGTCTCCTGTCCCTTTCACTCCAGCCTCCTGCCCCTGTCATTCCAGCCTCCTGTTTTTCCAGCCTTGTACTTTATATAAGTGGTAACTTCAGAATGGCAGCCTGGCAAGTCTGTATGGGGATGAAATATAGGAAATGGAGATTCTCCTTTAAAATAAAAATCAACTCACATGGCATGTTATCTGATCCTCATTACTTAGAAAAAAGCTAATTTAATAATGACATCTCACCGTTCAATATTCAATAAGGCAAAAAAGTTCAATTAAGCATAATTCATACTTCTGATGTTAACTTCAATAAACCCAGTGTATTATTTATTTTTATGACATGGTTATTGTACTTTTTTATCATTTGTATCACGATATCTGTCATCTTTTAGCATCATTTATATGCTTTATATAGCATTCAGGAATAAACTCAACTGAGCTTGTGGTCCATATGTCAGCTTTCAATTAGTTTCCTTGGTGGAGATTACTGCAGCAATGTTACTGTGATATTCTCAATGTAAATAACATGTTCTTGTCTATTAGGGTAACAAAAAAAATACTTCTTTTCAGAAATGAAGAGAATAAATAGAATTGAGATACAATCTACTGCACAAATTGTGTGACAAACTGAAGGCGAAAGACAAATTGTTTCTGGCAACTAGAGATTTCATCGACAACTTCATTGCAGCTTACTTCCAGCCTAGAGTTCTATAATGCATTAAGGTCACTTAAATAAAATGGAAATGGCAGTAAAATCACACTTGAATAGTTTTATTTAAGAAAAAAGTAAAAGATTTTTTTTTTAGTTTTTACCTCAAACGGTTATTGGTCACTTTATTCTGAATTGTAGCTTATTACAAACAAATAGCTACAGTTAAGCTTAGAGCGTTTGTAAGGGAGTGATGTGAAATAAATGCAGCAATTGCACCATGTGCCTGTCATTTTCTTACGTCACTTTCTGAAATAATAAGGCCACCTGGGTCAGTATGGGTTGCCAGACTCCTTAGCTGGGATTACTCCCCAG
This sequence comes from Pseudophryne corroboree, assembly GCF_028390025.1. NCBI lineage: Eukaryota > Metazoa > Chordata > Amphibia > Anura > Myobatrachidae > Pseudophryne > Pseudophryne corroboree. The sequence goes on from NC_086447.1 coordinate 499,895,962, forward strand.
ACTGCAAGTGCAAAGGGGTTGTTACTCATGACTGGAAGCCTGCCAAGCCAGATGCCAACAAATAGAAAAGAAAATGAACAGCATCAGTATCATTTATGATGCAAACATATCTCAGCCAACCATTTAACCATTCAAACACTGGAGTTTTCTTTTATTGCATCAAGTAATTGATACATTATATTAGGATACAATTAAAACTCTATGTGAATATTTAGTATGTATACTTTATATATATATATATATATATATATATATATATAAGTCTTGTATAGAGTGCACTCACCAGACTGTTATTAGAGCCAGCAGGGTTTTTATTCAGACATCAGGTACAACATCACACACCGACGTTTCGGTCCTATCTGGACCTTCTTCAAGGACCGAAACGTCGGTGTGTGATGTTGTACCTGATGTCTGAATAAAAACCCTGCTGGCTCTAATAACAGTCTGGTGAGTGCACTCTATACAAGACTTATATATTCATGAAAAAGGTAGATGCCTTGCTCTAATGGAATTTGAGTGACACCCCAGCATTTTTCACATTTCAACTGTGAGTGCAGACAACCTTGGTTTGTTGTATATATATATATATATATATATATATATATATATATATATATATAAGTGAAGTGCAGTAAGGAGAATGGCTGGGGAGACACTGGCTAGTATCAGAGCCAGAATTACACACACACACACACACACACACACACACACACACACACACACACACACACACACACACACACACACACACACGATTTGGTGGTGAGTTTTGACTATAAAAATAATTAGAATAATACAAAGATAACATGAATAATAGATAGATATTTATATGTTCTAAATATCATATTTGTATTATTCTAATAATTTTTATAGTCAAAACTTTGGCGTGTACTGTATGACAGGTGAGGATCTGCCTCCACTGCCTACCCTGACTGCGCGTCACTGACATATATACATACATGCATACACACGCTTACACATACAAATTTCATGCATACGCTCACATCATTGTATTATTGTTACAAAGCTAGTAACCACATACAGTCAAGACTGAAAGCTCCAATGGGAGGCCTGGATGTTTAGGCAGAGTACTTTATGGAGTCAGCTGGGGAAGTTCTAATGAGGAAGAGGCAGAACACTTCTGGAAGTAACCCATGAGGTCGGCAAATGACAGCAAGGCTACATGTGGTATGAATCATAACACCATATGGTGTGCACATCCGCAAAGTCCCAGAGAATACAGCACTGTGCCTTGGATACTTTATGATGCATTTTTTTTCTATAATGCATTTATACAGTAAAGATAAATATGGATATATACACTATTAGAAAAAGCTATGATATTTTCACTTGTATTATTCCATGTTCTGATACAGTTCAGTACATCATAGTCTGATAGTGTATTACAGTTTTGTGTAAATATACAGTATGTTCACATCTACTTTTCTTTTGAGGCAAATGATATGCCAAGCAAAATAAGCCACTTACATTGTAGAACCTATATTTATTATTTATTTATTTATTTATTACCAGTTATTTATATAGTGCACACATATTCTGGAGTGCTTTACAGAGAATATTTGGCCATTCACATCAGTCCTTGCCCCAGTGGAGCATACAGTCTATATTCCCTATCACATGTACACGCACACACATTCGCGCTAGGGTTAATTTTGTTAGGAGCCAATTAACCTACCAGTGCAATTGTACATATGTACATATTATTGTGCTCCATGCCAAACTATCTGTTCATTTTGCACTTTACAGAAAAAGTTTACATAAGACTGTGCACTGTGTCACTTTGTGCCTTGTGTTATACCTATGTTGTCTAAATATACTGTGTATCCTCTTTTAATTAAGCTTGGATATCAAATGTTTTAAAGAAACATTCTTCAGGAGTCAGGGCAAAGGGTCACTCACTACCTCTTTCTCCACAAGGCAGATAAGAACCACTTGGCCCATCTAGTCTGCCCCTTCTTTTAACTTTATGGTAACCTCAAACTCTGGGGCAGACCTATTAACCTGGAGAAGGAATAAAGAAGTGATAAAGCAATGATAAGCATAAGGTGATAACGCACCAGCCAGTCATTACGGATTTGAAAAATGACAGGAGCTGATTGGCTGGTGTGTTATCACCTTGCACTTATCACTGCTTTATCACTTCCTTATTCCTTCTCCAGGCTTAATACATCTGCCCCTCTATTTGATCTTAGACCTTTCTAAGATTATCCTTATGTCTATCCCTAGCATGTTTAAATTGTTCTCCTGTATTAGCCTTTACCACCTCTGATGGTAGGGTATTCCACTTCTCCACTACTCTTTTGTCTGTTATATTTTCCTCACAGTAGGTGTGGTATGCTGGGTCTGAGATTTATGTTCAGGGTCTAAAATACAGTTGTTCACAATTCCACTTCAAATTACAGGTGCAATATTAATTCATTAAAAAAGTAGCAATTGCACCTGCAAAGCAGCAACTATCTTAAGATAAGTGGCAGTCAGCAACAGCAACATAGGCACCTGGTCGAGTGATGTCAAATGTTACATACACTAACATCCCACTTATGCCAATGGATTTAACAAGCAGCCAATCATAAGTGGCTTGTTAATGCTGTGGACCATCATCATAATTGTCACCTATCTCTGACCACCTGCAAATAATACAGCTTTCTCATTATCTCCAAGTGTTCACAATTGTGCAAGTAAATTGTGCCTAAAATCTAATATGATGATTTCACTGCTGACGCAGTGTACAGTGGCAGAACTCCGGGAGGCCATGGAAGCACCAGCTGTCAGGGGGAAGAAGGGGCACAGATACATCCATCTATAACTGCTGCCTGTGCCCTGTTGATCACTGCAGCAGTGCAGGCAGTGGTTATAAATGGATCTGTCGGTGGTGGTGGGCAGCCACTGTCATTTGTTGGAACCACCGTCTATTGCGTCTTCGAGTGCCTGGGATGAACTTACACCACTGTAGCTACATGCAGCATGAAATGATACATGACCCCATCGTACACAGGGGGTCATTCCGAGTTGTTCGCTAGTTGCCGATTTTCGCAACGGAGCGATTAAGGCAAAAATGCACATGCGCATGATACACAGTGCGCATGCGCTAAGTATTTTAGCACAAAACTTAGTAGATTTACTCATGTCCGACCGAAGAATTTTCATCGTTGAAGTGATCAGAGTGTGATTGACAGGAAGTGGGTGTTTCTGGGCGGAAACTGACCATTTTCTGGGAGTGTGCGGAAAAACGCAGGCGTTCCAGGATAAAGCGCGGTAGTGTCTGGAGAAACGGGGGAGTGGCTGGCCGGACGCAGGGCGTGTTTGTGACGTCAAACCAGGAACGAAACTGACTGAACTGATCGCTATTTGTGAGTAAGTCTCGAGCTACTCAGAAACTGCTAAGAATTTTCTATTCGCAATTCTGCTAGTCTTTCGTTCGCTATTCTGCTAAGCTAAGATACACTCCCAGAGGGCGGCGGCCTAGCGTGTACAATGCTGCTAAAAGCAGCTAGCGAGCGAACAACTCGGAATGAGGGCCACAGTTAATAATTTTGTGTGTATGGAAGATGTGTTGTATGGTTACATCATGTTGCTGAGTTGCATTGTCAGAAGGTGTGTACCCGACTTACGTGTCAAAATGACACAAGCCGATATACAGTAAAACTCACTTTGCATCATACCTTTCATGTACAAATGCCTCCTTTCGGACATGCATTCTATAATTCCACATAATTATGGTGGGCAACTTATGTTGACATTAACTATCTGTTTACTAACATTTTCCATATTATCCCTTAAAGTCATTTTCTTTTTTTCTTTTAATAAAGGAAGCGGTGCAGTTTACTTCTAATTAATAATAAATGCAATTATAGTTACAAATGAAGATAGTCCTCAGACTAAAACTAATCATTGATCTTTGACAAGAACAATTGTATCTAATACACAGGATTTATTACCAGCAGCTGTAAATATATTAATATAAAGCTGTCAGTGGAAGCCTCATTAACTTTGCAGCATTTAGTCTGTAGTTCAGTCTCTTTTTCCAGTCTCCATTAATTTAATAAGATAGGTTTATCATTCAGACATCTGCAATTTCCAGTTTTCATCAAGTGGTGAGAATTAGATGTACATGCTATAATTACAAAGATACTATTTTAGTTTCAAATAATGTGCTGTCAGTACATGAATTAATTAAAATACATGTCTGAATAACCTAACCAGCAGGATATGTACTGCTATCAGGAATGCAAAGTCGTCCAAAAGTTGTGAAACAATAATTTTACAGCGATAAGAAACTTTAGCCTACAGAATTAGGCCAAGTGCCCCAAGCGTGTTACAGTATGTTCTTCTCATCAATAAATATGTTGTGTCTGATCATTTTCAGATCATAATTTACTCCAACACATTTTACCAAGTTAATAATGAAAGTGAAAATGTTGGTACATGTTTAGATTATATCATTGATCTCCAAGAAAAAAAGATATGAGTATGTATTATTTGGTTTTATCAGTTATGCATTATCATTTCTGCCCCTGACTTCTCACCTTCTCTCCTCACTCATATCTCCAACTCTCTCTCTCTCTCTCTCTCTCTCTCTCTCTCTCTGCTAACTCTTACTGGATGTTCCAGAGCTTTCTCAAACTTTACATATCTATGGCTGATCTAATCCTCTTTCCACCCTATTGCATACCCTCAATTTCCACAATTTTATTCATTGAAGGCACTAACATCTCCTCTAGCCCCCATGTGTGCTTTCTTGGAGTTATCCTTGATTCATTCCTCTCCTTCAAACCACATATTCAGTACCTTTCAGAGACCTGTCATTTTTGTCTCCAAAATATTTCCAGTGTCAGTAATACTGTCCCAGGCCCGGACAGACATGGGGTATGGGTGGCAGTGAGTGGACTGGTGCTCAGCTGTGAGCAGGCGGCATTACAATAGTGACGGCCATCAGCCAATAGGATCTTACGGACTGACAGCCAATAAGGAGCGGCCGCAGCAGTGCCCATCAGGCTGCAGGGGAGATGAGACGAAGCGGCAAACTAAGTATATTCACGGGACTAGGGACTTTTGCGCTAACCATACTGGAGCTGCAAGGACAAAGCAGGTGAGCGGCTATATTGCTAAGGTACCTTATACATGAACTGTATCTTGGGTAGTCAGCTTAATATATATGTTCTGCTCTCCAGAATCCATTTAAGGAGCGGTGCTGTTTTTTAAGAAGCTGTTTGAGTGGTGCCAGCTTGTAAGATCACCATCACATTCATTTATTTCTTAAGGAAAGGGGTTCAGCCTACAGAAGCACTCTATCCAGACTGTAACCACACCTACACTATATGGAAAAGTAAAGCTGTAATTTTGACTTGAACGGCCCCTCATAGAAAAGGAGAATCAATAACTGCTTACATAATGTGCAGTCAATGCATGACTTTTTGCTGGATGCTGTCATAGGAATCCCTTTCATGATCTTGTCTTGGGATTTGTTTTAGGAAATGCTTAACTAGTAAAATTGGAGATTTGACAGCAAACATTTCTGCCATATTAAAGTTCTATTTTTGTGATATACTTTGTATTGATTTTAATTCTACAGATTCGTCCACTTACATTATTGGCAACAACTCGCAGCATAGCGGGGCAAGTGAATGGGAGGCGGCACGCACACCTGGGAGCCGGTTGCGATGCATATGTATTGCGATCCCGCTACAGCTTTGCTGCGTTTAGCACACATCTGTATGTTGGATGCTGTGCACAGTCATCTTTGTTTATTTTCTCCAATAGTATAAATGTGTATTTTATGGATGTTACATACTGTACATACATGGTGTTATATCCTAATTAATTGCATATTGCTATACACACCAGATTTAACCTTTTTGAGCGCATGGGGTTCTGTATATATAAAATGTATCATGTGATAGGGGACACTTAAGTTTCTCACAAATGTGTAACCTGGTGTATTATATATAGGAGTTTACGCTGGTGATATAACAGTATTGCGTGCGGTAGGGTGGTGGTTTGTTTTGTTTTTTTGTTTTTATATGTTGTCTCTGGCTTTCAATTATTGTTTTTATATTGTTATGTGGTTGTGGTTTTTCAGTTTTTTTAAGTGTATCTAGGATTTGCAGTGATCTTTTTTAATGTGGATCTAGCTAGTTCAATGTATTTTATGTTGATCTGGCTAAACACACACACACTTATATGATTGATTGACATGTTATAATGACACCCACCCCCACAGCCCAAGCTTTGAATTTAAAAAAATAAACAGGTTTATGCACCAGTTGATGCTCCGCTCATAATATCCACAGCTCCACCCACTTATCCCTGCCCCAAGGGGAAGGTGCCCTGCCTATTTTGTCAGTCTCGAGTCCCACAATTTCTGATGGCAGCCCTTCCTACTCTCATCCACTCACTGGTCATCTACAAATTGGACTATTGTAACCTCCTTCTATATGGCCAGGGCTGTCTTTTCGTATGAGCTCAATGGGCTCTTGCCCAAGGGCCCCAGGAGTATAAGGGCCCTAGGCTGATAGCTGAGGGTCCCCTCTTTCCAGGGGTACCAGATTTTTGAAAATTGTCCCTAGGGAACCAGAGGTATCCAACTTGAAAGCAGTGGTCCCCATCCAAACCTGTTAATTGCTCTTCCCAGCCATATCTCGGGTTCTGTCTGACCAGAACCAGAGATATCAGCCTTCAAGCAGCTGGTCCCTGCTCCAGCTCCATACGCCTAATATGCAGTTTTAGATTTTCATTGGTGAATTGCTCTGGCTCCTGAACTCTGATCCCAAAGTCCCTAGAACCTTCTGAAAGGTGGGACTGTCTAGCGTTTTATCCCATTCAAAGCTAAGAAAATAGGATTTTGATACCTACCGGTAAATCCTTTTCTCCTAGTCCATAGAGGATGCTGGGGTCCACTTCAAGACCATGGGGTATAGATGGTTCCTCAGGAGCCATGGGCACTCTTAAAACTTTTCAATGGGTGTGAACTGGCTCCTCCTTCTATGCCCCTCCTCCAGACCTCAGTTATAGGAACTGTGCCCAGGGAGACGGATATTTTGAGGAAAGGATTTACTTTAATACTAGTGGTGAGATACATACCAACTCACACCTCAACCATGCCGTACAACATGGCATTCAACAGAACACACGCCACCAGGCATGAACCAATTACAGCAACATGCTGAAACTAAGAAAACACAACATGTGTAACTTTAATGAACAAAACTGCAGGTAAAATACGCACTGGGACGGGCGCCCAGCATCCTCTACGGACTAGGAGAAAAGGATTTACCGGTAGGTATCAAAATCCTATTTTCTCATACGTCCTAGAGGATGCTGGGGTTCACTTCAAGACCATGGGGTTTATACCAAAGCTCCAGTACGGGCGGGAGAGTGCGGATGACCCTGCAGCACCGATTGACCGAACTTGAGGTCTTCATCGCCCAAGGTGTCAAACTTGTAGAACTTAGCAAATGTGTTTGACCCTGACCAAGTAGCTGCTCGGCAAAGTTGTAATGCCGAGACCCCCCCCGGGCAGCCGCCCAGGATGAGCCCACCTTCCTAGTAGAATGGGCCTTCACCGACGTAGGTAACGGCAATCCAGCCGTAGAATGTGCATGCTGAATCATACCTCTGATCCAGCGCGCAGTAGTCTGCTTGGAAGCAGGACACCCAATTTTGTTGGGAGCATACAGGACAAACAGAGCCTCTGTTTCCGTATCCTAGTTATTCTAGTGACATAAATCCTCAAAGCCCTAACCACATCTAGAGACTTTGACTCAGTGAACGTGTCAGTAACTACTGGCACCACAATAGGTTGGTTTATGTGGAAAGAAGAAACCACCTTTGGAAGAAATTGTTGGCGAGTTCTCAACTCTGCCCTATCTTCATGGAAGATCAGATAAGGGCTCTTGTGAGACAAGGCCCCCAATTCAGACACCCGCCTTGCGGATGCCAATACTAAAAGCATCACCACTTCCCAAGTGAGAAACTTCAACTATATCTCTTGTAGAGGCTCAAACCAATCCGATTGAAGGAATTGCAACAGCACATTAAGGTCCCATGGTGCCACTGGAGGCATAAATGGAGGCTGGATGTGCAGAACCCCTTTCACGAACGTCTGAACCTCCAGAAGAGCGGCCAATTGTTTCTGGAAGAAAATTGACAAGGCCGAAATCTGGACTTTGATTGACCCCATTCGAAGTCCCGCATCCACACCAGCCTGCAGAAAATGGAGAAAACGTCCCAACTTAAACTCTTCCATAGGAGCCTGCTTGAATTCACACCAAGACACATATTTTCTCCAAATACGGTGGTAATGTTTCGACGTTACTGCTTTCCTGGCCTGAATAAGTGTGGGAATGACCTCCTTCGGAATACCCTTTCGGGCTAGGATCCAGCGCTCAACAGCCATGCCATCAAACGTAACCGCGGTAAGTCTTGATACACGCACAGCCCCTGCTGCAGCAGGTCCTCGCGAAGAGGAAGAGGCAGAGGATCTTCTATGAGCAACTCCTGAAGATCTGGGTACCAGGCCTTCCTTGGCCAGTCTGGGGCAATGTAGATTGCTCGAACTCTTGTTCTTCTTATGATCCTAAGAACTTTTGGGATCAGCGGAAGTGGAGGGAAGACATACACTGACCGGAATACCCACTGGGTCACTAGCGCATCCACTGCTATTGCTTGAGAGTCTCTTGACCTGGAACAATATTTCTGCAGCTTCTTGTTGAGACGCGATGCCATTATGTCTACTTGAGGAACTCCCCAAAGACTTGTCACCTCTGCAAAGACTTCTTGGTGGAGGCCCCACTCTCCTGGATGGAGATCGTGTCTGCTGAGGAAGTCCGCTTCCCAGTTGTCTACTCCCGGAATGAAAATTGCCGACAGAGCCTTTACATGTTTTTCTGCCCAGAGGAGGATCTTCGTCACCTCTGCCATTGCTGCTCTGCTTTTCGTTCTGCCCTGCCTGTTTATGTACGCGACTGCTGTAACATTGTCCGACTGGATCTGCACGGGATGATCTTGAAGAAGAAGTACCGCTTGTTGAAGGCCGTTGTAAATGTGAAGGCAGGCTTCATGGCTTGACCATTTTCCTTGGAAGCTTTCCCCCTGAGTGACAGCTCCCCAGCCTCGGAGACTTGCATCCGTGGTTAGCAGGACCCAGTCCTGAATCCCGAACCTGCGTCCCCCTAGTAGGTGCGAACTGTGTAGCCGCCACAGGAGCAAAATCCTGGCTTTTGACGACAGGACTATCTTCCGGTGCATGTGTAGTTGGGATCCTGACCACTTGTCCAACAGGTCCCACTGAAATACTCTGGCATGGAACCTGCCAAACTGGAAGGCCTCGTAGGCCGCCACCATTTTCCCCAATAACCGAATGCACTGATGGATCGACACACTTGATGGTTTTAATAACAGTTTTACCATTTTCTGGATTTCCAGAGCCTTTTCCATCGGAAGAAATACTCTCTGAAATTCCATGTTCAAAATCATCCCGAGAAAAGACAATCTTGTCGTCGGTTCCAACTGTGACTTTGGAAAATGTATAATCCAACCGTGTTGTTGGAGTATGGACAGGGAGAGTGTGATGTTCTGTAGCAACTGCTCCCTGGATCTCGCCTTTATCAGGAGATCGTCCAGATAAGGAATTATATTGACTCCTTTTTGACGAAGGAGGACCATCATTTCCGCCATCACCTTGGTGAATAACCTCGGCGCCGTGGAGAGACCAAAAGGCAACATCTGGAACTGGTAATGCAATCCTGAACCGCGAATCTCAGATAAGCCTGGTGAAGAGGATAAATGGGAACATGCAGGTAAGCATCCTTTATGTCTACTGACACCATGTAATCCCCCTCCTCTAGACTGGAAATCACTGCCCTGAGTGATTCCATCTTGAACTTGAACCGTTTCAAGTAGAGATTCAGATTTTTCAGGTTTAGGATCGGTCTGACCGAGCCGTCCGGCTTCGGAACTACAAAGAGGCTTGAATAAAACCCCTCTCCTTGTTGTGACAAAGGTACCAGGACTATGACCTGATCCTGACATAATCTTTGAATTGCTGCTGTTACTGCCTCTCGTTCTGGAAGAGAAGCTGGCAAGGTCGATTTGAAAAATCGGCATGGAGGAACGTCTTGAAACTCCAGCTTGTACCCCTGGTATACTATCTGCAAAACTCAGGGGTCCAGGCCAGACAGAATCCAACCTTGGCTGAACAGTTTCAGACGTGCCCCCACCCGAGCGGCCTCCCGCAAGGGAGCCCCAGCGTCATGCTGTAGATTTGGCAGAAGTAGGGGTTGACTTCTGCTCCTGGGATCCTGAAGCCGCTGTGGGGTTCTTTCCCCTTCCCCTACCTGCAAAGAAGGGGGAACCTTTTGCCTTTTTGTATTTATTGGGCCGAAAGGACTGCATTTGAGAGTGATATGTCTTTTTTGCCGGTGCAGGAGCATAAGGCAAAAAAGTCGACTTACCTGCGGTAGCCGCCGAGACTAACGCATCCAGTCCATCACCAAATAAGGCCTCACCTTTATATGGGAGAGCCTCCATATTCCGTTTGGAATCTGTATTCGCGTTCCACTGGCGAATCCACAATGCCCGCCGAGCCTAGACTGCCATGGTAGCGGCTTGTGAACTCAAGAGTCCAATATCTTTCATCGCCTCTAGCATGTATGCGGCAGTATCTTTGATACTCCCTAATTTAAAGAGTATCTCATCTTTATCAATAGTGTAAATTTCCGATGACAGGCTTTCTGACAATTTTTCAACTCACCCACGCGCAAGCAATTGTGGGCCTGAGCAGCGTACCATTGGCTACATAAATGGATTTCAATGTAGTCTCCATTTTGCGGTCTGCTGGCTCCATTAGTGAAGCCGTGCCAGGTGCAGGGAGAATTACCTTCTTTGTCAACCTGGACAGTGCACTGTCTAACACAGGGGGTGACTCCCATTTTTTCCTGTCCTCTACAGGGTGTCACGATCCGGGTATCTGGACGCCATTTCTTACCCATCAGATGCCTCCTAAGGCTGGCTCAGCGCTCCAGGACCGGATCCCATCTGTTATCCTAATGTTCACATTCCTGCATCCTCTCCTGTCTCTCTGAGACGCTGTCACAGTAACGCCTTATTACATCTGGCATGGCGTCTCCCGCGGCCTCCGCCGCCGTCCCTGAGCTTCTGCATGCAGAGTGTCAGAGTGGCGATTACGTCAGCCGCGGCCTCCGCTGTGTCCGCGTGGTTGGATGTGCACTTGTCAGCCTGGCGTCTCCTGTCTCCAGTGGCCGGCGCCGCCATTACTGTTTTCATTACCACATGGATTACAAACCAAACTTCCCTCCAAGTGTCTGCATGGGCGCAGCCATCTTGGATTCTGTCAGCTGATCATTTCCTCCAATCTGTTGTCAGTATTTTTAATCTGCATAATTGCCAAGCCAATCCCTTCCTTGCTGCAGGTATAAATACACTGTGCCTGAGCAAGGAAGGCGTCAGTGCTTTGGTTGTCAAACCTAGTTCCTGTTTGTCTCTCTCCTGTGATTGTCTTCCAGGTTCCAGCTCCTGTCTCAAGACTTCCACCATAGAGACCCGCACCAGCATCCCACCTGCGGTGTAGCCTGACTCTCCAATCCATTGTGGATTCATCTGTTTCCAGCTACAACATTACCTGCTTCCAGCTCAGCTTCCAGCAGAGTACAGCTTCTCTTAAAGGGCCGGTGTCCTTTCTACACTTTACCACTCTCCACCGGTATTATTATTTCTCCGCTCTCAAGTTCTACATTTCAGTTCATATTTCATCGCTCCCAAGTTCATTTATTATTTAACTGGTTCCAGCCAGTATCCACTCCGTGCTAACAACAGTCTGGTTCCAGCCAGTATCCACAGCAGCCGTGTTATCTTCAGCAACCCAGCTTTTCCTGGAACACCAGCTGGTACCATCCTGGGTTATCTCCATTGCTACAGTCGGGCCTGGTAAGGACTTTCCATCTAGAAGATTATAAGAACTATCTCACACTACCAGTGCCCTGTGGCTTCTGCCATCCTGTAGTACCCAGGAACTGTATTTATTCTTTGCTGACTTTTATGTTTTCTTTTACTGCTGCTGTGTTGCGGAGTTGTCATAATAAACATCATTGACTTTTATCCAAGTTGTCGTGGTCACGCCTTCGGGCAGTTATTATTCATGTTACTTACATGTCCAGGGGTCTGATACAACCTCCCAGGTTCCGGTACATCTCAGCCCCTACAACTGAGGCTGCCTCCCGCCAGCTCAGGCCCTCAGTTGTGACAGTAAGCACTGACCTAATGAATCCAGCCGGAGACCAGGATCAAGCGGCCAGGCCGATGCAAGAACTGGCAGCCCGACTAGAACATCAGGAGGCTGCACAGGGCCACATCATCCGCTGTCTCCAGGATTTCTCTACTCGGCTGGATGGGATTCAGACAACTCACCGTGGATCAGGCGCGTCTGGTGCGTCAACCACAGTGACTCCAGCTATAACCCCACCCACCTTACCCATTTCTGCTCCACTTCTTCATCTTCCAACGCCAGCAAAATTTGACGGATCTCCAAGATTCTGCAGGGGATTTCTCAACCAGTGTGAGATTCAGTTTGAGCTACAACCTGGCAATTTTCCCAGTGACCGTACAAAAATTGCCTACATTATTTCTCTTCTCAGTGGCTCAGCCCTTGATTGGGCATCACCGTTATGGGAGAGGTCCGACACCCTGCTATCTTCCTACACTGCCTTCGTGTCAACATTCAGGCGCATCTTCGACGAGCCAGGCCGGGTAACCTCAGCTTCATCCGAGATTCTCCGTTTACACCAGGGGTCACGTACTGTAGGACAATATCTGATACAGTTCCAGATCCTGGCATCCGAACTGGCATGGAACGACGAGGCCCTGTATGCTGCATTCTGGCATGGCTTATCTGAGCGTATTAAAGATGAGTTAGCTACCAGAGACTTACCTTCTAAGTTAGATGAGCTAATCTCACTCTGCACGAAAGTTGATTTACGTTTCAGAGAGAGAGCAACTGAGCGTGGAAGATCATCTGCTCCAAAATCTTCTGCTCCTCCTCCTCGTCAACTGTCACCATCTAAAGATGAGCCCATGCAACTTGGCCGTTCCCGTTTAACTCCTGCTGAGCGCCGAAGACGTCTCTCCGAGTCTCTCTGTCTCTATTGTGCAGCTCCGTCTCACACCATTAATGCCTGTCCCAAACGTCCGGGAAACTCCAAATCCTAGCTCGCCAAGGAGAGGGCCGGCTAGGAGTAATGATCTCCTCTCCATCTCCTCAAGATTGTAATCTCCCAGTCTCGCTTCAAGTTGCTCAACGTTATCGGAACGTCATTGCCCTCCTTGATTCCGGAGCAGCTGGGAACTTTATTACCGAAGCCTATGTTAAACGGTGGTCCCTACCCACCGAGAGACTTCCTTCGTCCATTTCTTTAACTGCCGTGGATGGCAGCAAAATTTTTGATGCAGTTATTTCTTTAAGGACTCTACCAGTTCGTCTGAGAGTGGGAGTTCTTCATTCCGAACTTATTTCTTTTTTAGTGATTCCAAGAGCCACACATCCTGTGGTCCTGGGCCTTCCATGGCTCCGTCTTCACAATCCTACAATTGATTGGACGACTACGCAAATCCTGGCATGGGGTTCCTCCTGTGCTGAGACATGTTTGTTTAAAGTATTGCCTGTCTGTTCTTCCTCCCCCAGGTCGTCTGATGTTCCACCTCCTCCATATCAAGATTTCACGGATGTGTTCAGTAAAGCTTCTGCTGATATCCTTCCTCCTCATAGAGAATGGGACTGCCCGATTGATCTCGTTCCAGGGAAGGTTCCACCTCGAGGCCGAACTTATCCGTTGTCTCTGCCTGAGACGCATTCTATGGAGGAATACATTAAAGAGAACCTAGCAAAGGGGTTCATTCGACCTTCTTCTTCCCCAGCCGGCGCAGGCTTCTTTTTTGTAAAAAAAAAAGATGGTGGTCTGCGGCCGTGCATCGACTACAGAGGTTTGAACGACATTACCATCAAGAACCGTTATCCTTTACCCCTGATTACTGAGCTCTTTGACAGAGTTAGCGGAGCTACCATCTTTACAAAGCTGGACTTGAGAGGTGCATACAATCTCATCCGGATCCGTGAGGGTGACGAGTGGAAGACCGCCTTTAACACCCGTGACGGACATTATGAGTACCTCGTCATGCCCTTCGGATTGAGTAATGCTCCAGCTGTCTTCCAGCATTTTGTCAATGAGATCTTCAGAGACATTCTATACCGTCATGTCGTGGTCTATCTAGACGATATCCTCATTTTTGCCAACGATTTAGAGGAACATCGTTTTTGGGTTAAAGAGGTTCTGTCCCGTCTCCGTGTCAATCATCTCTATTGCAAATTAGAGAAATGCGTCTTTGAAGTCAAGTCCATTCCGTTTCTAGGGTACATTGTGTCCGGTTCCGGACTAGAGATGGATCCTGAGAAACTACAAGCAATCCAAAATTGGCCGATACCCTTAACCCTCAAAGGGGTCTAGAGGTTCTTGGGGTTCGCCAACTATTACCGAAAGTTTATACGAGACTTTTCCACCATTGTGGCGCCTATTACTGCTTTCACTAAGAAGGGTGCTAACCCGTCCAAGTGGTCTGAAGAAGCCATGCAAGCATTTCATCTTTTAAAACAAAGGTTCATCTCTGCGCCTGTTCTGAAACAGCCTGACATCGACTCTCCTTTCATCTTAGAGGTGGATGCCTCCTCCGTTGGAGTAGGAGCGGTGTTATCTCAGAGGGCTAAAGATGGCCATTTACACCCTTGCAGTTTCTTCTCCCGGAAGTTCTCCCCAGCTGAGCGCAACTATGCCATTGGCGACCAGGAGTTGCTAGCCATCAAGCTCGCTCTAGAAGAGTGGAGGTATCTGTTGGAGGGAGCTTCTCATTCAATCACCATACTTACAGACCACAAGAACCTTTTATATCTGAAAGGCGCACAATGTCTCAACCCTCGTCAGGCCAGATGGGCACTTTTCTTTTCCAGGTTCGACTTTAAACTCCAGTTCTGTCCGGGCTCTCAGAATCGCAAGGCCGATGCCCTTTCCCGCTCATGGGAGCAAGAAAATGAGTCAGAGTCTTCAGACAAGCATCCTATTTTAAATCCGTTGGCATTCTCCACGGTAGGGATGGACTCTACGCCCCCATCAGGGAAAAGTTTTGTGAAACCGATGCTAAGGAAGAAGCTCATGCATTGGGCCCATGCTTCCCGTTTTGCCGGACATACAGGTATCCAAAAAACCCTGGAGTTTATCTCTAGGTCCTATTGGTGGCCAACTCTGAAAAAGGACGTCTTGGAGTTTATTGCATCTTGCCCAAAGTGTGCTCAACATAAGGTATCCCGCCAGTCGCCTGTGGGGCAACTGGTTCCACTATCTGTTCCCCGTCGACCTTGGACCCATTTGTCGATGGATTTTATTACAGATTTACCCATGTGCAACAAGTTCAATACCATCTGGGTGGTAGTTGACCGGTTCACCAAGATGGCACACTTCATTCCTCTCACCGGTCTTCCGTCAGCTTCCAAGTTGGCTCAAGTATTCATACAAGAGATCTTCCGACTCCACGGTCTTCCTGAAGAAATTATCTCAGATCGAGGAGTTCAATTCACAGCCAAATTCTGGCGAAGTTTATGTCAAGTCCTTCAAGTCAAGCTAAAGTTTTCCACGGCTTACCATCCTCAGACCAATGGTCAAACCGAGAGGGTGAATCAGGACTTGGAGGCCTTCCTCCGCATCTATGTGTCCTCCTCTCAAGATGACTGGGTTCAATTACTTCCCTGGGCCGAGTTCTGTCATAACAACCAGTATCATTCTTCATCTGCTTCAACACCATTCTTCACTAACTTTGGATTCCACCCTAAAGTCCCTGAGTTCCAACCGCTTCCAGCAACTTCTGTTCCCGCAGTGGATATCACCTTGCATCAGTTTTCCAATATCTGGAAGAGCGTACGATCAGCTCTGCTCAAGGCATCGTTCAGGTACAAGAAGTTTGCGGATAAGAAGCGTCGAGCAGTTCCTGCTCTCAAGGTGGGTGATCGGGTATGGTTATCCACGAAGAATTTGAGGTTAAGAGTTCCCAGTATGAAGTTTGCACCTCGCTATATCGGTCCTTTCAAGATTGAACAAGTCATCAATCCTGTTGCTTACAGACTTCAGTTGCCTCCCTTCTTAAAAATACCCAGGACATTCCATGTTTCCCTGTTGAAACCGCTGATCTTGAATCGGTTTCATTCCTCACTTCCTCCAACTCCGAAAGTCCAAACTCAACGAGGCGTTGAGTATGAAGTGGCCAAGATCCTGGACTCACGTCACCGTTACGGTCAACTACAGTATCTTATTGACTGGAAGGGTTACGGCCCTGAGGAACGTTCATGGACCAATGCTTCTGATGTCCATGCTCCTGCCTTGGTCCGGAGATTCCATTCCAAGTTTCCTCAAAAGCCAAAGAAGTGTCCTGGGGCCACTCCTAAAGGGGGGGGGGGGTGCTGTCACAATCCGGGTATCTGGACGCCATTTCTTACCCATCAGATGCCTCCTAAGGCTGGCTCAGCGCTCCAGGACCGGATCCCATCTGTTATCCTAATGTTCACATTCCTGCATCCTCTCCTGTCTCTCTGAGACGCTGTCACAGTAACGCCTTATTACATCTGGCATGGCGTCTCCCGCAGCCTCCGCCGCCGTCCCTGAGCTTCTGCATGCAGAGTGTCAGAGTGGCGATTACGTCAGCCGCGGCCTCCGCTGTGTCCGCGTGGTTGGATGTGCACTTGTCAGCCTGGCGTCTCCTGTCTCCAGTGGCCGGCGCCGCCATTACTGTTTTCATTACCACATGGATTACAAACCAAACTTCCCTCCAAGTGTCTGCATGGGCGCAGCCATCTTGGATTCTGTCAGCTGATCATTTCCTCCAATCTGTTGTCAGTATTTTTAATCTGCATAATTGCCAAGCCAATCCCTTCCTTGCTGCAGGTATAAATACACTGTGCCTGAGCAAGGAAGGCGTCAGTGCTTTGGTTGTCAAACCTAGTTCCTGTTTGTCTCTCTCCTGTGATTGTCTTCCAGGTTCCAGCTCCTGTCTCAAGACTTCCACCATAGAGACCCGCACCAGCATCCCACCTGCGGTGTAGCCTGACTCTCCAATCCATTGTGGATTCATCTGTTTCCAGCTACAACATTACCTGCTTCCAGCTCAGCTTCCAGCAGAGTACAGCTTCTCTTAAAGGGCCGGTGTCCTTTCTACACTTTACCACTCTCCACCGGTATTATTATTTCTCCGCTCTCAAGTTCTACATTTCAGTTCATATTTCATCGCTCCCAAGTTCATTTATTATTTAACTGGTTCCAGCCAGTATCCACTCCGTGCTAACAACAGTCTGGTTCCAGCCAGTATCCACAGCAGCCGTGTTATCTTCAGCAACCCAGCTTTTCCTGGAACACCAGCTGGTACAATCCTGGGTTATCTCCATTGCTACAGTCGGGCCTGGTAAGGACTTTCCATCTAGAAGATTATAAGAACTATCTCACACTACCAGTGCCCTGTGGCTTCTGCCATCCTGTAGTACCCAGGAACTGTATTTATTCTTTGCTGACTTTTATGTTTTCTTTTACTGCTGCTGTGTTGCGGAGTTGTCATAATAAACATCATTGACTTTTATCCAAGTTGTCGTGGTCACGCCTTCGGGCAGTTATTATTCATGTTACTTACATGTCCAGGGGTCTGATACAACCTCCCAGGTTCCGGTACATCTCAGCCCCTACAACTGAGGCTGCCTCCCGCCAGCTCAGGCCCTCAGTTGTGACACAGGGAAAGGATAAGCTATCTGAATCCTCTTGGGAATATGATATTTCTTTTTGGGATTTACCCACAACCCTTCAAAGAGAGTATTCAGCTCGTGGGAAGAAGGGAAAGTGACCTTAGATTTCTTTTCTTTAGAGAAATAGGCCTTCTCCTGAGGTACAGGAGTGGCTTCCGTGACTTCCAGAACTTCCCTTATAGCCACAATCATATATTGTATACTTTTTGCCAATTTATGATCTATTTCCCTGGAGTCACTATCGTCGACACAGGAATCAGTGTCCGTGTCGGTATCAGTATTCACAATATTTGCAAATGGTCTCTTATGTGACCCAGAGGGGTCGCCTGCGGATGGAAGAACAGAACCCTGAAAAATCACATCTTCCACAGATTTTCTCCAGCATTCTGCATGAGATTCAGACTTATCTAATCTCCTATTGATATGATGCATACTATCACGTATTTCTTTCACCCATGCAGGCTCTTGGTGTGTCGGCAGCGCCACATTACAACTCTGTGTCCCTAAAATGGTTTCCTCCGGGGAAGAACTCCCTGCCTCAGACATGTCACACTCGTGCACAACACCCACACAGACACACTGGGACTTATAAAGGACAGACCCACAGTAAAATCTGTCAGAGGGACACAGTTTAGGAGCAGCCAGTTCACAACCCCAGCGCCTGTATCTAATGCCTGTGAACACAAAATGCCCAATGACATGCAGCACTGTTTTACACAGTAAACACACTTGTAAAGCACCAAATTCACTTGTGCCCCCCCCCCCCCTGTTTTGCACCCTGATACTTGTAGTCAGAAGTGGAGGAGGACCAGCCATGTCTCTGCAGCCTGAGGAGAGAGAGAAAATGGCGCTGAGCAGTGTGCTGGCTGCCTGAGGAAGAAGCTCCGCCCCACAATGGCGCGTTTTTACCTCAGAGAGTTTACATAATATTTATACTGGCGGATGTAGGACTGTGCCTGGGCATCTTATGCCCCCTTTTAGCCAGTTTATATAGGTATTTTGCTGCCCAGGCGCCCCCTCCCCGTGCCCTGCACCCTGCAGTGCCTGTGTGTGTGGGCAGCAATGGCGCGCTGCGCTCCCGCCAGCCGCGCGATACCTCAGCCGTCACTTTACTTGATTGAAGATCTATCTTCTTACACTCACCTGTCTTCAGACTTCTGGCTCTGTGAGGGGGGTGATGGGGTGCTGTGGGAGTGAGCATCTAGGCACAGCTAGCGTTCAGTACCCTTCAGGAGCTAATGGTGTCCTGTCAGCCAGAAGCAGAGCCATGAAACTCTTCAGGAAGTTGGTTCCTACTTCTGCCCCCTCAGTCCCACGAAGCAAGGAGACTGTTGCCAGCAGTCCTCCCTGAAAATAGAAAACCTAACATAAGTCTTTTCAGAGAAACTCAGTAGAGCTCCCCTGGAGTGCATCCAGTCTGCCTGGGCACAATTCTAAAACTGATGTCTGGAGGAGGGGCATAGAGGGAGGAGCCAGTTCACACCCATTGAAAAGTCTTAAGAGTGCCCATGGCTCCTGCGGAACCATCTATACCCCATGGTCATGAACGGGACCCCAGCATCCTCTAGTACGTATGAGAAATATATTTTCAGGAACTTGAGATATCTGCAGTCAAGCAAGCTGCCCTCCCACCGGAAAATTATATTAAGCCCACTCCACTATCCACCACTCCCCTACGTGTTAAACACCCCCTACCACCCTGGAAGTCATGTACATGGGCTTCTTCATTCAGCCCAATGCCTCCTTCTACAGTTTAGCCCCATCTGTGCAGTAAAGGAGTAATTGGCAGATATTACTGCTCCAGGTCCTACATGCTGAGTGGAAGATAGAATACCCACTACCGTCTGCGGGACATCAAAGCTACCGCTGATAGCACCCCCCACCCCTACCGCTGGAGGATGGGTAGGGGGCCCAGTGCATTGCTGTGCCCAGGGGCATATCCTGCTGTTAAGATGGCCCTGTATATGGCCGCCCTGACTGCCACCTCTCTCCACTACAATCTGTCCTCAGTGCTGCTACCCGGCTCATCTTCCATTCTTTAAATGTACTAAGTCTGCCTTCCCTATCCTACAAGCCCTACAATGTCTCCTCTTCCAAATCCATTTCAAGCTTATCACACTCACTTAAAAAGCCCTCACCCATTCCCCTCCCACTTACATCTCTGACCTTATCTCCCTTTACACTGCCACACACCCTTTTCACTCCACAAATGAATGACACCTTTCCTGCCCACTGATTACGTCCTCCCACAGTGTATAAGGACAAATCTGTAAGTAAGTTTGACCATGGAACAATTTTTGGTTTGAGATGGGACAGTACAGCATTTCTATGGGAGAAATTGCCTTGTTGAGACCAGGTAAGTCACTGCTGGGCCACCAAGGATGGTATGTCAGCATGCTATCTGTAGAGACATGATGAATGTCAACATGGTCACTGTAATTGCTGTTTCCATAATGTGGCATGTCACAAAGCACACATCTTAAGATGGTTCCTTGAACATAACAATGAGTTCAGTGTACTTCAATGGCCTTCAACTGAACACCTCTTGGAAATTGTTTAATAAGAGATTTACAGCATTAATTTTCAGCCAATCCAAAGAATGAAACCCAGTGTGGTCTTCTGCTGTGGTGAGCCATTCACTTCAAGGTGCTGTGCTTCAAAGCTCTTCCGTATATCTCTTTTGTAACACATTCTTATTTGAGTCACTGTCATCTTTCTGCCAGCTTGAGCCAGACTTGCCATTCTTTTCTGATCTCTATTTAACAAGGTGGTTTTCCCACAGAAGTATGTACATGAGATCTTTATCTTTGCGAGTCATTCTCTGTAAACTCTAGAAACTGCTGAGCATGACAATTCCAGTAGATCAACAGTTTGAGGGATACTCAAAACACCCCATCTGGAATCAAGAGTTATTCCACCGACAATGGGGGGGGGTATCCAATTACAGGTGAAGAAACATTGGGCATGAAAAACATCAGTTTTTCCCTTATTTTTCCCAATGTTTCACCCATATGTTTTTCACAGGCTACCCAATTTGGTCCCCTTTAAAAAACATACATTATCTCCCAGAAAACACACAGGTTCAGTGAAACCTGTGTGTTTTCGGTAGATTTGGTTTTGCCTTGCTGAGGCAGGTGAAACAAAATCCCAGATAAGTTAGTGCGAGCCGTGGCTTTATGGGACTAATTGGATAGTCCCCGGCGAAACATTAGCTGTGGTAATTAACTGCGGCTAATTGGACACCCCCAAGTCACTTATGTCTAATTTCTTACCCATTCTGCACTTCATACCTATGTCTGCATGTTTTTATGCACTGAGTTACTTTCACGTGATTAATACAGTACTTGCATTAATGAGTAGGTGTACCTAATAAAGTGATCACTAGGTGTATACCCCGATCATGATCACCACCAACACCACTGCCATAGAACGGCAATGAGTTTTATCTGTTTTCATAAATAGACAAAGAGATTTAGCAGATACAGCAGTTACATATTTAACATTTGTAATGAATAATTATTTATGGTGAGCACATAAGAAAATGTATCATTCATTATTTACGCTCTATAAACTGGGCAGAGTGTGCGTTTAAACATTTCACAACCTGGTGGCACCCCCCCCCCCCCTTCCCCCCACAGCTGCAGACATTATCATCCAGCAGGGAAATATAACAGAAGCCGCCCTTACCATGCCTGTGTATAGAAGGTGACTGCAGAGAGGAGCAGTGAAATGTACGTTTGTGATGTTGTGATGGTATATCTTGTCAATAAATGTTTTGCCCAATGTTTATAGAAAAATTGTACTATAAAATATTGTTGTTTTTTTTGTTTGTTTTTTTATATAAAATCGTGTTGGATATGTTTTCTATAGATGTTCTTTACCTAATTCAAAATAAAAAAACAACAACAATAATTTCATGAGCAATTTTTGATAAATACATTAGTTAAGTGGTTAAATCACTGGTGTCTTAAGCTTAGACCAATACGTTCCTTTCTATTACTCTTGGGCCTATGTGACTCTATGGATAGTGCAGCGGCCATTGGCCCTCATTCCGAGTTGTTCGCTCGGTAAAAATCTTCGCATCGCAGCGATTTTCCGCTTAATGCGCATGCGCAATGTCCGCACTGCGACTGCGCCAAGTAAATTTGCTATGCACTTAGTAATTTTACTCACGGCTTTTTCATCGTTCTGGCGATCGTAATGTGATTGACAGGAAATGGGTGTTACTGGGCGGAAACAGGCCGTTTTATGGGCGTGTGGGAAAAAACGCTACCGTTTCCGGAAAAAACGCAGGAGTGGCCGGAGAAACGGAGGAGTGTCTGTGCGAACGCTGGGTGTGTTTGTGACGTCAAACCAGGAACGACAAGCACTGAACTGATCGCAGATGCCGAGTAAGTATGAAGCTACTCAGAAACTGCTACGAGGTGTGTAATCGCAATATTGCGAATACATCGTTCGCAATTTTAAGATGCTAAGATTCACTCCCAGTAGGCGGCGGCTTAGCGTGAGCAACTCTGCTAAAATCGCCTTGCGAGCGAACAACTCGGAATGAGGGCCAATGTTGTCACAAGTAATTTGATGCTACATTCAAGGACACAGCAAGGATCACATGCATGCAGGAGGCATATAATTATACCATACACCTGCTGCATTATCATTTTACTGCAATGCTGCTGCCAAGGAAAAAGCAGCTATGGTCACTCCGCCCACATCTGAATTAGGCCCTATGTCCACCATCTAGTTATTTTTAAAAGTTTATTTTTCAAATATTCGGGAAATATGAAATAAAGCATATTAAGTAACAACTTGCCTCTGAAACAGAAATGGGTATGATTAAACATACTAAAATACACCCACCTTACCCTTTAATACATTTGATTCTGTTAAACAAAGCATTATCATTTTAATTTAACAAAAACATCCTTGCAACCCTACAACATAAGTCCCTTTCAGTCATTTAGTCATGTTTATTTTGTACCTAAAATTAGTTTTGATCCATTTTACTGTCTGCACACTGATGGCAGGACACCTGCTGTGGGTACAACTAGGAAATTATTGTAATCTGCATTCTCAAACTGATTAAGCAACACATGAGTAGACATTTCTAGACTACAAATATACTTAAATTATTTCCTGCTGCTTTAAATTCCTGTTTTGTCTTCCTTCATGTGTACAAGACCGCCTTCATTTAATTCAGATTCATAGATAAATATAATTTGTAAGAGGAATCTTAAAAAAAGAGTATCATCAGGGAGCAAGCAGTTGACTATACGTAGGGATTGCAAATGCAAGAAGGGGATGTCTATAAAAATGGAGTGCAAAATACAGTACTGTACATCCAAAAGTCTAGTGGTAATAATTCATAATTGCATGTAAAAGTGCGAGTTGCAGGCAGCAATGTTGGTGATTTAATGGGAGGCAGTCAATTTATGGGCTGTCGGGATCCTGGCTGTCAGGATACCGACGCCGGAATACTGACACCTGGTGAAATACCGGCAGTCGGAATCCCGACCGCCGGCTGGAATCCCAACTTGGGTGGTGGTCCACGCCACCACCTGAGGGGGAATATAACCCTGTCGTCACTGGGCCCAAATCGTGGTGAGCGCAGCGAGCCCGTGAGGGGACACACTGCACTCGCCGCCAGTATCATGGCTGTCAGGATCCCGGCATCGGTCTCCTGACCGCCGGGATCTTGACAGCCGGGATATAATACTGATCCCGATTTAACTGCTAAATTTAAGACAGCAATTTTGAAACGGCAAAACCAGCCTGGTTTTTTCTTTACAATAATCTTTGATCAACAAAAAATATGTCTTTATTCAACCAGATCTGCCTTTCGATTCACATATATAAATTAATCTTGCCTCTGCCAATAGTGAGATAGTACAAGGATAGGCAGGGCTAGATGAAACCAAACTTATCTCATGGGAGAGTCCAGAATTTGGAGGTGCTCTTCCAGCCTTCCAAAAGAGTTGGCAAATCTTCTGTTGCTGCCCACTTTCTGTCTGGGGGCTGGTAGGTTGGATGACACTAATCCCATTGAATTGCATCATCCTAGACTTGCCCCCCATTGTAAATGCCATGAATCACAACTTTAAACAACAGGTGGTGGGGCCACATATATGAGGATGAAGTGCCACAACCTCCTACACATCAGATAGCGTTGCCCCCTCCAGGACTCTCCTGTAATGTTCTTACAGAATGTATATAAGTATGATAAAGCAAAATCAGGGATGGTAAACAAGCTCTACTAATAAAATACATTACTGAGGCCAAATATCAGGCCCACTAATAGGGCTATATAAATTATGTACTTCAGTTTTAGTCTTTAGGCCAGGTTAAGCCCCATTTTATACTATAGCCAGTGGCATCACAAGGGGGGTGCGGCCCGCACCCGGGTGTCACCCACCGAGGTGTGACACCAAGGTGCCGCCTCCTGCTCAGTGGCAGGAGCCAGTTGCTGCACTGTAACATTATGTGCAGCAACCCGGCTCCTGTCACCCTGTAGAAGCCAGCACTGCAGGCTAACCAGTCTCCAGAGGCAGGCCGCATCTCCCGGACCCCGGAGTGGCGAAAAATGGGGTTGGGACACTTAGCCCCACCCTCTCCCATGAAACCACGCTGCCATATGGGAAGCCACGCCCCCTTTGCGGCCGAGACTGCACCAGGTGTGCTCCAGGTGAGTGATGCCTCTGACTGTAGCACATCATTCTTTCACAGCATATACAGTAGATTTAGAAAAAATCTGTAATACCAAGCAGCTTCATACAAGTCTTATTTTATAACTGTTACTACTCTCACTTAAATTGTGTTTAAGTGCAATGCTTGTCAACCGCACAGCACTTTAAACATTTCAAAACATTTGTTTTGTTACAGTTGATTTATGCATAAATGCAGTTAAAATGAGTTGCTTTTGACATTTTATTACTCTTGAAAGGGAAAAAATGGCAATATTACCTTTCAGTTTCTTGTACTGTGGAATCTTACCATTATATAATGACTCAAAAACAATCATAAAAGGCCAGATACAGAGGTGTTCTCAAAGTGTTCACAATGTCTATGTTTGCGCAGTTGAGCGATTATTGTAGTACTGCATATGAGTTCCAATGGTCTTGTGATGGCGGTCGCAGTGCAAATTTGGATGCAGTTTGACAGTCAGTAAGCATTTGTTGGAGGTAACAGGGGTGGCGAAACACAGACGTATGGGAACCGTTTCAGGGGCCGTGTCTTAATCTGCGACTGTGTTGTTACACGCAGTTATAAAGACTCTGATGGCTTAGTAGCAAAAAACATTCTAAGCAACCATAGGGTTCCTCAGAGGTCCAATGGTGTCTTGCATTTGCATTTGCGACCGCTGGTGCATCTCTGTACGCAAGCGGTGGGACAGAGTCACCGATGGGAGGCATCTCTGTACAAATAACAGCTCTGCAAAACTGAGCAATCAGTGATGATAAAGTGGTACAAATTGCCAAGAACAACTGAATACATGCTGATAGTGTGCTAGGGGCTGCTGCAGAAGCACCAGCAGAGTGAGTCTGAGATCCGGAGACAGTGCATCAGTACTGCGAGCCACAGCTGAGATCCAAGGGGGCTGGGCAAATACATTCTGATAAAGGGAGACATCCCTATTGAGAGCTACTGAGACCTATTGAGAGCTATTAAGAACAACTGAGAGGGATTGAGACTTATTAAAAGTATATTGAGAGATACTGAAAGTACATTGAGAAAAATATTGAAAGTATTGTGTAAGCCTAGCATTAGCAAAAAACTGAGCTAAAGATCTGAGTGTGCAGACAGCATGATATATGTGCCTTGATAGAATTACTATTGAACCAGTGACTGAGTCTAACAGTATAAACAGAGAAAGACAGTTTGTGAGAGAATCATAAACTGATTAAGGCAATTACTCTAAAGTGCTGAATTTAACTGTGCTACTGAAAAGTGGGGATGTTTTTATTGTGTCTTACTATTGGAAAGTCAAAGCTATCATTCTCTGGGATCAAGAAAGACCAGCATTAAATGCTAATTCCTATTTACTTTTGTCTAACGTGGATTACAAGTATATTCATGTTATAGGACAACGACAAAAGAGTACTACAATAACAGAACTTTGTATTAACTTTAAAGTAAATCAGTGATCAGTCTAAGATTTTGCTTGTCTGCTGAGTAATAATGTGTTTTGCTATTTCATTATATGTGTGTTTTGTGAAGGTTATTGTGTGTTTAGAATACAATGTATTGAAGCAATTGAGAAACTGCATTTTCCCTAGTTATAGCCAACAAGATACTGTAGCAGTTAAGATAAATAAACCTCTTTAATTATTAAAGTTATTGCCACTGGCTAATTATTAGGGTATTGCAAACTACTGTCTTATATTTGTCATATTTCTTTTGTGCCATAATTGACATATGTATGGTGATGATTATTATTGTCATGCAGCAACCTGTCCTGGTATCACATCCTGTTACCCCCCCTTAATAAATCCACCTGATTATTCTATTTATCAAGGGTGTCAAATTATGTAATTTGACTGCGTGTATGGGGATAGTGTCTCTGCTGCAGCCTGAGGTGGACAAGTTGTGTAATTGTTGCCAAAGAAGAAGGAAGATCCACTGGAGCTGCCGTCTTAGCTGTAAGGTACCATCTACACCTACAGTAACTTTTCTGTGCCCACAACAACACCACCCAGGAAACCTCACAAGTGCTCTCAATAACATAAGTAATTGTATCTTGATGTGGCTTAGATACAGTACATGCAACATAAAATGTAGTAAAGTACCAGGGTGAAAATTTTAGAGGCACTTTTGGTCCTGAAATTGTGTTTCACTCAAAATAATATTATAAATTAAATAATGTAATAAATTGCAATAAAAATATGATATTCCTCAAATCTTTATTGCTTAGACTTGGAATCATCATTGTAAGTGATGCTAGGCTATGAAATTTACTACAAAGCATGGTGGTATATTTACTAAATGTAATAAATATAGAATAGGATGGCCTTCTTAAAATGGGTGTAGTATGAGTGGCCGACGGCCGGGATCCCGGGGGCTTGCATACCGGCGCCGGGATTCCGACTGCCGGCATACCAACAGCTGGGCGAGCACTAATGAGCCCCTTGCGGTCTTCGCTGCGGGCACGGTGGCGCGCTACACCCGCCACACTACACGTGCCACGCTATTTATACTCCCTCCAGGGGGGTCATGGACCCCCAAGAGGGAGAATATGCGTCGGCATGCTGGCGGTCGGGATCCCGGGGCCGGTATGCTGGACGCCGGGATCCCGGCCAGCGGCATACTGAAGACCACCCCTTAAAACAAATAGTGCTGGTAATTACATTTTAGTGCATATTGATCTAGGGAATTATTCTGATTGCTCATTATGGGGTCAGAAATGAGTTGTTTCCCTTTTGGAGATTAGACTGTCCAGCTATGTTGGAGGTTTTCTTTCGCCTTTGTCATGAGTGACACAGCTACAGTTTAGAAAAAAATAAGTTTAATTGGCCTGTGTTTTTGTCAAGCACACTGCGTGCTATGTACATACCTGATAACAAAGTTCTTTGCCTAAACATGTTTAATTTCTTCATTTTCAGTAAAGTTTTAATAAGGGTATTAATATAACATCTGTTCCTAATCCATTGTAAATCTTAGGTGAAATTATATTACCCAGTATGTTTTACTACACAGTGCCGTAACTAGACATTGTAGCGCTGTGTGCAAGAAACAGCATTGGCGCCCCCCCCCATATAAAAAATAGGACCAGTGCGTGCCTTCCTTGAATGCTCTTGTCAGATCCTTTCTGGTCAGGAGGTGGGTGGGGGAATCAGCAGACTCGTGTATAGGGTTTGCTTCTGGTGTCAAAGTTTATGGTCCAGTCCTCTCGTCCAGGACCCACCCTGACGTATAAGGACTCACACTTCTGCAATCCGGATTCAGGATGGTGCAATTTAATTTGGGGAATTTGATTTTAAAATCTGGGGCAGTGGGAGACTCCACCATGAACTAACAGTCTGCCCCAGAAGGTGGGAGGTAGGCAACTATGGCCCAGCTGTTCATACATATATACACACTGTACACAAATACATATACACTTACACTATACACTGTATATACACTATACACTGTACATGCATATACACTGTACATATATATACACTGCACAAACATACATACATACTGTACACGCATACATATAAACCGTACACAAATATACACTGTACATTCATAGACAATGTACTTATACATAAACACTGTACACACATACATATATACTGTATATACACTATGCACACATACAGACTGTACACACCAGAGGCGGAACTACCGGCAGTGCAGGCAGTGCACTGCACTGGGGCCCGCCTCTGTCCAGGGGCCCAAGCATGTAATGAGTCAAACTGACTCATTACATGCCGCTGTGCGCTGCAGGCAACCGCTGCCCGCAGCGCACAGCCGCCCGGAGATAGGAGCTGAGCAGCGGTACAGACGGGGGAAGGAGGAGGGAGCCGGAGGACGGAGCCGCAGCAGCGCTTTGTTACTGGTGGAGGCGCTGCTGCTGCTGCTCCTCTGCTTCCCTATAGGCTGTCTTCCGAGAACAGCCTATAGGGAAGCAGAGGGGCAGCAGCAGCAGCGCCTCCACCAGTAACAAAGCGCTGCTGCTGCTCCGTCCTCCGGCTCCCTCCTCCTCATTCTCTACTGCCCGGGAATCGTCGTCTGACGCAGCTGCACCGAGGAGCCTGAGGGTAAGTATAATTCTTCTTTCTTTCTTTCTTTCTTTCTTTCTTTCTTTCTTTCTTTCTTTCTTTCTTTCTTTCTTTCTTTCTTTCTTTCTTTTTCTTTCCTTCTTTCTGCCGCAATGTGTAAAAAGGGGGGACTACCTGCCGCACTGTGTAAAAAGGGGGGACTGCCTGCCGCAATGTGTAAAAAGGGGGGACTACCTGCCGCAATGTGTAAAAAGGGGGGACTGCCTGCCGCAATGTGTAAAAAGGGGGGACTACCTGCCGCAATGTGTAAAAAGGGGGGACTGCCTGCCGCAATGTGTAAAAAGGGGGGACTGCCTGCCGCACTGTGTAAAAAGGGGGGACTGCCTGCCGCAATGTGTAAAAAGGGGGGACTACCTGCCGCAATGTGTAAAAAGGGGGGACTGCCTGCCACTATGTGTAAAAAGGGGAATCTGCCTGCCGTAATGTGTAAAAATGGGGACGCTGTCTGCCGTAATGTGTAACAAGGGCACGCTGTCTGCCGTAATGTGTAAAAAGGGCACGCTGTCTGCCGTAATGTGTAACAAGGGCACACGGTCTGCCGTTATGTGTAAAAAGGGGTAATCTGCCCGACGCTATGTGTAAAAATGGGGAATCTGCCTGCCGTAATGTGTAAAAAAGGGGGGCTGCCTGACGCTATGTGTAAAAATGGGGAATCTGCCTGCTGCTATGTGTAAAAAGGAGGAATCTGCCTGCCGTAATGTGTAAAAATGGGGACGCTGTCTGCCGTAATGTGTAACAAGGGCACGCTGTCTGCCGTAATGTGTAACAAGGGCACGCTGTCTACCGTAATGTGTAAAAAGGGCACGCTGTCTGCCGTAATGTGTAACAAGGGCACGCGGTCTGCCGTTATGTGTAAAAAGGGCACGCTGTCTGCCGTTATGTGTAAAAAGGGCACGCTGTCTGCTGTAATGTGTAAAAAGAGGAATCTGTTCGCTGTAAGGTGTAAAAGGGTCTCTACCTGGTGTAGTGGTGCTACCGTGCGGCGTAATTTGAATAATGGAGACTACTGTGTTGGTATTATTTTGTGGCCACACCCCTTCCCCACGAAGCCACGCCACTATGTATTTTTGCGCGCGCCTATGGCGCGCACTGCCCCCGGGGTGGACTTGGATGGGGGGGGGCCCCAAAGCATTTTGTCGCACCTGGGCCCACCGCTTGCTTGTTCCGCCACTGGTACACACATACATACATATACACTGTACACAGATACACTGTACTTACATACATACACACACACTGTACACACATACACACACACTGTACACACACACATACATACGTATACACTGTACTTGCATACATACACCGTACATACACACATACATATACACTGCTCTTACACACAAATACATATACACTGTACTTACATACATACTGTACATACATATGCACACTGTACTTACATACATACTGTACATACATACATACATACATATGCACACTGTACTTACATACATATTACACTGTACACACATACATACATACATACATATACACTGTACTTACATACATATTACACTGTACACATACATACATATACACTGTACTTACATACATACTGTACATATGTACATATGCACACTGTACTTACATATTACACTGTACACACACATACATACATATACACTGTACTTACATACATACTGTACATACATACATATGCACACTGTACTTACATACATATTACACTGTACTTACATACATATTACACTGTACACACACATACATACATATACACTGTACTTACACACACACATACACTGTACACACATATATACACACTGTACACACATACATAAATACACACTGACTGTACACACATACATATACACTGTACATACATAGACAATGTACAGTACTTACATACACACATATACAGTACTCTGTACATACATAAATAGCACCATAGAACTGCAGCACCATAGACACATTGCCACTCTCTCCTCCCTGCCTCTTCCCCCGGAGCCCCGAGCAGCCGTGCACCTCAGCCGACAATGAGCCCTGCTGGACATAAATTACCTTACCCTGGGGACCAATCAGTGGATACTCCGGGACCTGCAGCCAGCTAAGGGACAAACATAACTATCCCTTGTAACAAACACTCGCACAGCCCCGTCCCTGGCCTCCTGATGCTGCCTTGCAGGCAAGTTACTGAAGCCGGGAGCAGTGAGCTGAGCACCGCTGGTAACACTCATCTAAGCGGGTGCCGGCAAAGAGACATGGCAGCGGCTGCGCCCTCAGCGCATTTGCGCTGTGTGCAATGCACCGTTTGCCCATAGGTAGTTACGGCTCTGTTACTACATAGAGAGAGCTTGGGAGATTGGATTGCAGTCTTCAAGTTGGCTTCTCTCAGACTAGAATCCCTTAATTATCAAAAGCTATGGTCCCGATTGGTCATATTCAATCTTTTTTAATCTTTATCAAACCTGCTGTTGATTTAGTGTTACAGCAAATAGCCTGATATTGTAGTGGGAGTGAGCCATTAATGATCACCATGCCAGATACTGCTATTATTGCATCATGTTTGTGGTTTGCATCTATTCATCAGTCTGTGTGGTCAGTACCTTCCAACTAACAAGCTGGAAGTCATTCAGAACTTTAGCCTATGGGTAGAGTGACAATTCTGGCCTGAGATTTGCTTCCTCTAAAAATGAAAAACATAATTTAACTTTATACTTCATATTTGCATTTTCAGTATCAGATTTAGCTGCCTTCAGAACTATCCAACATATATCCAACATCTCTTTTTAGAGGTAAATTTATTGTGTGCAATCTGCAGATAAAATACAAATCAAATATTGGGGGTCATTCCGAGTTGTTCGCTCGTTGACGATTTTCGCAACGGAGCGATTAAGGTAAAAATGCACATGCGCATGGTACGCAGTGTGCATGCGCTAAGTATTTTTAGCATAAAACTTAGTAGATTTACTCACGTCCGAACTAAGAATTTTCATCGTTGAAGTGATCGGAGTGTGATTGACAGGAAGTGGGTGTTTCTGGGTGGAAACTGACCGTTTTCTGGGAGTGTGCGGAAAAACGCAGGCGTGCCAGGATAAAACGCGGGAGTGTCTGGAGAAACGGGGGAGTGACTGGTCGAACGCAGGGCGTGTTTGTGACGTCAAACCAGGAACTAAACGGGCTGAGCTGATCGCAGTGTAGGAGTAAGTCTCGAGCTACTCAGAAACTGCTAATAATTTTCTATTCGCAATTCTGCTAATTTTTCATTCGCTATTCTGCTAAGCTAAGATACAATCCCAGAGGGCGGCAGCCTAGCGTGTGCAATGCTGCTAAAATCTGCTAGCGAGCAAACAACTTGGAATGACCCCCTTTATGCTGAAAAAAAAATGTTAACCCCAAACAACAGCAGGTTTATACCTACTGTGTTTGGTAACATCAGTCTTTACAAACTAATATAAAATACACAAAATGTTTCTACATGAATACAATCCAATACAAATACAATATTATATTGTTCCATTTACCAACCTTTGAGTTCTTCTGTGCATCTAGCCCTTGTCATCTGACTGAGAACAGTGAAAATCAGTCTTCATTCATCTGGAAACCATCTTTTATTTACCATCATCCTTGTTTAAATGGGTTTTCATAATGCTATCATCTAGAAGGTTGAGCTATACAATGAAGCTCGTCTATCTGGGAGCTCTGAAAAACATAAAGTACATTTTTTTTGTATTACATTTGACTGTTTTTGCATGTATTAGGGGAGAACTGTATAACCATAGAAAGTAGCACAGCACACCAGCATTGTGGATATCTTATTTGAAATGTACAAAACACTAGAAAGTAGAATACAGTAAGTAAACCATAGATAAGCACTTTATACTCAATGTAACCCCACCATGCCTACCACAGTGGGCAGCAGCGTTTTAAGAGAGGAGGAGGCCTGGGTGCAGCCTCCTCCTTCGGGCCCCTCCTCTCTGCCGGCAGCGGGGAGAGTCTGAGCACTAGAGCGCTCAGCCTCTACTGCGCATGCGCAGATCCCCGGGAAAATGGCGCTGGGCTATTTTCACAGAGTTTTAACACCGACGTGGACATCGCCGCGGGACTCCGGAGGGGTGAGTATTCACAAAATGGGTGCAGCGTGTGTGGTGGGGGCCCCCTCTGAACTCAGGGGCCCGTGTGCACCGCACACACTGCACCCATTATAGAAACGCCAGTGACAGTGGGAGAGTTCAACCCCTTACATAGTTACATAGCTGTTGAGGTTGAAAAAAGACAAATGTCCATCAAATTCAATCTGTATTATACATTTTGTATTAATTAAGTGCTATATCCTTGGATATGTCTTTCAGCTAGGAATTTATCTAATCCATTTTTAAACTTATTGATTGAATCCACCATTACTACCTGGTCTAGCAGAGAATTCCAAATCCTTACTGCTCTTACTGTGAAGAATACTTTTCTCCGTTGTGTATGAATTTTTTTTTCTTCTAACTTCAGGGGGTGTCCTCATGGCCTATGTTGCGTTTTTTTTTATAAACAAATCGTTTGATAAATACTTGTATTGTCCCTTTATGTATTTAGCAATATTAATAATGTCCCCTCTCAATCGGCTCTTTTCCAGTGTAAACAAATCTAACCTTTTGAGTCTTTCCTCATAATTCAGTGCCTCTAACCCCTTAACCAGTTTGGTGGCTCTCCTCTGAACCCTTTCGAGTACCAAGATATCTTTTTTATAGTGAGGTGCCCAGAACGGTACACAAAATTCTTGGTGAGGCCGCACCAAAGATTTATACAGTGGCAGGATTACACTCTCATCTTTTGTCTCCATTCCCTATTTTATGCATGCTAACACCTTATTTGCTTTAGTTGCTGCATTTTGACATTGCATCAACTAAAGCAAATAAGGTGTTGGCATGTATAAAACGGGGAATGCATAAAACCAGAGGCGGAACTACCGCCAGTGCAACCAGTGCGTTGCACTGGAGCCCGCCACTGTCCAGGGGCCCAAAGCATGTAATGAGTCAAACTGACTCATTACATGCCGCTGCGTGCTGCGGGCAACCGCTGCCCACAGCACACAGCCGCCCGCAGGACACAGGAGTCGGAGAGGAGCGCAGCGGTCACGGGCACGGGGGTAAGGAGAAGGAGGGAGGTGGAGGAGAGAGACGCAGCAGCGCTTTGTTACTGGTTGAGGCGCTGCTGCTGCTGTCCCTCTGCTTCACTATAGGCTGTCTTCCGAGAACAGCCTATAGTGAAGCAGAGGGACAGCAGCAGCAGCGCCTCCACCAATAATACAGCGCTGCTGCGGCTCCCTCCTCCACCTCCCTCCTCCTCCTTCTCTCCTGCCCGGGATCTCTGCCAGAAGCTGCACCGAGGAGCCTGAGCCAGCAGAGAGGGTAAGTATAATTAATTCATTCTTTCTTTCTTTCTTTCTTTCTTTCTTTCTTTCTTTCTTTCTTTCTTTCTGTCTGTCTGTCTGTCTGTCTGTCTTTCTTTATTTCCATGTGCAAAAAGGTGACTGTCTGCTGCAATGTGTAAAAAGGGGGAATCTGCCTGCCGCAATGTGTAAAAAGGGGGAATCTGCCTGCCGCAATGTGTAAAAAGGGGGAATCTGCCTGCCGCAATGTGTAAAAAGGGGGAATCTGCTTGCCGCAATGTGTAAAAAGGGGGAATCTGCCTGCTGTAATGTGTAAAAAGGGGGAATCTTTGCCGCAATGTGTAAAAAGGGGGAATCTGCCTGCCGCAAATGTGTAAAAAGGGGGAATCTGCCTGACATAATGTGTAAAAAGGGGGAATCTGTCTGCCATGATGTGTAAAAAGGGGACGCTGTCTGCCGCAATGTGTAAAAAGGGGCACGCTGTCTGCCGTAATGTGTAACAAGGGCACGCTGTCTGCCGTTATGTGTAAAAAGGGCACACTGTCTGCCGTTATGTGTAAAAAGTGTACACTGTCTGCCGTTATGTGTAAAAAGGGGACGCTGTCTGCCGTTATGTGTAAAAAGGGGACGCTGTCTGCCATTATGTATAAAAAGGGGACGCTGTCTGCCGTTATGTGTAAAAAGTGTACGCTGTCTGCCGCTATGTGTAACAAGGGCACGCTGTCTGCCGTTATGTGTAAAAAGGGCACGCTGTCTGCCGCAATGTGTAAAAAGTGTACGCTGTCTGCCGTTATGTGTAAAAAGGGGACGCTGTCTGCCGCAATGTGTAACAAGGGCATGCTGTCTGCCGTTATGTGTAAAAAGGGCACGCTGTCTGCCGCAATGTGTAAAAAGTGTACACTGTCTGCCGTTATGTGTAAAAAGGGGGTGCTGTCTGCCACTATGTGTAACAAGGGCACGCTGTCTGCCGTTATGTGTAAAAAGGGCACGCTGTCTGCCATTATGTGTAAAAAGTGTACGCTGTCTGCCGCTATGTGTAACAAGGGTACGCTGTCTGCCGTTATGTGTAAAAAGTGTACGCTGTCTGCCGCTATGTGTAACAAGGGCACGCTGTCTGCCGTTATGTGTAAAAAGGGGAT
Source organism: Pseudophryne corroboree (assembly GCF_028390025.1). Classification (NCBI taxonomy): domain Eukaryota; kingdom Metazoa; phylum Chordata; class Amphibia; order Anura; family Myobatrachidae; genus Pseudophryne; species Pseudophryne corroboree. The sequence continues at coordinate 499,931,056 of NC_086447.1, forward strand.
GCTGTCTGCCGTTATGTGTAAAAAGTGCACCCTGTCTGCCGCTATGTGTAAAAAGGGCACGCTGTCTGCCGTTATGTGTAAAAAGGGGGATGCTGTCTGACGTAATGTGTAAAAAGGGGACGCTGTCTGCTGTAATGTGTAAAAGAGGAATCTGTCTGCCGTAAGGTGTAAAAGGGGCTCTACCTGGTGTAGTGGTGCTACTGTGCGGCGTAATTTGAATAATGGAGACTACTGTGCACCGTTTTATGAATTGGTATTATTTTGTGGCCACACCCCTTCCCCACGAAGCCACACCACTATGTATTTTTGCGCGCGCCTACGTCGCGCACTGCCCCTGTTTTGCATGCAGGGGTGGGGCTCCGATGCCGTTTCTTGAACACAGTGCTAAAATGTCTAGTTACGGCACTGTTGCTAGGTATCCATTTCTCCTGCCCTGAGCAGGTCCCCTTCACGAGATCCTCTCCAGGGGTGAGGGGGTGGACTTGGATGGGATTGGGGGGGGGGTCCCAAAGCATTTTGTTGCACCTGGGCCCACCGCTCGCTAGTTCCGCCACTGCATAAAACCCCTTTAATTACAGTGTTTATGTAATTGTGTGCAACCATGCATAAACCAATGGATTTTGTATTAGACGTTTTCTAACCTAGATTTAGGAAAAGTGTAGTGACAAGCGGGCAGGGAATTTAAAAATGGTCCATACAATTAATATTCAGTGGTCTTCTTATTGAGATATAATGATCAAGGGGAAGCAGTTAGGATCCCCGCTGTCGGGAACCTGTCAGAATACCGACTTCCCCCTCAGGTAAATCCGTGGCGCCAGAAAGGGGGCAACATCATAGCGCCGAACCATACGCCGGGATCTCATACTGATCTCATCGAGGGGAAGCAGTCAGGATCCAGGCTGTCGGGAACCCGGCAGTCAGAATACCGACACCAGGATCCCGACACTAGTCTGAATGCCAACACCGGCATTTTGAAAGGGAGCAACATCCCAGTGTCACAACTGAGGGCCTGAGCTGACGGGAGGCAGCCTCAGTTGTAGGGGCTGAGATGTACCGGAACCTGGGAGGTTGTATCAGACCCCTGGACATGTAAGTAACATGAATAATAACTGCCCGAAGGCGTGACCACGACAACTTAGATAAAAGTCAATGATGTTTATTATGACAACTCCGCATCACAGCAGCAATAAAAGAAAACGTAAAAGTCAGCAAAGAATAAATACAGTTCCTGAGTACTACAGCATGGCAGGAGCCACAGGGCACTGGTAGTGTGAGATAGTTCTTATGATCTTCTAGATGGAAAGTCCTTACCAGGCCCGGCTGTAGCAATGGAGATAACCCAGGATTGTACCAGCTGGTGTTCCAGGAAGAGCTGGGTTGCTGAAGGTAAAACAGCTGCTGTGGATACTGGCTGGAACCAGACTGTTGTTAGCACGGAGTGGATACTGGCTGGAACCAGTTAAATAATAAATGAACTTTGGGAGCGATGAAATGTGAACTGAAATGTAGAACTTGAGAGCGGAGAAATAATAATTCCGGTGGAGAGTGGTAAAGTGTAGAAAGGACACCGGCCCTTTAAGGGAAGCTGTATTCTGCTGGAAGCTGAGGCTGGAAGCAGGTAGTGTTGTAGCTGGAAACAGATGAATCCACAATGGATTGGAGAGTCAGGCTACACCGCAGGTGGAATGCTGGTGCGGGTCTCTATGGTGGAAGTCTTGAGACAGGAGCTGGAACCTGGAAGACAATCATAGAAGAGAGACAAACAGGAACTAGGTTTGACAACCAAAGCACTGACGTCTTCCTTGCTCAGGCACAGCTTACTTATACCTGCAGCAAGGAAGGGGTTGGCTAGGCAATTATGCAAATCAACAATACAAACAGCAGATTGGTGGAAATGATCAGATGACAGAATCCAAGATGGCTGCGCCCATGCAGACACTTGGAGGGAAGTTTGGTTTGTAATCCATGTGGTCTGGGAAACAGTAATGGCGGCGCCGGCCACCGGAGACAGGAGACGCCAGGCTGATAGATGCACATTTAACCACGCGGGCACAGCGGAGGCCGCGGCTGATGAAAACACCACTCTGACACTCTGCATGTGGAAACTCAGGAACAGCGGAATCTGGTCCTGGAACGCTGAGCCCGCCTTAGGAGGCATCTGAAGGGTAAGTAATGGCGTCCAGATACCCGGATCGTGACAGCACCCCCCCCTTTAGGAGTGGCCCCAGGACACTTCTTAGGCTTTAAAGGAAACTTTGCGTGGAAATTTCGGACCAAGGCAGGAGCATGGACGTCAGAGGCATTGGTCCAAGAGCGTTCTTCAGGACCATAGCCCTTCCAGTCAATGAGATACTGAAGTTGACCGTAACGGTGACGTGAGTCCAGGATCTTGGCCACTTCATACTCAACGCCTCGTTGAGTTTGGACTTTCGGAGTTGGTGGAAGTGAGGAATGAAACCGATTCAAGATTAGCGGTTTCAACAGGGAAACATGGAATGTCCTGGGTATTTTTAAGAAGGGAGGTAACTGGAGTCTGTAAGCAACAGGATTGATGACTTGATCAATTTTAAAAGGACCGATGTAGCGAGGTGCAAACTTCATACTGGGAACTCTTAACCTCAAATTCTTCGTGGATAACCATACCCGATCACCCACCTTGAGAGCAGGAACTGCTCGACGCTTCTTATCCGCAAACTTCTTGTACCTGAACGATGCCTTGAGCAGAGCTGATCGTACGCTCTTCCAGATATTGGCAAACTGATGCAAGGTGATATCCACTGCGGGAACAGAAGTTGCTGGAAGCGGTTGGAACTCAGGGACTTTAGGGTGGAATCCAAAGTTGGTGAAGAATGGTGTTGAAGAAGATGAAGAATGATACTGGTTGTTATGACAGAACTCGGCCCAGGGAAGTAATTGAACCCAGTCATCTTGAGAGGAGGACACATAGATGCGGAGGAAGGCCTCCAAGTCCTGATTCACCCTCTCAGTTTGACCATTGGTCTGAGGATGGTAAGCCGTGGAAAACTTTAACTTGACTTGGAGGACTTGACATAAACTTCGCCAGAATTTGGCTGTGAATTGAACTCCTCGATCTGAGATAATTTCTTCTGGAAGACCGTGGAGTCGGAAGATCTCTTGTATGAATACTTGAGCCAACTTGGAAGCTGACGGAAGACCGGTGAGAGGAATGAAGTGTGCCATCTTGGTGAACCGGTCAACTACCACCCAGATGGTATTGAACTTGTTGCACATGGGCAAATCTGTAATAAAATCCATCGACAAATGGGTCCATGGTCGACGGGGAACAGATAGTGGAACCAGTTGCCCCGCAGGCGACTGGCGGGATACTTTATGTTGAGCACACTTTGGGCAAGATGCAATAAACTCCAAAACGTCCTTTTTCAGAGTTGGCCACCAATAGGACCTAGAGATAAACTCCAGGGTTTTTTGGATACCTGTATGTCCGGCAAAACGGGAAGCATGGGCCCAATGCATGAGCTTCTTCCTTAGTGTCGGCTTCACAAAACTTTTCCCTGATGGGGGCGTAGAGTCCATCCCTACCGTGGAGAATGCCAACGGATTTATAATAGGATGCTTGTCTGAAGACTCTGACTCATTTTCTTGCTCCCATGAGCGGGAAAGGGCATCGGCCTTGCGATTCTGAGAGCCCGGACAGAACTGGAGTTTAAAGTCGAACCTGGAAAAGAAAAGTGCCCATCTGGCCTGACGAGGGTTGAGACATTGTGCGCCTTTTAGATATAGAAGGTTCTTGTGGTCTGTAAGGATGGTGATTGAATGAGAAGCTCCCTCCAACAGATATCTCCACTCCTCTAGAGCGAGCTTGATGGCTAGCAACTCCTGGTCGCCAATGGCATAGTTGCGCTCCGCTGGGGAGAACTTCCGTGAGAAGAAACTGCAAGGATGTAAATGACCATCTTTAGCCCTCTGAGATAACACCGCTCCTACTCCAACGGAGGAGGCATCCACCTCTAAGATGAAAGGAGAGTCGACGTCAGGCTGTTTCAGGACAGGTGCAGAGATGAACCTCTGTTTTAAAAGATGAAAAGCTTGCATGGCTTCTTCAGACCACTTGGACGGGTTAGCACCCTTCTTGGTGAAAGCAGTAATAGGCGCCACAATGGTGGAAAAGTCTCGTATAAACTGTCGGTAATAATTGGCGAACCCTAAGAACCTCTGGACCCCTTTGAGGGTTAAAGGTACTGGCCAATTCTGGATTGCTTGTAGTTTCTCAGGATCCATCTCTAGTCCGGAACCGGACACAATGTACCCTAGAAACGGAATGGACTTGACTTCAAAGACGCATTTCTCTAATTTGCAGTAGAGATGATTGACACGGAGACGGGACAGAACCTCCTTTACCCAGAAACGATGTTCCTCTAAATTGTTGGCAAAAATGAGGATATCATCTAGATAGACCACGACATGACGGTATAGAATGTCTCTGAAGATCTCATTGACGAAATGCTGGAAGACAGCTGGAGCATTGCTCAATCCGAAGGGCATGACGAGGTACTCATAATGTCCGTCACGGGTGTTAAATGCGGTCTTCCACTCGTCACCCTCACGGATCCGGATGAGATTGTATGCACCTCTCAGGTCCAGCTTTGTAAAGATGGTAGCTCCGCTAACTCTGTCAAAGAGCTCAGTAATCAGGGGTAAAGGATAGCGGTTCTTGATGGTAATGTCGTTCAAACCTCTGTAGTCGATGCACGGCCGCAGACCACCATCTTTCTTCTTTACAAAAAAGAAGCCTGCGCCGGCTGGAGAAGAAGAAGGTCGAATGAACCCCTTTGCTAGGTTCTCTTTTATGTATTCCTCCATAGAATGCGTCTCGGGGAGAGACAACGGATAAGTTCGGCCTCGAGGTGGAACCTTCCCTGGAACGAGATCAATCGGGCAGTCCCATTCTCTATGAGGGGGAAGGATATCAGCAGAAGCTTTACTGAACACATCCGTGAAATCTTGATATGGAGGAGGTGGAACATCAGACGACCTGGGGGAGGAGGAACAGACAGGCAACACTTTAAACAAACATGTCTTAGTACAGGAGGAACCCCATGCCAGGATTTGCGTAGTCGTCCAATCAATTGTAGGATTGTGAAGACGGAGCCATGGAAGGCCCAGGACCACAGGATGTGTGGCTCTTGGAATCACTAAAAGTGAAATAAGTTCGGAATGAAGAACTCCCACTCTCAGACGAACTGGTAGAGTCCTTAGAGAAATAACTGTATCAAAAATTTTACTGCCATCCACAGCAGTTAAGGAAAAGGACGAAGGAAGTCTCTCGGTGGGTAGGGACCACCGTTTAACATAGGCTTCGGTAATAAAGTTCCCAGCTGCTCCGGAATCCAGGAGGGCAATGACGTTCTGATAACGTTGAGCAACTTGAAGCGAGACTGGGAGGTTACAATCTTGAGGAGATGGAGAGGAGATCATTACTCCTAGCCGGCCCTCTCCTTGGCGAGCTAGGATTTGGAGTTTCCCGGACGTTTGGGACAGGCATTAATGGTGTGAGACGGAGCTGCACAGTACAAACAGAGAAACTCGGAGAGACGTCTTCGGCGCTCAGCAGGAGTTAAACGGGAACGGCCAATTTGCATGGGTTCATCTTTAGTTGGTGACAGTTGGCGAGGAGGAGGAGCAGAAGATTTTGGAGCAGATGATCTTCCACGCTCAGTTGCTCTCTCTCTGAAACGTAAGTCAACTTTCGTACAAAGTGAGATTAACTCATCTAACTTGGAGGGTAAGTCTCTGGTAGCTAACTCATCTTTAATACGCTCGGATAAACCATGCCAGAATGCAGCATACAGGGCCTCGTCGTTCCATGCCAGTTCGGATGCCAGGATCTGGAACTGTATAAGATATTGTCCTACAGTACGTGATCCCTGGCGTAAACGGAGAATCTCAGACGAAGCTGAAGTTACCCGGCCTGGCTCGTCGAAGATGCGCCTGAATGTTGACACGAATGCAGTGTAAGAAGATAGCAGGGTGTCGGACCTCTCCCATAACGGTGATGCCCAATCGAGGGCTGAGCCACTGAGAAGAGAAATAATGTAGGCAATTTTTGTACGGTCACTGGGGAAATTGCCAGGTTGTAGCTCAAACTGAATCTCACACTGGTTGAGAAATCCCCTGCAGAATCTTGGAGATCCGTCAAATTTTGCTGGCGTTGGAAGATGAAGACGTGGAGCAGGAATGGGTAAGGTGGGTGGGGTTATAGCTGGAGTCACTGTGGTTGACGCACCAGACGCGCCTGATCCACGGAGAGTGGTCTGAATCCCATCCAGCCGAGTAGAGAGATCCTGGAGACAGCGGATGATGTGGCCCTGTGCAGCCTCCTGATGTTCTAGTCGGGCTGCCAGTTCTTGCATCGGCCTGGCCGCTTGATCCTGGTCTCCGGCTGGATTCATTAGGTCAGTGCTTACTGTCACAACTGAGGGCCTGAGCTGACGGGAGGCAGCCTCAGTTGTAGGGGCTGAGATGTACCGGAACCTGGGAGGTTGTATCAGACCCCTGGACATGTAAGTAACATGAATAATAACTGCCCGAAGGCGTGACCACGACAACTTAGATAAAAGTCAATGATGTTTATTATGACAACTCCGCATCACAGCAGCAATAAAAGAAAACGTAAAAGTCAGCAAAGAATAAATACAGTTCCTGAGTACTACAGCATGGCAGGAGCCACAGGGCACTGGTAGTGTGAGATAGTTCTTATGATCTTCTAGATGGAAAGTCCTTACCAGGCCCGGCTGTAGCAATGGAGATAACCCAGGATTGTACCAGCTGGTGTTCCAGGAAGAGCTGGGTTGCTGAAGGTAAAACAGCTGCTGTGGATACTGGCTGGAACCAGACTGTTGTTAGCACGGAGTGGATACTGGCTGGAACCAGTTAAATAATAAATGAACTTTGGGAGCGATGAAATGTGAACTGAAATGTAGAACTTGAGAGCGGAGAAATAATAATTCCGGTGGAGAGTAGTAAAGTGTAGAAAGGACACCGGCCCTTTAAGGGAAGCTGTATTCTGCTGGAAGCTGAGGCTGGAAGCAGGTAGTGTTGTAGCTGGAAACAGATGAATCCACAATGGATTGGAGAGTCAGGCTACACCGCAGGTGGAATGCTGGTGCGGGTCTCTATGGTGGAAGTCTTGAGACAGGAGCTGGAACCTGGAAGACAATCATAGAAGAGAGACAAACAGGAACTAGGTTTGACAACCAAAGCACTGACGTCTTCCTTGCTCAGGCACAGCTTACTTATACCTGCAGCAAGGAAGGGGTTGGCTAGGCAATTATGCAAATCAACAATACAAACAGCAGATTGGTGGAAATGATCAGATGACAGAATCCAAGATGGCTGCGCCCATGCAGACACTTGGAGGGAAGTTTGGTTTGTAATCCATGTGGTCTGGGAAACAGTAATGGCGGCGCCGGCCACCGGAGACAGGAGACGCCAGGCTGATAGATGCACATTTAACCACGCGGGCACAGCGGAGGCCGCGGCTGATGAAAACACCACTCTGACACTCTGCATGTGGAAACTCAGGAACAGCGGAATCTGGTCCTGGAACGCTGAGCCCGCCTTAGGAGGCATCTGAAGGGTAAGTAATGGCGTCCAGATACCCGGATCGTGACACCCAGCGCCGGAATCCCGACAACCGGGATCCCAAACGATGAGACACTGCAGCGCTGCAGAAGTATGCCGTGGGCTGGGGGGAGGTTAGGTTTAGGCTGTATCCTGGGGAGTTAGGGTTAGGCTGCATCCTGGGGGATAGGATAAGGCTGCGGGGAGGGGTGGTTAGCAGAGCCGCTCCTAGGCATAGGCAAACTAGGCAAATGCCTAGGGCATTTGGCATGCCTAGGGGCACAAGCAGGCTCTGCTGATTAAAATGATTTGCGGCATGCCTATATTCTGTGTGTTACTGTGGCTGTATATGCATACAAATTGCTACATTACAGTGTATTCCTGGAAATCACTGTAACGTAGCATTTCGTATGCAGATACAGCCACAGTCGCACACAGAATATAGACATGTCGCATATCATTTTATTCAGCAGAAGCTGCTTGTGCATCCTAGTCACATACAGATGGGTCCACATTTATCTTGACCTTTAATAGGATTAACTGAGACTGGCCAGTCGAACTTAATCCCCTGCTGTAATTACTTAATCCCCTGCTGTATTGTTCTCTGTATTGTATTGCAGCTGAGAACAATAGATAAATGGTTCATGCTAATAAGTCATGTTGTGCCTATGCACAGAAAACTAGTCAAGATAACCGTGCACCCATCTGTAGCAATGCAAATAAGACGCATTTTCATTTAAAAAAAAGGCATCCAACGTTAGCAGAGCTGCCAGCTGACTAACGCCAGGTATCACCTGCTGCATGGCATATTGTGGGCAAGATGTATAAGGAGACATCTGTATCCAAGCAGAGGCAGAGGTCACATTGTTAGCGGCCGTGTGAGTGGGTTGGTTGTGAAGTAGTGTTTTGCATATGTGTAAGGGGCATTATGTGTGTCATGAATAAATGCATTAATAATGTGCCGCAAATGTGTAAGGGGCACTATGTGTGTCATTATGTGTATAAAGGCACTAATAATGTGTGGCATATGTGTAAGGGACATTATGTGTGTCATTATGTGTAAAAGGGCACTAATGTGCGGCATATGTGTAAGGGGCATTATGTGTATAAGGGCATTAATAATGTGCAGCATATGTATTAGGGACACTATGTGTGTCATTATGTGTATAAGGGCACTAATGTGTGGAATACGTGTAAGGGACATTATATGTATAAGGGCATTAATAAAGGTTGACATAATGTGTAAGGCACATGTTTAAAAGGACATTAATAATGTGTGCCATTTGTATAAGGGGTATTACTGTGTGGTATTATGTATATAAATGCCCTACTACTGTGTGGCATTATGTGTATAAGGTGCTCTAATGTGTGGCGTAACGTATAGAAAGGGCACTACTGTGTGGTCTAATGTAAATAAAGAGCAATATGGTGTGGAGTAATGTGAATAACGAGCAATTTAATGTGAATAAGGGGCACTACTGTGAGGAGTAACGTTTATAAGGTAAAGTGGTACTACTGTGTGATGTAACGTGAATTAGGGACACTATGGCATGATAAAATGTGAATAAAGTTGCAGTACTGTGTGGCGTAATTTGAATTGGTGGTACTATTGTGTGGCCATGACCCTTCCCAACAAGAACACACCCCTGTTTGGGCTGTGCGCCAAAAGTGCGCATTGTTCCTATTTAAAATATAGGGGGTAGGAGCAACAAAATGAGGACTGCTATGGGTGAGGGGTGATGGTGCAGGGTCATAGGCGGATCTAGCGGAGGTGCTAGGGGGCACCAGCAAAAATCTTGCCTAGGGCATCATATTGGTTAGGGCCGGCTCTGGTGGTTAGGGTTAGGCACACCCCTCGGAGGGTTAGGCTACGGGACGGGAGGCTTAGGTTTAGGCTGTGGGGATGGGATACTTAGGTTTAGGCACTTCTGGGGGTTGGTTAGGGTTAGGCACAAAGGGGGAGGTTAATGTTAGGCTGCAGGTAAGGAGGGTTAGGGTGAGGGGACTGAGGAGAGGGTAGAACACCCTTTACTCACCCTTGTCGGTATTCTAAACCACGGGATCCCAGCATCGGTATTTCAAACACCAGGATAACATATGCCGGGATCTCATACTGATCCTGCTTTTTTAGTATATTAATAAATGTACACCCACATCACATTGTTTGTAACTCACCATGGAGAATCAATCTATGCCCACTTTTGTGTGATTGCAAGTCCAAATGGAAATAAAAACTGTATGGTGGGCAAGCATAATAACAAGACTTCAAACTCATGTCTACTACAGTATATATTATCCAAACATCATCATTTTCAACTTTTCTGTTTTAATACTAAAATACTGCTTCGTTAGATTTTATTTTTATTTCTTAAACAAATGAGTGAGTGGAGATCAGGTCTGCTGTTATTATTGCATATGTGATATTTCTCAGTGTATGATTTATTGCATTAGCCCATATTAAGGGAACCTAGAAAGTGTAAACAGTATCCAGCTCAAAGCATATGATTTGCAGTTACATGACATTTGGACACACTCAATCAGGGATCAGTATGAGATCGGACCTGCAATCACACAAAAGTGGGCATAGATTGATTCTCCATGGTCAGTTCCAAACAATGTGATGTGGGTGTACATTTATTAATATACTAAAAAAGCAGTTAGGCACATTTGTGCATATAGAAGAAAAGACATGTTGCTTAGTCCTTTGAAAACTATGTTTAAGTGACCTTCAATGAGTTACTTTTGATAGAGTAAGTGGTTTCTAAAGTACGTTTGAAAATACTGTTGAAAGAATATAAAATGAACAAAGAAGTATGTGATTAAGTCAAGCATTAAAACCAATAACAATTCGGCATCTCTTGAGTCTTAATACTTCAAAACATTCTGTGAAAAGTAGGTATTAAAGGCACTGTCTTTTTATTATTTGTATTGTGTATATGTACTGTATATAACAAACTATTGTTAGAGAAACACTTTTCTGTGGGAGGTGTTAGGAACAGCAGGTATCTGCATTTGTTTTCTGGCTGCTCACACTGGAGCTTATACAGAGTCAGAAACAAAACAAGAAAAAGGAAAAAGCTTGCCAACCACGCAATACAAGGGATGTGAATGCATATATTTATTTGTCTGCATGGCTTCTTTTGCATGTACTATATAATACACATACTGGGTACCTTTGTTTTTACACTGAAAGTTAGAATACAGCTAAAACAAACTCCCATATCTAAATCTGTCTGCTCATTGTAAACTTGCCCCACTGCAGGGCAACATGGTTATGCCAAGGTGAAAATGTATTCTTGTTTTGCCCTCACCCAAATACCTCTTACATATCAAAATACCAGGTCCAGCCGGGGTTTCTCTCTGCCGTCGCTTGGAGATGTCATCTCCAAGTGCAGGTGAGCCAGCCCGGACTATTGTGGCGGTGTGAAAGGGTTATAATTCTGCATAAACCCCTCTCTTACTAGTAGCAATCGTATTATGTGTTTCTATGTGTCCTATTTCTGGTTTCTGATAGGAGCTAGTTGCTTTATATAGCAGCCTCCAGAGGGAGTACTTTGCTTTTTATAGCAATTACGTGACAGTGTTCCCATGGTCTTTGTTTCTGCTGCTCACTCTGGAGCTGTACTTGGGAATTAGTTATCTGTATCATCTAACCTTGCCACTTCTGTACACTGTACTTAATAAACAATCACTACCTCCAGGTTAAGTCCTTGGGACAATCAAAGCATGTGAAACGTACATGTAATTAGCATATTCAATTGTTTGCTAATTATTACGTGATGCAGGGAAAGGCTATTCAATTAAATAGCCTTTTCATCTAGCCTAAAATTGGGGTTTACTGGGCAAAATTCACTGATTCCATGTACATGAACCCCCAATTGTATCTCTTTCTTCATCTTCTCGCAGCTCCTGAAGCTGTGAGGAAAAGCACACCATCAGGGATGCACATGTGAGTGAATCCCCCCTAATTGGATTACCCAGTCAGTGAATGTAGGGCTCCAGCACTCTGTGACAAAGACATACAATATACAAACCTGCGTGACAAGGCTGAGAAGAAAAGGAACATTGCAACATACAGATGTAGCAATGTCCATTGTGGCGATGTGACATTCTGCATCGCAGCATGCTGTATGTCACGCCGAGATGTGACTATTCACAGCCAGCAATTGCTCCATTAATTCCATTAGGAATTAGTGGAGCGATCGTGGACTGCAAATATGAAACGCAAGATGAACATGGCTACATCATACTTCACTACTTTTGAAAACTAGAATCAGGGAGATTATAGTAGGATGTGCCGCCAAGAAGGTGTGTCATACTCTGCCCAAAGGGTGTGTCTGGATTCACAAATGGGCGTGTCTATGCGTAAATGCTGCTTGTGAGATATTTCTAGATAACATTAGTAACAATATATTTTGGGAAGTTTTGCAAGTATCCAAAAATATACTAGTAGGATAATTGGCTCACAAAAAAAAAAAATAACCCTAGCTTCAATGGGTGTGTGTGTACATGTGATAGGGAATATAGAGTATAAGCTTCCCTGGGACTGATGAGAATGACCAAATATTCTCTGTAAAGCGCTGTGGAGTATCAATAATAACATTGCTGTCTGCAATATGGGGTTGCTTATTTACAATATATATTCGCTGTGATATTTCTTTTTTTCTCACTCTGCACAATATACATGATAAATGTGATGCCTATGCAATAAATGTTAAATGCAATTTGACCTTGTGTAAATTCATCACTAAACATATAAGTAAATTATACACTGGACTTCTGCATCTTGTAGGCACTAACTATATTTACTGGATGTGCTGTTTTCCATAGCATTACAGCATTAACCAAATCATTACAGACACCAGATACTCTAATTAAACTACAGAAAGACTACTAACAACAATGCTCAGCAGCAGCAGCAGCTGCAACACACTATGGATGAGTGCAAACCAGCACAGATAAGAAGACCCTGTAACCCACAGATCATGTGCTGCTGACTCTCTCTCCAGGGTTCCCACAAGGGGGGGATAATGTGAGTTGTTAGCAGTGACTCCTGAGCAGCTACAGCAAATCACTGTCCTTGCAAAGAAACTCCTTAGTGTCACCCGTGGCTGAATCTGAAGAATACAGGAGATTTCACCTACAAAGCAGGGCAGCAAGAGGTTTATGACTGAAATGGGGGCCTTCTGCAGGATTCAGGAGGGTAGACAACTATGGGCTACAACTGTATGCTGATTAGATTGAGAGTGTACTTATGTAATTGTGAAAACATGCAGACCAGCAACCAGATGCACTTGTGTAAAGGGGGGTACTCACGGAGCGATCGCTGCTTAAAATCTAAGCAATCTGACTAGATTGCTTAGATTTTAAGCACGATCGCTCCGTGTGTAGCCCCCTCAGCGATAGCGATGCGCAGCCCCGCGCATCGCTATCGCTGCTGCTAGATTGGCCTGCATGCAGGCCAATCTAGCGGGTCGCTCACTTCACCCGCTGGGTGAAGTGAGCGGCCCCCCCGTCTCCCCCCGCGCGCTCAGCACAGATCGCGCTGTGCTGAGCGCCGGGAGAGATGTGTGCTGAGCGGTTAGCTCAGCACACATCTCTCTGCCATCGGCCAGTGAGTACTGGCCTTAAGTGAAAGTTGAATTATTTGTAGGCGTTCAGGTGCAGGAGTAAGTGAACTGAAGATAATGACAATCATACAACTTAAGACTGGCTGATTAGGAATGCTCCGCTAATACTGATTGGTGCTTTCTTTGTTGCTCAGGAATATATTGTGCTTTTGGGGGTCATTCCGAGTTGATAGCTCCCTAGCAGTTTTTAGCAGCTGTGCAAATGTATTGTCGCTGCCCACCGGGGAGTGTATTTTAGCTGTGCTGAAGTGCGAACGCTTGAGCAACAGAGCGCATACAAAATAGTTTTGTGCAAAACAAGAGTAGCCCTGTACTTACTCTTCGTGTGCGTTGATTCTAACAACGGAGGGACGGCTTTTGAAGTCACACACCCGCCCAGCGAACGCCCAGCCATGCCTGCGTTTTTTCTGCCATGCCTGCGTTTTTCTAAGCACTCCCTGAAAATGGTCAGTTGACACCCAGAAACGTCCTCTTTCTGTCAATCTCCCGGCTGTGCAATTGGAATCGTCGCTAGAACCAGTGCAAAACCACAATGGACTTTTGTACCCGTACGACACGCGTGCGCATTGCGGAGCATACGCATGCGCAGATTAGCCATATTTTTAACTGATTGCTACGCAGCAAACAACGGCAGCTAGCGATCAACTCGGAATGATCCCCTTTGCGTGTGCGTTTTACCAATTGTTTTCCCTTACAGTAGATGTACTGGAGAGATGTTTATGCCTTTTTAGAGTTTTTTGTTTTTTTTGCAGAAGCAAACGTGCATATAAATTGTTACAAACACCGCAAGAAACCTGTCACATATCGTAGTGATGAGGAGCCATATACACTAAGCTATGTATGGCTTATCATATGAGAAATAAGCTGTTTTTACATCCTTTTTTATTAAGGCTTAGGTAAAGTCCATTTATAATGTAGAAAAGTGATTGTGTAAATTAAAAATATATAAAATGATTGTTGTTTTTTTATTATTCCACCAGATAACAGCACACAATTTAGTTTATAACAATAATTTGCATAGTATTATCAACTGGAAAATATAAATTATGAAATATGTGGAAGTCCCTTTAAAGGAAATAATGTTTTGAGGACCATCCCTAATATATTTGTTCTAAACACATATTTCTTATTAAATAAATATGATTAAGTCCTGAATAAACTATAGAGGCTTTGAGACTGAACTGCAAATTCTGCATAGAGCAATATTATGTAACATGTTACAATATTGTTAGATATTTTACATTTATTTAGCATTATCGCTTAATGTTGTGACTCATGTTTGTGAATAGCGTGTCTGGGCATGCCTGGAGTTGATTGTCTACATAATGATAATAATTATTGCCCTCCAATTAAACCATCCAGCAAAAGAAACATGCAGCATTGTAAACAGAAAAGCATTACAGCTGAACCCTGCATAAAGAGTCAACATGTCATGAATTAAACATGCAAATCCAAAAACAAATGGAACAGATGTACGTGTTTAAGTAAATTTGAGAGTCTGTATTTTCATCTTGAAATGCTGCTCCGCAGCGCGGTAATGTAAGTAACAGTCACTTTATGCTCTCAACACCAGGCTAATGCCCCTTTCACATCGCACAAATAACCCGGTACCGACACGGCATATTGCCGTGTCGAACCGGGTCAGTGTGCGATGTGAAAGCACACTGGGCGATTTAGCGGGTCGCCTGACCCGGTAAATCAACCCGGTAAAAAAGAAGGGTTTTACCCGGGTTGATTACCGGGTCAGGTGCGGTGTGAATGGGAGCCGTCTCGATGCGACACGGTTCCCATTCACAAGATAGGGAGAGGCGGCACTGGAGATGAGCTCATCTCCCGACGCCGCCTCCACCCCCGCCCCTGCTGCTGCTGCGGCCTCCGTTGTCATGGCAACCGACCCGGTATATTGCCGGGTCGGAAGCCTGCAACGGAGCGCAAATGCCGGATCCCACCCGGTAAGTACACGTTTGTCTTACCGGGTAGGACCCGGCATTTGCGGTGTGAATGCAGCATAAGTAATGCCCATACCGTTACAGAAGCACAATCTATAGATTAATTCTATAAGGTTTGTAACTGTGAGACCTATTTTGAGAGAACGGTTGAACGTATACATATGGTTGAGGTATGAAAAGAAAAGTCTTACCGTGTAGATGTGCCAGTCAGAGAGAAAAATGAGTTTAGGGCAAAGTTTTGGGCATTATGGAGCAGCTAATATCCCATGTAAAGTCTATGGAAGAAGCGTGCGTGAGCAATGTAAGCATTTGCTGTACCGCTACAGGGGTCAAATAAAGGTCTTACCCTGTAGATGGGCTTACAGTTGTTGCTTGATGTGAGTTTATTCTCTTTTTTTTTTTTTAAACTAACCATCGATTTCAACGGGTTTCCACTAGTATACTTTCAATGCTACAGCATAAAGAATGGAAACAGAGATACAATATGTTTCATATGTCTTTATTTTTTAACAGTTTCTTATACAGTGCATCCGAAAGTATTCACAGCACTTCACTTTTTCCACGATTTGTTATGTTACAATGGAATATTTTCATTTTTGCCCTCAAAATTCTACACAATACCCCTTAATGACAACGCGAAAAAAGTTTTTTGAGAATTTTGCAATTTATTAAAAATGTAAAAAAAATAAGAAATCACATGTACATAAGTATTCACAGCCTCTGCCACGGAGCTCAAAATTGAGCTCAGGTGCAACCTGTTTCCACTAATCATCCTTGAGATGTATCTACAGCTTGGTTGGAGTCCACCTGTGGTAAATTCAGTTGGTTGGACATGATTTGGAAAGGCATACACTTGTCTATATAAGGTCCCACACTTGACAGAGCATGACGTTAAAGGAATTGTCTATAGACCTCCGAGACAGGATTGTATCGGGGCACAAATCTGGGGAAGGGTACAGAAAAATATCTGCTGCTTTGAAGGTCCCAATGAGCACAGTGGCCTCCATCATCCATAAATGAAAGAAGTTCAGAACCACCAGGACTCTTCCTAGAGCTGGCTGAGTGTCTAAACTGAGCGATCGGGGGAGAAGGGCCCTAGTCAGGGAGGTGACCAAGAACCTGATGGTCACTCTGTCAGAGCTACAGCATTCCTCTGTGGAGAGAGGATAACCTTCCAGAAGGACAATCCACCAATCAGGCCTGTATGGTAGAGTGGCCAGATGGAAGCCACTCCTTAGTAAAAAGCACATGGCAGCCTGCCTGAATGCACCTGAAGGACTCTCAGACCATGAGAAACAAAATTCTCTGGTCTGATGAGACAAAGATTGAACTCTTTGGTGTGACTGCCAGGCGTCATGTTTGGAGGAAACCAGGCACCTCTCATCACCAGGCCAATACCATCCCTACAATGAAGCATGGTGGCAGCATCATACTGTGGGGATATTTTTCAGTGACAGGAACTGGGAGACTAGTCAGGATAGAGGGAAAGATGAATGCAGCAATGTACGGAGACATCCTGGATGAAAACCTGCTCCAGAGCGGTCTTGACCTCAGACTGGGGCGACATTTCATCTTTCAGCAGGACAACGACCCTAAGCACACAGCCAAGATATCAAAGGAGTGGATTCAGGACAACTCTGTGTATGTCCTTGAGTGGCCCAGCCAGAGCCTAGACTTGAATCCGATTAAACATCTCTGGAGAGATTTGAAAATGGCTGTGCACTGACGCTTCCCAGCCAACCTGATGGAGTTTGAGAGGTACTGCAAAGAGGAATGGGCGAAACTGCTCAATGATAGGTGTGATAGGCCCAATAGTAGGTGTGACATATTCAAAATGTCTTGAGGCTATAATTGCTGCCAAAGGAGCATAAACAAAGTATTGCGCAAAGGCTGTGAATTCTTATGTACATGTGATTTCTTAGTTTTTTTATTTTTAATAAATTTGCAAAAATCTCCCAAAAACTTTTTTCACGTTGTCATTATGGGGTATTGTGTGTAGAATTTTGAGGGAAAAAATGAATTTATTCCATTTTGGAATGAGGCTGTAACATAACAAAATGTGGAAAAAGTGAAGCGCTGTGAATACTTTATGGATGCACTGTATAGCACAGCATATTCTGTTGTGCTTTACATTTGGAACAACAGTAATAGAACAAAACTGGGTAATAACAGACAGAAATAGAGGTAGGAAGGCACAGATGCTAACCACAAGACAGCTCTCAGCAATGTTAGGGATCTACAGGCATACTTACCTACTTTAAATTTCTGCTCTACGGAAGAAGCCCAGAAAGGAGACCCTGCAGGGAACTTCGAGGGGGTGGGGCTAGGCTGTGACATCATCAAGCCCACGATTCACGTAATTTTAGCCACTACACGGACCGCAAATCCTGGAGAGTATCTCTCCATCCTGCCCACATCACTAGGATGCGGGCAGGAAGCAGGAGATATGCCTGCTTTCTACCCCAAAAATCGTGAGCCTCTCGCAATTTCCGGGAGAGTAGACAAGTATGTCTACAGGGCACTCTAAAACAGTAAATTTAACATTAATCATTTTGTACTCATGGTTTCAGAAATAACTGTGCTTAATAACAAGATGGTTTTAAGTTGCTCAGATGAAATAAATAATATAAGCACTAAAGCATGGTAGTACACACTTATTTTACATACAGTAGCTCTTTATATTTTACTTGCTGGATTTGACAATATGAGTTAAACAGAGGGCAGAAAAGAGTGTTGCAGGATACCCTAGCAAAATCTGGGTAGGGTCCATGTGCTGCCTCCTGGACCCTCTATTGAGTAGAGTGGTGGTTTTTTCAGACTGTGGGGGTAATTCAGACCTGATCGTAGCAGCAAATTTGTTAGCAGTTGGGCAAAATCATGTGCACTGCAGGTGGGGCAGATATAACATGTGCAGAGAGATTTAGATTTGGGTGGGTTATATTGTTTCTGTGCAGGCAGGGCCGGTGCTAGGGTGTTCGGCGCCCCCCTGCAAACTATAAATTTGCGCCCTCCCATATTCCTGCCGGGAAAAGGGGTGTGGGCTCACAAGTAAGGGGCATGGCCACACAATAGTACCCCCATTTAAAATTACGCCACAATGTAGCACAATCTTATTCCTCTTATACATAATGCCCCACCCGTAGTAGTAGCGTCATATGTAATGCACCCCAGTAGTAGTAGCATCCTTATACATAATGCCCCCCAGTAGTAGTAGTATCCTTATACATAATGCCCCCCCAGTAGTAGTAGCATCCTTATATGTAGTGCGCCCCCAGTAGTAGACGCGTCCTTATACGTAGTGCACCCCCAGTAGTAGAAGCGTCCTTATAAGTAATTCCCCCCTAGTAGTAGTATCGTCCTTATACGTAATGCCCCACCCCAGTAGTAGTAGCGTCATTACGCGTAATGCCCCCCTGTAGTAGACGCGTCCTTATACGTAGTGCACCCCCAGTAGTAGAAGCGTCCTTATACGTAATTCCCCCCTAGTAGTAGTATCGTCCTTATACGTAATGGCCCCCCCAGTAGTAGCGTTGTTTCACAAAATGCCCCCCCAGTAGTAGTAGCGTCCTTACATGTAATGCCCCCCCCCAGTAATAGCGTCATTATACGTAATGCCCCCCCAGTACTACCATCCATAAAGTGCGCGTACACAGACATACCTCACACACACACACACAATTCACACATATATACACACACATACACACCCACCATATACACACACACACACACACCGTATGCACACACACACCCACCATATACACACACACCATATATACAAACACACACTTCTCTCTCACCCTCTACTTACCTAAGCCAGTCTCCCTCGGTACAGCAGCCTGGTCCGTGTAGCCCCGCCCCCCTTCCGTCCCGTTTAGCTCCGCCCCCTTCCGTCCCGTTTAGCTCCGCCCCCTTCCGTCCCGTACACAGCCGCTGTCACACAGGTGAGGGGAGGGGAGGGAGGAGGCTTTTGACGCTGCAGGCTCCGCTGCCAGTGACTGTCACAGTCATACAGTGACAGACACAGCAGCAGCAGCAGGGGGGCCAGGACGGCGCAGCAGGGAAGGAATGCAGAGCAGGGGGAGCGCCTCTCCGTCCCAGCGCCTCCCTGCACTGCATCCCTTCGCTGAGCGGGTAGCGCCGGGCCTGTGTGCAGGGTAAATACTGGCTGCTTTATTTTTACGCTGCAATTTAGATTTCAGTTTGAACACACACCACGCAAATCTAACTCTCTCTGCACATGTTATATCTGCCCCCCCCTGCAGTGCACATGGTTTTGCCCAACTGCTAACAAATTTGCTGCTGCGATCAACTCTGATTTATCCCTATATATGCTCCTGCGAAAACATATACTCTGGCCTCAGTGCTATACAGTACATTCAGCTTTTTCAGTGCCTACATAGAAGAGGTCAGTGCTGTTGTGATCGAGCATTGCAGGGTCCCCATATGTTCAGGTCCATAGCAGCCCCCCCAGGAAAGTAGAAAAGTGTGAGGGCTAAAAAGAGATAAAAAGTATTAGAAGAGAGCTCAGTAGACGTTTACTTGTATAATGTAAATATATTCAGCACATTGTAACATAGTATCTAAGGTTAAAAAAAGACAATTGTCCATCGAGTACAACCTATTTGTGGTCTCCTATGCACGATTGTTTTGTATAAAATTTTGACTGAAGTTGATTACTGCCGTTACGTTTTACCCCTCTTTTTTATAATAACCATAGTGCGTGACTATGCCCCGTAACCCTGGATATCCTTATCCATTAGGAATTTATCTAACCCATTCTTAAAGGTGTTGACTGAGTTGGCCATTACAACTCCCTCAGGCAGGGAATTCCAAACACGTATCATCCTTACCGTAAAAAAGCCTGTACGCCGTATTGTGTGGAATCTCCTCTCCTCTAACCTGAGCGAGTGTCCACGAGTCCTCTGTGTTGATCTAACCAAAAACAGGTCCTGCGCAAGATCTGTATATTGTTCCCTTATATATTTGTAAATGTTGATCATGTCCCCTCTTAGGGGGTAATTCCAAGTTGATCGCAGCAGGAATTTTTTTTAGCAGTTGGGCAAAACCATGTGCACTGCAGGGTAGGCAGATATAACATGTGCAGAGAGAGTTAGATTTGGGTGGGTTATTTTATTTCTGTGCAGGGTAAATACTGGCTGCTTTATTTTTACACTGCAAATTAGATTGCAGATTGAACACACCACACCCAAATCTAACTCTCTCTGCACATGTTAAATCTGCCTCCCCTGCAGTGCACATGATTTTGTCCAACTGCTAAAAAAAATTCCTGCTGCGATCAACTTGGAATTACCCCCTTAATCTCCTCTTTTCCAGTGTAAACATGCCTAGTCTTGCAAGCCTTTCCTCGTATTCCAGCGTCTCCATACCCTTAATTAGTTTGGTCGCCCGCCTTTGAACCCCCGCACTGTTGTGAATATAATGTTGTAATGTTCTGACAACAGATCTTTCTAGTTCCACCCACATCTCCTACACATACATGTATATCAGGTTGTAAAGATAAAAGCAATAGGTGCTGTTCTTCTGGACAATACACCTGAAATGAGAAATTAAAACCAAGCCTCATTTTCTATCAGATATACACAGATTGTGGCACACACAGATGTACAAGTGCCGCAGGCCCCAGTGGTCTGTTTATGCTAGCAGTGCAGTTCTGTTGTTTCCAGTTGTTTTATTTATGTGAAGAAGATGCACATTTTCAGCTAAAAAGATGCTTAATGTGGCCGGGGCCTGGTACACCGAGAGGGACTATTTGGCCCTAATGAAGCAACAGTATAAACAGGGCCGGCCCGACGCATACGCGTGCTACGCAGCAGCGTTGAGCGCCAGTCAGTAGAGGGCACTCTACAGCAGCGGTGGCCAGCAAGCAGCTCGATACGCTCCCGGCCACCGCTGGCCGGTGCGCACAGATGTCTCCGGCGGCAGTTACTATCTTAAATTCGGCGCCGGCCCGTGAGCCAATCAGTGCTAGCGGACCGGCAGCTATGGCTCCGGATTGGCTACCGGACCTCGAGCTCTGATTGGCTCATGGGCCGGTGGCGAATTGAAGATAGACACCGCCGCTGGAGTCTGAGGGGTAGGAGCGGCGCACGCTGCGCTCTCCTCCTCTCACAGCAGCAGGTGAGCAGAACTTTTTTTTCGGAGGGGGGAAGCACTGTGGGACATGTGTATCAGCACTGGGGGCATATATGGCACTGTGGAGGCATGTGTATCTGCACTGGGGGCGTATCTGGCACTGTGGGAGGCACTGTGGGGGCATGTGTATCAGCACTGGGGGTATATCTGGCACTGTGGGAGGCACTGTGGAGGCATGTGTTTCTGCACTGGGGGCATATCTGGCACTGTGGGAGGCATTGTGGGGGCATGTGTATCAGCACTGGGGATATATCTGGCATTGTGGAGGCATGTGTATCTGCACTGGGAGCATGTCTGGCACTGTGGGGGCATGTGTATCTGCACTGGTGGCATATCTGGCACTGTGGGGGCATGTGTATCTGCACTGGAGGCATATCTGGCACTGTGGAGGCATGTGTATCTGCAATGGGGGCATATCTGGCACTGTGGGGGCATGTGTATCTGCACTGGAGGCATATCTGCCACTGTGGAGGCATGTGTATCTGCACTGGCGGCATATCTGGCACTGTGGAGGCATGTGTATCTGCAATGGGGGCATATCTGGCACTGTGGGGGCATGTGTATCTGCACTGGAGGCATATCTGCCACTGTGGAGGCATGTGTATCTGCACTGGAGGCATATCTGGCACTGTGGAGGCATGTGTATCTGCACTGGGGGCATATCTGGCACTGTGGGGGCATGTGTATCTGCACTGGAGGCATATCTGGAACTATGGAGGCATGTGTATCTGCACTGGAGGCACAGCTGGCACTGTGGGGGCATGTGTATCTGCACTGGGAGCATATCTGGCACTGTGGGGGCATGTGTATCTGCACTGGAGGCATATCTGGCACTGTGGGAGGCACTGTGGAGGCATGTGCATCTGCACTGGGGGCATATCTGGCACTGTGGGACGCACTGTGGGGGCATGTGTATCTGCACTGGGGGCATATCTGGCGCTGTGGGGAAATGTGTATCTGCACTGGGGGCATGTCTGGCACTGTGGGGATAGGTGTATCTGCACTGGGGGTATATCTGGCGCTGTGGTGACATGTGTATCTGGCACTGGGGACATCAGTCACCCACTATCTCAATGTCACCCTGCCTCAGTCACCCACCATCTCCCTGTCACCCCTGCCTCACCAGTAACCTATTATCTCCCTGTCCCCCACTATCACCCTGTACCATGGGGACTACAATTGTGTAGCCACACCCCATTCTTGTAAGACCACACCCCTTTTATCCCATCAAGGGGAGCCAAAATAGATTTTTGCTTACTAAAAAAAATAAGCTTGGGCCGGCCCTGAGTATAAATGGACACATCTTATGTAGGTACAAAAGTGATACATTATCATCAAAATATCCATAACATGCAGACAGCAATGCAGTTAACATTAAAGTACATAGAGGGTAATTCCAAGTTGATCGCAGCAGGAATTTTGTTAGCAGTTGGGCAAAACCATGTGCACTGCATGTGTGGTAGATATAACATGTGCAGAGAGAGTTAGATTTGGGTGGGTTATTTTGTTTCTGTGCAGGGTAACTACTGGCTGCTTTATTTTTACGCTGCAAATTAGATTGCAGATTGAACACACCCCACCCAAATCTAACTCTCTCTGCACATGTTATATCTGCCTCCCCTGCAGTGCACATGGTTTTTCCCAACTGCTAACAAAATTCCTGCTGCGATCAACTTGGAATTACCCCCATAGTGTATTGCAGTGGTTCTCAAACTTATTTCTGCTGTGACACATTGAAGTGTGACATCCACATAAGTGACGCAACATTTTAAAGATATAAAAATATACATGTACAGTGACTTAACCTTATTGTACCAAAAGCAAACACACTCCCAGTTGTTCTTTACACACTAAACACCTCCTCCACTCCCCCACTCTCTTTAATCACTGTAGTTTACTTACCTTAGGATTCCTTTCCTCTTCTACCGAGTCTACAGCTGCTCCCCATGACAGACATCATGATACTGAGACATCTGCACTGCTGCGGCCACCTGCCTGCTCCCAGCTCTTCTCTGATGCTGCAGGGAGCCGCGGGATGGATGGGACAATGGGCCTAATTCAGACCGCACAGCAGCCGATCAGGTCTGAACTGCGCCGGTGCACTGCATGCCAGACAGCCGACGGCTGTCTCAGCCCTGTGATCGCCGCTGCCTGATTGACAGGCAGAGGCTGTCGCTGGGCGGGAGTGGTGGCCGGCGGGGTTTGGCCGCTGTTTAGGGGGTGCGGTCCTGGCAACGCTGGTGTTCCCGGACGGTTGGAGGGTCCGTGGCAGCTACATGACATCACACGCAGCTGCTGCGACCCTCACAGCGATGAGTAGCTCCTGCTGGCACGCATGCTTTTGTAGTTGTGTGGGGGGAGGTCGGGCCTGACATGCGGGGCGGACTAGCCCTGTGTTGGGCGCCCGCCTGCATGTCCGTGTGGCTGATCGTAGATGTGCTAAATTTAGCACATCTACGGTCAGGTCTGAATTAGGCCCTATGTTTTGTCAAGCCCACACAGTATACAGTGGAGCAGGGGAAGTGCAGGAAAGCACATTCTCCCCCCTTTGCTTTGCTGATTGGCCAGAGCATGTTCTGGGTGGAGGGGGAGGGAGTGCTGGAAAGCTCCTCTTGCTCTGATGATTGACCAGAATGCATACTGGAGATGGCAGAAGTATGGTGAAGCACACTCTTCTCCCCTTGCTCTGAAGATTGGCCAGAGCATATCCTGGAGCAGGAGGGAATGTGGGAAAGCACACTTACCTTCCTTCCCTTGCTTTGCTGATTGGCCAGAGTGCATCCTGGATCGAGGGGAGTGTGGGAAAACACACTCTGCTCCCATTGCTCTGCTGATTGGCCACCGTGTATCCTGGAGAAGGGTGTATATCGGAAAGCACACTAACTTCAACTTGCTCTGCTGACTGGCTAGAGCAAGTCCTGGACCAGGGGGATAGCGAGAAAGCACACTCTCCTCCCCTTGCTCTGCTCATTGGCCAGAGCGTGTCCTGGAGCAGGGGGTAGTGTGGGAAACCCACTCTTCTCCCTTTGCTATGCTGATTGGATGTAGCATGTCCTGTGTGACTCTGCATTTGATTCATCACCCCACTGTCGCTATGGGTGACAAACCATGAACAAACCCATGGCACACTAAGGTGTTGTGACACGCAGTTTGAGAAGCATTGGTGTGTTGTAATAACTGGCAATGTACAGACAATCCCAGTGTTCTTTTCACATCTTACAAAGCTATATTAACCTTTGTTTAAACTGTAAAAAGAAAAATTATACTGTGATCAATGAAATGCATGGATAGCCTTAACAACAATATGATATTGATCCTGAACCATATGACTGACAGAGAAAGGGGATTTTGTGTTTTTGATGAAATGAACTGGGATTAATTAATTACTAGAAATGTTCAAGTATTGTTTTAAAGATAAATAAATGGGTTACACTTATTTAGGTAATATATATGCTATGTACTTCTCCATGAAGTCAAATACATGAGCATAGACAATGATGTGAATGCAAGTTTGAAGGAAAACATGCAAGATTTTTTTACAGAGCATTTCAATAAAAATAAGTGCACCTTGAATAAGTCAGTGCCATTAATTGGGGTCTTGGGTCCTGGTTTACTATAGACACTAAAAGAATCATAGCAGATATGAAGCAATCTCTGTTTTTTTGGTGGAGCTTACCACTTGTCATTATGCAGTGTCATAAACTATATGGCCACATAGGCAGTGGGTTGGTGACTATAAAAACTATTAAAAAGAATAGAATGTGCAGGTACCTAAAATAACAGCATTCCAATGTGGGCATAGCTCTGGGTCAGATCCCACTGCCCCTCTGCCCAACATGTCGACATTGCTGTATGACTAGATCATAGAGTCCACTGACCACTTTCTTCATGTACAATTAACCTCATGTATCAAATTCCACGAGGAGAGCACTCTTATGTATCTGACTGTTAATACCCAGTCTTGATTTAGTACTGCGTGTCCAATTGTAAACCACAACAGATTATGGGGGGTATTCAATTAGGGCCATTTTTTCATCTAGATGAAAAAACTGCACTTTTCGCTATTTTTTTTTAGGGTAAATGGGGATTCGCCCTATTCAATAGCAGAACAGTTTTGTCGCCTAGGTGAAAAATTCAGCAGGAGCAAGCAACGTGTTTTCACACCTGATCCAGTGAAAAACGTGGGCCATTTCCGCTAATTTTGAGGCATTTTTCGTCAATGCCTTTTCACAATAAAAAAAAAAAGGAGTAAAAAGGCATTGGCAAAAATGCCTTAAAAACAGGCAAAAACGGCCTGCATTTGAATATGCGGGGGGTGAATTCGATAGCTCCGAAATTGTCGGAGCTAATTAAATATACCCATATGCAAGTGAAATATAAATAAAAATGAATAATGATTAAAAGAATGGCTCTGAAAGGTAAATAGGACATTTAAACTCTATACACTTTTGCAGCTTTAAAAAAGTGTTCTTCTGGTTATCCCAATATTCCATTGTCATCTATTGAAAGATGTAAGACTTTCATTAGCATGTTTACTTTTGAGTCAATTTAACAATACTTCATGTTGCTCTATTTTTTTTACCACAGAAAACATTTAGAAATGCACCCATGAGTTTTAACATTTTGCTTCACACAGAATTCTACATTTTATATTAGATGTCCATATGACATTAAGGGCGGGATGTAATGAAGTCTGAGTTCGACGGCCGTGCGGGATTCCGGCCGAACTTGGACCTTTTTTAAAAGGGGCAATCATGTACAAGGCATAACTATGCCTTGTCCATGATTGCTCCTTTAAAAAAACATCCGTGTTCAGCTGGCATCCCACACAGCTGGACTTTATTACATCCTTTTGCCCAGAGCCGGCCATAGGTATAGGCAAACTAGGCAATTGCCTAGGGCATTTGATATGCCTAGGGGCATCAGCAGCTTCTGCTGATTAAAATGATATGCAGCATGCCTATATTCTGTGTGTAGCATTTCATATGCAGATACAGCCAAAGTCTCACACAGTATATAGGCATGCTACATATCATTTTAATCAGCAGAAACTGCTTGTGCATCCTAGCCACATAGCAATGCAAATAAGCTGCATTTTCATAAAAAAAAGGTGCCCGACGTTAGCATTGAGGCAAGATTTATGAGGACACATCTGTAGCCAAGCAGAGGCAGAGGTCACAGTGTTAGTGGCAGTGTGAGGGCTGTGTGCATGTGAGTGGGTTGGTTGTGCAGTAGTGTAAGGAGCATTATGTGTGTCATGTAAAAATGCATTAATAATGTCACGTGCAACATATGTGTAAGGGGCACTATGTGTGTCATGTGTATAAGGACATTAATAATGTGCGGCATATGTGTAACAGGGTACTACTGTATGTGTGTCATTATGTGTATAGGGGCACTAATAATGTGCAGCAAATGTGCAGGGGGCACTATGTGTGTCATTATGTGTATAAGGGCATTAATAATGTGCGGCATATGTGTAAGGGACATTATGTGTAAAAGGGCATTAATAAAAGTTGTCATAATGTGTAAGGCACATTATGTTTATAAGGACCTTAATAATGTGTTTCATATGTGTAAGGGGCATTACTCTGTGGCATTATGTGTATAAGGTGCTCTACTATGTGGCGTTGCGTATAGAAAGGGCACTACTGTGTCATCTAATGTGAATAAAGAGCAATAGGGTGTGGTGTAATGTGAATAGGGAGCAATTCAGAGTGATGAAATGTGAATAAGGGTCTCTAATGTGAGGAGTAACGTTTATTAGGTAAAGTGATACTACTGTGGGATGTAATATGAATTATGAACACTATTGCATGATCAAATGTGAATAAAGTACAGTACTGTGTGGCATAATTGGAATTGGGGGTACTATTGTGTGGCCATGCCCATTTGCCAGCAAAAACACACCCCTTTTTGGGCTGAGCACCAAATGTGTGAACTGTTCCTATTTAAAATATAGGGGGTGCAAACACCAAAATAAGGACTGCTATGGGTGAGGGGTGATGGTGCTGGGAAAGAGGTGCAAGGTCAGAGGCAGAACCAGCGGTGGTACTAGGGGGCACCAGCCAAAATCTTGCCTAGGGCATCATATTGGTTAAGGCCGGCTCTGCTTTTGCCTACCTCTTGGCAGGAGAAAAAAATCCCTGATAGTACTGGCTTTCAGGGACAATTGAATAACCCCTGGGGTATTAATTAGCCGTGGTAATTTACTACAGCTATTGCATTCCCCTCTAATCCCTCCTCTATTTTGATTGCTAAATGAAACAAAATAACTGTGTTTATTACTACTACATCTAGAATCATATTAAATCATGAATTTTCTATCCCTTTCCTTTGTATCTCCATCTGATTTCTCTCGCTCTTCCTCTCCCATTCCCTATCTTTGTTCTTTTTTTTGTTCCCCGATTTTCCCACTGGCCACTACTTTTCTCTTTCTCTCAAAATGGTGGCCACACCATTGTGGACTCATGCATCACCTGCTGCAGTGACGTGTCCAAACAATGACTGGTGGGCATATAGTTGGGTAAGTTGGTAGGGAAAGTGGGTAAGTAGTTTGGCCAAGCTGGCCTAGGGTAATGGTAGCAGTGGCATGTCATCAGTCATTGTTAGCAGTGAACATGTCATACACAGATGCTTCTGTGCGAATATACAGTAGGTATCATGCATCTTGTCCTCCCGTCCCATATTTAACCTTCCATGTAGCCCAACTCAGTCTCCTTCCATTCAGTTCGCAACCAGAACATTTTCTTATGGCGTACACTATTACTTCTGTAGCCACTGATCCTTGTCTTGGACAGTGCTTGGCAGCAGAACAAGGACAATGTCCACTGAGACACTGAGGATAACATATGATAGGTTGTGAGCAGCCTAAAGTACCTTGTGTGACCTGTTACAGAACTAAACTATTTGTTTTATAAATATTGTTATTCATATTGAGTTGCAACATTTAGTACATATGGGCATTAGTTTGAAGTGTTTAACACTCACTCTCAAAATATGTTAGATACACTGATACTGATTGTCCAAAAAACAATATAACTTGGAAGGACCTCTATATGCACTTTATGACAGGCAATTGTGTGTAGCCGGCAATGTTTAGAAACGATCTTTTGTTAGGACACTTGTGACGTGCATTTCACCACACTAAGGGGAATACAATTTCTAATTTTCACTGTACAAAAATTGTAGTAAGTACCCATTTTACCACAATTTTTTTGGGGGGTATTTCAATTTTCCCCGTTTTTTTTTTTTTTGCATTAAAATACAAAGGATCCAGGATAAGTTCCCAGATCTATGTGTTTCGTGGTTGTGGCTGCAAAAACATGGCACTTATCGAGGGTTTTGTTTAGCCTGCCCTCAGGGAATTACTCCTGGGGATCAATTAGCCACGGTAATTAACCACGGCTAATTGAATTCTCCCCTAAATATTTAATACCACCAAGCAGTCTCATCTGACATTTTCATGGCTTATGTGACATATTGTTGGACTTTAATCACACACTATAATACTGATAACTGTCAATACACATTGCTGCTTGAAAATGGTTGAATTGTCGCTTGATTTGTCCCTCTACATTTCTTTGTACTTATTTGAACGCTATGTAAATATAGATTTCTAACAGTTCAATATAAATCAATCTTTTAAATGCATGTGTAACCTGTAGCAGCTGATCCTGTAGCAGATGACTACATGGCTTTATTAGATTATAGGGAAGATGGACCAAACCTATGAGAAACATTGGGTGAGATTCAAATGTTTGTACACTGGCAGCCACTAAATGGCGTTGAACGGAGCTATTCTAATGTAGCTCCATTCGGGCATGATCGGCTGCCAGCGTCTACATTTCAGCTCGCATCCACCGGCGGAGATAAGCAGAAATGTGTGAAAAGTGAATGGCACTTTTGCCGATCATGCCAATTCGATTAGTCAAGTTTAGCCACTTTACATAGCTAAACACGACATTAATGGGTACGATTAGTGCAATAGGGGACATCAATTGTATATCGCCCCTGCGATCTCCCATCAATTTAGACAGGAGATTGGGGGAGATAACATTTGAATTCCCCCCATAAAGTGGCGAAGTTGCCTATAGTAACTAATCAGCCTTTAGCTATCATTCATCTAGCATAGTTTATAAAATGACAGTTAGAATCTGATTGGTTGCTAGGATACTTCTACACTTTCTCTCAAAGGTTTGATACATCTCGCCCTAAATAAGATCTTTACAGTGGGATTAATTTTCCTCAGTACAGGATCTGTACAATGGGCGTTGTTTATTCACATACACACTTCTACGGGTTTCTGGGTATTTATAATGATGGTGTGAAGTCTAAAAGCTTGCCTGTTTACTCGTTGCTGTATATCCCCATTATCCTGAAATCTAAACCACTAAATCATAGCTTAATATATATAATGAATTCATGGGTAATTACACTATAAATCTACAGCTATTTTCATGCCTCCTCTCGGCCTCTTATACAGTATTTTCTGGATCTATTTCTCCATGTTGTGCGATAATATCACAAGATCAATTCCTTCAGAATTTAGCTTGTCAATCCTGTAAGTATATGCCAATTTTTTGTTGTTGTTGTATGGACAACAGAAGGAAGCACTAACTACACGGAGAGCATCCAAAGGACTATTTATATTTGAATATGCATTTTTTTTCACATAAATATGCAAATACCTACTGAACAAAATAAGGAAACCTTCATGATAACCTGTCAGCCACGTAGGTGTTGATTTTATTGTCTAGAGAATGTCAAGTTTAAGAAAGAGAATCAAATGTTGGAAAAATCCATCTAAAAAGCAACCATGCAATCAGCAGGTTCACTGCTTCAGGCAATTACAGATATTTCTCCCAACACAAACACGAAAACACAATTGTATAATTCCAAATTTTCTAAAAAAAAGTACAATTTTGTATTTTTTAGCTTAAAAACCAAAAACATAAAAACATTGTCAGGCTGAATATTTTTAATCCAGAAATGTTAAGAGACTATCTGGGGTATGCAATTAGCTCAGTTTTTTTGCCTAGGTGAAAAAACTGAGCTTTTTTGCATTTTTAGTGCAAATGGAGATTCACCCTATGCAATAGCAGGGCCGGATTTTCGTCTAGTCAAAAAATGTGGCAGGGGCGGAAAACATGTGGATCGGCAAATCTACTTGTTGCTGATCATTTTCACCGATTTTGAGGCAATTTTCGCCAATGCCTTTTCACTAAATAAAAAAGGTGAAAAGGCATTGGCAAAAATGCCTTCAAAATGGCAGAAAACAGCCCTAATCGAATACTCATGTGGGGCAAATTCATTAGCTCCAAAAAGATCGGAACTAATTGCATACCCTTAAGTTAAAAGACCATATATAGACTTTTTTTTATGACACAGACTGCAGAAAAAGTCTCCCAAGATAATAGATTAATTTAAATCACATATTTATGCAACCAAATACTTCAATTATTTACAACGTTATGATGCTGTTGTGTAAGGTTACATTATTTACTAGCTTTAATTTTTGATAGTTTGCCTACAAATGAAACAGAAAAAAAATGAAAACCAAATTCATCAGATCCAACAATTCAGTATAAATTTCAGCACTGTTAAGAGTTGTTTTTATTTAATCTTAAGTAATATAAATGAAAACGGTGGAACTACTAAATTATTCTGATAGCGGATCACTCTCAGAGCTTGAAGAATGTCATTTTACCTTTATTTAATAAGGCTCTAATGCACATTTTTGTTCTAATGATAGTCCTTGGTTTTTAGCATTAGGTATTGTAGGTAGACACACTCTCTTTTAGAATGTACCTAACCAACAGAAAATATGCAAGTGTTTACATGTAAATTCCAGAAGAGGTCAAAAATATTGTTATTTTTGTAATGTTAACATAAGGTCTCCAGCCTGGAATTAAGACACCTAGTTGAATGTACATATGCAGAGAACATTCCATAAATGGGCAGGCTGTATTGAAGTCTGAGTTCAGTGACCATGTGGGATGCCAGCTGAACTCTGATGTTTTTTAAAGGGGCAACAATTTACAAGGCTAAATGATTGCCCCTTTGAAAAAGTCTGTGTTCGGCTGGCATCTTGATCTTCATTACATCCCGGCCAATGTGCTGTTTACAGTATTAGTTTATGTTATTCAACCCCCCCCCCCTCCCTAGTCGTTATTTTCCACAGCATGGCAAAAAAACATATACTGTAGACAACCCTTCTAATTAGTGTGTTTTGTCATTTTAGCCATAGCTACTGCTAACAGGAGCATAAAATAAAGTTTTCAGCCATGCACTTCCCAAAGTCGAATGGGTCTTAATGAAGAGCTCAACACCTTACAATGAGGCCAGTGGAAAATGCAGGATTTCTAGAGGGGGGTTTCCAGATGCAATCCACAATCTCCCACTCTGCAGAACACTGGTGCAAGTGCGGGAGTCTGGGGGATCGGAGAAAAGCCTAGTAAAGACCCTGAACATTAATATAATCATTGGTCTTTTTATATACTGGATACTGTATGGAATACAGTATTAACATCTAACACAATGGATAGTCTATAGTATAGGCTGTATCAAATATATTTGAATAATTTAAATAAGGTAAGGGTTCAGGAAAAGGTTAAACATACCATGATAACTACACAAACATAATAGAACCAGTACTGCACTTCTAAGCACACATTCTCCCACCTCATGGAAATCGCTCCTGTATCTTATTCCTTGTGGCTACTCTCTGGTCCAGTGCACTGACTGAGGACTCAGATCCACACACACAGCAAACTTGGTAGAAGAAGCTGCTATCACTGGTCATATGCAGAAGCTCTGCTCTGTCTATTACACTGCAGGATGTGGTGGCATCTCTAGTAATCGTATTATATACCATTGCTATTGTTGTCAGAATTTTAGCCACTTGCCAAGAGGAGGGGGTTTCCAGGTGACCATAAATCCCACCTGCGTTTACCTATGGAGGCACAGTCACAGAATGCCACCCTTCCAACTAGTCAGTTCATCTCATTTCTGTCCAGCTAGAGCTGCCCAATTCAGCTGCTTATAAAACGAGAAACAATTGGTAAGAGTGGGGCTGGATTATCTGCTAGGCCCACCAGGCACTTGCTTAGAGCTCGACAGACACTACACTTTGCAGGGGGAGCATAACGGGCATGTGTCTCAGTTGCTCCCTTACAGGACCCCCTTTCATAATCATAATGTGCTGCTGTGCTCAGTGTGCTGTGTGAAAGTATACAAATAACAATATAGTAGCACCTGCGCTCCACTCAAGATGCTGCAGTTTTCCTTAAACGGAGATCACCTTCTCCACAGCACTTCAGACAATATATACAATCCCGAATACTGCGCTTCACAATTAGGATATAAAAACTTTTCTCAATTCGAGTACAAAAGCATCCATCACTCCTATTGTCCTCTTTCACTGGGAAAACCCTGCCTCTCCCTGTCACCCTCAGCTACCCTCGGTCTCCTCTATTGTATCATAAACTGTTTCCCTTCCCCAGCGAGTCCTGCTACCTGTATACCAAAAAATGTGTGTCCAGACTGACTTTTGAGGCGAGAAGCCTGGAGGGGAAGTGGTGAGGCTCCTGTAACAGCATCACCATTTGCTGGAGACCAGAGGGGACACTGCATTCTGCACGACCACCACAGGAACAGGTAAGCAGAATCTCTTTCTCTCCCATGTCTCCCTCACTCTTTGCCTCTGGTCTCTCTCTCCCCTCCCCATGTCTCCCTCTCTGCCCCTTATCTCTCTCTCTCCCATATCTCACTCTCTCTATGTCCCTCAATGTCTCCCTCTCTCTCTCTGCTCCTAGTCTCTCTCTCTCTCTCTGCCTCTGGTCTGTCTATTGCTCTCTCCTATGTCTCTATCTCTCTGCCCATGGTCTCTCTCTCCCCCATGTCTCCCCATCTCTCTGCCCCTGGTCAGTCTCTACACCGGTCTCTCTCTCTCATGTCTCCCTCACTCTGTGCCCCTGGTCTCTCTCTCCCTTGTCTCCCGCTCTCTCTGCCCCGGTCGGTCTCTACCTCGGTCTCTCTCTCTCTCTCATGTCTCCCTCTCTCTCTCTCTCTCTCTCTCATGTCTCCCTGCCCCTGGTCTCACCCTCCCCCATGTCTCACTCTCTCTATGTCTCTCCCCCATGTCTCACGCCCCTCCGCAGTTGTGGATACTTGCGACTGACCTGGGCCTGTGCATGTCTTTTGAAGTTGTCTCCTATCTGGAAGAAGCTGTCAAGCTGTCTCCTCCACCACTCTTGTTATGGGGACTGGAGGCTTAGCAGCAACAAGGACCAGTAAGACGTGACACACTAATAGGGACACATTTTAATTACACCATTTTTAACAGGGACAATGCAATACAGTAGTATAGAACACTGTGCACGTGCCAAGGCACTCTTGTTATGGAAATTAAAACTTTGGTGCTATGGATTGTTTGTGGGAGGGGGGCCCCAAACCAGTATCTTGCCCAGGGCTCCATGAGAAGTACATCTGGCTCTGGTCTGTGATGGGTAAAACGTTTATCCTTGAATCTGGGTGTTATACTGATATGGTTATCAATTTTTCAACTATGTGTGGATTTGCAATCCTTATTTTTATACATTACATTAATTATTGTTATGCACACCAGTGCCTGCAGGAATGTACTGGTGTCTGAACTGTTATGCACACCAGTGCCTGCAGGAATGTACTGGTGTCTGAACTGTTATGCACACCAGTGCCTGCAGGAATGTACTGGTGTCTGAACAGATAGGGATGCAAAACAAATGAACTCACAGACAGACTGGGGAATATGACATTACGTACACAGAAGGTGATAGGGTAACAA
Source organism: Pseudophryne corroboree (assembly GCF_028390025.1). Classification (NCBI taxonomy): domain Eukaryota; kingdom Metazoa; phylum Chordata; class Amphibia; order Anura; family Myobatrachidae; genus Pseudophryne; species Pseudophryne corroboree. The sequence goes on from NC_086447.1 coordinate 499,965,219, forward strand.
AATAAACACAAAGTGAACAGAGAAGCCCAGAGGCTAAGAAACTGGGTGTCTCCCTAGTATTAAGAATGCTCAGATGGAAAAAGCAAGATGTTGTGTTTTAATACGTAGAGAACCCGAAATGCTGTTGCTAAGGGCAACAGCAAAACCCTAAAGGGTTACCAACGGGTGTGGCAGTAAACTCCTTGGTCAGAGATGGAATGATAGACACAAGGAGAGTCTCCACAATCCTAATCCTCACTTGCAGTGCACAGGTTCAGCTTACTGCCACTAAACTGACACCTGAATACCTTGCACAGTGAGACAGGATTTAGGCAGGCAAGTCTGAGAATACAGCCGCAAACTTGCTAAGTTCACAGAGTAGCAAAAGAACCCCAGCAAGTTAAACGACTGACTCCAGTCTTACTGCTAGGTCTGGATTGGCAGAGTGTAGTACCAAATCCCAAGGCCTATATGCAGTAAGCAACAACCAATACAAAGCTACACAGTACTGGCTAACTTTCAGGAACTAACCAACCAACAAAGATTCAGCAGCATCTGCTTAACCTGAGAAGAGGCCTTATATAGCAGGTGCTGTCCACGCCCCACTCAGACCTCACAGACTGTGAGCACAAAAACCAGCACCGGATCCCCTGCCGTGAACAGAGCCTGTAACCACTGCACAGCAAAAGACCCGAACCGGAGTATCAGCTGCGCTCAGGTTACTCCGCTAGCACTTGTCTCCCGGTTGCCATGACGACATGGCAGCACAGGGCAGGAGACCCTAACAGTACCCCCCCTCTGACGAGGGGTCAAAGAACCCCTACCACCGGGTTTATCGGGGAACTGCGAGAAGAAAGAGCGTATCAGTCTGGGGGCATGAAGATCACAACTGCGCACCCACGACCGCTCCTCCGGGCCATACCCCTTCCAGTGCACCAAAAATGACAGCCGACCCCGAACCATCTTGGAGTCAAGAATCCTTTCAACAACAAACTCCCTCTGGCCACGTATCAGAAGAGGGGAAGGTCTTCCACTGGAAGAAGGATTACTAATCGCCCGTTTTAAAAGGGAACAATGAAATGTTTTATTGATACCCAAAGAACGGGGCAGATCTAACTGAAATGCCACCGGATTGATAACCCTGGTGATCTTATAAGGGCCGATGAACCGGGGGCCTAACTTATGAGATGGCTGTCTCAACTTCAAATTCTTGGTAGACAACCAGACGAAGTCTCCTAATTTGAAGCTGCAGGGTCTTTTCCGCTTATCAAAAACCCTTTTGGTCACTAATGACACAGACACAAGGGCTTTCTTCACTTTCCTCCAAATACCTCTAAGGACCGAAACCACAGAGGAACCACCAGGCGTGGAGTCCAGGGGGTCAAAAGAATTGGCCTTAGGATGATGCCCATACACACAAAGGAAGGGAGAGATCCCTGTAGCAGAGTGAGCCGCGTTGTTATAGGCAAACTCCGCCATGGACAGATGAGCAACCCAGTCAGTCTGACACTTGGAGACATAACACCTGAGGAACTGCTCCAAGGACTGGTTCACCCTTTCAGTCTGCCCATTAGACTGCGGATGGTAGCCTGACGACAAGCTGACAGAAATCTGGAGATCGGAACAAAATGCCCTCCAGAATTTGGCCACAAACTGGGATCCGCGGTCAGAGACCACATCAAGTGGCAACCCGTGGAGACGCACAACATGCAGCATAAATAATTCAGACAGGCGTCTGGCCGATGGCAGCCCAACCAGTGGAACGAAGTGCGCCATCTTCGAAAACCTGTCAACGACAACCCAGATGGCTGTCATCCCCAAGGATTTGGGCAAGTCCACCACAAAATCCATTGAAATGTGGGTCCATGGCTTAGATGGGATAGAGAGTGGATGTAATGGGCCAACAGGAACCCCTCTAGGAGTCTTATTTCGGGCACAGATGTCACATGCCCGAACCCACTGATCCACATTCTTTGCCACCGAGGGCCACCACACCGCCCTAGATAGCAACTCCCGAGTTCTGGCAATACCCGGGTGACCTGCCGACTTCTTGGCATGGAATTCCAGGAACACTCGCTGTCTTAACCTAGGAGGCACAAACAAAAGACCTACCGGAAGGTCTGGAGGAGCCTGCTCCTGTGCTCTAAGGACTAATGATAAGAGGTCCTGGGTAATGCCCACTTTAATACATGATGGGGACACAATGGGCAACGGCTCCTCGGTGGTCTCCTGGATTGGAGCAAAACTCAGCGAGAGCGCATCAGCCTTGATGTTTTTTTACCCAGGGCGATATGTTATCAAAAAATTAAAGCGAGCAAAAAACAAAGCCCATCGTGCCTGCCTGGCATTGAGACGCTTCGCTGACTCTAAATATGCCAGATTCTTATGGTCGGTGAGAATTGAGACCACAAACTTAGCCCCCTCAAGCCAGTGTCTCCACTCCTCGAGTGCATCCTTAATAGCCAACAATTCCCGGTTACCCACGTCATAATTCATCTCGGCAGGCGAAAATTTACGGGAAAAGTAAGCACAGGGATGAAGGCGATTATCAGACACTCCCATCTGAGAGAGCACTGCCCCAATACCCATCTCAGAGGCATCCACCTCCACCACAAAAGGACGCTCTGGATCTGGGTGTCGCAGCACCTTGGCCGATACAAATGCCCTTTTGAGACGGGCAAAAGCCGCTTTAGCCTCACAAGACCAGTGAGCAACATCCGCCCCTTTCTTAGTGAGTGCCACCAAGGGCGCCACTATAGACGAAAATCCAGCGATAAATCGTCTATAAAAATTTGCAAAGCCCAGGAAACGCTGAAGCGCCTTCAAACTAGTGGGCTGCACCCAATCCAGGACTGCCTGTACCTTGGAACCCTCCATTTGGAAACCTTCTGGGGAGATAATATATCCTAGAAATGCAATTTGCTGAACTTCAAATTCGCACTTCTCCAGCTTCGCCCCAAGCCGGTGGTCTCTGAGTTTCTGGAGGGCTAAACGTACATGCTTCCGATTTTCCTCCAGGGAATGGGAGAAGATTAGGATGTCATCTAAGTATACAACTAAGAATCTATCCAAATATTCCCTGAGTACATCGTTCATGAAATCCTGGAAGACTGCCGGGCATTACAGAGCCCAAAAGGCATCACCAAATATTCATAATGCCCTGAGTGGGTATTAAAGGCAGTCTTCCATTCATCTCCCTCTCTTATTCGGATTAGATTGTACGCCCCGCGTAGGTCAATCTTAGAAAAAATGGTGGCAGTACGAAGCTGGTCAAACAAGACCGAAATGAGAGGCAGTGGGTATGAGTTTTTAATCGTGATACGGTTCAATTCCCTGAAGTCGATGCAGGGTCGCAATGAACCGTCCTTTTTACCCACGAAGAAGAACCCCGACCCAACTGGAGACTGTGAAGGTCTGATAAATCCCTTAGCCAAGTTCTCCTGAATGTACTCTGCCATAGCCTGAGTCTCAGGACGTGACAGGGAGTACAACCTGCTCTTGGGAAGCTTAGCATTTGGCAACAAATCAATGGCACAGTCATAGGGGCGATGGGGAGGTAGTACCTCTGCAACTTTTTTGGAGAACACGTCCGCAAAATCTGCATAACACCCTGGCAATCCTGGCAAACTTAGCTGCGAGAGCCTGACTGGAAGGCTCAAGCAACTCCTGAAACAATCAGTACCCCAACTAAGAATCTCCCCAGAGACCCAGTCAAATTGAGGATTGTGGGCCCTTAACCAGGGTAACTCCAACACCAATGGGGCAAAAGTACAGACAGTCACATAAAAGGACAATTTTTCAGAGTGTGTGGCTCCAATAAACAAAGAAATCTGGCTAGTGCAAGAGGTAATTTTACCTTGGGATAATGGTTCCCCGTTTAACCCACAAATCTCAATTTCCGATGCCAAGGGTACTAAGGGAACAGAGTGTTTCAGGGCGAATTGGCGGTCCATAAAAACCCCGTCGGCCCCACTGTCCACAAAGGCCTCAGTCTTGACAGTTTGACCGAGGATCTTCAAGGTCACCGGAATGATAAAAGTCTTCTTGGGAAATTCTGACTTCTGGCCTGACAGGATATTTCCCATCACCCTCAGGCCCTGAAGTTTTCCGGCTTTTCTGGGCATGATACTACCACATGACCTTTATTCCCACAGTACAAACACAACCCCTGCTGTCTCCTCCGCGTCTTCTCACGCTAGGAGAGGCGGGTAGCCCCAATCTGCATAGGCTCCTCGGAAAATTCCTCAGAGTCTGAGGTTCCCTTGGGAAAGAAGGAAACCTCGGTCTCCCTTTCAAGCCTACGCTCTCTCAGCCGTCTATCCACCCGGATGGATAACTGCATGAGCTGATCCAAGCTATCAGGCAAGGGATATTGTACCAGTTGGTCTTTTATCTGGTTAGAAAGACCTCTTCGGTACTGGTGTCTCAGGGCTGGGTCATTCCACTGGGTATCATGGGCCAACCTCCGAAACTCCGTACAGTAAACCTCAACTGGCCTTCGCCCTTGCTTAAGGATCGAAATCTGAGCCTCGGCTGAGGCCGTCTTGTCAGGGTCATCATACAACATGCCCAGTGCCATAAAAAAAAGCATCAACACTTTTAAGCGACGGACAGTCAGGCTGCAACCCATATGCCCAGACCTGTGGGTCTTCTTGTAGCAAGGAAATCACTATGCCCACCCGCTGAATCTCCGACCCAGAAGACTGAGGCCTAAGCCGGAAGTATAGCTTGCAGCTCTCCTTGAAACAAAAGAACTGCGAGCGATTTCCAGAAAAACGATCCGGGAGATTTACTTTCGGCTCCTTAACCCCTGAAGGTGCTGCTGCTGCGGGAGCTCCGCCAGCGGCCTGGGAGGTGTGCATTTTAATGGACAAATCATTAAATTGTCGAGTCAGGACCTGCACCTGATCGACCACCTGTTGCAACGTATTTTGAGGGGTATGCTCCATATTCCCACAAAATTTCAACAGGAGTATTAGGCTGCTGAATATGTTATGCACACCAGTGCCTGCAGGAATGTACTGGTGTCTGAACTGTTATGCACACCAGTGCCTACAGGAATGTACTGGTGTCTGAACTGTTATGCACACCAGTGCCTGCAGGAATGTACTGGTGTCTGAACAGATAGGGATGCAAAACAAATGAACTCACAGACAGACTGGGGAATATGACATTACGTACACAGAAGGTGATAGGGTAACAAAATAAACACAAAGTGAACAGAGAAGCCCAGAGGCTAAGAAACTGGGTGTCTCCCTAGTATTAAGAATGCTCAGATGGAAAAAGCAAGATGTTGTGTTTTAATACGTAGAGAAGCCGAAATGCTGTTGCTAAGGGCAACAGCAAAACCCTAAAGGGTTACCAACGGGTGTGGCAGTAAACTCCTTGGTCAGAGATGGAATGATAGACACAAGGAGAGTCTCCACAATCCTAATCCTCACTTGCAGTGCACAGGTTCAGCTTACTGCCACTAAACTGACACCTGAACACCTTGCACAGTGAGACAGGATTTAGGCAGGCAAGTCTGAGAATACAGCCGCAAACTTGCTAAGTTCACAGAGTAGCAAAAGAACCCCAGCAAGTTAAACGACTGACTCCAGTCTTACTGCTAGGTCTGAATTGGCAGAGTGTAGTACCAAATCCCAAGGCCTATATGCAGTAAGCAACAACAAATACAAAGCTACACAGTACTGGCTAACTTTCAGGAACTAACTAACCAACAAAGATTCAGCAGCATCTGCTTAACCTGAGAAGAGGCCTTATATAGCAGGTGCTGTCCACGCCCCACTCAGACCTCACAGACTGTGAGCACAAAAACCAGCACCGGATCCCCTGCCGTGCACAGAGCCTGTAACCACTGCACAGCAAAAGACCCGAACCGGAGTATCAGCTGCGCTCAGGTTACTCCGCTAGCACTTGTCTCCCGGTTGCCATGACGACGTGGCAGCACAGGGCAGGAGACCCTAACAATTATACTGTATTACACTGTGTTTTGACAATGTTGATGTTTCTTATAGTTATTGGAAGAATTCTGGAACCCCTTATTATCACCAGATGGTCCTTTGATAAATATAGGACACATATTTCTCAATGAAAGTCTTAATTGCTACAACTTCCTGGTTTGTTTTATTACACACATACAAACATAGGGCCCCATGTAGTCATAATCTGAGTCTGGCAAAGTGTTTAGTACTGTATGTGTAAATCCGTTGTCCTTAATTGCAACACTCATTAGTAAGATCATTACTGCCTCTGGAAATAAAATAAGTGGAAAAACTGCTCATCAAGAGCTTCATGAAGTGGGCGTCCATGGCTGAGCCTCAGGTCACCATTTGCAATGCCAAATGTTATCTGGAATTATGTAAAAGCACACCACTCTTGGGCTCTGGAGCAGTGGAAATGCTTTCTCTGGAGCAAACAACCATACTTCACCATCCTGCAGTCTAACATATGAATATGCTTTCTCTCTGAATGTGTACTGCCAATTGTAATGTTTGGCAGAGGAGGAAGTGTTTTGGGGCTATTTTTTGTGGCCTTGCCCAGGCCCCCTAGCTCCTTAGAAGGTAAATCATAATGCTATTGTTTACAATGGCATGCAAGAAAATAGTGTGCTTCCAACTATGTGGCAACAGTTTGGCACTTTCCTGTTTCACGATTAACCTATGCACAAGGCAATTGTCCAACATCAGTGCCTAAGCTCACTTATACTTTTGAGACAAACGAATGCAAATTCGCCCAGCTATAGCTAGTGGAAAGCTTTCTCAGAAGAGTTGAGGCTGTTATCAGGTAGGGGACCAACTCCATAAATATGTGTGTGTGATTTAGTGTATACAGTATTGCCTGTATTTGGTGATTATGGGTCACTAAATGCACATATGTTGCATCATGTTCTTGCTGCTGCTGTCTTTTGCCGTATGCAGTTGCGATTATATGCTAATATGGGCAGAAGCTAACCTGAGCGTAGGGACGCCCACTGCAGTCATATCATTTCCGTCCAACAATGCATAATTGCTGATACATTGGAACCATCGTTGCAGAGTCTGAGTGCCTCTGTAGACGCTCAGGCTGAGCTGCTCTCCCGGGACGAGGAGGGCTCTCCAGCAGCAAGTAACATCGCAACTGCTAATTTATGCACGCCCAGAAAACACCATCTCAACCGGCAAGACACGTCTGCTTTTAGCTGACCACTCTCCTTTACCACCCCCAAACGCTGTCTTCATGTCACTCACTTTGCGACACATTCCTCGATGTGACCTCCATCGAAATTCATTTGCTGTGCATTCGCACTGTGGCTCAGACACATGTGCAGTAAGAAAACATCAGCTGATTTACGTACAATAGCAGCATTGTGACCACATCTGAATCAGGGCCCATATGAGCTCCTGTATTTGTTCTTGACAAAATGTAAAGTTTCAAGTTTGAATGTTAAGTTTACAATAACACCAATGCATGTGTATCTACTTAGGAAATGTTGCCCATAGCAACCAATCAGAAACTAGCTATTATCTTCTAGAACAGGGGTTCTCAAACTCGGTCCTCAGGACCCCACACAGTGCATGTTTTGCAGGTAACCCAGTAGGTGCACAGGTGTATTAATTACTCACTGACACTTTTTAAAAGGTCCACAGGTGGAGCTAATTATTTCACTTGTGATTTTGTGATGAGACCTGCAAAACATGCACTGTGTGGGGTCCTGAGGACTGAGTTTGAGAACCTATGTTCTAGAAGGTGCTAGATAAATGGTAAGTAGAACCTGATTGGTTGCTATTAGCAACATCTCCACTTCTAAAACCTGCACTTCAATAAATATACCCCTAGTGTTTGCACACACATATGATGACATTGAGAATTTATACCCATTCAAGACCTTCATTTGAAACTTAAAAAACAAATATATATATAAGTGTAAATAAATATAAGGAATGCTGAATGTAGACTTTTATATATTTAAAAGGCCATTCAGTGTAGTATTAGAAAAGGATACCTTGTGACGGTCCATACACATCCATACCTGATAAGATGCAATTAGAGTTAGTAGTAGTGCAATGTAATGTGTTTGTTATATGATTTGCATACAGACACCTACTGCCAATATATTTGTTCTGTGCCCTTGTACAGGCATTGAAATTATTATAAAAAAGAAAGCAATAACCTCCTATATTCTATATAATAACCCAGATCTGTCACTCTGTGACTATGTGGATAACGCTGGGCGTGGCTAGGAGCTCTCATTGGGTTAGCAACAGGTATCACACCCAGTCCACAGCTGATTGGGCGAGAAACACCCTCCCACACAGGTTACATCCAGTGGGAGGCTCTGCCCTTTGGCTGCTGTGTGTTCCAAGAGCAGGATTAACAATGGGGCTGATGGAGCTGCAGCTCCAGGCCCACACCCCAAAATAGGCCCACTGCATCTGCAGCAACATACCCTCCAACAATTTACACATAAACATCGATAAAAATTCAAAAAGGGGGCGTGGCCATGGGTACAGTGGCGTGGCCACGCTCCTTTCCCTATACTTTCAATGGAAGTTTGGAGAGCCAAAAATCGGTACAGACCATAAAAAAAAGGTACTGTACCTGCCAAAAAGGTACAGTTGGAGGGTATGCCACTGCATCTGCAGCAAGTCTCTGCACTGTGGATAGGGAAAAAAAAAATCCTTTTACTGCAGCGTCCTATGTCCTGCTGCCAGTCCACCTGCCCCCTTCGGCATCAACAATCCCCACTCCCTGGCCGCGGCGCAGGTGGAACAAAAACTGCTGCGCCCATCGGCATATATGTGTATGAAAGCGCCCTCCCTGCGCTGCATACTCTCTGAGCCCCGGAGCCTCCACGGCGTGTGATGTCACTGAAGTGCCTCCCCGCCACAGCCACACCCAGATCCCCAGAGGTCCTGACTCCGCAACACAGCACCTGGGCTGCCAGCCTGGAAGCTCGGAGATGGCTAATGTAACAGATAGGGTGGGTGATATCGTGGAAGGTAATGTCTGGATGCTGAATCAATGTAAAAGGTGGCAGTGCTGTGCAGTGCAGTGGGTGTGCAGTGTCTCTGACACTGCACAGCACTCTCACCTTTTACTTTGATTCAGCGAGTCAGTCAGTTCTGCCAGCCAGTCACTGTTGTTAGCGCCGGTGTCCCAACGCGCTGCATTACAGGGAAGTAGACGCACTAAATAAACTACTCCTCCCAGCAGCCCTTAACGCCAAAGCATTCCGGCGCTAAGGCCTGCTGGGAGCAGTAGTTTATTGAGTGCATCTTCTTACACCTACAGCACCCCTGCACCCGCCCTTCCCCCACTTGAAGCACCCACCCCTCCCCCACCCGTGGCACCCCAGCACCCGCTGTGGCTCCGGAACCCCACCTGCGGCACCCATGCACCCGCCCCTCTACCACCCGCGGCACCACCGCACCAGCCCCTCCCCACCCAAGGCACCCCTGCAACCGCTCCTCCCCCACCCATGGTGGCTCCGGACCCCCACCCACGCACCCACCCCTCCCCCACCCATGGCACCTCCGCACCAGCCCCGCCCCCACCCGTGGCACCCCTACAACCTGCCCTCCCCCACCCACGGCACCCCTGGACCCCCTACCCCATCTGCATCTCCCCCGCACCCGCCACTCCCCCAACCACAGCACCTACTTGATTCATCAGGCCCTGCGTGCACTCTTCACGCCGTTGCAAGGAGCTACGACCCCTTAACCATTGCACGCCCCTTGGTCCGTGCAATATTTAACCACTCACAATAATGATTGGAGGTAATACTCCATATAATACAAATATTGCACGCCACAAGGGCGTGCAAGGGTTAAGGGTGGCGTAGCACCTCACAACAGTGTGAATAGCGCCCGTAGGGCATGATGAATTACCTAGTGCTTTATACTTGTGTAATCAGTTTTAGAGTCAAGAAATTACCATTGATCCAAAACAGTTCCACTTCATTCCTGGCTTTCCAATAACGCACAATCTTCCAGTGTAATTCTGCATTCCGCACACAGACATCAATATTTGTAAAGAGCAGATAAGCACTGAGGAGGAGTGCTGCTTTTTCATGTACAGAAACACTTTGCACAACATGACACAAACCTGTAATCAGTACTAAGGCTACCTCTCTATTTCTAGAGTTTGGAGGAAATTGACTGCAATGTTTCTCAGATCTCTGAATATTAGATAATTATTAAATGTCTCTAAATTGGTAAGTGATAAAATTATTCTCGTCATAGAAGCTGCAGTTAAGTATTTTAAGCTGAATATATTTCATGCTAGTCAACAGCGGAACTAAAAGGCATAGATGTTTCAAATATCTACAGCAGGGCTTTAAGGGCACACACTGGCATACATGTTTAAACGAGCCGGCACCAACGATGAACGAGCGTGAGGCCGTGCATCGTTCATCGTTGGTGCATATACACTGAAAGATATGAACGACATCTTGTTCATTAATGAACAAGATCGTTCATATCTTTCAGCAGTATCGGCCACTGTTGCACTGTTTCCTGGGCACTGGCCCCCATACCCACTACTTCTTACTGTAGCAGAAAAAGGCATGGAAGGCCTTTTGTATATGTGGGGCTTGTCCATGACATTGTAGCCAAGGGCCAAACCCCCAGCCTAACACTGACATGGAGGAGTGACAGCCAGCACTTTCACAAATAATAAGGTACTGACTGCTTTTCCTTCATGTCAGCTTGGGGCACTAATGTGAGGGTATCATGGAGGCATTCAAATAGTGAAGGACTGCCTTTATGGGGGAGGTGTATCAAACCCTGAGGAGACATAACATACCAATGAAGCAGCTACTAACTGTCATTTTTCACACACAGCCTGTGACATGGCAGTTAAAAGCTGATTGGTTGCAAGGCTGTAAGTGGGGGTGTGCGAGTGGTACCACTGCTGCCACATGGTTCCTGCATCTGGCTAGCAGAGTGCTGGGAATAGCACCCTGCAGTCAGTATCTCTGCTGCAGTATTTGTCCTAAACAATTTGGTGCCCTAGTCAAGATTTTACAGGTATTTCCCTCTTTAAGCTTAGTGTTTATACGGGCACACCAAAAATAACATATTGGTTTTTGACCTCTCTCCTCACAGCAAAGCACCCTTCATCTATTACATAGTACAGCACCCCTCACAGCAGAGGCGGATTTACCACTATGCGACGGGCAGCACTGTTACTGGTGCTGGATAGTCCGGCACTGCCACAGTCAGTGTAGTGCGGTGGCGGACTCTCCAGCTATATCAGCCTCCTGCCCACTCTCAGTCCCGGCACCTGCTATCTCTTGCCCGCTCTCAGTCCCAGCGCCTCCTGCCTGCTTCCTGGTCCCGACGCCTCTTGCACGCTCCCGGTATGGGTAAGGGGCACAACTAGAGTGGGAATTATGTGTATAACCATCATAACTACAAAGGGCAGTATGTGGATAAGCGGCATAACTACAGGGGGCATTATGTGGATAAGTGGCATAATTACAGGGGGCATTTTGTGAATAAGCTGTATAACTACAGGGGGCATTATGTGGATAAGCGGCATAACTACAGGGGGCAGTATGTGGATAAGCGGCATAACTACAGGGGGCATTATGTGACTAAGCGGCATAACTACAGGGGGCAGTATGTGACAAAGCAGCATAACTACAGGGGGCAGTATGTGGATTAGCGGCATAACTATAGGGGGCATTATGTGGATAAGCGGCAAAACTACAGGGGGTATTATGTGGATAAGCAGCATAACTACAGGGGGCATTATGTGGATAAATGGCATAACTACAGGGGGCAGTATGTGGATAAGCGGCATAACTACAGGGGGCAGTATGTGGATAAGCGGCATAACTACAGGGGGCATTATGTGGATAAATGGCATAACTACAGGGGGCAGTATGTGGATAAGCGGCATAACTACAGGGGGCAGTATGTGGATAAGCGGCATAACTACAGGGGGCATTATGTGGATAAATGGCATAACTACAGGGGGCAGTATGTGGATAAGCGGCATAACTACAGGGGGCAGTATGTGGATAAGCGGCATAACTACAGGGGGCAGTATGTGGATAAGCGGTATAACTACAGGGGGGGCATTATATGTATAAGCCGCATAACTACAGGGGGCATTATATGGATAAGCAGCGCTACTGCTGTATGTGGTGTAACAGGAATCAGGGGCACTACATGCTGTGTAATGTGAAAAAAATTGTGCTGACAGTGATCAGGTAAAAACCATCCCGGAATCTGCAGCTGAGCAGCTGTCTAAGCATTGGGGGGTCTGTCACTGGGTCTAAGGGTGAAGGATGGGGGTGATCTGTACAAGCTATTAGCTGGGAGGAGGGGGGGAGGTGGTGGTGATGGTGGTTGTCTGTTCAATTTGTCTCCTGGTCTGGAGTGTAATTGTCTGTGCAAGCGGTTACGGGGATGGAATTGTTGGCATACACTGACTGACTGGGGGGGGGGGGGTTGTTTGAGGATGGGGGTCCCAAATTGGTGCCTTGCTTAGGGCCCCATAAGGTCTAAATCCGCCTCTGCCTCACAGCACAGTACCCATTATCCATCACAGCACAGCCCCCTCTACCCTCACAGTACAGCACACCACTCACACCATAGTACCCCTCTCCCCTCACAGCACAGCCCCAACCTACCCTCACAGCACAGCACACCTATCACAGCACAACCCCCTCTACCCTCACAGCACTGCACACCACTCACACCACAGTACCTCTCTCCCCTCACAGCATAGCCCCACTCTACCCTCACAGCAAAGCACACCTCTCACAACTCAGCCCCCTATACCCTCACAGTACAGCCCCCGTCTACCCCCTCACAGCACTCCTCACCCATCACACAGTACAGCATACCTCTCACAGCACAGCATTCCTCACAACACCACTCTCCACTCACAGCACAGGACACCTCTTATAGCACAGTACCCTTCTCGCCTCAGCACAGCTCCCCTCTACCCTCACAGAACAGCACACCTCTCACAGCACAACCCCCTCTCCCCTCACAGCACAGCACCCCTCATAACACAGCACCCCTCTTTCCTCACAGCACATCACCTCTCCCCCCTCACACAGTACAGCACACCTGTCACAGCACAGCATCTCTATCTCCTCACAGCACAGCCACCCTCACAACACTACTCTCTCCTCACAGCACAGCACATCTCTCACAGCACAGTACTCCTCTCCCCTCACAGCACAGCCCCGCTTTACCCTCACAGCACAACTCTCACATCACAGCCCCCTCTACCCTCACAGCACAGCACTCTTCACCCATCACACAGTACAGCACCCCTCACAAAACAGCACCCCTCACCCATCACAGGACCCATCTCACCTCACAGCACAGCTCCCATCTCAGCATGGCACAGTGCCCCTCATCCATCACAGTACATGCACTGGAAAACTGATTATGAATGGCCTGGTTTAGGACTGAGTCTGAGGGGTATATTTACTAAAGTGCAAGTTTTCAAATGTGGAGATGTTACCCATGGCAACCAATCAGATTCTACTTATTTATATAGCACCTTCTAGAAGATAATAGCTAGAATCTGATTGGTTGCTACATCTCCACTTTTGAAAACTCGCAGTTTAGTAAATATACCCCTGACTGTCTCTGACATAAAGTGCACTATTTTGTTGTGCTGCCTGGAGCTTGTAACTTGTGTGAGGCACATCACATGCACTTAACTTATTTAAAAGTTACAGCCTCAACTGCCCCTTGGACTTGTGGCTGCCGCCTGCTGGAGGCGGAACCATGAGGTGTGACTAACGAGCTCTGCATGTGCAGCAACCCTCCCACTACCATTTTACTTCATGTATAGAATAAGCTTCTGCGCATATCCAGAAACTGATTCTTACTCCAGCCCAATCGCTGCCATCCAGCCCAGCAAGCAGTGCGACCCAGCCAGGTGGCCGGTGGCAACAATGGCCCAGCCCTGTCGCTGCCCCAAGGTTTTTCCAGATGACCCTAGGCATTTGCCTATACTGCCTAAGCCTAGGGCCAGCTCTGTGCTCCAAACATGCACACTACAGACTGCACCGCCCCCCAGAGACTCCCGAGGATGCACTACAGGCAATACTGTTTTTCCCAGTAGCTGGCAACCCCCTCCGCATAATGTCATGATGTCATATGCTATGGGGTTGTGGTCAGCACGTGGCACCATAAAGCCCTATTACAGTGCTGATGGCCGACACTTTATCTCTGTCCACTTTATCTCTCTCCAAGGCTTATTACATATTCTGCTGTGTCATTTACTCAGGATTTAATTGCTCCCTAACTACTGATGCACCTAGGCAACCACTTGTCAAGTCTCTCAGAAGGTCTGGGAGTGTCCCAAATTTGGGTAGGGTTCTCCAGACCTCCTGACAGAGCTGGTCAATCTCTCGGTGCAAGGTAGTTGGATGATGCAATACGCATTGAGTCATTGACCCTAGCACCACCTCTCACTGTAAAATTTAGCAGCAAGCAACTTTATACAACAGGAGTGGGACCACAATGACCAGAATGCAGCTCCTTGCCCTGCACCCATTTTAGTGGAGAATCCTGAAGTGGTCTTAATGAAAGTCAGCAAGTATGCTAATAGTAGTGCCTGACCTAGAGTGACAAAAAAATAAATGGTAGTAAAATATATATAAAAGGTATTAAAAAAATAAATGCCAAAAAGATTAACCTGATCAGTAGGAAATATTACATAGTTTTCCTGTCCATCATAATACATTTCGCTGAATAACTTTATAAGCCTAAGAAAAAGAAAAATTATGAATAATCGCTTTTATTATTAATCAGGACTGTACATAAACATCTGACATTGTTTTCTATAAATTCTTTACATATGCAAACTTTGCTTTTTCATTTCTTTAGACATTTAAGCTTCTATTGCCACTGTATTGTATGTACATACGGTACATGATTATCACTGAGGATAATAGATTATAAACGTTGGTTAGTAGTCAAAAGCTCCAGAGTTGTCAGATGTGAGGTTTGCTAAATTAGTAAAGGCAAATTTATACTAAGCAAGTCATGTAAGCAAATTAACTGTTGATAAAAGGCACTTCAATCCAATAAAGATGTGATTACCGCCAATGAAAATGTACTTACAGTGCTGAAGTCTCTATGTACCGTTGATACAAATTAAAGGAGAGAATTATCATACCCTTTAAATAGGACTAGTAGAGAATGTTGCTCATAGCTACCCACTGGTGTATCTAGAATGGGTGCAAGGTGTGTGGTGCACGCAGGTCCCTGGGTCCAGAGACAGGATACCCTACACGCATTTAACTATACTCACCTCTCCGTCAGTCTGGGGCTTGCTGCAGAGTGGCAAAAAATACTTGGAAAATGGCCGTTGTGGCTATTTTCCGGTAATTTGAACATGCGCAATAGAGATGTCCCCGGGAACGCGGCACGGGCGCCATGTTCCCAGAGACCTACTGCACAGACAGAGAGGAGAGTGGACCAATCTGAGACTGCACACGGGCCCCCTCTGCTCTAGAAGTGTCTGTGTTGCTACCAATCAGATTTTAGATATAATTTTATACCATGTGCTAGATAAATGATACTGTAGCTACAAGCTGATTGGTTGCTCTGGCCAACATCTCCAGTTGTTCTCTTTAGTAGGTTTTCTAAATCTCCCATAAAAGAGATGGTTTTCACATTCCTGTTGCAGTGGATCTTTGCCTAGATGTTTCATAGAAGCAGCTTTTTTAACTATAACAACTATTTGAAACTGCAATTGTGCAACTGAAGGCGGAGACTCCTTCAACTTGGATTGGCACTCTTGCCACCCGCCAAATGGTGTTTTTAATTAGTATGGATTTCTGGCATTTACAGACTGCATACTGGAAAAGGCACTATCAACGGTAAGTCCTGAACAAATTTATACGATTTGCCCATTTTAGGGATGAGTTCAGGTGTGGGGCCCCCGGGTTGGTGTGGCCTTGCTGCTTTGGGGCATCATATTGTAATACTTCATCTAGCACTTTTTTAGTGCCTCAACAAATAGCTGCTGCTTCTTACTAATGTAACACTTTTAACACTTAAACCTCTCACTAGTGTGATGCTTTGGGGCGGTTGGCTTGTGCTGGCCTCGGGGGTCCCGTGTCCTGGACTTGAACCTTAGTGTTAGGGACCCTAAAGATGAGGTCACTTAGTCATGGTTGATGGGCCCATATTTTTGGACAAAAGTATGCTCAGCACCTCAAATGTACTATTATATTAATAATTTTTTTCCTGAATAGCTGTGTTTAGTATTTAGAATGTGCACCAGCATTTTTCTCTTTTTTTCTGTGTGGAACTAAAAGTCTCAGCATGATAGCACCTCTAATTATGTTTAGAATTAGGGTGTGCTGTCCAAGGACCCCTTCTATAGATCAAGACTTTAGAAAACAATCAGGCCTGCGCTATGCTCGGCCTCCCCTTCTGGCAGATGTGACCCATGGGAAAGGCAGCCAGCTGTTCTCTTATCCGGGCTGGGGTCTGTCGCTGCAGTGTAGATGTTCCATGTGATGATAGTGTGGAGGGAGAACGCGGCTGTTCAAGTGATCTAGTGGGCTGGCAAATACAATCAGGCAATCTCCGAAGCGGGGTCCTGGAGGGGTCATCCACAAACACACTAACACATTGCTCGGCCCTCTTCTCCGCTGTTTCTTCAGACGAGTAACCGAGAAATGCTGTCACGATCCGGGTATCTGGACGCCATTACTTACCCTTCAGATGCCTCCTAAGGCTGGCTCAGCGTTCCAGGACCGGATCCCGCTGTTCCTGAGTTTCCACATGCAGAATGTCAGAGTGGTGATTTCATCAGCCGCGGCCTCCGCTGTGCCCGCGTGGTTAAATGTGCGCTTGTCAGTCTGGCGTCTCCTGTCTCCTGTGGCCGGCGTCGCCATTACTGTTTCAATTCTCCCATGGATTACAAACCAAACTTCCCTCCAAGTGTCTGCATGGGCGCAGCCATCTTGGATTTTGTCATCTGAGCATTTCCACCAATCTGCTGTCTGTATTGTTGATTTGCATAATTGCCTAGCCAACCCCTTCCTTGCTGCAGGTATAAGTAAGCTGTGCCTGAGCAAGGAAGGCGTCAGTGCTTTGGTTGTCTAACCTAGTTCCAGTTTGTCTCTCTCCTGTGGTTGTCTTCCAGGTTCCAGCTCCTGTCTCCAGACTTCTGCTATAGAGACCCGCACCAGCATTCCATCTGCGGTGTAGCCTGACTCTCCGATCCATTCTGTACTCACCTGTTTCCAGTTACAACAATCACCTGCTTCCAGCCCAGCTTCCAGCAGTGTACAGCTTCTCTTAAAGGGCCGGTGTCCTTTCTGCAGTTTACCACTCTCCACCGGTATTATTATTTCACCGCTCTCAAACTCCAAACTTCATCAATCACCTGCTTCCAGCCCAGCTTCCAGCAGTGTACAGCTTCTCTTGAAGGGCCGGTGTCCTTTCTGCAGTTTACCACTCTCCACCGGTATTATTATTTCACCGCTCTCAAACTCCAAACTTCATTATTATTTCATCGCTCTCAAGTTCGTTTATTATTTAACTGGTTCCAGCCAGTATCCACTCCGTACCAACAACAGTCTGGTTCCAGCCAGTATCCACAGCAGCCGTTTTATCTTCAGCAACCCAGCCTTTCCTGGAACACCAGCTGGTACGATCCTGGGTTCTCTCCATTGCTACAGTCAGGCCTGGTAAGGACTTTCCAACTAGAAGATTATTAGAACTGTCTCACTCTACCAGTGCCTGTGGCCCTTGCCACCCTGTAGTACCCAGGAATTGTATTTATCCTCTGTTGACTTTTATGTTTCCTTTACTGCTGCTGTGTTACGGAGTTTGTCATAATAAACATCATTGACTTTTATCCTGGTTGTCGTGGTCACGCCTTCGGGCAGTTATTCTACATGTTACTTACATGTCTAGGGGTCTGATACAACCTCCCAGGTTCCGTTACATCTCAGCCCCTACAACTGAGGCTGCCTCCCGTCAGCTCAGGCCCTCAGTTGTGACAGTAAGCACTGACCTAATGAATCCAGCCGGAGACCAGGATCAAGCGGCCAGGCCAATGCAAGAACTGGCAGCCCGACTTGAACATCAGGAGGCTGCACAGGGCCACATCATCCGCTGTCTCCAGGATCTCTCTACAAGGCTGGATGGGATTCAAACGACCCTCCGTGGACCTGGCACGTCCGGTGCGTCCACTACAGTGACACCAGCTGTAACCCCACCCACCTTACCCATTTCCAGTCCACATCTTCATCTTCCAACGCCAGCAAAATTTGATGGATCTCCAAGGTTCTGCAGGGGATTTCTCAATCAATGTGAAATCCACTTTGAGCTTCTACCTGGCAATTTCTTCAGTGACCGTACCAAAATTGCCTATATCATCTCCCTTCTCAGTGGCTCAGCCCTTGACTGGGCATCACCTTTATGGGAGAAGTCTGATCCCCTGCTATCCTCCTATACTGACTTTGTAGCTACATTCAGGCGCATCTTCGACGAGCCAGGCCGGATAACATCTGCTTCATCTGAGATTCTCCGTTTACGCCAGGGAACATGTACTGTGGGACAGTATCTTATACAGTTTAAAATCCTGGCATCCGAACTGGCATGGAACGACGAGGCCCTGTATGCTGCATTCTGGCATGGCTTATCAGAACGCATCAAGGATGAGTTAGCTACCAGAGACTTGCCCTCTAAGTTGGATGAGCTAATTTCTCTTTGCACGAAGGTTGATCTACGTTTCAGAGAGAGAGCAACTGAGCGAGAAAGATCATCTACTCCTAAATCTTCTGCTCCTCCTCCTCGTCAACCATCTCCATCCAAGGATGAGCCTATGCAAATTAGTCGTTCCCGTCTATCTCCCGCTGAGCGCCGAAGACGTCTCTCTGAGTCTCTCTGTCTCTACTGTGCAGCTCCGTCGCACACTATCAATGCCTGTCCCAAACGTCCGGGAAACTCCAGATCCTAGCTCGCCAAGGAGAGGGCCGGCTAGGAGTAATGATCTCCTCTCCATCTCCTCATGACTGTAACCTCCCAGTGTCGCTCCAAATTGCTCAATGTTATAGGAACGTCATTGCCCTCCTTGATTCCGGAGCAGCTGGGAATTTCATAACCGAAGCTTATGTTAAACGGTGGTCCCTACCCACCGAGAGACTGTCCTCGTCCATCTCTTTGACTGCCGTGGATGGCAGCAAGATTTTTGACGCAGTCATTTCCTTAAGGACTCTTCCAGTTCGTCTGAGAGTGGGAGTTCTTCATTCTGAGTATATTTCTTTTTTAGTGATTCCAAGAGCCACACATCCAGTGGTTTTAGGCCTTCCATGGCTCCGTCTCCACAACCCATCAATTGACTGGACGACTACGCAAATACTGGCATGGGGTCCCTCCTGTGCTGAGACTTGTTTAGCCAAAGTTCTTCCTGTTTGTACTTCCTCCCCCAGGTCATCTGATGTTCCGCCTCCTCCATATCAAGACTTCACGGACGTGTTCAGTAAAGCCTCTGCTGATATCCTTCCTCCTCATAGAAAATGGGACTGCCCAATCGACCTCATTCCAGGGAAGGTTCCACCGCGAGGCCGAACTTATCCGTTGTCTCTGCCTGAGACACACTCCATGGAAGAGTACATCAAAGAGAACCTGGCGAAGGGTTTCATCCGACCATCTTCTTCTCCAGCCGGCGCAGGCTTCTTCTTCGTTAAGAAGAAAGACGGTGGTCTGCGTCCGTGCATCGACTACAGAGGTCTGAACGACATTACCGTCAAGAACCGATACCCTTTACCCCTGATTACCGAGCTCTTTGATAGAGTTAGTGGTGCAACTATTTTCACAAAGCTGGACTTGAGGGGTGCCTACAATCTCATCCGAATCCGTGAGGGTGACGAGTGGAAGACCGCCTTTAACACCCATGACGGACATTATGAGTACCTCGTCATGCCCTTCGGATTGAGCAACGCTCCAGCAGTCTTCCAGCACTTCGTGAATGAGATTTTCAGGGACATCTTGTACCGCCATGTCGTGGTTTATCTAGACGACATCCTCATCTTTGCTAATAATCTCGAAGATCATCGTTTCTGGGTAAAAGAGGTTCTTTCCCGTCTCCGTGTCAATCACCTCTATTGTAAATTGGAGAAGTGTGTGTTTGAAGTTAAAACCATTCCGTTTCTAGGTTACATTGTGTCCGGTTCCGGACTAGAGATGGATCCTGAGAAACTCCAAGCAATCCAGAATTGGCCTATACCCTTAAGCCTCAAAGGGGTCCAGAGGTTCTTAGGGTTCGCCAATTATTATAGAAAATTTATACGAGACTTTTCCACCATTGTGGCGCCTATCACTGCATTAACCAAGAAAGGTGCTAATCCGTCCAAGTGGTCCGAGGAAGCTACACAGGCCTTTCACCTTCTGAAGCAACGGTTCATCTCTGCACCAGTTCTGAAACAGCCCGACACCGACTCTCCGTTTATCTTAGAGGTAGATGCCTCCTCCGTTGGAGTAGGAGCAGTGTTATCCCAGAGGGCCAAAGATGGACATCTACATCCTTGCTGTTTCTTCTCCCGGAAGTTCTCCCCAGCTGAGCGCAACTATGCCATTGGCGATCAGGAGTTGCTAGCCATCAAGCTCGCTCTGGAGGAGTGGAGATACCTGTTGGAGGGAGCTTCCCACTCAATCACCATACTTACCGACCACAAAAATCTTTTATATCTCAAAGGCGCACAATGTCTGAATCCTCGTCAGGCCAGATGGGCACTTTTCTTCTCTAGGTTTGACTTTAAACTCCAGTTCTGTCCGGGTTCTCAGAATCGTAAGGCCGATGCCCTTTCCCGCTCATGGGAGCAAGAAAATGAGTCCGAGTCTGCAGACAAGCATCCTATTATTAATCCGTTGGCATTCTCCACGGTAGGGATGGACTCTACGCCTCCACCAGGGAAAAGTTTTGTTAAGCCAGTTCTAAGGAAGAAGCTCATGCATTGGGCCCATGCTTCCCGTTTTGCTGGACATACAGGCATTCAGAAAACCCTTGAATTTATTTCTAGGTCCTACTGGTGGCCAACTCTGAAGAAGGACGTTATGGAATTTATTGCCTCCTGCCCAAAGTGTGCCCAACACAAAGTCTCCCGCCAGTCGCCTGCGGGGCAACTGGTTCCATTATCTGTTCCCCGTCGACCTTGGACCCATTTGTCGATGGACTTTGTTTCCGATCTACCTATCTGCAACAAGTTTAATACCATCTGGGTGGTAGTTGACCGGTTCACCAAGATGGCACATTTCATCCCTCTCACCGGTCTTCCGTCAGCTTCCAAGTTGGCTCAAGTGTTTATACAAGAGATCTTCCGACTTCACGGTCTTCCTGAAGAGATCATCTCGGATCGTGGAGTACAATTTGTAGCCAAATTTTGGCGAAGTTTGTGTCAAGCCCTCCAAGTCAAGTTAAAGTTTTCCACGGCTTACCATCCTCAGACCAATGGTCAAACCGAGAGGGTGAATCAGGACTTGGAGGCCTTCCTCCGTATATATGTGTCTTCCTCTCAAGATGACTGGGTTCAACTCCTTCCTTGGGCCGAGTTCAGCCACAACAATCAATATCATTCCTCATCTTCTTCTACACCATTCTTCATTAATTATGGATTCCACCCTAAAGTCCCAGAATTCCAACCGCTTCCCGCAACTTCTGTTCCAGCAGTGGATGTCACCTTGCGTCAGTTTTCAAATAACTGGAGGAACGTCCGCGCAGCCCTGCTTAAAGCCTCATTCAGGTATAAGAAGTTTGCCGATAGAAAGCGTAGAGCGGTTCCTGCTCTCAAGGTGGGTGATCGTGTGTGGCTGTCCACGAAGAATTTGAGGTTGAGAGTTCCCAGCATGAAATTTGCACCTCGCTACATCGGACCCTTCAAGATTGAACAAGTCATCAATCCTGTTGCCTACAGGTTACAGTTACCATCCTTCTTGAAAATACCCAGGACATTTCATGTTTCTTTGTTGAAACCGCTGATCCTGAATCGGTTTCATTCCGCACTTCCTCCAGCTCCCAAAGTTCAGACTCAACGGGGAGTCGAGTACGAGGTGGCCAAGATTTTGGACTCACGTTTCCGTTACGGTCAGTTACAATACCTCATTGACTGGAAGGGCTATGGTCCTGAAGAACGCTCTTGGACCAATGCCTCAGACGTCCATGCTCCTGCCTTGGTCCGAAATTTCCACGCAAAATTTCCTTTAAAGCCTAAGAAGTGTCCTGGGGCCACTCCTAAAGGGGGGGGTGCTGTCACGATCCGGGTATCTGGACGCCATTACTTACCCTTCAGATGCCTCCTAAGGCTGGCTTAGCGTTCCAGGACCGGATCCCGCTGTTCCTGAGTTTCCACATGCAGAATGTCAGAGTGGTGATTTCATCAGCCGCGGCCTCCGCTGTGCCCGCGTGGTTAAATGTGCGCTTGTCAGTCTGGCGTCTCCTGTCTCCTGTGGCCGGCGTCGCCATTACTGTTTCAATTCTCACATGGATTACAAACCAAACTTCCCTCCAAGTGTCTGCATGGGCGCAGCCATCTTGGATTTTGTCATCTGAGCATTTCCACCAATCTGCTGTCTGTATTGTTGATTTGCATAATTGCCTAGCCAACCCCTTCCTTGCTGCAGGTATAAGTAAGCTGTGCCTGAGCAAGGAAGGCGTCAGTGCTTTGGTTGTCTAACCTAGTTCCAGTTTGTCTCTCTCCTGTGGTTGTCTTCCAGGTTCCAGCTCCTGTCTCCAGACTTCTGCTATAGAGACCCGCACCAGCATTCCATCTGCGGTGTAGCCTGACTCTCCGATCCATTCTGGACTCACCTGTTTCCAGTTACAACAATCACCTGCTTCCAGCCCAGCTTCCAGCAGTGTACAGCTTCTCTTAAAGGGCCGGTGTCCTTTCTGCAGTTTACCACTCTCCACCGGTATTATTATTTCACCGCTCTCAAACGCCAAACTTCATCAATCACCTGCTTCCAGCCCAGCTTCCAGCAGTGTACAGCTTCTCTTAAAGGGCCGGTGTCCTTTCTGCAGTTTACCACTCTCCACCGGTATTATTATTTCACCGCTCTCAAACTCCAAACTTCATTATTATTTCATCGCTCTCAAGTTCGTTTATTATTTAACTGGTTCCAGCCAGTATCCACTCCGTACCAACAACAGTCTGGTTCCAGCCAGTATCCACAGCAGCCGTTTTATCTTCAGCAACCCAGCCTTTCCTGGAACACCAGCTGGTACGATCCTGGGTTCTCTCCATTGCTACAGTCAGGCCTGGTAAGGACTTTCCAACTAGAAGATTATTAGAACTGTCTCACTCTACCAGTGCCTGTGGCCCTTGCCACCCTGTAGTACCCAGGAATTGTATTTATCCTCTGTTGACTTTTATGTTTCCTTTACTGCTGCTGTGTTACGGAGTTTGTCATAATAAACATCATTGACTTTTATCCTGGTTGTCGTGGTCACGCCTTCGGGCAGTTATTCTACATGTTACTTACATGTCTAGGGGTCTGATACAACCTCCCAGGTTCCGTTACATCTCAGCCCCTACAACTGAGGCTGCCTCCCGTCAGCTCAGGCCCTCAGTTGTGACAAATGCATTAGGGTGATTGTGGGTGACCCCTCCGGGACCCCTTCTTGATTTGTCTCCTTCTTGCTTTTATGCGGAATTTGAAGGGACGGCCTTGTCTAAACAGTGTCTGGGTGTTATGATGCAGCTTCTATTTCCTCACAACAAATCCAACAGTGCTCACTGGGATATCCAAGCACTTACAGTAGATATTATTTAGCAGCATTTTTACAGCTTTCCTTGAGATTCATAGTATAACCAATGTTATTTGAATTAGAGAGTATTTTATCAATAAAGGAACCTTTTTTAATGATTCACATGTAGAGGCTACTTGAAAGCCAATTGTTAGGACAATATGTTTTACTTGTGCAAACTTAGAGCTTCCACAATACTGAAAATGTGTGCAAGCATTGATTATATAATTTAGAAAATAAAAAAAACCTGCAGACAAATAATGAATTATGAGCTTTAAAATTTACTATAAGAGCCTACTAGTTATCAATATAAATCTATCAGGAACAATCTGTGGATGTGTAATTTGCTATTCAGAGAAATCTGTTGATTTTTTAGGGGCCTGAAAAGAGGCATAACTAGGGTCTCTGGCACCCAGGGCAAGATTAAACCCGCAACCTCCCCACTATGTGCACTGCAAAAATGGGTATGGCACATGCCGGAAGGAGCCTGTCCACTGAAAATGTCAACAGGACACACCTCCATTTCTCATCACTCTGGGAACATTCCTTTCCATTCCATATGCAAATGTCCTATATGATGGTTTCTCACAATGGGAAACCTCTGAAGAAATGTATCCTCACTGGGAAGACATCATCTTCAGTTGGTATTCACTATTCATGAAGGATATCACATAATCCAGAAGATGTTTTTGTGAAGATATATTACCAAGGTTATCATCATACAACAGAGGTTCAACCCGACTCTTGCCACCTGTGTCACTTCCTGCCCTCTGTTTCTCTTAGCCACATGATCATCTTCCCCTGTATCTCTCAGCCATACCGTCTCTTCCCTGCCTCTCTTAGCCACACCATCATCTCTCCCCTATGTCTCTCACCCACACCATCTTCCCCCTGCATCTCTCATCCACACTATCATCTCCCCTCTATGTCTCTCAGCCACACCATCATCTCTGCTCTGCATCTCTCAGCCACACCTTCATCTCCGCTCTGCATCTCTCAGCCACACCTTCATCACCTCCTTGCATCACCTCTCAGCCACACCGTCATCTCCTCCCTGCATCTCTCAGCCACACCATCATCTCCCCCTGCATCTCTCAACCACACCATAATTTCCTTCCTGCATCTCTCAGCCACACCATCATCTCCTCCCTGCATCTCTCAGCCACACCATCATCTCCCCCCTACATTTCTCAGCCACACCATCATCTCCCCCTGCATCTCTCAGCCACACCTTCATCCCCTTCCTGCATATCTCAGCCACACCATCTACCCCCCTGCGTCTCTCTCAGCCACACTATCATCTCCTCCCTGTGTCGCCTCTCAGTCACACCATTATCTCCTCCCTGCATCATTATCTTCTAAATGTGTCTCTCTGCCACACCATTATGTTCCACCTGTGTCTCCCAACATGCCCTTTACTCTGTGTCTCTCAGTCTCTCCCTCCCTTCACTCTGTGTCAAATAGCCTCCCCCGCTTCATTCTTTGTGTCTCTGTCTCTCCTCCATTCATTCTTTGTCTCTCTGCCCCCCTCCCCCTTATTCTATGTCTCTCTGTGTCTCTCCCCGTCCAAGCAGGGGCTGAAGGGAGCATGACGTGATGATGGCGTCATGCTCCCGCTCCCGGCAACAGCACTTGCTCAGTGGCGCAATAGTGGTTGGGTGGGCGGTGCGGCACACTGGTGGTGGGTGGTGAGGGTTTGATGCCCTGTCTGGCAGCGCCCCCCTCTGTGGGCTCGCCTCAGTGCTCAGGGCACATATCCTGCACACCTCACCCTAGTTACACCACTGGGCTTGAATACTTTTTGCAAGTCACTGTATATATGTTTATTTATATGATTTATATACCCCTGTAGCAGTGTCCCCACCCCATTATCCCCTACAGAACTTTCCTCTCTTCCCTGTAGCCACTGAGCCATCTTCTAGCATTATACGCTTCCTCCAGTGGTCATACATGTCCTCCTGTAGTATTATACTACCACCCGTGTTAACAGTGATACTATATATCTCCCCACCCAGGTAGCATTATTATCCCCCTCCTTTCAGCAGAGCACAGCAGGGCATGTGACATTCTGCTCAGAAGGAACTGATCAGTCCCCCCTGAGCAGCAAGTGACAAATGTAGGTAGAGAGTAGCTGAACCATGCACTCGGAGGTGCTGATGATCACACCAGTCCCTTCTTTTGTACACGGTGGAGTGGGATCTGTAGCACAGTGCTCAGAGTGGAACTTCAGATTGTTAGATAGCAGTATGCTCTGACACTGTCTCTTCTCTATGCATACAGGCAGGGCACTGGGACGCAGACTCTGCAGGGAAATCCGACCTCTGGCCTAATGTGCTGCTGCACATGTGCAGTCTGCAGCCATCTTCTTTACTGTGTAGAGTGAAACAATATTGTGTTGAGGCACAGTACTTGGCACCTGAGGTGAGAGACCCAATACCTGCATTGACCACTGTTTGATACCACTGCTGCATTACCTCGGGTTACTGCTGTGATCCCCTGCATTATCACTGTGTTCCTGCATATTCTGTTACTGCTGTATACAAATAAACCCAGCACCCTGGTTACGGACTCTCTGTATGGTCTAATGGGCCTACACACTCGGCGACTGGCCGCCGAGCTGCCTGACAGCTGATACAGCCTTCCAGCGACTCGGCAGCTGGGAGGGGGGGGGGAGGGGTGCGGTGATGAGGGGAGTGAAGTTTCTTCACTCCCCTGTCACCCTGTTCCATAGCCCTGCATGCTAATGTGGACGAGATTGTCCATATTGGCCTGCAGGTATGAACGAACCGGTACCAACAATGAACGAGAGCGGGGCCACGCATCATTCATCGTTGCTGCCTGCACACTGAACGATTTGAACCGTATCTCATTCATTAATGAACGAGATCGTTCATGTCTTTTGGTGAAATGTGTAGGGCCCTTCACAGTCACTTTCACCATGTCGACCATATGAATGTCGACCATTTGGTGTTGACCTATTGTGTGTCATCCTTTTAACTGTTGACCTATCATCTGGATACCATTCCACAAGTAGTTTAAGCTGACATGACACTGCTTTTGCTTTCCTCAACTTTGTCAGTTCATGCTAATGGGAATAGATAGGAAGTTAGAGATGTTCCTTATTTTAGCAGCTAATAATAATAATAATAATAATAATTTGAAACTACAACAAGATGGAAACTGTGTCACAAAAAATAAATACACAAGGTCAAGCAAGAGGTATATTCAGTATTATGATGTCTCTTAAACAAAGACCAGAATTTTTAATGAGATAGTGGACCTAATTCAGGTTGGATCGCAATAAGCGATCCAACCGCAATCTGTGAGAAAAAGATGCGAGCGCATGTGCAGCACCCGTAGAAAATGCGATCGCCTCTGCTTGTCAATCATGCAGAGGCGGTCGTGGGGTGAGGGGTGGGGGGCGGGCAAAGCTCCATTTCCAGGGAGGAGACGGAGCGTTGCGGGGCAAAGGCGGCTGAACAGGGGGAGGTGCATTGTGAATGGGGGTGTGGCAGGGGCGTGATCGCGGCGCCTGTGTGACGTCACATGCAACCGCTGCGATCAGGAAGATGGCGGCAAATCTCCTGCGGCCGCTGTTATGCTGCGCCGGCAGGAGGCTTCCACAGTTTCTGCTAATAAGCAGAAATTGCGAAGCATTCACAGTTTCTGCTTGTTGAAGTGTGGGCAGCTCCAGTCAGCATGCTGGGCGGCCTTGCCCAGTGATAGGCGGTCCCCAGCATGCGATCCAAAGGATAGCACATTCTGCTAATTAGCAGAATTTGCTATCCTTACTGAATTAGGCCCAGAGTCCATTATTTAACCAGCTTTACTTTGTACTTAATACTGTATATAACAGATGTCAGACAATATCTGTGATAAAAGAGGACATCATTTATATGGAGCAGTGAAGAATATAGTGAGGAAGTGGGAGGTACTGATCATGTAGTGTATTTGCAGTACTACAGTCATACATGCCGACATCCTGGCTGCTCTCTCCGGGAGAGAGCAGCCTGGTCGGCTCAGCAGGGGAGTGGGGCAGGCCTATGACGTGAATAAGGGGGCGGGGCGGAGGCAGAAAGGGGGCGGTGCAGAGGCGGAATGGGACAGGGTTATTGTGGCATGTAATTTAAACCACGCCCCCTGCTCTGTAATGCCACGATTACCGGCGTTAAACAGCAGGGGGTGTGGCTATGATGACGCGATTCAGCACGAAACACATCATCGACTGCCCGGACCGCCCACTTTACTCACTAAGTGGGCGGCCAGGCAGGGGGGGGGGACACCTGCAAAACCGGGAGACTTGCCTGCTTTTCTGGGGGGCCGGGAGGGTCACCCGATTTTCGGGAGCTTCCTCGCAATTCCGGGAGAGTAGGCAAGTATGACTATAGTCTACTGTCCCTTGTAAAAAATTGTCTATACCACATATACTAACCTGTTGTTTTAACGAGTTCAGAAGGCAATAGATATAGCAAACAGCTTTCTTCTATCACACAATTTTCTGTTTTTAGCAACTGCCTATTACTGTTTCATCTATGCAGGCAAAAAATATCATGGTGTAATAATATTCTATATTCATTGTATTTAGCAATGTCATTGTTTCTTTTCAGAATCTCTCAGGGGGCCACTAATGCAATGTTTATCTTACATTTTAATGCACTACTAAGCTCCATTACAGTCATGCATAGAGACTTCAAGGCATCTGTAAATAATGCAAAAATAGATCAATACTAATTTAAAATGATTCAAAGTACTTTAGATTGAACATGTTCTTACAAATTTCAGAAACATTTTTTGTTTAGCTCCTCCATAATTTATTAGGTATGCAAAGAGCAAAATGAACTGCTGTTTCATATATATATATATATATATATATATATATATATATATATACATATATATATATCAAATATCTACAGTATATATTGTAACAGGGCCAGTGGGACATGTACCATCTCCTGGTGTAGATGGCAATGTGCAGCCGTGAGATCACGCAAGTTGGTTGGTTTTCTACAACTGGCCTCAGCCAGTTTTATTGTGCAGAAAAATAGAAATAAACATAAAAAATAAAATACCTTGCTAGCTGGCACTGACTAAACACAGGATAATCCTAACTCACTAAACAAAAAATACAAAAAAAAGTTTAGCAGGCACAGCTCACTGGTTTTCAAAACCAGGTTTCTCTCTCACAGAGACTCCACAGTCTCTCCTCTTTCCCCAGGCAGTATGAGAGACAGATGATCAGGCTGACAGCCTTTTTGACACACACCTACAGCTAAAAGTCCTACTTAGCCTTCTGTGCTGTTAATAGCCCAAAGACCCGAGCTGGGCCTAAATGGATGGAGAACCCGCCCTCTCTTCTCACATCCAACCCCAGGACCCTAATCCCAAAAGCTCTCAGCAGAACCAAGATATTCCCGGGGTTTTAAAACACATAGGTAAGAAACCTGTGGAAAATATACCTGCCTTCCATCATTATTCCAGTGATTTTATCACAATATATATATATATATAAATACTGTATATATATATATACACACATATATATATATATATATATATATAGAGAGAGAGAGAGAGAGATAGAGAGAGAGAGAGAGAGAGAGCTGCATTCAGAGTCTCCTAAATAACAAAAATAGGGGCCCATTTAACAAAAAGTTATAAAATGCATTGTAAATGATAAAACTCACTGCATATAAGCCCCAGCTCACACTGGGGAACTGTGCCCTACCAGCTGGACTGTGTAACAGAACAACCCATTTTTTCAGTATTCACCTCTCTGGAGTCTGGCGTCCACTGCAACAGCCCTGTAAAAGCACCAGGAAAATTGTGTGGTGGCCATTTTTCAGGCATTTGTGCATGCGTAGCATGGGTGAATCGCCTGGAAAATGGGCACTGCACTAATTTTCCTGAGCCCTGAACTTGAATAGTAGCGCTAGAGTCTACTAGCAGTGCCATGACAGAGACTACACTGCAAGCGAGAGAGGAGGGGGCCCAAACGGAGTTTGTTTAAGTGCCATGCATGGTATTGCTACCTTAAAATATAACTGAGAAAAACATGTAATTTCCCTGTTGTCTTGACTGTACAATCCACGTGCGATCCATGCGCCTAATTCAGATCTGATCGCAGCAGCAAATTTGTTAGCTAATGGGAAAAACCATATGCACTGCAGGGGGGCAGATATAACATGTGCAGAGAGAGTTAGATTTGGGTGGGGTGTGTTGAAATTGAAATCTAAATTGCAGTGTAAAAATAAAGCAACCAGTATTTACCCTGCACAGAAACAAAATAACCCACCCAAATCTAACTCTCTCTGCAAATGTTATATCTGCCCCCCCCCCCCGCATGGTTTTACCCATTAGCTAACAAATTTGCTGCTGCAATCAGGTCTGAATTAGGCTCTGTGAACCATAATAGTACACTGGGTTGTGATAAGTAAATACAGCACAAATAAATGATCACATTTCTGATTCATGTTCTCTTATTTCTCTAAAGTTCGGAGTCAGCCTAAACATTACAGTTATGCTTGCTGAGCAGCTAATTATGGCTCTACCAGTCACTAATACTATAGGTGAAATTGCTGAAAACTATTATTATATAGTCATGGGAAATAGTAATTATTCTGTTTATCAGCATTTTCTTTGTAGTAGACTGCTGTTTAAGCAGTTCCTTGCCGTTACTGACAAAATATCAACACAATTACAATACAAAGGAGGAAAACACTGCTAAAAATACATTTAGAGATACAGTATAATTATCATTAACTCTAAAAACATGAGTGTAAATCTACAGTAATGTCTCCCAAGTTTTATCTTGTAAAACATTTCATAATTATTGCCATATAGGAACATAATAAAAAATGTTTAGATCAACTGACAGATTAAAGAATTGTTTAGGGCCACTAGATCTAACCTTTGATCTAATTACTGAATGACTTATTGAAACTCTTTAATATAAATATTTGAAATTTCTTATAAAGTAACATAATGTAAATGTATTGTGTGTATCCTTGTTGTCTTGCTCAGGACAAGGCTTTTACCTGTCATTCTCTAGAGGTATATTTGAGAAGGGATGCAGGCTTGCCAACATTAAATGAACCCTCTGAAATTCAAATGTGATTTCCTATAAATAAAAACATTAACCACAGAAACAAAATATACGTGTATAAAGGTGTGTACACACGGTGAGATAAATCCTTTCGATCTTGACTCTGGGCAAGATTCAATTGAGGAGGGATTATTTGACCAGGCGAAAAAACATTTTTTGGGCGAATTCGCATTTGCCCTATTCAATGAAAGCTTAGTTTTTTTTCGGCTTGTCGGAAAATCCGACCCTGTCGAAAAAGTGTATTGGCGGTGAATTCGCCACCGATTCACGGCTTTTGTCGAATTCGCAGGCGTTTTCACCTATTTTAGGTTATGTTTTCGACCATGCGGATTCGACTTCGGTGCTTCTGGTCTCGGGGGGGGGGGGGGGGTTCAAGGTAAATCGATACCAGACAACATATGCTGCTTGTTGCATATACAGTATTGTTTTTAAGTTGTATGTCTCATGTATGACTCAACACACACAATTTACACCCCTTTCAGACATAATTACCTGGCTTCAACCTTGCTTGGTCCTGGAACACAGAGCACTGGTTGAAGCAGGGGTGACACCTTTCAAACATGGGTGACGACCTCGGTTATTCCCAGGTCGTCACCCTTCACACCGGATCCTGGTCTTCCGGCATTCAGTGGGAGCTTGTACTTGAAGTCATCTCCAAATGCAACTGTCCCTGGCCAGTCAATGTCTTTAAGAGCAAACCGGGTCATTAAGACCCGAGTCGCACCTTTCAGACCTAAGCCTGGTCACCTACACAGGTTGCAAGTCCCAGGAAAAACCCTGATAATAGTGAGCAGGATTGTGGACCTGGGACTGTCAACCCCATTTAGACCCTTTCTGACATAAGCCGGTCCTGGGTTGATGAACTTTCACATGCAAAAACCCAGGTTTTAGGCTTATGTCTGAAAGGGGTTTAAGTTTACTTTTTTGTGTATACCTTTTTCTATATTCATTGTAAAAATGCATCCAAATGTAAATTAGAATAATAATCCATTCATCAGGATATTGAAGTAGAAACATTTTATTGCATACCAACTAGTGATGAGCGGATCCGCTCATCACTAATACCAACACATTCTCTGATTTTTCTGATGATGTTATATTAAGCAATAATTGACAAAAGTATTTCGTATTTTGCATGAGTTAATTTAATATAATGTGCCTTGTAGCATTCGAATATGCAAAATTCACTTACTATAATAAAATATAATATGTTTACTATTATTATATGTAACCTTATTATCTAGCTGAGTGCTGCTGTTATTTCCAGTAAGTCATGTGAGAAACCACAAATGCCCTCTGCTGTTTTCTGTAAAGTAGACCTTCCATTACCATGCTGATTGTGTGGTAGAGGCCTCGCTCTTTCTGCTGCATGAGCATATGGTGCATACATAGCATTTTCTCACTAATGGAGTTACGTGACGTCATAATTATTCAGGACAATACTTTTAAGAAGAACATCACATTTCACTGAGAATTGCAGTGGGAGGGCATCTACAGGTATAAGCTTTCATTTTAGGTGGTTTATCAAGTGAAATCTACTTTATCAGGTTTTTACATACTATATATTTTAAACTCTTACATTTAGCTGTAGTGGTGCTATTATGTGTAATGTGACAGAGAAAACAAAACAGTTTAGCTTTGTGGGGTTGGGTTTGTTTTGTTGACATTTATCACGTCACAATAGTACAGCAGATTCACTTACCTGCATCAATGGCTCAGGCAGTGTCTTGTGGTCCACGAGGTTCTGGTGGAGTCATCTACTGTGAGTATGCTACACCTAATCTTAACCCCATCCCCCAACATAATCGTAACACTCCCCTTCCGCAGTCTATTTCTAACCTTCCCCTACTGCAGTATATACCTAACCCCCCTCCTGCTTTCTGACCCTGAGGACAACATTGTGAAGATGTTTCAATTTTGCAGATATAGAGACGTTCCATGTTCCATGTCAACATTTTAAAAATTAGGGGCCCCACACAGTTCTGTGTTAAGTGGAGGAGTCCCCTCTAGCGGCTCAGCTGTTTATTAACAGCGGCTGCCAAGGAGCTGCTCTGTGTAGAGTCAGTTTTTCAGGATAGGGATGTAAAATACCGCAAGACAGTGACTCAGAGGTGGCCCCGTCTGTTGCTGCTGCAACGCACTGTCCCTCCACATACGGCAGGCGTCCAGGTAAGACACTGCGTCCAGTGTCTTACCTGGACACCTGCAGTCTAGGTAAGATGTACGTACGTACGTACGTACGTACGTACGTACGTACGCATGTATGTACATGTGTGTGTATACATGTGTGTACACGGAGGGGTGTGTGTTCTGGATTTCCCATTTCCCATCACTCTTACTAGTGGGGGCCCCCACAACTTCATTGTCCCTGGGCCCCCACCAGCCTTAATCCGCCTCTGGTCAACATGGTGACTACAATCCACTTTGTGTGGTGGTAAATGAAGAAATTCATATATTTAGGGATTCCCCTCATAAATACTGTATTTTTTTTTTTCAAAACTGTTGCTTGAATTTACAGGTTTACTGATTTGCTCTCAATAAAGAACTTTCTGTGTTTATTTTAAAGTTCAAACTCATTTTCCGCTTTGATGGGAAGCAGGGATAATAACATATCAAGTGAAATCTATATGTTGCTTTAATAAAGAGAAACTTATAAGCTTGACTAACCACCCCACATACAGAGGTCACAAAAACTAATAGTGAATATATACTTTTCACCTTGTCATCATTGTTACATACAGCACCTAAAATTCTGTGTGGTATATTTTGGTAACATTCATTGGGCGGTATTCAAATAATATATCACGCCCAATATCCTAAAGTGATCCCCGTTATCGCGTATATCGCACCCATATTAATCAGGTTTAGCTGCATAAAGGGTTGGGTGTTTCGCTACCTCAGGGGTAGCGAGATGAAATGATGATACCACACCCATCAGCAGAAACAGAACAGGTGTGACATGAAATAACTGTTGACATGAAATGTCGACATTATGACTACATCCCCCTAATATCAGCAATGGTATCATGAGATAATAGCTGATAAATATTTATATTGGTTACTACGCACATTCTGTTCTACAGAGTAAAGGCCTCTGATATTGAAGACTGCAGTGCATATACATTACCTGTATACAATGGTCACTCTATTTATTTGCATAAATGACTAAGTAATATATTACTGTATGCAGCGATAGACAATCTCAATATTATATTCCTGGCATGCTTTTCCCATTATATGAAAATTAATTATTCAGAATAAACGTCAGATCTATGAACCTTTATGATTCTGGCCTGGAGATTATGTAACTTCAATGACAGGCTACTCACACTCCCACCTCAGGAACCTTTAAAAAATTATGTGATTTCACATCTATGTTGGGTCTCGAGTGACAGACAATAATTTCAGATACATTTTAAAGAAACTTCTATCTTCCTATAATACATAGGTGAAGAAATGTGCACTTTTAAGATTTCAGGTGTAAGCCCTCTGTTTCCAAGGTAGTCATGGATAATTTGTATTTACACTGAATACATGAGAAAAGGGATGATGCTGGATAAAATCTCATGGCAGACATAGAACTTTGTCATACCCTAGAGGCAGGGGTGTAACTAGAACTTTGTGGGCCCCATAGCAAAATCTTGAAGGGCTCCCCCATAAAAAAAATTGTTCCCCCACATGAAAAAAATAAACATGCCCAGCACTGCAGACTCACCCCCTTAGCAACTCACTGCGGTGCAGTACAAAGTTATTACCTTCTGGAGAGGATAGAGATACACAGGGCAGTAGGGAGGGGGATAGAGATACACAAGGCAGTAGGGAGGGGATAGGCAGGGCGGTAAGGAGGGAATATAGAAACAAAGGGGACGGTAGGGAGGGGATAAGGAAGCGCAGAGTGGTAGGGAGGGGATATAAAAACGCAGGCTGGTAGGGAGGGAATATAAAGATGCAGGGATAGGGATATGCAGGGCGGTAAGGATGGGATAGGGAGACTCAGAGCAGTATAGAGGGGATATAGAGATGCAGGGTGGTAGGGAGGGGATAGGGAGATGCAGGGCGATAAGGAGGGAATACAGAGACGCAGGGCGGTAGGGAAGGGATAGGGAGATGCTACTAACCTCTCTGCCGGCGCTGAGGTCCTCTCATTGTGGGGATGAGCATGAATTGTGAGGAGGGGGGCAAGCACAGGAAGGGAGACAGAGGGGAGCTCAGGTGGGAAAAGGATCAGTAGGGGGAGGGATCGGCGACGGTGGTCAGAGGGAAGTGGTGAGGCGGAGACACAAAATACGGCTGCCCCCCTCCCTCCTGCTACCAGGAAGGAAACAGCAGGACCCGGAACACTACAACTTATAGGCCCTACACACTTAAAGATCATCTGTCCAATCTTTCTGGTTGCAACAAAACTCTGGTAATGTATGGGAGCAAATGACAATTGACCATTTGTTCTGAAACACTGGAAAAGAGACAAAAATGGACTTTAAGACAAGTTGGTTAAGTTTGTTTCATTAAACTAATTTATCTGAACAACCGTCTTTGTCCATTTTCTGGATTTTGGGAGCAAATGGTTGATTGTCATTTGCTCCCAGACATTGCCAGATTTCCTTTCCAATCAGACAGATTGGACAGATAATCTTTAAGTGTGTAGGGCTTAGAAAAAAAATAATAACAAAAAAAGAAAAGTAAAAAAAAAAGAGAAATGGTGCAGTCATGGGATTGTTTGCTGGGCCTTTGCCCCCCCCCCCCCCCCCCCCCAAAGTGGCCGGGCCCCATAGCAACTGCATCCTCTGCACCCTCTCTAGTTACGCCACTGCCCAGGGGATCAACTGAATGCAGAAACCAGACTTTGTACTTATGCTAGTTTCTGTATTTGTTGCTAGTTTCTGTATTTGTTCCTCATAATTTGAAGAGAATCTTTAGAAAACTGATATACTTTACGTATCAATTTATTAAAATTGTTTTTTTGTATGTAAACAGTATGGATATTTTTCAATATTAATAATAAAATTGTAATTAGTCCTGAGTCTGTGTCCTTCAGATAATGTATCAAATTCTAGTTTAGTAATTCCTTATAACACTACATTTTAATTCAGATATCTTTAGAAGGACACTTGATTTGATTAAATTAAATTGTGGCAGTATTTGTGAAGAAGAGGGAGCACTAAAAACTATCTATGAACAAGCTCCTGATTCAACTCTTTTTTTTGTGGGGGCAGTATTTTTGTGTGAAAGTAACAGGAGATTTTTCACCTTTATACAGACCAGATGTTTTATTTTATTAACACTATTTTTGTCACATAAGTGTAACAAGAATCTCAGGTGAGACCTGGTCATGATGATTAGTAAGGATAGCCACCGACTGCCTTGTAAAACACCCATCTGTGGACACTGTGCCATAGGGAACCTCTAATAACTGGGCCCTCGAAAGGCTTGATGTGTAGAGTAGCCTGTACTAAGGTGTTTTTCCACAATTTGTTATGTTACAGCCTTATTCCAAAATGCAATAAATTCATTTTTCCCTCAAAATTCTACACACAATACCCCATAATGACAACATGAAAAAAGTTTTTGGGAGATTTTTGCAAATTTATTAAAAATAAATAACTAAGAAATCACACGTACATAAGTATTCACAGCCTTTGCTCAATACTTTGTTGATGCACCTTTGGCAGCAATTACAAACTCAAGTCTTTTTAATATGATGCCACAAGCTTGGCACACCTATCTTTGTGCAATTTCGCCCAATCCTCTTTGCAGCACCTCTCAAGCTCCATCAGGTTGGATGGGAAGTGTCGGCGCACAGCCATTTTCAGATCTATCCAGAGATGTTCAAATCAGATTCAAGTCTGGGCTCTGGCAGGGCCACTCAAGGACATTAACAGAGTTGTCCTGAAGCCACTCCTTTGATATCTTGGCTGTGTGCTTAGGGTCGTTGTCCTGCTGAAAGATGAACCATTGCCCAAGTCTAAGCTCAAGAGCGCTCTGGAGCAGGTTTTCATCCAGGATGTCTCTGTATATTGCTGCATTCATCTTTCCCTCTATCCTGACTAGTCTCTCAGTTCCTGCCACTGAAAAACATCCCCACAGCATGATGCTGCCACCACCATGCTTCACTGTAGGGGTGGTGCTGGCCTGGTGATGAGCGGTGCCTGGTTTCCTCCAAACATGACACCGGGCATTCACACCAAAGAGTTCAATCTTTATCTCATTAGACCAGAGAATTTTGTTTCTCATGGTCTGAGAGTCCTTCAGGTGCATTTTGGCAAACTCCAGGCGGGCTTCCATCTGGCCACTCAGTCTGGCTTCCGTCTGGCCACTCTACAATACAGGCCTGATTGGTGGATTGCTGCAGAGATGGTTGTCCTTCTGGAAGGTCCTCCTCTCTCCACAGATGAATGCTGTAGCTGTGACAGAGTGACCATCGGGTTCTTGGTCACCTCCCTGACTAGGGCCCTTCTCCCCCCATTACTCAGTTTAGACGGCCGGTCAGCTCTAGGAAGAGTCCTGGTGATTCCGAACTTCTTCCATTTAAGGATGATGGAGGCCACTGTGCTCATTGGGACCTTCAAAGCAGCAGATATTTTTCTGTACCCTTCCCCAGATTTGTGCCTCGGGACAATCCTGTCTCAGATATCAACAGACAATTTCTTTGACTTCATGCTTGGTTTATGCTCAGACATGCACTGTCAAGTGTAGTACCTTATATAGACAGGTGTGTGCCTTTCCAAATCAAGTCCAGTCAACTGAATTTACCACAGGTGGGACTCCAAATAAGCTGTAGGAACATCTCAAGGATGACCAGTGGAAACAGGATGCACCTGAGATCAATTTTGAGCTTCATGGCAAAGGCTGTAAACTATACATGTGATTTCTTCGTTTATTTTTAATACATTTGCAAAAATCTCAAAAAAAGTTTTTTCACGCTGTCATTATGGGGTATTATGGGGTATTCTGTGCAGCATTTTGTGGTAAAAAATGAATTTATTCCATTTTGAAATAAGGCTGTAACCTAACAAAATGTGGAAAAAGTGAAGCGCTGTGAATAATTTCCGGATGCACTGTATATTAAAGCATTATACTACTGCACCATTATGACACTTCAGTACATTTGGTAATTAGTCACATATATCAGCTGCACTGGGTTGGAAAATCTCTATTATTATTTGCTATCACACAACAAAAGAAAAATCACTGTTGTAGTATACAAATCAAACTAACCTTAAACAGCTGGCTGAATGAAGTAAAGAAGGATTCCTATAACTGATTAAAAATAAATGATTTCTGTAATGGACTAAAAATGGAGTGATTCTTTAATTGATCAAAAAAAACAACAACCTGTGCTGTGTTAACATCCTCATCCTTCATATAATAACATCTCTATTATCCGTTGATAAAAGTGTCTATGACACAGAAATGTGTCACAACATGAGCTTGCTGCTATAGCATGGAAGGGGGATCTGGTCAGGATCCCAGCGGTCGGGGTCCCGGCAGTCAAAATACAGACACCGGAATCCTGACACTACTAGGAATGTCAGCGCCAGGATCCCGACATTCATCACTATCCCGATTGATGCTTTCACGGGCTGCCGGAGAGGTAAGCCATGCGGTGGGGAGGGTTAGGCCTGCGGGAAGGGGGGTGTTAGGCACCCACGGGAGGGTTAGGTTATGGGTGAGAAAGGGTTAGGTTTAGGATGCGGGTAGGGAGTGGTTAGGGTTATTAACCACTGGAGGGGGTTAGGTTGCGGGGGAGGGGGGGGGGGTTAAGTTTAGGATGCAGGAAAGGTGGGTTAGGGTTAGATTTCTAAATTAGCCTGTGTTGGTATTTTAATCATCGGGATAGCACTGTATCATCAGACTGCATTTGTTTCGTGGTTACAGATTTACTGATGCTACTTGTTGCCGAGTCCCGGGATGGCAAGTAACCTGGGGTTGCAGCATAGTATATGGAGGCGGGGGTGCAGAATATGTGGTATATGGTGGGAGGCAGTACAGGTTGAGTATCCCTATCCAAAATGCTCGGGACCTAGAGGTATTTTGGATATGGGATTTTTCCGTATTTTGGAATAATTGCATACCATAATAAGATATCATGGTAATGGAACCTAAATCTAAGCACAGAATGCATTTATGTTACATATACACCTTATACACAACGCCTGAAGGTAATTTTAGCCAATATTTTTTATAATTTTGTGCATTAAACAAAGTGTGTCTACAGTCACCACAATTCATTTATGTTTCACATACACCTTATAACACAGCCTGAAGGTCATTTAATACAATATTTTTAATAACTTTGTGTATTAAACAAAGTTTATGTACATTGAGCCATCAGAAAACAAAGGTTTCACTATCTCACTCTCACTCAAAAAAGTCCGTATTTCGGAGTATTCCGTATTTCGGAATATTTGGATATGGGATACTCAACCTGTATATGGATGAGGGGGGTGTCCTGTATATAGGGGGCACTATATGGAGGGGTTGAGGGGTGTCATTTATATATAGGGGCAATATACTGTGGGGGTGATGAATATGGAAGCGGATGGGGGTGCGGTGTATATAGGGGCAGGATATGGTGGGGGGTTCAGTATACATAGGATGTGTGTGTGTCCGTGTCCGAACAGAGCTCCATCGGGCAATCTCCATTGGCTGGTGGCGGCACCACAGAGGTGACTATATTGAAAAAAAAATGTTTCTCTCTCTCCATTGTCCCTCTCTACCCCTACCACTGCACTCTCTCCCCAGTCCCTATCTACCCCAACCCCTACACCCTCTCTCCCCCAGCCCCTATCTGCCCCAACCCTCCTGGCCCCTCTCTTTTTTCCCTAGTCCCTATCTGCCGCTACCCCACTCTCCACCTCCCCAGTCCCTATTTGCCCCTACCCCTACTCTGTCTCCCCAGCCCCCTCTCTCTGTATGCCACAAGTGTGAAACAGTCAGATTAGTATTATTAATATTAGCAGCAGCACGGTAAGAGCCTGTAACATCTCCCTGCAGTATTACAGGGGATATACTTGGACCATGTGGCGGCCTCTAGTGGCAGCCGGCACACAGATTAGTCTTTTATTATATAGGATGAATAAATGCTATTTGATAATCACTTCTAAAGCATTTCATTCTTTCTTTTTTATGAATGCTCCACTAATTTCCATTTTGTTTTTCAAAGAGTTTATGCACATTTTAAACTGTGAAGCTTTAGGAACAGTTTATGGGTCTCACATGGCTGAGAAGGCTTTCAGAGTTAGTATGAAAAAAGCTTTGCAATATTCTTTGTCTCAAATTAAGAGTTTTAATATTGTGCATGCACTAAATGTGCATTTTTTTTTACATCTATGACTTGTAACAGAGTGGCTGATTTTGAGGAGGAAGCTGTTTCCATGTTTACGCAGATGGCCAATGGTTAGAGCACTGCAAATGCATTGTAGAAGTAGAACATGTTCCTCCATACAGCAGCGACATCGTTCGCAGTTCCCCCGCAAATCATAGCATAATTGAAATTGGCATTTGTGGGCAGTGATGGGAAACATTCCAGAAAATAGGGGTGTGACAACCCTGTTTTCTGGGCATGCACCTGGCTCACTGACACTGAGCACGGTGGTGGATTTTACCAGGGGGGCAGCAGCCCATAGGTAAAATTCACCCCCTTCTCCCATGCCCCTTCACTAATACAGTACCTGTCTCCAGCCACTCACATTTACACCCCCTTCTCCTTTTTCACCTTACTAATACCTGTAGGGGGCTCACAGCAGCAACATACCTCCCCAAATCCCATTTGTGAAGCTCCAACGTCCCTAAGCAACAAAACAACCACTCACTCATAACAATGCAATATAGATTAGGGAAGAGTAGGGTGACTTTATAGATGGAGAACAACAAGTGGCAGCATACACTCAAAGTCAGGGATGCATGAGGAGAAGGACGGGGAATGAAGTGGAGTGGCTCTGCCTGGCATAATTTCTATAAGGAGTTCTGCCTGGCATAACGTGTATAAGGTGCTCTACTGTGTAGCGCAATTTGTATAAGGGTGTAATGTGTGTGTGGTGTGGTGTGATGTGAATAACAGATGCTACTGTGTGGTGTAATGTGACTTACAGGACACTACTGCACGGTGTAATGTAAATTGGTACTATTCTGTGGCCACGCTCTTTCCCCATGAAGGCATGCCCCTATATTTTTGAAGTGCGCCTCTGGTGCACAATGTCCCTATTTTGCATATGGAGTGCACAGGGCACCAAAATGTCTAGTTACGGCACTGGGAGCAGCTATTTAGTTGAAAGTAAATCAACTTTCAGGACAATTTTCAATTTTAGCACAGGATAAAAGTTTACTTTTTGTAAATAATGTAACATATGTATAATAATATAGCACATTAGGATGATCGGAATGGGGATGATATACCTGCTGACGGGATGCCGGCTGTCAGTACACCGACAGCGGAAACCTAACTGCCGGTATACCGGCAGCGAATCCCCTCACGGGCTCACTGCACTCGCCACACTTCGGGCCCAGTGGCGTACTACGCTCTCCACTGGTTCTGTTCCCAATCGGTTGGTGGCGTGGACCCATCAACCGAGTCAGAATTACGGGAGCGTGTCGGCATTCCAACCACTGGTAACATGTTGGCTGTCGGGATTTTGGTATCAGGCTCCTGAGCGCCGGGATCCTGACAGCCGACATTATTACTGCATCCCAGCGTGATCATGTACCACATAAATGTACTGCACATGTTATAGGGGACTTACTCACCAGCCATTATCTAAACATAAATGAAAAAAAGAGAAAGCTATTATCTAAGTTCTTACCGCTGAGATGACATAAGTGTTGGATATATTTTAGGGGTGTAGTATGCTTCCCCAGCACTTGAGATCCTGGCGCCGGTATCCCAATCGCCAGAATGCCAGCAGTGGGGCGAGCGCAAAAGAGCCCCTTGTGTGCTAGCTGCGCTCGACACGCTGCGGGCACGGTGGCGCGCTATGCGTGCCATGCTATTTATTCTCACTCCAGGGGTGTCGTGGACACCCCAATAGGGAGAATAGTTGTCGGTATACCGGCGGTTGGGATTTCGGTGCTGGTATAGTGAGCGCAGGGATCCCGACAGCCGGTATATCAAGTGCCACCCATATTTTAGATATTTGAAGAACTATGGGGTATATTTACTAAGCTCCCGATTTTGACCGAGATGCCGTTTTTTCTTCAAAGTGTCATCTCGGTTAATCTCGGTCATTTACTAAACACTAATCACGGCAGTGATGAGGGCATTCGTAATTTTTTGCTAGTTCAGGTAAAAAATTACGAATGAATACACCATCGGTCAAAACGCGGCTGTTTAAGTATGAATCTCGGTCATTTACTAAGAAGTGCAAAGCAAAAAAAGAACAAACACTGCCGTGAAAAATTACAACTCGTAAAAAAGTGCTAAAAAAAAACAGAACTTTTTTTTTTATTCGTGTTTGGATAGGCATGCACGGATCCATGAGATCCGTGCATGTATATCAGTGGGAAGGGGTGGGAAAGTGCTTATTTTTACAAAAAAAATTGCGTAGGGTCCCCCCTCCTAAGCATAACCAGCCTCGGGCTCTTTGAGCCGATCCTGGTTGCAGAAATATGGTGAAAAAAATGACAGGGGTTCCCCCATATTTAAGCAACCAGCATCGGGCTCTGCGCCTGGTCCTGGTCCCAAAAATACGGGGGACAAAAAGAGTAGGGGTCCCCCGTATTTTTAAAACCAGCACCGGGCTCCACTAGCTGGACAGATAATGCCACAGCCGGGGGTCACTTTTATATAGTGCCCTGCGGCCGTGGCATCAAAAATCCAACTAGTCACCCCTGGCCGGGGTACCCTGGGGGAGTGGGAACCCCTTCAATCAAGGGGTCCCCCCCCCCCAGCCACCCAAGGGCCAGGGGTGAAGCCCGAGGCTGTCCCCCCCCATCCAATGGGCTGCGGATGGGAGGGCTGATAGCCTTTGTTGTAAAATAAAAGATATTGTTTTTAGTAGCAGTACTACAAGTCCCAGCAAGCCTCCCCCGCATGCTGGTACTTGGAGAACCACAAGTACCAGCATGCGGCGGAAAAACGGGCCCGCTGGTACCTGTAGTACTACCACTAAAAAAATACCCAAAAAAACACAAGACACACACACCGTGAAAGTATAATTTTATTACATACATACACACATACATACATACTTACCTTATGTTCCCACGCAGGTCGGTCCTCTTCTCCAGTAGAATCCAAGGGGTACCTGTTGAATAAATTCTACTCACCAGATCCAGTGGTCCAGGCTCCTCGGCAAATCCAGGGATAATCCACGTACTTGAATAAAACAAAAAAACGGTTGCCCGACCACGAACTGAAAGGTGACCCATGTTTGCACATGGGTCACCTTCCCACGAATGCCAGAAACCCACTTTGCCTTCTGGCTAAGTGGGTTTCTTCAGCCAATCAGGGAGTGCCACGTTGTGGCACCCTCCTGATCAGCTGTGTGGTCCTGTCCTCACTGACAGGCAGCACGCGGCAGTGTTACAATGTAGCGCCTATGCGCTACATTGTAACCAATGATGGGAACTTTCTGCTCAGCGGTGACGTCACTTTAGGTCAACCGCAGGGCAGAAAGTTCCCATCATTGGTTACAATGTAGCGCATAGGCGCTACATTGTAACACTGCCGTGTGCCGCCTGTCAGTGAAGACAGGAGCACACAGCTGATCAGGAGAGTGCTACAACGTGGCACTCCCTGATTGGCTGAAGAAACCCACTTAGCCAGAAGGCAAAGTGGGTTTCTGGCATTCGTGGGAAGGTGACCCATGTGCAAACATGGGTCACCTTTCAGTTCGTGGTCGGGCAACCGTTTTTTTGTTTTATTCAAGTACGTGGATTATCCCTGGATTTCCCGAGGAGCCTGGACCCCTGGATCTCGTGAGTATAATTTTTTCAACAGGTACCCCTTGGATTCTACTGGAGAAGAGGACCGACCTGCGTGAGAACATAAGGTAAGTATGTATGTATGTGTGTATGTATGTAATAAAATTATACTTTCACGGTGTGTGTGTCTTGTGTTTTTTTGGGTATTTTTTTAGTGGTAGTACTACAGGTACCAGCGGGCCCGTTTTTCCGCCGCATGCTGGTACTTGTGGTTCTCCAAGTACCAGCATGCGGGGGAGGCTTGCTGGGACTTGTAGTACTGCTACTAAAAACAATATCTTTTATTTTACAACAAAGGCTATCAGCCCTCCCATCCGCAGCCCATTGGATGGGGGGGGGACAGCCTCGGGCTTCACCCCTGGCCCTTGGGTGGCTGGGGGGGGGGGACCCCTTGATTGAAGGGGTCCCCACTCCCCCAGGGTACCCCGGCCAGGGGTGACTAGTTGGATTTTTGATGCCACGGCCGCAGGGCACTATATAAAAGTGACCCCCGGCTGTGGCATTATCTGTCCAGCTAGTGGAGCCCGGTGCTGGTTTTAAAAATACGGGGGACCCCTACTCTTTTTGTCCCCCGTATTTTTGGGACCAGGACCAGGCGCAGAGCCCGATGCTGGTTGCTTAAATATGGGGGAACCCCTGTCATTTTTTTCCCCATATTTCTGCAACCAGGATCGGCTCAAAGAGCCCGAGGCTGGTTATGCTTAGGAGGGGGGACCCCACGCAATTTTTTTGGGGATTTTACATTGTTTAATTAAAAAAAAAAAAAAAAAAGAACCCCAGCACGGATCACACAGATCCGGCCGAGATTGATTGTAAAAAAAAAAAGGCAGTGTTTTGCTAATCACTGCCGTAAAATTAGGTAAAAAAAAAACGAATGACATCGACATCGGAAGAAAAGAAAAACACGAATACGACAGCTTAGTAAATCCATCGTAATAAATTCAAAAAGTTGCAGTTTTACACTGTCGATGTCATTCGTGATTGAACTTTGACCTATTTTCGGGAATTACGAATGTTAGTAAATGTACCCCTATGTTCTTGTTTGCAATATGCTGCTTTATAAATGTTATTTTAACAAAAGAAAACAAGATCTATTAACCTAATG
The DNA here is from genome assembly GCF_028390025.1 of Pseudophryne corroboree. Lineage (NCBI taxonomy): Eukaryota > Metazoa > Chordata > Amphibia > Anura > Myobatrachidae > Pseudophryne > Pseudophryne corroboree. The sequence continues at coordinate 500,010,056 of NC_086447.1, forward strand.
TTCTTGCTAACTTTGATTGGCAGGACTGTAAACCTTGGTGTAGTTTCCATAGAAACATAGCATACTCAGGTTCATCCGTGGTCCTGCTCCTCCAAATAACCTATAAAAGGAGTGGGGCCCTCAGGTATTTCCCATGTACCACTGTGGGCTACTTTGAGCCTGAAATGTGGAAATACTGTACTGGGTTATTATATGTAGTAAACAGCAGTCTTTCTTTAAATCTTTCACTGAAGGGGAAAAATACAGTACTACAGCTGGGTACATAAGAAACAATGGCCCTCATTCCGAGTTGATCGGTCGCAAGGCGAATTTAGCAGAGTTACACACGCTTAGTCTACGCCTACTGGGAGTGTATCTTAGCATCTTAAAAGTGCGAACGAAGTTTACGCAATATTGCGAACAAAAAAAACTTAGCAGTTTTAGAGTAGCTCCAGACTTACTCTGCCTGCGCGATCAGTTCAGTGCTTGTCGTTCCTGGTTTGACGTCACAAACACTCCCAGCGTTCGCCCAGACACTCCCCCGTTTCTCCGGCCACTCCTGCGTTTTTTCCGGAAACGGTAGCGTTTTCAGCCACACGCCCATAAAACGCCGTGTTTCCGCCCAGTAACACCCATTTCCTGTCAATCACACTACGTTCGCCGGTGCGAACAAAAAGCCGTGAGTAAAAATCCTTTCTTCATAGCAGAATTACTTAGCGCAGTCGCAGTGCGAACATTGCGCATGCGCTCTAAGCTGATTTTCACTGCGATGCGAAAAAAAAGAACGAGCGAACGACTCGGAATGAGGGCCAATGGCCCTCATTCCGAGTTGATCACTCGCTAGCTGCTCTTAGCAGCAGTGCACACGCTAGGCCGCCGCCCTCTGGGAGTGTATCTTAGCTTAGCAGAAGTGCGAACGAAAGGTTAGCAGTTCTGCACGTAAAAAATTTCATGCAGTTTCAGAGTGGCTCGATACTTACTCCTATCTTGCGATGACTGCAGTCTGTTTAGTTCCTGGTTTGACATCACAAACACGCCCTGCGTTCGGCCAGCCACTCCCCCGTTTCTCCAGCCACTCCTGCGTTTTTACCTGGCATGCCTGCGTTTTTTAGCACACTCCCTGAAAACGCTTAGTTGCCGCCCAGAAACGCCCACTTCCTGTCAATCAAACAACGAACACTCGAGCGACTGAAAAGCGTAGCTCGAGCTTGTGTAAAACTACAAAGTTCTGTGCGAAAGTACTTAGAGCATGCGCGCTGCGTACCATGCACATGCGCATAAATGCCGTTTTTTCACCTGATCACTACGCTGCGAAAAACGGCAACGAGCGATCAACTCGGAATGAGGGCCAATGTGTGTACCCGGCCGACGGGACAATCGATGTAACGATACATCGGTCATCCTGTACACACTGAATGATAGGCAAAAGCTGGGTAGCACTAAGCAATATGTCATCCGATCCAGCGGATCAGACATTGGGCATATCGTCTAATGTACAGATATTGGGCATATCGTCTAATGTACCCACTACCGTGCGCTCTCACAGGTTGTGTGCGGGACAACCTGGCAAACGATGGGCTGCAGGGGAATGCATTAGTGAACGATATATATATTGCGCAGTTGTGCAGTATAAGAGGGTGGTAAAGTGGAGAGAGATAAAGCACCAGCCACTTAGCTCCTAACTAACATGTTACAGGCTGCGTGTTTGTAAAATGATAGGAACTGGTTATTTTTAACTTTTTATCTACCTCCAACTCTTAGTACATAGGGCCTAATTCAGACCTGATCGCTCCTCTGAGAATTTGCAGAGGTTTGGGATCGGATAGTCGCCGCCCAGACAGAGTGAAAAAACCACCCCGTGCAAGTCTGTGTACGCCGTGCGAAAAGTTTTGCAAACGCCGGTCAGCTGCAAATCTGTTTGCAACTCAGTCACCATCTAATGATTTTTCCAGTCTCTGCAGTCTGTGTGTAGACCAGGACTTACTCCTACAATGCTAAAGAAATCAGGCTGATCGAGCTGACATCACACATCCTCCCTGAAAACGCTTGGGAACGCCTGCATTTTTCCTGATACTCCCAGAAAATGGGCAGTTACCACCCCCAAATATCCGCTTCCTGTCAATCAGTCTACATTCACCTAGCAATCAAAAAAGACGCAGGATTTTTTTTCGCAGCTTGGCCTCACGCCTGGGCATTATGATCTGTATGCATGCGAGGTTACTTGATAATCGGCCGCTGTGCGATTTTGCAAAACAGCGATCAGGTCAGAATTAGGCCCATAGATCCTTTTATCTCTTTCCATGTTATAACTCTCCAAGGCTTAGCAAATCTGCCCCTAAGTGTGATGGTAGTATACAGAAAATAAAATGTAACTCTATAACGTATACAAGGATCTCTGTGCTTCCACCACTTTTTAGTAATGTGCAGAAAACAAACATCTAGTAAGGTGTAGACAGGGCTTAAAGTGGTCCTGGAGAGGTGGTGGAACTAATTTCCCCCACCACGTACTTCCCTCCCTTTAGGGAGAGCCAGAGAAGATGGTAGGGTGTTCGGAGCCCCCTGCAAACTACAAATTTGTGCCATTACCAGTGCTGTTTCTTGCGGCGGGCGAGCCGTGCAACCGCACGGGGCGCCCGCCGCTGCACTTCCTAAGTACTTTCAAACCCCCTCCCCTCTCCTCCCGAGTGCCCAGCTCGGGGGGCGGGGTTTCGTGGAATGACGCGTTTGCGTCGTGACGTCACGACGCAATCGCGTTATTCCGTGAAACCCCGCCCCCCGAGCTGGGCACTCGGGAGGAGGGAGAAGGGGGAGCCAAGCCGCCAGCGCTGCTCAGATGAGGGAGAGGCGGCTGTAGAGCGGGAAGAACCGCTTCAAATGTAAGTCAGCCCCTCTCAGTCTCTCTCTCTCTCCCTCCCCCCCACCACCACCACCTGCCATACTGTGTAAAATGGGGACACCTGTCTGCCGGAATGTGTAAAATGGGGACACTTGCCTGCCATGCTGTGTAAAATGGGGGCACGTGCCTGCCGCAATGTGTAAAATGGGGACACTTGCCTGCCGTACTGTGTAAAATGGGGGCACAAGCCTGCCTCAATGTGTAAAATGGGGACACTTGCCTGCCGTAATGTGTAAAATGGGGACACTTGCCTGCCGTAATGTGTAAAATGGGGACACTTTCCTGCCGCAATATGTAAAATGGGGACACTTGCCTGCCGTACTGTGTAAAATGGGGGCACGTGCCTGCCGCAATGTGTAAAATGGGGACACTTGCCTGCCGTACTTTGTAAAATGGGGGCACGTGCCTGCCGCAATGTGTAAAATGGGGACACTTTCCTGCCGCAATGTGTAAAATGGGGACACTTGCCTGCCGTACTGTGTAAAATGGGGGCACGTGCCTGCTGCAATGTGTAAAATGGGGACACTTTCCTGCCGCAATGTGTAAAATGGGGGCACGTGCCTGCCGCAATGTGTAAAATGGGGACACTTTCCTGCCGCAATGTGTAAAATGGGGGCACGTGCCTGCCGCAATGTGTAAAATGGGGACACTTTCCTGCCGCAATGTGTAAAATGGGGGCACGTGCCTGCCGCAATGTGTAAAATGGGGGCACTTGCCTACCGTGCTGTGTAAAATGGGGACACCTGTCTGCTGTAATGTGTAAAATGAGGACTATTTTTTTTTTTTATCCTGTGGTGGCCATGATGATGAGATCAGATGAGGCCACGTCCATCTTAACATAGCCACACCCATTTTAATGAGGTCACACCCCCTTGCCGGGAGCGCGCGCGCCTTCGTCGAGCGCATACTTTTCTTCTTTATATCTATGGGGGGGGGGGGGGGGGGCGGCGCATTTTTTTCTTAGGTGAATGGGGGGGGTGCATTTTTAAATCTCGCACTGGGAGCCAAATTGGCTAGAAACGGCCCTGGTCATTACACTGCATGTAGTGCCCCTATTTCATATCACATCACAGAGTAGTGCCCTTTACTTGCATTACAACACACATAAATGCCCCATATTCACGTTATGCTACACAGTAGTGCCCCTTATACACAATGCCCACGGTAGCAGTGCCTCTTATACACATAATAATGCTGACAATATCAGTGCTGCTTATACACATAATAATGACCACAGTAGCAATGCCGCTTATACACATGCCCACAGTATTAATGCCGCTTATACACATAATAATGTCCACGGTTTCAGTGCCGCTTATACACATGTCAACAGTATCAGTGCCACTTCTAAACATAATAATGCGCTTATACACAATGCCCAAAGTATGAGTGCCGCCTATACACATGCCCACGGTAGCGGGTATGGGACTCCAGGTTGACACACCTTAGGTTGACACCAATTGGTTGACACACCTTAGGTCGACACTTGAAGTAGGTCAACATGGACAAAAGGTCGACATGGACAAGGTCGACATGGAAAAAGAATCAGTGCTACTTATACATATGCCCACAGAATTAATGCCGCTTATACACATAAATACCAGCCACACCCCACTTGGCTCATGTGTCACTGGTGTCCGCGCAGGTCCTGTCTCCTCTCAGTACACCGCCGGCTCCTCTCTTCATGGATTCATTCCCAGCACAGAACAGCAACATCGGAGGGGGACTGGAGGAGGCGGGCTAAGGGAGTCAGTCACAGTCTAGCGCCACCCCCCCCATCTATTAATGTAGGAGTATCACCGCTGCCTTTAAAGAATTCCTATAGCGGGGCAAAGTGGACTGGCGGAGGAAATACAATTGACAGAACGCAGTAACGCCCAGTGTTGGACAGGGGCATGAAAGACCCACTGGAGGAATGCAATGGTAAGGGTCCATGTTTAGGGGTGTGGCCAGTCTCCAGAATGGGTGTGGCCAGCTACCACTGAGGTTTGGCTAGCCATTAGAGAGTGCATGGGCAGGTCTCATGTGATAAATATATACAGTAAATATTGCAAGCGCATGCATGATAATGTACCAAATTAGTAACAGGAATACACTGTAGAAAATACACCATAGTCCTGTGCAGTATAAGGAAACATATGTAGAATCAGAATGTAGAATTCAAGTGCACAGTTTAGAACCTAATCCCTAGAGGAAGGTGGTGCTCACCGGGGGTTTCCCCTGTACATACCTCTCAACTGTTGGTGTGGTCTCCAGTGAAAGGATGTGGCCTCAGTAAAGTGTGCATGGTCACACTCACAGGCTCATCTCACTGCATTTTTGGGGCATGCCCAGTGCTCCTCCCCGAGCAGCTGGCCAGCCCCCTGCTCCCCTCCCAGCACTGTATAGATGCCATGTGCATGCGCACAGCATTTATTCAGAGACCAAACTCTGCTTTGCAGAGCAGAGCAACGGGTGATCAAAGCCTCCCCCAACTGCCCCCACGCCCGCAGGACATTGCTGCCCGTGGGAGGGACAGCGGGACAGTGTCCGAATAGCGGGACTGTCCCAATACGGGAGGTATGCCTGTACCCCGGTGGGCCCACTTTAACACATGGGTGTAACATTTTCACAAACTGGTTCAAACCACATCATAGATAGTACATGAGACAGCAATCAGAGACAAAAGTGACTCACATGGTAAGGTAAAATTATTTACTGTATATGTGCTATGCCAGTATTGAAAAGAAGTAATTTTTTTATTCAGAATAGCACAAATATCATGCAGACATTCCTTACTAAGTTGCACCCTCTCTCCTAGCAAACAACGAAAACCTTTTAAGTGAAACATTTGAAATAATAAAGTGCCTGCAAAGGGCTTTTTATGTTTTACATTCTAATTGTTTATTTCCATAGAAATGTTTCTGAGCTGTAACAATAAGGAAAATATGTTCACAGTGGGTTCTTTTTACTTGTGTAATAAAAGTGCAGTTCTTTCAATTTAAAGCCAGACTGATTTTAAACAGAAAAGTGAAAGTTTATTTGCTTGGAGTCATTTGATAAAGTAATTGAACTTGTCTAGTATGATGAAAGGTCTAACAGAATACCGATAGAGCACATACTTCATTGTGCATTTTCCTGACAGCACAATGTATTCATACTCTGTGACTGTAATTATGTTCTCAATAATAAATATTTTCTTACTGATGAGTTCTCCATAACATTGAAGGTGAATGTACTGAATGTTGAGCTACTCCGAGTCCACTGTAGCTTGTGAACTGCACTATGGGCCAGATGTAATAGCGTCCGAGTTTGCAGCAGGTGCAGGATGCCAGACGAACTTGGAGGTTTTTTTAAAGGGGCAATCATTTACAAGGCAAAACTATGTCCACGTCCAAGTTCGTCCGGCATACCGCACCTCCGGCAAACTTGGACAGAAGGGAGTGGTATATTTTGTTGGTATTCATCATGTTGACATTCATAATGTCCACATGAGAGTGTCAACATGGCCATAATGTCGACACTAACCACATCGACAGTCATCACGTCGAAACTGATGAATTATCAACATGTTTATAATGTAGACAAAATGTTGCTGGTAGTCAAGCGGTGACTCATCTGGTCCGGTGACTCCAGCAGTGTCTTCCAGGTTCTGCCGGTGATGTCCTGATGATTTCTCAGGGATCCTATGCGACTTCCAGTGGTGAGTATTACTAATCTTTAACACTAACCCTCCCCCTAGTGCCTGGGTGTGGTATAGAAGATCATGTAATTACAGACAGTCATTAGGTAGACCCCATATGCTCAACATACATTAAGTTGACAGGGTCAAAAGGTCTACATGGAACTTTTTTGACACAAAAAGGTTGACATGTTTTAAAAATTTTTGTGTCATTCTCTATGTTTCATCATAAGTGACCACAATTATTGCAAAAGTATACCATAACAGGCACGCTTTGCTCGCCACACTTTGGGCAAAATGCCTCGTCCTGCTACTGCTGCTTGGCACAGGTTACTATTCCCAATTGTAGTCCACGTGGATGGTAAATCAAGCCAAAAGTTACATTTATCGGAAAAATACCCAAAAACTTATGTCGACTATAGTCATGTTGACCTTTTGTACCTGTCGACCTTAAGCACTGTCTACCTTTTACCAGGGACGTGCGGTGAGGTAAATATCTTAGGAGGCACTGGCTAGTTGCAGAGCCAGATTTACACAAATATATGAGCCAATGGGTACATGTGGGCATTACACAAGTGCAGCAGTATATAGTGCTGGAAATATGGTGCGTTTTGATCAAAGATTCTCACCTACCATAGACATTTTACTCCAGAGTTTTAACTATAAAAATGATTAGAATAATACAAAGAAGATATTTCTAATATACTGTATATGACAGGAAAGGCTCTGCTTCACCTCACAGTACATCACTGCCTTTTGCCTGTCGACCTTTTGACCATGTCGACCTAATGCATATCGATCATATGGTGTCGACCTATTGACTGTTTATCTAGACACTATCTATACATCGGAACCCCTAGTGCCTAACCCTAACCTCCCCTCCTGCAGCCTAATCCTAAGTATCTACTGTAGGTCTGTGCAGAATGTTGACATTTCAATTGTCAACACTGTGAACATTTTGCAGGTGCCAACATGTTCAATGTCGACATTGTGATGTCAACATTATGACTGCCTTCCATCTCAGACATTAAGGGACATATTCAATTAGCCATGGGGTTTACCACACAGCTAATTGTCAGTTAATAATTATACCAAGTGAGGAAAGACTTTTCAATCAAAAAGCCTATTCCCCATAGATAAAATCATGGATTACCATGCAGAAACTCCCTGATTTCATGTAACACTACATAATCAATATCTTCTCTATGGGGTATATTTACTAAAAATCGTATTTTCCCGTTTGAGGTCAAAGTTCAATCACGAATGATATCGAAAGTGTAAATTTGCAACTTTTTGAATTTAGTACGACTAATTTACTAAACTGCCGTATTCTGCATTTTCGGTTTTACCGATGTCGATGTCATTCGTTTTTTTTTGGCAGTGTTTTACGTGAGTGACTTGTAAAACACTGCTGACTTTAATACAATGAATCTCGGCCGGATCAGAGAGATCCGTTCTGGGCTTCATTGTGCACCTTGTAAAAAAAAAAAAAATCAGTGTTAAAATAAAAATAAAAAATTGCGTGGGGTCCCCCCTCCTAAGCCAAACCAGCCTCGGGCTCTTTGAGCCGATCCTGGTTGCAAAAATATGGGGAAAAAATGATAGAGGTTCCCCCATATTTAAACAACCAGCACCGGGCTCTGCGCCTGGTCCTGGTTCCAAAAATACGGGGGACAAAAAGCGTAGGGGTCCCCCGTATTTCTGAAACCAGCACCGGGCTCCACTAGCCAGATATATAATGCCACAGCCGGGGGACACTTTTATATAGGTCCCGGCGGCCCTGGCATTACATAACCAACTAGTCACCCCTGGCCGGGGTACCCTGGAGGAGTGGGGACCCCTTCAATCAAGGGGTCCCCCCCTCCAGCCACCCAAGGACCAGGGGTGAAGCCCGAGGCTGTCCCCCCCATCCAAGGGCTGCGGATGGGAGGCTGATAGCTGTTTTGTAAAAAAATGAATATTGTTTTTAGTAGCAGTACTACAAGTCCCAGCAAGCCTCCCCCGCAAGCTGGTACTTGGAGAACCACAAGTACCAGCATGCGGAAGAAAACCGGGCCCGCTGGTACCTGTAGTACTACTACTAAAAAAAATACCCCAATAAAAACATAAGACACACACCTTGAAAGTATAACTTTAATGCATACATCCACACCTCCATATACACATACTTACCTTATGTTCACACGAGGGTCGGTCCTCTTCTCCATGTAGAATCCATGGTGTACCTGTTGAAAAAATTATACTCACAAAATCCAGTGTAGAAGGCTCTTCTTGTAATCCATTTGTAATCCAGGTACTTGTCAAAATAAAAAAATGGACACCCGACCTCGCACTGAAAGGGGCCCCATGTTTTCACATGGGACCCCTTTCCCCGAATGCCAGGAACCCCCTCTGACTTATGTCTAAGACGGTTCATCAGCCAATCAGGGAGCGCCACGTTGTGGCACCCTCCTGATTGGCTGTGTGCTCCTGTACTGTATGACAGGCAGCACACGGCAGTGTTACAATGTAGCGCCTATGCGCTCCATTATAACCAATGGTGGGAACTTTGTGGTCAGCGGTTGACCGATCTTTTTAAAAGAGAATTTTTTAGGGTGAATATGAAGAATCCTGAAAAATTCTCCTTTCTGCCCTGTGTATTTATGTATAGTGTCCTATATATGCCTCTCAGGATTCTTCATATTCACCCTAAAAAATTCTCTATCAAAAAGTCTATAACAGATGTAGATACGAAAATCTTATCAAATTTTTCTTCTTTACTCTCTTTTCCCTTTCAGTACCTATGTACATGTATGTATATGAGATTATTGAAATTCCGTGTACTATATAATTGTTCTTATGTGACATTGTATTGATACACATAAGACAAAACCCGTGTGTGTTATCTGTATCCAGGCAACACACTTACGGGAGGTGGGGCGGACCGCTACGATGGTCCGATCACGTGTCCGCTCTGGGGCACGTGATGCTGTCCCAGGGAGCGTTGGGTGCGCTCCAACCATGCGTTCCACGGGCATCTTCCGGTCTCTGACCAGCGAGACGTGGTGGCGCGTGGTGGAGCGTGACACAGGTGCGCTCACCCATTACATGGGCGGGCGTCCCGACGGACCCTGGGGCACAATGGACCTACTAGCAGGCTCACCCCACACCTGACACTCATCAGCATATTGGTGAGTGACAGATTGGTCACATGACCCGCATATGTTTTTATATTCTTTATGGTTTGTTACCAAATAAATACACTTTAAAATATGCATTATAAGTGTTTTAGGACTGCCTTCTTAAGAATGTATACGAATGTTTGTTTTAGAATAAGGATCAGTTAATTAGAGCTGCTACAGCTGTTGCACAACTAACCATTAGTGAGGTATAAAAATGGCTCTCATTGTCTCTGAGATTCACTTCTGAGGAAGCTGGACGACCTAGTCCAGGGAAACGCGTTACGGCCTATGCTGAGGAACTTTTGCACTTCTTACCATTTAAGACCGATCTGGATAAGGACTTTTGCTTCCCTATTGGAATACAAAAAACCGCAGATACCTCCTGTGTTGAGTACTTCCAGCAATTTATGGAAACCCCTTCAATCACCTACAGAGACGAATACTAAGAGTCATCTTTTCGTGGAACTGTGGATGAGGTATATTCAGGGTATTACCAGCTGACTGTGCTTTATACTGCTATTTGAGGAGGAGCGGATTTCCACTTAAGTCCGGGATCTTTTAAATTAATGGTATAGTTCCTATCAGCAAAATCTACTATTCTGACCACTCCAGAGCCATTCAGGATTAATTAATGTTTTCCTCATTATTTTTCATCTATATGCTATTATCGACTATTCAGTCTCTATTATGGTTTTAGTATTGTTTTAATATTATTTTATATAAAAAAAGTAAAATAAAGATACTGATTAACTGATCCAACTGTTTCTTATCAATATTTTGGCTAAACGACTCATAGCGCTGGTACTCTTGCTTTATCTATACTTAATCCCCTGGGGGTCTGACAAACCCCTTCCAGCAGCTGTGACTATTTAGTGGGTCTTTATATTTTACTTTTTTGCTACTAATGGTAAACTTTGTGACTGTGGTCCCAGCTCTCCTGAGGTCATTGACCAGGTCCCCCCGTGCAGTTCTGGGTTGATTCCTCACCGTTCTCAAGATCATTGATACCCCACGAGGTGAGATCTTGCATGGAGCCCCAGGTCGAGGAAGATTTCCAGTGATCTTGTATTTCTTCCATTTTTTTATAATTGCGCCAACAATTGATCTCTTCTCACCAAGCTGCTTGCCTATTGTGAAGTAGCTTATCCCAGCCTTGTGCAGCTCTACAATTTTGTCCATGGTGTACTTAGACAGCTCTCTGGTCTTGGCCATGGTGGAGAGGCAGCAGTCTGACTGTTTGAGGGTGTGGACAGGTGTCTTTTATACAGATAACCAGTTCAAACAGGTACCATTAATACAGGTAACTAGTGGAGCATAGAAGAGCTTCTTAAAGAAGAAGTAACAGATCTGTAAGAGCCAGAAATCTTGCTACTTGGTAGGTGTCCAAATATTTATTTTCCACAAGAATATACAAGTAAATTGTTTAAAAATCATACAAGGTGATTGCCTGTTTTTTTTTTTTCAGATTCTGTCTCTCAACGTTGAAATGTACCTATGATGAAAATTACAGACCTCTCTGATCTTGAACAATTGGTGGCAGTCCAAATAGCATGGTAGAGAAAAGATGTGTGAGGGAGAGTGAAAGATGTGGGGGAGATATTGTGAGAGGTGGCGGAGATTGAGCAAGACAGGGAGAGAGATGTATGGGGGATGTAGGGGGATAAAGAGAGTGTTTGAGGGGAGCAAAGAAAAAAAACTGTAATAGCTAGTGATCCTTCAAATGATGGGTCCAACCAAAATACAGTGTGCGCTGGGAGCTGTGTTTTCCTCCTCAATGTCACCCTCTACTGTGAACAAAAAGAACCCCCATTTTAGTGTGTTTTGATGATTAAATTAACAGTGCCCCATAGGGTCACAACACTTACAGTACGAGAATGATTTCTCCTGCAGCTGTGGCTTATGCTCCCACAGCCACAGTGTTGTTTTCAGAGGAGGAGGAGCAGCTCGGGTCCAGCAGCCAGGAAGGTAGACGCTGTGCGGCTGTGGCCATACAGGCTGCACAGTGCTGCTGCACAGCCAATACAGGCACAGCTCGGCTCCGAGAGCAGTGCCCTAAGTGCTGCCGTGCCTGCTAATGAGTGGGGGAGGTGTCCGGTCAAGTGTGGGTGCACAACGGGCAGCGATCGTCATACGTGTCTGGGCTTAGCTGGCACCTCACCTAGCTTGTGCGGCACACCTGTGCAGAGACAGGCATAGCCAGGGCCGGCCCTGTGGTTGTAGGAGACAGCAGAGGGACTGTCTGTGACAGCATTCATTAGGGTGGTGGGATGACGTGGTCTAGTGTGACACTAGCCTCCACTGCCTCAGGCTGCCTCTCTAGGTACAGTGTGTACTACAGTATGTCCGGCATCCTGACCTCTCCCACGGAAGCCCCGCACCCCGGTATGAAAGGACCGGGAGCCTCCAGCTAAATGCGAGACGGTAGGCAAGCCTGCTGAGGTTTTCTGTCAAACTCTGGGAGTGCACTGATGTGGTTTTCTTCAGTAATGGGTTCTTCCTAGACACCTAGACACCCTTCCATACAGGTCAGTGTATGCAGGGCTTTTCAGATATGGTTCACTTTCTTTCCTGTTTCAGCCATTGAACTCTTTAGCTCCTTTATGGGCCTATTTATTAACTTTTTTTATCTAAAATTTTTTGAAAAAGGGTGTTGTCACACCATTTCACATTATTTTAGTTTCACTCAAATGTATTAAATGGCTATTGGGGCAATTTTCGTGAAACACTGCTCCAAACCCTTTAATTCACATTTGTTTAGTAATCAGATATCATTTACCATATATTTACTAAAAAAAAAAAAAAGTGATAAAAAACCTGAATGAGCCCTGTGATAATTACGCCAGCTTCAGCTGGTATAATCACAAGGATCACTTGGATATCCCTACTTCCTCACAGCTTTCTCTTTCCCCCGGCAGAGAAAGCTGTGCAGTGACCCAGCTCCGGTGATCAGCTATGTGTGTCCGATAGATACACAAGCTGATCACAGTAAAAAAAAAATAAGCTTAAAAATAAAAAATACTTACCAGGAGCCGGGGATCGGTGCTCCAGCGAGGGCTGCCAGTCATCGGGTCTTCCTGTGTGCTGCAGTGATCCCCGGTGCAGTAAAATTATGCTAAAAAATGGCAGCTCACTTTATAGCACCAGGTGTCACAGCAGCACACAGGATCCGATGCCCGGCAGCCCTCCAGGACCACTGAGCACCAGTTTCTGGAACTGGTATGTAAAATTACTAGTGGGGGGATTTGGCGCAGGGGGAGGAGTAGTCACTATGGGGGAGTAACTGAGCAGTAACATGTGCAGCAGGAACTCTAGACATTTTTTTGCAAAAAATATCCTGATAATGCATTTGTATGGACAGAGCTTTCTCACAAGTGTTGATAAATTGGCCCCTTAAACAGATACTTGACCTCCCTGTGTCTTCACTCCCAAGTCTATTTCTTGCTCTGATGCTGACTTTAGAGGGATGGCCTTGTCTAGACAGTGATGTAGCTTTCATTTCTTCGGAATTGATCCAACAATGGTCAGTGGGTTTTCCAAGCATGGATTTTATTTAGCAGTGTCTTGTGTGTCTTGTTTATGTCTATAAAAGTTATCTGAAATTTTCTTAGAATGCTGTCTGGTCTTCATTTTCACAGATTTCCTTCAGCTTCACAGTATGACCAATGTTATGTGGATCTTTTAGCCATAAAAGTTGATCTTTTTAATGATTCAGGTAGAGGCTAATTAAAGGTGAATTGATAGGGCAATATCTTTCATCTAAACTTAGTGGTTCTGCAGCACAGAGTTATGAAAGAGGCATTTTTAAATTTCTTATTTTTAAAATCTGCAAATAATGAATTCTGAGTTATAAAATTTAGTTTAAGAGCTTGCTGATTCACAATAAAAAATACCATCTGTAACAATCTGTGTGTTATTTGTATTAGAAACAAAATGATAAAGCACAATGGAATATGCTGGCACCATATAAGTACATGATAATAAATGTAGAGTTTTTCAGGGGTTAAATACTTTTGCATCCCCCATTGCCCCTGACTCAAGCTTGTAATCACATTCTCTCCCAGCTACAAAAAAATTCCCACTTTTTTTCTATTTGACATCATTTTTCATTTCACTGTATCATCTGAGACTGAAAATTGTTTAGCAATGTTCACACTTCATTCTGGTTCTTCACTCCACTATGTGAACATGACCTCTGCTATTGCATTCTTAAAGCTTCTCCTCTCTTTCATCCAACTCTCTGCATGTTTCTTTTCCTGTTTCTCCTTATTCTCTCCTCACTCCCAACTAATCTAGCTCATACTGTACTCTTTCCTTATTTCTCTCCTTCCATGTGGTCTCCTGGCAATGTACCTGTCTGCAGTAACCTGGAGTTTGCACACCATAGTGCTGTGGCTTCACATATGTAGATCAGTTGAGTCTCACTGCTTACTGTCAGACTGTATTATTATTATTTATTTATTACCAGTTATTTATATAGCGCACACATATTCCGCAGTGTTTTTCAGAGAATATTTGCCTATTCACATCAGTCCCTGCCCCAGTGGTGCTTACAATCTATATTCCCTACCACATGTACACACAGACACATTCACGCTAGGGTTAATTTTTGTTGGAAGCCAATTAACCTACCAGTATATTTTTGGATTGTGGGAGGAAACCGGAGAACCCGGAGGAAACCCACGCAAGTATGGGGAGAATATACAATTATTTATAAGGTGCCACAAAAATGTGCTAGACAATCAGAAATACAAATTATGCAAAATAAAAGACTGCATTTGCTTTTTCAGACTGAAAAGATTGAATTTGGAAAAAAAAATGTTTTATTATTTTTTATCTTCTGAAAAAAATTGACAAAAAATTAACATAAAAATACATTGTTTAGCTGATTATGTAGGGTGTGGCCATATAACTCACGACATGGTCACACAACATGGGGTATGTTGTGAGTCACGGGGTGTAGCCCCCCTGGCATGCCCCATATAAGCATGCTAGGTAAGAAGGGCGCTAGGAGGCAAAGCTGCTCAGCCAGGCCTTCATATGCTGAACAGACTCATTGGATCATCCGTCCTTCTGGCATTTGCTAGAATTTCCAAATTGCTAGTCCGGCTGTGCCCCCCAACAGTCATGGCCGTGTCTTGATAAAGGGCAATAGTGGATATGGTCCTGACCCCAGGAGCACAAGGCCATTTCCAACCCTTTCCCTACCATGAAAACACCATTGCACCGCTGCGCGCCCCAGTGGCAGTTGTATGAGACACAGGACTGCATTATATGAGGCATACTGTACCTCGCAGCAGTCCCGGGTGTTCGGAATAAACATACTGTACTGTTGCTCTAAATTGGTACAGTTGGGAAGCATGCTGTAACTGTATATAGTATGTAAAAGTCTGTGGTACACAATATCTCTTGAGCTTTATAAATGCCATGTGACTGTCTAATTTAGTACTATTTTATATTCTATATTAATACATTTATACGTATTTATTTTTTATTATCATCATTACATTTATCATTATTTCTCAGGGTCAAAAGACTAAGGGGTTCTTACAGGGTACTCCCAGTACAAATTAAATTTCCAATCAATCCAATTCCAAACGCATTGATTTTCTGCATAAAATTCACATTTTCTTTTGTGCGCGCCTCATGAGCAGGTGAAATGTTAGGGAAAAGCTTTATTATAAGGTAAGAATGTCAGGACACAGTACAGAACCAGTTACAACCTCTCTTAATGAATAATCATGATCTTGGGGAGGTGGATAAATAGCATAATTTGAACAATAAAGACACGTCAGTTTTAAGGAAAATGTCTCTAGAATTCTCAATATTGGTTTAAATGATGTGGGTCAGGAACCTGGAGGAGTTTTAATGATGGGAGAGGGGTTTAAGAACTTGCAGATTAGAGGTAAAAGTGTTTATTACCATATTTTAAAAATTTGTAAAAACAAAAACACTGAGCAATTACTGTATAGACATGTTTCTGTACTCCAAAATGATAGAAATACCTTCATTTGCTAAAAAAAAACCCCACTTGCTATAATTTTTCCACCATTAATAACAACTGCAAAAATCATCCTTTTCACACCTCCAGTACTTTCTTTTTGCCCACTAACGGCCTTCTGCATCATCCTGCTATCTCATCTGTCACTTTTCTGGGGCCAGTATGGTTTCAAATTGGTATTTGTAAATTGATCTCATAATTGTATGTGAGTTTCATGAAACATACATGCACCTTTGGATTCTCCATGAGACTGAATTGTCTATTTTTTTAATATAAATTCAAAAGGGCCGATTTACCACCATGCGCATCTGCTATGATAATATCATCCCAATCCGCAATGCGATGATTGATTCCATCAGACGGATGTATACAATATTGCATGCAGAGACAGAGCTTGCAAGAAAGCTCTGTCCCTGCGATGCCACTTCGCAGCCAAGAAAAATACCCCAGTTATGTGCTGCACATGCACCACCGCCCGTCATCACAGCCACTACCACTGCCACCAGCACCCCCCCATCCCTACGACTCCCCCCCATCCTTAATCATACTTACCAACACCCGGGAATCAGTGGTCGGAGCTCATGGAGGGCTGCCGGTCATCAGGGCTCTCTGTTGTTGTGACCTCCGATGCTGTAACGTGAGCTACTAGACTGCAGCATCACTTTACTACACCAGGGGTTACAGGAGCAGCTTGAAGCCCCAATAACCTGTAGCTCTTATAGGAGGACCAGAGCAGGATTAAGACTCCGGATGGCCTGGGGCACTTAAGACAAGGGGGCCCCTATGGACATCCGTATACATCAGCTGCCTAGACCTTGTGGTGCCCAGGGTGAACGTTAGCTTTGGCACCCCCCATTAAATATAGAACCAGTGCGCCGTCATTGCGTGCTAAAAATATAGGGGTGTGGCTTCATGGAGTAGGGGCGTGGCCACAGAATAGTACCAATTCACATTACACCGCACAGTAGTGTCCATCAGTCACATTACACCACACCAGGAACGGAACTCCCAGTGGAAACTGAGTCTGTTGCCGCTGGGCTCCAACCCTTAAGGGGGCACCTGGCTCCACCACTGTACCCATAGTGTGCACAGAGGTGCCTTGTATGTACTCGCACACTGTAATGTCCGGCACCCCCCTCACGCCAGCCAACTCACCACGTGTGGCTACAAACAGCACTGATTGTCTTCCCTACTGTATGCCGAGCTGCCCTCTGCCCACCTCCACCCTCTCCCATAGTGCTGTGACTTGCCACTGCTGCAGCACATTCTGGCTGCGGTCAATAACACCACCGCCATGGAGGCTGTCATCTGATTTGTGAAAACTCCACACAGGGCCGGATTATAGGGTGGGAGGAACCCTCACTGTGTCAAATATTACCCTGGCCTTGTCGACCCACTGTACCCCTACCCGGAGCAGGGCACCCGCAGTGCCACGGTTCGCGGGTGTAAAGGGGGTGGGGAATAATGCCGCAAAGTGCCTGCTCACTCCCCTCCCTCTCTCTCTTACTCTTGCACCCATCTATCTGTCCCTCTCTATCTCCCTTTTCTATCCAACACACTCTCTCCCTCTCTCTTGACCACCCTCTCTGTCTTCCTCCCTACCTGACACCCTCTCTCGCTTCCTCTGCACTCTCTCTTGCACCCCACTCCCTCTTTCTCTCCCTGTTACTCGCTCTCTCTCCTTGACACCCTCTCTCTCTTTTACATTTGCTCCCCCTCCCTCTCACTGTCTCTCTCCCTGGCGCACTCTCTCTTGCTCCCCATCTCTCTCGCTGACACCCTCTGCATCTCTCCCGCTCGCTCCCTATCCTTTTCCCTCTCTACCTGACATCCTGTCTCTCTCTTGCTCCCCTCTTTTCTCCCCCTCTCTCTCCCTGACACCTTAACTATCTCTCATCCCTCTCTCTTTCATCACCCTCTCTCTATTGCTCCTCTCTCTCCCCTATTTCCTTCTCTGACACCCTTCTCTCCCTTCTCTCTCTGAGACCCCTTTCCCTCTTGATCCCTCCTTTCTCTCCCTGACACCCTCTGTCTCTCTCCCGCTCACTCTCCCTCCCTTTTCCTCTCTACTTGACACCCTGTCTCTCTCCCTCTCTTGCTCCCCTTTCTCTCCTTCTCTCTCTCTGACACTCTCACTCTCTCTCCCCTCTCATCCCTCTCTCTTTCTTCATCACCCTCTCTCTATTGCTCTTCACTCTGTCTCTCTGTTCTCTCTCTCTCTGACACCATTTCTTGCTCTTCTCTCTCCCTGACTCCCTCTCCCTTGCTCCCCCTCTTTCCCTGACATCCTCTGTCTCTCTCCCATGCACTCCCCCCTCCCTGACACCGTTTCTCTCCCTCTCTTGCTCCCCTCTCCCCCCTCTCCCTGACACTCGCTCTCTCTCCACTCACTCTTTCTTCAGCACTCTCTCCATTGCTACTCTCTCTGCCTCTCTCTCTCTCCCCTCTTCTCTCTTTTGCTGACACCCTCTCTTTCTCTCACCTCTTTCTCTCGTTCCCTCTTTTACTGACACCCTCTGTCTCGCACCAACATCCTCTCTCTCTTTCTCTGTATCTTTCTTGCTCCTCTCTCTCTCCCAGACATGCTTTCTCTTTGTATCTCGCTCTTTTCTATTTCTCCTTGATACCATCTCTCTAATCTCGTTCTCCCCTCTCTCGCTCCCTTGCTCCCCCCTATTTCTCTCTTTCTCCCTGACACCCTCTGTCTCTCACTCCCCTCACTCTCTCTCCTGCGCCTCTAAAGGACAAAATAGTGACAGCGGTGGGGTGCAAAGTAAATTTTATTGGTGGGGCCCCCACACATTTGTTGCCCTGGGGCCCCACAAGCCTTAATCCAGCATTATGTGTGTAAGCAGCATTGCTACAGTGGGCTTTATGTGTAAGGGGCACTACTACTGTGGTCATTATGTGTGTAAAAGGCACTACTGTGTGGCGTAATGTGTATAAGAGGTACTACTGTGTAGTGTAATGTGAATAAAAGACAGTACTAAGTGGTGTAATATGAATAATATTGTGCTACTGTGTGGTGTAATTTGCATTGGGGGTAATATTCTTTGAGAGACCACACACCTTTTTTGCGGCAAAGTCGTATGCTGTGGCAGGTATGGAGGGGTCAGTTAAAATATTAATAATTTTTTGTAAAGACAGGGTGACACAACATTTATCTTACCTCCGGGCAACTGGGATGAAGTTACGCCACTGCACCACACAGTAGTACCCCTTATACACATTATGCCATATTAGAGCCCCTTACATGGATTACACCACAGTAGGGCAAAGCCTGTTATGGGTGATTCTCCGTGATGCACGGGACAGCTACACAAATTCAAACATATATTTCTCCAAAATATCAAGATTTTAGTGGGTCTTAAGTTATAGGGTAAGGCATTGCTACTAAGCAATTACGTTTTCATATAACAACAATTTCTTAACAGACCAGTTTAAAAGGAACAACATTTTTTAAAGTGTGTGATGCACGGGACTTTATGCAGGCAGCACTCACAGACTGAATAAAATCACTTCTTTATTTCAATGTTTCAGTAAAACCCACTGACCGCAACTCTATGTTGCGTTTTGATAGCTTCAATCCGATTGGCTGTGGGTGACGGGGGGCCATGTTAGGTAGGGGGGCCCAGGGATACTTGCCCCCTGAGAACCCCCCTTAATCTGGCTCTGAGGAGCACCGATCACTGGCCCCTGTGTAGGCAAATATGATTTTTATTTATTTCTTTTTAACTGTGATCAGCTTGTTTGTCCATCGGACACACATAACTGATCACACTGGCCGCGTCTCCGCACAGCTTTCCCTGCCTAGTGGCAGAGAAAGCTGTACAGGAGTACCGGGTCCGCAGTGAGCCTATTATCACAGGGATCACTGTTGTATTTTTTTACAGGTTTTTTTTTTAGTCAATGGGGCCAGATTGCATTCCCCATACTTATAATGATCTGTTTGCTACAAAATTAAAATGAAAGGGTTTGGAGTAGTTCTTCATGAAAACTGCCCTTTCATACATTCAGGTAATACTAAAAATAATGTGAAAACACCCTTTGTCACATTATTTTTGTAAAATAAAATACGTCCATAAGTGTGACAATAATTTAACAAATATATGTAGAAAGTTCAGATACAGTTTGGAATACCATGTGAAAACCTGGGGAATGTTACTGCATTTATTTTTCTACTACAACATAGACTTTAAAAGCTCACATTATATTATGTCAGGCTGGGGAGCACAACACTCGGAGTGATCTCTATGCTTAGGAGAGTTTTCTGTAAATATGGGGACTGAAAATGTAATCTGAATACAATTTTTATGTCATTGTAAATTGAGTACCAAATATACCTGAAATGCTGTTGGCAGGATTACGTACTTCAGGGAATTCATCTTTCATGTGGTATAATCTGACTTTAAAACAATCCCAGCATTACAATTGCCTAAAAGGCACAAGCATCTGTTCTGCCGGAATTAGGAATACCTTGCTTAGAAGCAGCAGTTTAGGATTTGATACTTGTTCAAAACAACTCTCAACAGTGGAGCTGGCATTGCATTGTTGAAAGCATAATGGCTGGAAACGAGCCACAGAGATGAAAGCTTCTAGGTTTGGTAAGAGAGCAGGAAAAAGCATTGTGTTCCGAAAACATTCTGATTTTAAAAAAACATTTAAATTGCACATTTCTTATTTAGTATATTGTATAGATCGTCAGATCATAAAGATTAATAAGTTATTTAAAAAAAATATTTTTAGAGAAATATTTGTTTTTTTTCCTGTATTTTATAATATATATGCAATCTATATTATGGCAGTATTGAGTTGGAAAGTTTCCTATGGTGTAGACATATGTCTACACAAACTGTCCATATGAGCATGTGGCGCAGAAAACATATGGGGGACTGTTGTAGGCATGGAGAGCCAAGGAGTAAAATGAAAATAAAAATAATAACAAACATTATTCAGCAATGTGAACGCAGTGAGAAAAGAAGTATTTAATAAAGTTTGCTACTTTCTAAGATGGCCGAAAATGGTGGCGAGCACTTGCAGCAGACTGTAGTTCATATACAAGATTCAGAAATGCATTAGTGTACAGTATAACTGTGATGGGACTGGACCATGTACATTTAGGCAAATGAACTCAAGCAAGAACATTTAAAGGACAAGTTTAGGGTAATGGAAAATGAGATATTTTTTTTTAAATTCTAATGCTCACCAAAGCCTTCACTAGCTGTGAAGGTTCATATTCTTCTTAAGGGGTGGTCTTCACTTTGCCGGCGCCGGAATCCCGACTGCCGGCATACCGACAGTTCTTCTCCCTCTTGGGGGTCCACGCCCCCCCTGGTGGGAGAATAGATAGCATGGCAAGTGCAGCAAGCCGCAAGGGGCTCATTTGCGCTCGCCCAGCTGTTGGTATGCCGGTGGTCGGGATTCCGGCACCGGTATGCTGTTCGGCATAACATACTACACCCCTTCTATAGTACTACGTTTACTGCAAGTGGCCCTCTGGTTTCTATTCTTTGGATAGCCATTAGGAGGTTACATCATTTTGTTTGTTCTCTCTGCTTAATGTGATGTTTTCTATTATAAAACAGTAAGTACATATGAAGTTGCAACTAGACATATCTTTTTCTGACTATGTATATGAATGGCCACACCTGGCAATCAATACTCATGGGGGTCATTCCGAGTTGTTCGCTCGTTGCCGATTTTCGCAACGGAGCGATTAAGGCAAAAATGCGCATGCGCATGGTACGCAGTGCGCATGCGCTAAGTAATTTAGCACAAAACTTAGTATATTTACTCACCTCCGAATGAAGAATTTTCATTGTTGAAGTGTTCGGAGTGTGATTGACAGGAAGTGGGTGTTTCTGGGCGGAAACTGACCGTTTTCTGGGAGTGTGCGGAAAAACGCAGGCATGCCAGGATAAAACGCAGGAGTGTCTGGAGAAACGGGGGAGTGGCTGGCCGAACGCAGGGCGTGTTTGTGACGTCAAACCAGGAACGAAACGGGCTGAGCTGATCGCAGTGTAGGAGTAAGTCTCGAGCTACTCAGAAACTGCTAAGAATTGTTTATTCGCAATTCTGCTACTCTTTCGTTCGCAATTCTGCTACTCTTTCGTTCGCAATTCTGCTAAGCTAAGATACACTCCCAGAGGGCGGCGGCCTCGCGAGTGCAATGCTGCTAAAACCAGCTAGCGAGCGAACAACTCGGAATGACCACCATAGTCAGAGAAGGAGCATATGTATTTTGGCTGTATATGAAATAAGCTCATCATCATTTTCACCTCAAAACCCAGCATTTATAGGGGTCAACCCAATTGGGTTCATTTTGGGTCCTGCAAGCTGTTCTCATGGTGAACTTGCGTAGAGAATTACAGTTGCAATCCAATTCCAAAATGCATTGCTTTTTCAGAGGAAATTTGTGTTTTTTTTAGTGCACTCCCCTGAGGGTGTAAAAAGTAAGGAAAAATCTTTATTTTAAGGTAAAAATATTGGGACTTGCTTCAGAACCCCTTGCCATTGTTACCAACCCTCCATCAGCAAACGGGTTGCATTAGCAGCTGGGTCTGAATGACCCACCTAGTGTGCTATCATTGTTTGTGTATTGTCATTATTCTTAGGTTATATTGTGTATGATATGATATTGTAAATCCTGTTCAACAATTGCCTCATCTCATTTCATTGTAGCTACAGTATCGTCTAATATTTACTTTGTACTGAATTGTTTGGAGAATATTATTTTACTATCTTCCAATTATCATCTTACAGTAACATTACTTTGCACCTTTTCCGTAACTGTTGCACAGACATTAACACCACCAGACATCACTTGTAATATGTCAGGTCAATAGGTCACCATACCTTTTCATTAATATGCCAACTTAAGTGACATCCTTTTTGCCGATTACTGTATATGTTTGTACCAATTGGTTATGGTGACTAATAATACCTGGAGTTGTGTCTGGAATCAGGAAGTGGGATAGCAAAGAAAGTGGTGCAAGATATACTTTACCATCATAATTGAGTATGGTGATACATTAAAGAGCAATTTATTGTTTCATCAGAGCAGATGCTTAGCACAGTCATTGAATATATTTTCTGGCAAAGAAATGTGTATGATTTGCAGGAGTCCATTCACGTACAGAGGGCTCCTCCATTATCTTGGCTCTTTCTGCGCCTAGGCGGAGGTTTAGTCACTCCTAGGCGAAAGCTTAGGTTGCTGAGTTTAATCACGGACAGGTGCGTTGAGTCACGACTAGATTCTCAGCATGCAATACACATCTCCACCACTGGGTGGCTAATGCTCCACTAATCCAGTACTTTAGATCGAATAGCGGCGGATTGATTTACAAGCTCTGGCAAATGGTCAGTGACGACTGTAATGTTAATAGATGGTGACCAATGGTCAGACGGAGAGAGTTAAAAAAATAATATTAATTTATACAGACACAAACGAACATGTTAAAACACTTGTGTATGCAGATGCAACTAAAGATTGTGTATGCAGATGCAACTAATGTGTTAAAGGAATAATGTAGCTTATTGACTTTAAAGTATGTACTGTGCACTAAATACCGTGCTTTTGAAATATGAGCGTCCGAGTCCCCTAAGGCATAAACTAACACCAATGAGAAGGAATCGCTGCTTGTAATACTGTTACACATGAACTTGTGAATCTTCCATGAAGCGTCGTGGGCTAGCAATGAAGACTCCCGCCTCTCACGCTGAGAGTCCCAGGTTCGAGTCCCAAAGTGCCAACCTTTTTTTTTGTGTTCCCGTGACATTCACTTTTTTCTTTTTCTTTTTTTCTTTGTAATACATTCAATGGAAGGGTGCACACAGGTTTCACATAAATCAGAGTAAATCTGCAGGAGCGACTCATTCTGCTATATACAATACACAGCGGTAATGAGCACCCATAGACATACAGTACCAGTAAATATAAATTAGTGTATTCTGACGCAACTAACTGTTTGAGCAATATAGTACTGTAGATCGTCGGCATTTGTGTATTGTACCTGACCTGAACTCCCTCCCTGTCTACTGCATGAACTGTGCAGGCTCCCAGGGGTAGAAGGGCGATGGGGGTAGGGGGAGGCAGTGGAAAATACCGTGTTTTTGAAATACATGAACAGTATGAGCGTCCGAGTCCCCTAAGGCATAAACCAACTAAAGATTGTGTATGCAGATGCAACTAATGTGTGACAGGAATAATGTAGCTCATTGATTTTAAAGTATGTACAGTGCACTAAATACTGTGCTTTTGAAATATGAGCATCTGAGTCCCCTAAGGCATACACCAACACCAATGAGAAGGAATCGCTGCTTGCAGTACTTTTACACATGAACTTGTGAATCTTCCATGAAGCGTCATGGGCTAGCGATGAAGGCTCCCGCCTCCAACGCTGAGAGTCCCGGGTTCGAGTCCCAAAGTGCCAACCTTTTTATTTTTGTGCTCCCATGACATTCACTTTTTTTATTATTTTTTTCTTTGTAATACATTCAATGGAAGGGTGCACACAGGTTTCACATAAATCAGAGTAAATCTGCAGGAGAGACTCATTCCGCTATATACAATACAAAGCGGTAATGAGCACCTGTAGACATACAGTACCAGTAAATATAAATTAGTGTATTCTGACGCAACTAACTGAGCAACACAGTACTGGAGATCATCAGCGTTAGAGAATCTGTGTTGTGAGAATCTGTGTTGTAATTAATGAGAAGGGATCACTGCTACTGTACCATTTACACATCTACACAGTATCAACACGACTGCAGTTCTCTAAGTGATTTTCCTACATACAGTAGTATACTGTTGCACATGTTTTGTAACCTAATCTGAACTCCCTCCCTGTCTACTGCATGAACTGTGCAGGCTCCTAGGGGGGAAGGGGAAAGGGGGATGGGAGTAGGGCGAGGCAGTGGAAAATACTGTGTTCAAAGAAAAGGCATAATCAAATTCAAGGGTAACTGACGTAATAACCTGGGATGCCTGAAACGCACAACGTCTGAGACGCATGACATCTGGGACGCACGTGCACGATGTCTGAGATGCACGACGTCTGAGATGCTCATTGCGGTTGTTAACTGTACAGTATACAGTACAGTATGTCTGCCAGGGATCCCCCCTATTCCTTTGGGGAGCTCCATCTCCTCGTTTGCTGGTGGGACAGACCTCTCGCCAGCAACAAAGAGAAGATTAGGGCATAAGGTGTACTGTCAGCTCTGAAATGTGATATACAGTACTGTAGAGTGAACTGTATGATTCAGAAAAGAAGCTAGGGCCCTACTATGGGGCATAACATTAAATAAGGCTTGGCTATGGTTCAGAAAACCAACCACAGTACAGTACTACAGGACACTTTTATAGGGCAAAAAATTAAAAACTGCTGCAGAGAAGACTCACTCTACAAGCATTGGGATGGGGGCCCCTTCAAAATGTTGCACTGTAGTATGGGTCCCACAAAATTCTGGATATGCCCCTGAGTCTGGTGTACAGTATCTTATGGTGCATTGAGCTCGCTTATCCCCATAGGCCCTTGTGTTTTTTAACTACCGTATTGAGACATATATTTCAAGGACTACAGTATTTAATATACAGTAAGTAGCATTGCTGGTAGGCAATAATTGAAGAATTTACATACAGTAGTGACATGTACTGTATGTAATGCTGGTACATTATGTCAGTCGTCCCTTATGCTGTACAGTACTGTAAGTCTCACAGGGCCCATGCACTTCCAAGGAGGGTTATTTACTGTATCTGTTTTATACAGGACAGTAATTTCAGTCCATAACACTGATGTGGTATTTTCAGTACTGTACAGTACTAAAATTTGAACCTCAGGTACTGAGTGTATAGTAAACAAGTACAGTATTGGATTTTATCATAAAACCGTTACTTATCCCTATCGCCCCTGTGTATTTTAGCTGGCGGATTGTGACGCTCCTTTAGCATTGGCCCATAGCCTGCAAAACCTATGCTGTTGCTTGCTCCATATCCGAGTGCTACCACGAGTTAGGGGGTTCACGGGTGGTGGCCATTTTGTCAGTTTGCTATGCAATCAATATACCGTAATGTGCATAGAGCTCGCTTTTCCCTATCGCCTCTGTGTATTTTAGCTATGGGATTGTGACGCTCCTTCAGCATTGGCCCATAGCCTGCAAAACCTATGCTGTTGCTTGCTCTATATCTGAGTGCTGCCACAAGGTGGAGGTTCACGAGCGGCGGACATTTTGTTAGTTTGCTATGCGATTGAGTCCGATGTACCGTAATGTGCATAGAGCTCGCTTTTCCCTTTCGCCTCTGTGTATTTTAGCTAGGGGATTGTGACGCTCCTTCAGCATTGGCCCATAGCCTGCAAAACCTATGCTGTTGCTCGCTCCATATCCGAGTGCTACCATGAGTTGGGGGTTCACGGGCGGTGGCCATTTTGTCAGTTTGCTATGCGATCGAGTCTGGTGTACCGTAATGTGCATAGAGCTCGCTTTTACCTATCGCCTATGTGTATTTTAGCTAGTGGAATGTGACACTCCTTCAGCATTGGCCCATAGCCTGCAAAACCTATGCTGTTGCTCGCTCCATAGCCAAGTGCTGCCACGAGGTGGGGGTTCATGGGCGGCATCCATTTTGTCAGTTTGCTATGCGATCGAGTCCGATGTACCGTAATGTGCACAGAGCTCGCTTTTCCCTTTCGCCTCAGTGTATTTTAGCTAGGGGATTGTGACGCTCTTTCAGCATTGCCCCATAGCCTGCAAAACCTATGCCGTTGCTCGCTCCATATCCGAGTGCTACCACGAGGTGGGGGTTCATGGACGGTGGCCATTTTGTCAGTTTGCTATGCGATCGAGTCCGGTGTATCGTTATGCGCATAGAGCTCGCTTATCCCTATCGCTCCTGTGTATTTTAGCTAGGGGATTGTGACGCTTCTTCAGCATTGGCCCATAGTCTGCAAAACCTGTGCTGTTACTTGCTCCGTAGCCGAGTGCCTCCATGGGGCAAGGAGTCACAGACGGTAGCCATTTCAATTGAGTCTGCCCTGCTACAGAATTGCGCATCGTTAAAGACCCCCTCACTTATCTGAACATGTACAGATGCACCATGGGTGTCATTCCCCCCGCCAATCCCCCGCCGTCTCTCCCTTCCCTGCTGGCAGCGGCAAGTGTGTATGCACCTGCCAATGCCAGAACCCCGCCGGGTCTTCACCGCTGCCAATATTGGCATTGGTGGGGGTCGTTTATTGTGTATGGGCCTTTGGCCTCTACTACCTCTGATGGGAGGCTATTCCTCTTATCTGCTACCTTTTCTGTGAAGTCGTTTTTCTTTACATTTCCCCTGAACCTATCTCCCTCCAGTTTCACTGTATGTCCTTAAATTCTAATACTTCTCTTCCTTTGAAGAAGGTTTCCTTCTTGTACCTTGTTAAAACCCTTGGTATGTTTGAAACCCAACTGTCCCGCAAAAATCGGGACAGTTGGGAGGTATGCTATATTACGCTAGACTGACTTGAATCTGTGCTCTACATATAGGAATAAAAATTCAAATTTTTCAGAGATGGAATATCTATCATACGCAATACTTTCAGAGCCTGATTATGATTTGTAAGTAAAGGTAAAAAAGTAACTATGCACCGGGCAAAACCATGCTGCACTGCAGGTGGGGCAGTGGTAACATGAGCAGAGAGAGATTTGGTGGGGCATGTCCAAATTGTAATCTACTGTAAATTGCAGTGTCAAAATAAATCTGTCTAACAATGTGGGCTACATGCAAAAGCAATCAGTGTATTTTGCACCCATTGCATTGCAACATGGGGGCGAATTCAGACATGTGATCAGGTCTAAACTGAGCATGTGTATGCACCGCAATGCGCAGGCGTGTCGCATGGGTACAAAGCAGATCGCCATTCAGCAATGGCTTTGTGTGAAGAATACATTCACACGGGCGATCGCAAGGAGATTGATAGGAAGAAGGCATTTGTGGGTGGCAACAGACTGTTTTCAGGGAGTGTTTGGACAAATGCAGGCGTGTCCAAGCGTTTGCAGGGAGAGTTCCTGACATCAATTCCGGTCCCGGACAGGCTGAAGTGATCGCAGCGGCTGAGTAAGTCCTGGGCTGTGCAGAGAATGCACAAGATCTGTTTGTACAGCTCTGCTACAGAAGCATTTGCACACTTGCACAGCTAAAATATACTCCCCCAGTAGGCGGCGACTATCTGATCGCAGCAGGGCAAAAATCGCCTGCTAGCGATCAGGTCTGAATTAGGCTCATGGTTTGTTCCAAATACAAAGTTGCTTTTTTGCTTTACTTACAAATCACAATCAGGCCTTTAGTGCAGCCCTTGTAACTACAAATGTTCTACCTTCTTTCAAAGTGGTTCTTAAACTGATTCTGAAGTTTGAAAATTCTAAATAAATTCACATACGTTAGATAAGACTAAAATTCTGAGCAAATAGAACCAGTTTGATTATTTCTGAGCTGGCTCCAACATATCTGCATTTGTTTAAGCTCAGTGGTTTCATTTTATAATATTTTTAGCAGTTTTTGAAATTTAGAATAGAGAGGGCATGTCAACAATAAAATCTAAATTGTAGTGTAATAAAAAAGCTGTGCAACATTTGTGGGCTACATGCACACATTTTACTCCTGAGCCCAACTCAGGGTTAATTTTACGAAGGTGGGAGTTTTTAGAACTGGTGATGTTGCCCATGGCAACCAATCAGATTCTGGCCCAGATTTATTAAGCCTTGGAGAGTGATAAATAGCACGGTGATAAAGTATCAGCCAATCACTTCCTAACTGTCATTTTTCAAGCACAGCCTGTAACATGGCAGTTAGGTGGTGATTGGTTGGTACTTTATCACTGTGCAATTTATCACTCTCCAAGGCTTGATAAATCTGGGCCATAGTCTATTATCTTCTAGAAGCATCTAGATAAATGTTCAGTAGAATCTGATTGGTTGCTATGAGCAACTTCACCAGTTCTATAAAAACTCCCACCTTAGTCAAATTTACAAAATTTGGGGGTGGTTGCACATATCTAAAAACGCTCATAACATGCACTTTTAGAAGACATATAAACATGAATAATCACCATATAAAATCTCCTCCTGAGTTACTGGCGACGCTGAGGTCGTACCTGGAGGGACCCTTGTATCCGTAACTGTGGCCTCACTCTTGTCCTTTTGCATCTTGGACTACCATAGAGAATCGTAAGGATAACAGTGTGCCACTGGGGATTGATATCATGCTTGCTTTCTTTTTGTAAGGGCAATATGTAAATTTAATTGTGTCTTTTAAAAGAACTAGAGGTGTAGCTAGGTGCCATGGTGCCCGGAGCAAGGGTATGTTTTGGCGCCCCCTTCCCTGTACCTAATTGGGGGCCTGGCAATATAAGGAGGCATGTTATTTTTGAAAATAAAAAATATTTAAAAATTCTAAATTGGTGACAGTGCCAGTTCTAGAACTTGTGAACTCAGGGCGAAAGTTTTCCGCCCCCCAAGTTTAAAAAAAGGTTGTGGCTTCAACGGGATGTGACCACATAATAGTACCAATTCAAATTACACTGCACAGTAGTTTCTATTAATCACGTTACACCACACAGTAGAGACGCTTATACACGTTACACCACAGAAGAGCAGTTTACACATATTATGTTGCAGCTTCTAATGCAGAGAAAGGTGCTACAGCAGCAGCTAGGGCATAGAGCGGTGCTGAAGCATCAATGTAGAGAGAGGTTCTGTAGCAGCTGGGGCAGAAAGGGGTGCTGCAACAGCTGGAGCAGAGAGAGAGGTGTTGCAGCAGATTGGGCAGAGAGATGTGTTGCAGCAGCTGGGGCAGAGAGAGGTGCTGTAACAGCTGGGGCAGAGAGAGGTCTGCAGCAGCTGAGGCAGAAAGTGGTGCTGCAGCAGTGAGGTCAGAGAGTGGTGTAGCAGGACAAAAGTAACCCGGCTGCATAGCTACTAGCGGACAGTGAGACATATAAAGAGGGTGGGCAGAACTCTGGCATGTGCTGGATGTCAGCGTCTCTTGCTGTCACCACTTGCCTGCCCTGTTCACCACCTAGTCTCTGAGTCTGGGTCAGTGTGTGCCCCATCTGCGCCCTCTAACCTTTTTGGCGCCCGGTGCTCGCACTCCCCTGGAGCCACCCGCGCTACTCCCCTGAGAAGAGCTACTACACTATTGCGTTCTTTCCTCTTATGCCTGTCTAACCTGTGCTCTGTAAAGGGTACTGTGGGAAGTGTGGCTATCTAGTTACAGATTGCATGCAAGATACCAAGGAGGTTAAGAGGATACCTTATGCAAAGAATCTAAAATCTTTTGGACTTTTATATGGTAATTATTCATGTTTATAAGTCTTCTAAAAGTGCACGTTGTATCTTATGAGCGATTCTGTATATGTGCAACCACCCCAAAATTTTATATCTATCTGTAGAAGTGTCCTTTGGATGTACACTTGTGTTGTGCATACATTAGCTGTATGTTTGTTGTAATTGCGCAACAAACAAACTCACCTGTTCACTTAGTAAAATTTACCCCTGAGAATCAGGCCCTCTGAGTGATTTTTTGAACGTACCTAAATGTTAATAAATCTGTAAAGTACTCTCTTAATTTATATTCCTGTCAACATTTATTATATGTTATACCAATATAACTAGATATGTTAATACTCCTACAAATTGTTTTTAATTATTAAGAAAATCTTTCAGATGAATATTCTTTTCTGGAATTGTAAATAAAACATGTCCAAGACTGTTCAAACAGTGCCACTAAATACCAAGCGGCATATTTATCAAACTTTTTTCGTCCCATAAAATTATGTAGAAACTGAAGTTTCTGCATAATTTTATGATTTGTGGCTATGTACAAATAGCATAATGCAGGAGAATTCACAGAAATCTCCTGCATAATGCTAATTAGTAGTGATGAGCAGGTTCGGATCTTCAGGATCCGACCCACCCGAACTTCACCTTTTTTTTCCACGGGTCCGAGCAACTCGGATCCTCCCGCCTTGCTCGGTTAACCCGAGCGCGCCCGAACGTCATCATCCCGCTGTCGGATTCTCGCGAGACTCGGATTCTATATAAGGAGCCGCGCGTCGCCGCCATTTTCACACGTGCATTGAGATTGATAGGGAGAGGACGTGGCTGGCGTCCTCTCCGTTATAGTAGAACACAGAGTGACTTAGTTAGTTATAATTGTGGGGAGGATTGGGGACGGGGAGCAGCTGTTAGGGAGTACAGTGCAGGGTTTTGATTATACCAAACCAGTGAGTTTAATCCTTTGTTTCTCTGCCTGAAAAAAACGCTCCACCATATCTGTGCTCATTCAGTGTGCTGCACTGCTGCATGATATATCTGTGCTGAGTGCACTGCTCTGCTCACACTGCCTAATTGTGGGGACTGGGGAGCAGTTATAGCAGGAGTACAGTGCACAGTTTTGCTGACAGTGACCACCAGTCCAGTATACGTTTGTCTGCCTGAAAAACACTCCTGTGTTTTTTTTTCCTTCATACTAGTTTAGCAGTCTGCTGACAGTGTCCACCAGGTCCGTTATACAGTATATTATATATATAAGCAGCAGTACGGTAGGCCACGGCTGTACCTACCTCTGTGTCATCAGTGCACTCGTCGTCCATAAGTAATATACTATACTTACTATCCATCCATCTACATTGTATACCTGTGGTGTTTTTTGTTTCTTTCTTCATACTAGTTTAGCAGTCTGCTGACAGTGTCCACCAGGTTCGTTATACAGTATATTATATATATAAGCAGCAGTACGGTAGGCCACGGCTGTACCTACCTCTGTGTCGTCAGTGCACTCGTCGTCCATAAGTAATATAATACTATACTATCCATCCATCTACATTGTATACCTGTGGTGTTTTTTTTTCTTCTTCATACTAGTTTAGCATTCTGCTGACAGTGTCCACCAGGTCCGTTATACAGTATATTATATATATATAAGCAGCAGTACGGTAGGCCACGGCTGTACCTACCTCTGTGTCGTCAGTGCACTCGTCGTCCATAAGTAATATAATACTATACTATCCATCCATCTACATTGTATACCTGTGGTGTTTTTTTTTTCCTCCATACTAGTTTAGCAGTCTGCTGACAGTGTCCACCAGGTCCGTTATACAGTATATTATATATATATACAGCAGTACGGTAGGCCACGGCTGTACCTACCTCTGTGTCGTCAGTGCACTCGTCGTCCATAAGTAATATAATACTATACTATCCATCCATCTACATTGTATACCTGTGGTGTTTTTTTTTCTTTTCTTCATAATAGTTTAGCAGTCTGCTGACAGTGTCCACCAGGTCCGTTATACAGTATATTATATATATAAGCAGCAGTACGGTAGGCCACGGCTGTACCTACCTCTGTGTCGTCAGTGCACTCGTCGTCCATAAGTAATATAATACTATACTATCCATCCATCTACATTGTATACCTGTGGTGTTTTTTCTTTTTTCGTACTAGTTTAGCAGTCTGCTGACAGTGTCCACCAGGTCCGTTATACAGTATATTATATATATATAAGCAGCAGTACGGTAGGCCACGGCTGTACCTACCTCTGTGTCGTCAGTGCACTCGTCGTCCATAAGTAATATAATACTATACTATCCATCCATCTACATTGTATACCTGTGGTGTTTTTTTTTTTTTTCTTCATACTAGTTCAGCAGTCTGCTGACAGTGTCCACCAGGTCCGTTATACAGTATATTATATATATATAAGCAGCAGTACGGTAGGCCACGGCTGTACCTACCTCTGTGTCGTCAGTGCACTCGTCGTTCATAAGTAATATAATACTATACTATCCATCCATCTACATTGTATACCTGTGGTGTTTTTTTTTTTCTTCATACTAGTTTAGCAGTCTGCTGACAGTGTCCACCAGGTTCGTTATACAGTATATTATATATATAAGCAGCAGTACGGTAGGCCACGGCTGTACCTACCTCTGTGTCGTCAGTGCACTCGTCGTCCATAAGTAATATAATACTATACTATCCATCCATCTACATTGTATACCTGTGGTGTTTTTTTTTTTTTTCTTCATACTAGTTTAGCAGTCTGCTGACAGTGTCCACCAGGTCCGTTATACAGTATATTATATATATAAGCAGCAGTACGGTAGGCCACGGCTGTACCTACCTCTGTGTCATCACTCGTCGTCCATAAGTATAAGTAATAATAGTATACTATCCACCCATCTACATTGTATACCTGTGGTGGCTTTTAGTTGTGCGCAAAATATGGAGAACAAAAATGTGGAGGTTAAAAAAATAGGGAAAGATCAAGATCCACTTCCACCTCATGCTGAAGCTGCTGCCACTAGTCATGGCCGAGACGATGAAATGCAATCAACGTCGTCTGCCAAGGCCGATGCCCAATGTCATAGTACAGAGCATGTAAAATCCAAAACACAAAAGATCAGTAAAAAAATGACCCAAAAATCAAAATTAAAAGCGTCTGAGGAGAAGCGTAAACTTGCCAATATGCCATTTACGACACGGAGTGGCAAGGAACGTCTGAGGCCCTGGCCTATGTTCATGGCTAGGGGTTCAGCTTCACATGAGGATGGAAGCACTCATCCTCTCGCTAGAAAAAAGAAAAGACTTGCGGCAAAAGCACAGCAAAGAACTGTGCGTTCTTCGAAATAACAAATCCCAAAGAAGAGTCCAATTGTGTCGGTTGCGATGCCTGACCTTCCCAACACTGGACGGGAAGAGCTTGCGCCTTCCACCATTTGCACGCTCCCTGCAAGTGTTGAAAGGAGCACCCGCAGTCCAGTTCCTGATAGTGAAATTGAAGATGTCAGTGTTGAAGTACACCAGGATGAGGATATGGGTGTTGCTGGCGCTGGGGAGGAAATTGACAAGGAGGATTCTGATGGTGAGGTGGTTTGTTTAAGTCAGGCACCCGGGGAGACACCTGTTGTCCGTGGGAGGAATATGGCCATTGACATGCCTGGTCAAAATACAAAAAAAAATCAGCTCTTCAGTGTAGAATTATTTCAACAGAAATGCGGACAACTGGTGTCAAGCCGTGTGTTGCCTTTGTCAAGCTGTAATAAGTAGGGGTAAGGACGTTAACCACCTCGGAACATCCTCCCTTTATACGTCACCTGCAGCGCATTCATAATAAGTCAGTGACAAGTTCAAAAACTTTGGGCAACAGCGGAAGCAGTCCACTGACCAGTAAATCCCTTCCTCTTGTAACCAAGCTCGCGCAAACCACACCACCAACTCCCTCAGTGTCAATTTCCTCCTTACCCAGGAAAGCCAATAGTCCTGCAGGCCATGTCACTGGCAAGTCTGACGAGTCCTCTCCTGCCTGGGATTCCTCCGATGCATCCTTGAGTGTAACGCCTACTGCTGCTGGCGCTGCTGTTGTTGCTGCTGGGAGTCGATCGTCATCCCAGAGGGGAAGTCGGAAGACCACTTGTACTACTTCCAGTAAGCAATTGACTGTCCAACAGTCCTTTGCGAGGAAGATGAAATATCACAGCAGTCATCCTGTTGCAAAGCGGATAACTGAGGCCTTGACAACTATGTTGGTGTTAGACGTGCGTCCAGTATCTGCCGTTAGTTCACGGGGAACTAGACAATTACTTGAGGTAGTGTGCCCCCGTTACCAAATACCATCTAGGTTCCACTTCTCTAGGCAGGCGATACCGAGAATGTACACGGACCTCAGAAAAAGACTCACCAGTGTCCTAAAAAATGCAGTTGTACCCAATGTCCACTTAACCACGGACATGTGGACAAGTGGAGCAGGGCAGACTCAGGACTACATGACTGTGACAGCCCACTGGGGAGATGTATTGCCTCCCGCTGCAAGAACAGTAGCGGCGGCACCAGTAGCAGCATCTCGCAAACGCCAACTCGTTCCTAGGCAGGCTATGCTTTGTATCACCGCTTTCCAGAATACGCACACAGCTGAAAACCTCTTACGGCAACTGAGGAAGATCATCGCAGAATGGCTTACCCCAATTGGACTCTCCTGGGGATTTGTGGCATCAGACAACGCCAGCAAAATTGTGCGTGCATTACATCTGGGCAAATTCCAGCACGTCCCATGTTTTGCACATACCTTGAATTTGGTGGTGCAGAATTATTTAAAAAACTACAGGGGCGTGCAAGAGATGCTGTCGGTGGCTAGAAGAATTGCGGGCCACTTTCGGCGTACAGGCACCGCGTACAGAAGACTGGAGCACCACCAAAAACACCTGAACCTGCCCTGCCATCATCTGAAGCAAGAGGTGGTAACGAGGTGGAATTCAACCCTCTATATGCTTCAGAGGATGGAGGAGCAGCAAAAGGCCATTCAAGCCTATACATCTGGCCACGATATAGGCAAAGGAGGTGGAATGCACCTGTCTCAAGCGCAGTGGAGAATGATTTCAACGTTGTGCAAGGTTCTGCAACCTTTTGAACTTGCCACACGTGAAGTCAGTTCAGACACTGCCAGCCTGAGTCAGGTCATTCCCCTCATCAGGCTTTTGCAGAAGAAGCTGGAGGCATTGAAGAAGGAGCTAAAACAGAGCGATTCTGCTAGGCATGTGGGACTTGTGGATGGAGCCCTTCATTCGCTTAACCAGGATTCACGGGTGGTCAATCTGTTGAAATCAGAGCACTACATTTTGGCCACCGTGCTCGATCCTAGATTTAAAACCTACGTTGGATCTCTCTTTCCGGCAGACACAAGTCTGCAGAGGTTCAAAGAACTGCTGGTGAGAAAATTGTCAAGTCAAGCGGAACGCGACCCGTCAACATCTCCTTCACATTCTCCCGCAACTGGGGGTGCGAGGAAAAGGCTCAGAATTCCGAGCCCACCCGCTGGCGGTGATGCAGGGCAGTCTGGAGCGACTGCTGTTGCTGACATCTGGTCCGGACTGAAGGACCTGCCAACGATTACTGACATGTCGTCTACTGTCACTGCATATGATTCTCTCACCATTGAAAGAATGGTGGAGGATTATATGAGTGACCGCATCCAAGTAGGCACGTCAGACAGTCCGTACGTATACTGGCAGGAAAAAGAGGCAATTTGGAGGCCCTTGCACAAACTGGCTTTATTCTACCTTAGTTGCCCTCCCTCAAGTGTGTACTCCGAAAGAGTGTTTAGTGCCGCCGCTCACCTTGTCAGCAATCGGCGTACGAGGTTACTTCCAGAAAATGTGGAGAAGATGATGTTCATTAAAATGAATTATAATCAATTCCTCCATGGAGACATTCACCAGCAGCAATTGCCTCCAGAAAGTACACGGGGACCTGAGATGGTGGATTCCAGTGGGGAAGAATTAATAATCTGTGAGGAGGGGGATGTACACAATGAAAGGGGTGATGAATCGGACGATGATGATGAGGTGGACATCTTGCCTCTGTAGAGCCAGTTTGTGCAAGGAGAGATTGATTGCTTCTTTTTTGGTGGGGGCCCAAACCAACCAGTCATTTCAGTCACAGTCGTGTGGCAGACCCTGTCGCTGAAATGATGGGTTCGTTAAAGTGTGCATGTCCTGTTTTTACAACATAAGGGTGGGTGGGAGGTCCCAAGGACAATTCCATCTTGCACCTCTTTTTTCTTTCATTTTTCTTTGCGTCATGTGCTGTTTGGGGAGTATTTTTTGGAAGGGCCATCCTGCGTGACACTGCAGTGCCACTCCTAGATGGGCCAGGTGTTTGTGTCGGCCACTAGGGTCGCTTAGCTTAGTCGTCACACAGCTACCTCATTGCGCCTCTTTTTTTCTTTGCGTCATGTGCTGTTTGGGGAGTATTTTTTGGAAGGGCCATCCTGCGTGACACTGCAGTGCCACTCCTAGCTGGGCCAGGTGTTTGTGTCGGCCACTAGGGTCGCTTAGCTTAGTCGTCACACAGCTACCTCATTGCGCCTCTTTTTTTCTTTGCGTCATGTGCTGTTTGGGGAGTATTTTTTGGAAGGGCCATCCTGCGTGACACTGCAGTGCCACTCCTAGATGGGCCAGGTGTTTGTGTCGGCCACTAGGGTCGCTTAGCTTAGTCGTCACACAGCTACCTCATTGCGCCTCTTTTTTTCTTTGCGTCATGTGCTGTTTGGGGAGTATTTTTTGGAAGGGCCATCCTGCGTGACACTGCAGTGCCACTCCTAGATGGGCCAGGTGTTTGTGTCGGCCACTAGGGTCGCTTAGCTTAGTCGTCACACAGCTACCTCATTGCGCCTCTTTTTTTCTTTGCGTCATGTGCTATTTGGGGAGTATTTTTTATGAAGGGCCATCCTGCGTGACACTGCAGTGCCACTCCTAGATGGGCCAGGTGTTTGTGTCGGCCACTTGGGTCGCTTAGCTTAGTCACACAACAACTTTGGTGCAGCTCTTTTTTTCTTTGCATCATGTGCTGTTTGGGGACTATTTTTTTAAGTACCATCCTGTCTGACACTGCAGTGCCACTCCTAGATGGGCCAGGTGTTTGTGTCGGCCACTAGGGTCGCTTAGCTTAGTCGTCACACAGCTACCTCATTGCGCCTCTTTTTTTCTTTGCGTCATGTGCTGTTTGGGGAGTATTTTTTGGAAGGGCCATCCTGCGTGACACTGCAGTGCCACTCCTAGATGGGCCAGGTGTTTGTGTCGGCCACTAGGGTCGCTTAGCTTAGTCGTCACACAGCTACCTCATTGCGCCTCTCTTTTTTTCTTTGCGTCATGTGCTGTTTGGGGAGTATTTTTTGGAAGGGCCATCCTGCGTGACACTGCAGTGCCACTCCTAGATGGGCCAGGTGTTTGTGTCGGCCACTTGGGTCGCTTAGCTTAGTCACACAACGACTTTGGTGCAGCTCTCTTTTTCTTTGCATCATGTGCTGTTTGGGGACTATTTTTTTAATTTGCCATCCTGTCTGACACTGCAGTGCCACTCCTAGATGGGCCAGGTGTTTGTGTCGGCCACTTGTGTCGCTTAGCTTAGTCACACAGCGACCTTGGTGCGCCTCTTTTTTTCTTTGCATCATGTGCTGTTTGGGGACTATTTTTTTGAAGTGCCATCCTGCCTGACACTGCAGTGCCACTCCTAGATGGGCCAGGTGTTTGTGTCGGCCACTTGTGTCGCTTAGCTTAGCCATCCAGCGACCTCGGTGCAAATTTTAGGACTTAAAATAATATTGTGAGGTGTGAGGTGTTCAGAATAGACTGAAAATGAGTGGAAATTATGGTTATTGAGGTTAATAATACTATGGGATCAAAATGACCCCCAAATTCTATGATTTAAGCTGTTTTTTAGGGTTTTTTGTAAAAAACACCCGAATCCAAAACACATCCGAATCCGACAAAAAAAATTAGGTGAGGTTTTGCCAAAACGCGTTCGAACCCAAAACACGGCCACGGAACCGAACCCAAAACCAAAACACAAAACCCGAAAAATTTCAGGTGCACATCACTACTAATTAGCACTACAGATTACAGACCCCATTACTATCAATGGGGACTATGATCTGACCCCTAAAAGCTTTTCAAAGTTTGACCCATACATACTTGTGTTATGTTCTCTGTACTTGGAACCCAAGAGATAGGGTGGCAGCAGAAGAGTTTCAAGTACAGATGCGTGAAGCTGCGACAGAACTGGGGTACGCAGCAATACCTAACGAAAAACCCTGACTCCGTTGTCCTTCCCTGGTGGTCGGTTAACGCCTGCGAGACTATGGTTTCTTGGGCCCACGGCAGCCACGTTTAAACGGGCGGATTAGGTCTGCCCGAACACCGATGCCCCCCGATCTTAGTTGGTGACAAGGCGTTAACCGAGACAGAGAGAACAAGGGAAAAACTAACTAAGACAGAAGCAAAAGCGAAAGGGGAAACCACAGAAATAATAAACTAATTTATGTGCGGCGCGGCCGCCAAGAAAAACCGTAACCAAAGTAACACTGCCCAAAGGTAGGCCACATGCTGCACTTATTAGGTTTTTTTTTTTGGGGGGGGGGGGGGGGGGGGGGGCTGAGTAGACCCGAAAAGAAATCTCAGATAAATTACCTATTTTTAGTTGCCGTGATCATGTTAAGTCATAGGTCTGGGAACTTTCCCAGATTCTATGGGTTAACACCCCAAAACAGTTAATTTAATAGCCAAGAAAAAGGGACTCTAATTGAATAGCCCCGAGAGTTAAAGCTTGAGCCTACCATCCTTTTTCACGCTTATTAAATTAACGGGGATAATTGAAATCCCAATTAAATGACAATTTTCTAATTTATAATATTTTAAGGTAAAGGTGAGTAGAAATATACTTTATCTTATTATTGTAAAGCATTGCTTGTTAAGTCAACTGGCTCCTATGGCTTCCTCACTTGCTAATTTGCTATTGTTTGTTTAATAAAGAAAACCTGAGTGTAAAATGCGGAAAATATCCCAAAACTACCATTTTCCGAAGCTTGTACCCAATAGGCAATGCCTTGCATGAGATAAGTGGCGGGATGTATTGCATATAATATGTGATGCGTGATACATCCTGCCCTAAATCTTATATTATTTCAGTGGGATGTATCTAGCCTGGAAAAACATCATGTGGAAAAGTAGCACAAAGCAACCTATCAGCTTCTGTCATTTATGTAGCACAGTCTTTGAAATGACAGGTAAAAGATTGGTTGCTTTGGGCAATTGCTTCACTTCCACATCTCTCTTTAAGGGGGCATTTATCAAAGCTCAGAGAGAGATAAAATTGTGAGAGATAGAGTACTAGCCAATCAGCTTCTACCTTACATTTTACAGGCTGTGTTTGAAAAATGACAGAAGGGGATTGCTTGGTTCTTTATCTCTAACAATTTTATCTCTCTCCAAGCTTTGATAAATACACCCCTAAGCCGGGAATTAAATTAGCCACTATAACCTCTTTTCATGGTAAAAACAGAGAATTTATCATGACCCGGGATAAGCCTCATTCAGTTGTCTGCGATAAAATATTCTCCATAGGATTTACAGCAAATTTCACTTTACCATGTCTGAGCAGGTGATAAGCTTGGGAAAAATCCCTATTTTAAGGTAAAAATGCAGGATTCAGTTCAGAACCCCGGGGACACCCCCTGAATGACTAATTAGGCAATTAACAGTTTGTAATTATTACATTTCATTATTAATTGGCAAATTATGTAATTTTGTGTCAAAAATGCAAATTGATGGAAATTGGGATACAAGGGATGGGACAGGTTTATTGGGGGTGCTTTATGAGTGGGACAAGTGTTTTTAGCCTTGCAGGTGGGAGTTTAGTTTGTTTTTTTAGCCTTGCAGGTGGGAGTTTATTTTATTTTTGAATTTGGCTTAAAATAACCCAAATATCTAACTTTTTTTTTAAATGTACTCCTAATTTAATTTGAGCACTTAATTTGCTGAAAAACACTTGCTTTCTACAATGTTTCCACTTTTAAAACAAAATACATATAACAGCCATTTGATCCAATTTAAGTACTCCAAACCACTATATTATGACCACTAATAACTTCTATAATGTTTTCTTATCTTAGTTTAGCTTTTTTGGGGTTACAGGCAGTATTCCCCTTTTTCTCCTACACTTTTG
The DNA here is from genome assembly GCF_028390025.1 of Pseudophryne corroboree. Taxonomy (NCBI): domain Eukaryota; kingdom Metazoa; phylum Chordata; class Amphibia; order Anura; family Myobatrachidae; genus Pseudophryne; species Pseudophryne corroboree. Next base: position 500,050,286 of record NC_086447.1, read on the forward strand.
TCTGGTTTTGACGGCAACAATTATTGCAAGTGTCCCGTTTTCGCAAATTTGCAATAAGATAGGTCGAATCACGGGAGCGTGCAAATCCGCAATAAGTAGCTTTTTGCAGTAATATTTGGTGACGTCCATGAAAAGTAAATTGAATTCCCCCCTAAGTGTGTAAATATGTATATTTCTTAAATGGCTAATTTGTGTTATTTGTAATATAAATTTTCTGGTGTAAGATGACATCTCTCCAAATTAGAAAATGCATTGCAGTTCGGGTGTTAATTAATTTGGTGTATACACACATCTGGCAAATAAGATATGCAGCAAATTTTAACTTTAAAATATACAAAAAATTCTTATTCCTCAGCATTTTTCTCCAATTTACTTTAATTAACAAGTTGACAAATGCCATCATCATCAACGTTTATTTCTGAGGCACAAAAGATTCTGCAGCGCGGTATAGTTATCCGTACTTAAAACAGAACAAATTAACAAGAGAGTGTATCAGTTACATCATAAAAATAAATATAGTTCTCTTGTTCTCCTGCTTCTAACTATTGCATCAGTAAAACATACAAGATGAGATAGCAGAAAACAGCAATATTGATGTTGCACTGTTGATAATTGTGTATTATTGCTTTAATGCAAATGTATTACTACACATTTACAGCATCTAAGTGAGTGAATGATGAAAAAGTATGAATAGACTGTTTTGTATTTAAAAAGAGATTGAGAAGATCCTTATAAAAGGTAACTTGCAAATATGAATTGTGCATTAATAATTAAATAAAAAAATATTTAATAATAAACATTACCTCATAGGCCATTGGTTCCCAACCTTGGTCTCCAAGGCACACTTAGGCTATGTACACATTACTGTGATGTCCCACCTGCGATGGGGTCCCAACTTCGGAAAGTGAAAACTAGTGATGAGCGGGTTCAGATCCTCGGGATCCGAACCCGCCCGAACTTCACCTTTTTTTGCACGGGTCCGAGCAACTCGGATCCTCCCGCCTTGCTCGGTTAACCCGAGTGTACCCGAACGTCATCATCCCGCGGTCGGATTCTCGCGAGATTCGTATTCTATATAAGGAGCTGCGCGTCGCCGCCATTTTTCACTCGTGCATTGGAGATGATCGTGAGAGGACGTGGCTGGCGTCCTCTCAGTTTCTATGTTCAGTGGGCTGCAAATATCTGTGCTCAGTGTGCTGCAAATATCTGTGCTCAGTGTGCTGCAAGTGCAAATATCTACGTTCTCTGCCTGAAAAACGCTCCATATCTGTGCTCAGTGTGCTGCAAATATCTGTGCTCAGTGTGCTAATTGCTTTATTGTGGGGACTGGGGACCAGCAGTATTATATAGTAGGAGGACAGTGCAGAGTTTTGCTGACCAGTGACCACCAGTATTATACGTTCTCTGCCTGAAAAACGCTCCATATCTGTGCTGCATTGTAGTATATAGTAGGAGGACAGTGCAGAATTTTGCTGACCACCAGTTTAACTATATATATATAGCAGTACGGTACAGTAGTCCACTGCTCTACCTCTGTGTCGTCAAGTATACTATCCCATCCATACCTGTGGTGCATTTCAGTTTTGCACAGTTTTCTGACCACCAGTATATAATATATAGCACTACGGTACAGTAGGCCACTGCTCTACCTACCTCTGTGTTGTCAAGTATACTATCCATCCATACCTGTGGTGCATTTCAGTTTTGCACAGTTTGCTGACCACCAGTATATAATATATAGCAGTACGGTACAGAAGGCCACTGCTCTACCTACCTCTGTGTCGTCAAGTATACTATCCATCCATACCTGTGGTGCATTTCAGTTTTGCACAGTTTGCTGACCAGCAGTATATAATATATAGCAGTACGGTACAGTAGGCCACTGCTCTACCTACCTCTGTGTCGTCAAGTATACTATCCATCCATACCTGTGGTGCATTTCAGTTTTGCACAGTTTGCTGACCACCAGTATATAATATATAGCAGTACGGTACAGAAGGCCACTGCTCTACTTACCTCTGTGTCGTCAAGTATACTATCCATCCATACCTGTGGTGCATTTCAGTTTTGCACAGTTTGCTGACCACCAGTATATAATATATAGCAGTATGGTACAGTAGGCCACTGCTCTACCTACCTCTGTGTCGTCAAGTATACTATCCATCCATAGCTGTGGTGCATTTCAGTTTTGCACAGTTTGCTGACCACCAGTATATAATATATAGCAGTATGGTACAGTAGGCCACTGCTCTACCTACCTCTGTGTCGTCAAGTATACTATCCATCCATACCTGTGGTGCATTTCAGTTTTGCACAGTTTGCTGACCACCAGTATATAATATATAGCAGTACGGTACAGAAGGCCACTTAGCTTAGTCACACAGCTACCTCATTGCGCCTCTTTTTTTCTTTGCATCATGTGCTGTTTGGGGACTATTTTTTTAAGTGCCATCCTGTCTGACACTGCAGTGACACTCCTAGATGGGCCAGGTGTTTGTGTCGGCCACTTGGATCGCTTAGCTTAGTCACACAGCTACCTCATTGCGCCTCTTTTTTTCTTTGCTTCATGTGCTGTTTGGGGACTATTTTTGTGAAGTGCCATCCTGTCTGACACTGCAGTGCCACTCCTAGATGGGCCAGGTGTTTGTGTCGGCCACTTGGGTCGCTTAGCTTAGTCACACAGCTACCTCATTGCGCCTCTTTTTTTCTTTGCATCATGTGCTGTTTGGGGACGATTTTTTTGAAGTGCCATCCTGTCTGACACTGCAATGCCACTCCTAGATGGGCCAGGTGTTTGTGTCGGCCACTTGGGTCGCTTAGCTTAGTCACACAGCTACCTCATTGCGCCTCTTTTTTTCTTTGCATCATGTGCTGTTTGGGGACAATTTTTTTAATTTGCCATCCTGTCTGACACTGCAGTGCCACTCCTAGATGGGCCAGGTGTTTTTGTCGGCCACTTGGGTCGCTTAGCTTAGCCATCCAGTGACCTCGGTGCAAATGTTAGGACTAAAAATAATATTGTGAGGTGTGAGGTGTTCAGAATAGACTGGAAATGAGTGTAAATTATGTTTATTGAGGTTAATAATACTATGGGATCAAAATGACCCACAAATTCTATAATTTAAGCTGTTTTTGAGTTTTTTTTGGAAAAAAACACCCCGAATCCAAAACACACCCGAATCCGACAAAAAAATTTCAGGGAGGTTTTGCCAAAACGCGTCCGAATCCAAAACACGGCCGCGGAACCGAATCCAAAACCAAAACACAAAACCCGAAAATTTTCCGGTGCACAGTGAAAACACACTGTCGATGTCAGCTGCGATGGGGGAGGAGCGGAGCCATACTGCATTCGGCAGCCAGCGATGAAGCGGGAGCACGCATCAACGCTCATCGCTGGAGCATACACACTGGGCGGCTTTGAGCTGAAAGCAGCTCAACACACCAAAACTGAGCTGCTTTCAGCTCAAAATCGCCCAGTGTGTATGGGCCTTAAGTGTGCCTTGAGGACCAAGGTTGAGAACCCCTGTCATAAGCAATGGTGTGCTAAATGGCAAACTTTTGTATACTGATGACATTTCCTCCACATTTATAACTTCAGCGACTTGGTAAGTACAATTTCAGGCCTTTGGCCCACTGGTCACTAGACCCACCACAACTGTTACTAGTATTGCAGTATTATTCCATATATGTTAGATTGTTTTTTAAATTCACCACGTGTAAGATATTAGGACTCCTGCTGAGTTCGATTCCCTTTTTAAAAAAAAATGCAAAGATAAATGTGTTAAGGAAACAAAACATCTTTCTGTACATATGCTAAGTCAGAAGATGCATGATGCACCAGTAGGACATGCCACACTTAAGGCCCGTACACACTTAGCGATATCACACATGATATCGCTCATTTTCAGTCTCCTGAGCAATATCGTTTGTGATATCGCCCAGTGTGTATGCTACAGACGATGAACGATGTACGGTTCCACACATTGTTATCGCACCCCTCCGTCGGCTGTGCATGCAGCTCAATTTGGACATAACGTCCAAAACGGCATGCATGGGCCGGCCGCAACATGACATCACTGTACAATATCGCACGCAATATCGTACTCTGTGTATGCACAATGTTGGCGGCCCAGGAGGGGAGGGGAAACACTATGCAATATAGCTCATGGAGCAGATCGCATAGTGGGGGTCATTCCGACTCGTTCGCTTGCAGCGGTTTATCTCTGCTGTGCAAATGGGTCTGGAATGCGCATGCGCGGCGGCCGCAGTGCGCATGTCGCCGTGTTATGTTGCGTCACCACATCATTTCCAGCCATTTTCGGTGAGTGGATTTGGAAACGCAGGCGTGTCCAGAAGAACGGAGGGCGGATGTCTGACGTCAAAGCCGGCTCCAGCATCGCAGAGATCGCCGCACAGGGTAAGTATGTCCAGGGCTAGTCATGTTTTGCTTGAAATTTTTTTAGCTTAGCAGGGCTGCACAAGCGATCGCAGCCCTGCTAAGCTAAAATACACTCCCCCATAGGCATGTGCTAGTTGATCGCAGCAGCAGCAAAAAGTTGCTGGCTGCGATCAACTCGGAATGACCACCAGTGTGTACGGGCCTTTACACCAGACATACATTAGATACACTTACACACAGCTAGGTCATAAGCACAAGACCATTTTTTTCAAGCAAAATTTTTTTGATAGCAAAATATTCATTCACTATTATATTTGAGGTTAACAGAAAAAACAAAAAATGCTGCATAACTTGCCTTTTTAGCATTTAAAAATGTTAATTCAACACCAGAAGACCTTTATAACAGTAACACTAAAGGCCCATACACACTTGACGATGCACACGTCATTAACGACCGTCGTTAACGACTTCCCTTGAACTTCCCTTGAACAGCTGAGCAAACGACATGAGCATACACACTACCAACGACCAAAAACCAAAGACCATTCATCGTTGAAGCATCCAAGCTGAACAGTTTATTAAAATAATGAGCTGGGAACAGGGCTGGTGAACAGTGGCTTGGTCGTTGGTCGTAGGTCGTTCACACCATACACATTCAACGACGTCTCTGGTCGGTAACGACCATAGTGGAAATTGAGCATACATGCTCCACAGATAAGCGAGGGTCGTTAACGTCCCGCGGGGCCGCGCATCGGTGGTCGTCGGATGCATACACACTTGACGATATAATGAGCAACGTCGTTGATGAGGGCTGAAATGAACGACGTCGCTCATTTTATCGTCAAGTGTGTATGGGCCTTAACACTACACCAGTGGGTAGCTGGCCTTTATACTGATTAACTATATCGTATTAGGTAAAATATTCTCACCCAACTGACTGGTTTGATTAGTGTCTAAACAATTTAAGTGGTGTCATGATTAAATAAATAACAGGGCATGCTTCAGAAGCACTGAGCTCCAGCAGCAGACCTTCTAGTGTTTACTTCCCATATGCCATCTTGGAAGGGAGCACTGTTGTGCCCTGATGCTGTAAATAAAGCAGGTTCAGCAAAGGCTATTCAGCAGGGACCTGTGGGCCTCTGCTTCTTAGGGAACAAGCAGGATGGAAAGAAAAGCTGCAATTTGAATTCTGTTACCTCCAAGGTCTGTTTGACAAATAGAACTCTCCTGGGGATGTAGCAATATGTTTCAGAATCCCATGTGCATTCTGTTTTGTAATTAGACATGTTCAGAGGGACCTAGCACCTGTTCATATGTCCATGAAATTGCTAATATACATGGATTTTAATATATAAAGAGTAAAATCTATTTCTGTCTATAGCATACTGTAATATATATACTGTATGTGTGTGTGTTTACCATTAACACTTACTGCTTTCAAGCACATATAAGTAATTTATTTATCTAACTAACTGACTTCCCTGTAATGATGACAGAGGTAACACGGTTCCTTTAGATTAGAACAATACATTTGGCAAAATGTACCTGACCATCAGATACCCCCAATATGTCTATAAATGGTTATCAGATTTTTTTGTCCCAAAATGTAAAATACAATAAACTTACACAAATATAGTAACAATATTATCAAAGTAAAACTATTGCAGTAACATAGTAGTACTAAATATATCTGCCCAGCTTGCTTATTGGTATTGAACACAATTTTCCAGGACAGATGGTAGCTCCCTTTAGTGTTATAGATTTGTAATGGATATGATACTCTAATTATTGCACATAGGACATCACTGCAGTTTTCTCTAGAATAAAGTGTCATATTTATTGTAACCCAAGTCAATGCAAAAGTTAATGAATTTTCCAAGCAAATCATGCCTTGCTATTTAAGGAATAAATATGCTGATCCCCTGGCTGTATTTAAAGCCTACCATCAGTGTATGTGATGTGAATTATTCAAACCCCCATTAACAAACTGTTCTCTTCTGCTTGGCTTACTGCTGTGCACGGCACCTGGGTCTGATCTGTACTCTTTCTGTTTTCTCCTGGGCAGCTACAGAAAACCTCATAAGGCCTTTTTTTCCTGCATGTTGGCTGCCAGTGGAGGAACAAGCTGCAGCTGATTTGTCACGCACCCGTTGGGATAGCACAAACAAATCAAGGACTGCCTATAGAGCGTTCAGTGTTCCTCTCTAGTCATTAGAGAAGATCACATTCTACTGTAAAGTACAGACCCACACAATTAAATATTCAAACTTGTTGCACCAACGCTATCATATTATTGAATCTTTCATGATCTGGAATATGTTATTCTGCCACGCCAAAGAACTCTACAATCACATCTGGTGATAAGGCATCTACCACAGTACAAATGGGTTGATAGTTCAGTGTCCCTGTTACAATAAAATAAAGAGAGGCTTATTTATTTATTTATTGAGACTGGAAAGTATTTATCTAAAGGTGTGTAGTGTACATACGGTGAGATTTTTTCTTACAATTTTGACTATATAGTAAAAATCGTAAGAAAAGTTAGTGCAGATCGCAAGGTGAAAGTCACCTTGCGATCCTGATGCTATGCTGATGCGCGGTCCCGTGCGGTCGGCATTGCAAGCCTAGATAGACTGTGCAGGCAAGTCAATTTTGACTATCTCGCAGATAGTCATAATAGACACTTAGCCAAGATTGTGCATAATCAGTATCACAAGCACACTCATTATGTGCTTGCGATACCGACCTAGTCCCTACTGCACAGTGAGAATTGGGGTTTGCCCGAATCTCACCGTGTGTATGCACCTTTTGCTTGATGAGAGATAAAATTGTGTGAGATTAAGTACTAGCCAATCGGCTTCTACCTTACATTTTACAAGCTGTGTTTGAAAAATAGCAGGAGCTGATTAGTTGTACTTTATCTTTCACAATTGTATCTCTCTCCAAGCTTTGCTAAAGACTGCCTATGTCAGAATATCTATGATGTCTACAACTTTATAGTCGATACTTAGCTGTCTCAGTAATGTTAATACAGTGGCAAGGGATAATAATAATAATAATAATAATAATAATAATAATAAAAATTAGACCAAATAAAACAAAGGGGGAATACCATTTGAATCCACTGGCGCTCATGAAAACAAACAAAACAAACAATCATAGTGTGATATGTACATAAAGGTGAATGCAAGCACAGAAAATCTTTTGGTAGGTCTAATACCTATAATGTATGTCTACCGTTTTAAGAGCAGACAAACACGCTTTCATGGGAGCTGGAATTTCACCAGTCAGGATTTAGTCCTCTTGTATTCCTCTCCACGATGTTAGGCCCGAAAAAGAGAAGGACAAAGACCTCCAATAGTGCAACACCATTTATTTTCCAACAGACATAACATTACAATATTGGGGATAAGGATGGTCTCTCACCAGAGGAAGTGGTCTACTGAATAAGTAGACAAACACAGCGAAAATTAAGATGGTCACACCAGGCGTCCCTGGAAATCGCCGTCCAGGTCCTCTGTTGGTATTCCAAGCGTCTCCCCAAAACAAACAGCTCCTCCTGCCAACGCGTTTCGACACTCCAGTGTCTTTTTCAAGGCATGAGGAGAATGAGCCATTTCTACATATTTATACCCCCTTAATTGGGTAATTGTATCCCACCTATTTCCAGACATGGATCAGCTAACTCTAATGTCCCCGTTAAAATGCTAAACAAAGAACCCTTCCCTGAATCCACCCCATACTTTTCTGTTTGATGGATTTTCCCGCCATCAAACCAGTCCATGAGACGTCACAAGCACCCGGAAGTAGTCATCAGCCCAGCGTCTTGACCGGAAGTGACATCACCGCTATCGTGCCACTGCCGGTAACAAGCCTCGTGTGTGCCACAGATCTTCCTCTACCGCACCCGGATGTACTGGGTGTGCGGCTTCACTCGTCCTACCGGAAGTGTCCTATCCGCCCGGCATCCCCAGCCGTGGGTTCACGTCCGGCAAGTCAATACCGGAAGTGACGTCGCGTCATCACTCCGTTTCCGGAAGTAATACATAGGCATGCCGCAAACGTGTTATACCCAGATGCAATAGGTGTCCAGCTTCATTCGTCCTGCCGGAAGTGTACTGTCCTCCTAATATCCTCATTTAGCAGCAGTGGCCCTTCCCACAATAGTTCCAGTAAAAAACAGTCAAGTGTCCATTTAGATAGGGAGTTCCCTCAAAAGAAAGGAAAGTGTGCAAATATATTAGCAGTATCACAATCAATTTAAAACACTCAATAAAATGATTTAAAAGACCTCATATAAACAAGTTGACAAATAGCAGCATCCCATCCAATTTAGACCCTCCCATATTCATTCAATGTCCGCCCAAAAGAAAACAATCATATAAACCACTTTAACTCAAAATCTTTGTTTAACCCTTTAGGAACAAGGGTCCCACAGTTAAAAATCAACACCATCTCATTTCTTGCTAATTTTGCTCCTAGATCATTTCTAAAGCACATCACAGGCGATATTAGGGGAAATGATCTAGGAGCAAAATTAGCAAGAAATGAGATGATGTTAATTTTTAACTGTGGGACCCTTGTTCCTAAAGGGTTAAACAAAGATTTTGAGTTAAAGTGGTTTATATGATTGTTTTCTTTTGGGTGGACATTGAATGAATATGGGAGGGTCTAAATTGGATGGGATGCTGCTATTTGTCAACTTGTTTATATGAGGTCTTTTAAATCATTTTATTGAGTGTTTTAAATTGATTGATATACTGCTAATATATTTGCACACTTTCCTTTCTTTTGAGGGAACTCCCTATCTAAATGGACACTTGACTGTTTTTTACTGGAACTATTGTGGGAAGGGCCACTGCTGCTAAATGAGGATATTAGGAGGACAGTACACTTCCGGCAGGACGAATGAAGCTGGACACCTATTGCATCTGGGTATAACACGTTTGCGGCATGCCTATGTATTACTTCCGGAAACGGAGTGATGACGCGACGTCACTTCCGGTATTGACTTGCCGGACGTGAACCCACGGCTGGGGATGCCGGGCGGATAGGACACTTCCGGTAGGACGAGTGAAGCCGCACACCCAGTACATCCGGGTGCGGTAGAGGAAGATCTGTGGCACACACGAGGCTTGTTACCGGCAGTGGCGCAATAGCGGTGATGTCACTTCCGGTCAAGACGCTGGGCTGATGACTACTTCCGGGTGCTTGTGACGTCTCATGGACTGGTTTGATGGCGGGAAAATCCATCAAACAGAAAAGTATGGGGTGGATTCAGGAAAGGGTTCTTTGTTTAGCATTTTAACGGGGACATTAGAGTTAGCTGATCCATGTCTGGAAATAGGTGGGATACAATTACCCAATTAAGGGGGTATAAATATGTAGAAATGGCTCATTCTCCTCATGCCTTGAAAAAGACACTGAAGTGTCGAAACGCGTTGGCAGGAGGAGCTGTTTGTTTTGGGGAGATGCTTGGAATACCAACAGAGGACCTGGACGGCGATTTCCAGGGACGCCTGGTGTGACCATCTTAATTTTCGCTGTGTTTGTCTACTTATTCAGTAGACCACTTCCTCTGGTGAGAGACCATCCTTATCCCCAATATTGTAATGTTATGTCTGTTGGAAAATAAATGGTGTTGCACTATTGGAGGTCTTTGTCCTTCTCTTTTTCGGCCTAACATCGAGGAGAGGAATACAAGAGGACTAAATCCAGACTGGTGAAATCCCAGCTCCCATGAAAGCGTGTTTGTCTGCTCTTAAAACGGTAGACATACATTATAGGTATAAGACCTACCAAAAGATTTTCTGTGCTTGCATTCACCTTTATGTACATATCACACTATGATTGTTTGTTTTGTTTGTTTTCATGAGCGCCAGTGGATTCAAATGGTATTCCCCTTTTGACTGCATCAATTTATGAAGTGTTGGTGACACTTATTTTTCCATTTGAAACCAGAAAGCTGCTCAGATTTGGCGCACGGTATTTTATAATTTTTCTTCTAGTGTTCAAATAAAACAAAGAACTATCTTTGGCAAAACATTATATTTTTCACCAGCAATTGTGCTTTTTGCTCTTTCGTAAATATACCCTTGTATCTTTTAAAATGCAAAGTCCTGTGCTGGAAATGCTTTTCAGCAGCACTTGTCATATTGTGAAGGGACACCTAGTAAACAGATCTTGAAGGATGTACTTCATGCGGCCAAGAGGATAAAGAAAAAAACAACAAACAAAAAAAAAACCTTCATCGTCGTCATCATCATCACTGAGTACTTACCTGCATTTAGTTTATAATATGTGCAAAAGCTACACCTTCACAAAGGCATATTTTATTATTGCTTCTTTGTCATGTCATTCTTGTCTACCTCTATAAACACCAGATCAAGCCTAATCTCAGGCTACTTTTATACATAATATTATATTTATATTTCGGGATGGGAATCAAGGTGATTCAGGTCCATTTACTATTCTATAATATTGCTGCAAAGCATGTGTCTACAGAGCCACTCTATTCCTCCCCTCACAGCAGCAAAGCAAACAGGTTAGGTAGGGAAGGTGTCATTCAGAGGAATACAGCACTCTGATTGTCCAACACAGCTGCCACACACACACATACACAAACATATACACATACACCCACAGAATCGAGTCCTGCCATATCTCTCACCAGCCACTTCTGTAAATCCGTCCAGCTGTGCCAACCCCACCTCCATCTCTCCTGAACTCCTGTCCACTCTGTCAATCCACCCAGCCTATCTAAGCATAAAGAGAATATACCTATCTCCTCACCATCAACCATGTCTGTCAACCCCACCAGCTCCCTTCACCTCTAGCCACCCCTGTAAATTTGGCCAGAGCAGCTCAAAATCTGGAAGCCACTCTCACCTGTCCCCCCATCTAAGTTGAAAATATTGACGGAGAAATGGACCAATATATATCATTTATATCAGGAAAGAACAGGACACAAATAGAAGGGAAAAGAGAAAATAGTGGGAGAGGAACATTGTAGAGGGAAAGTGGGGGGGGGGAGAGGGGAAAGAGATTGGGAGTGATGCTGAGTGCAGCCAGAGAGTGCAGGTTACAGGACAGGAACTGGCAGCAGTGACAATCTACAGCAAGTCTTGTACACTTTAAATCATTGCTCCTAGAGTCTGACAACAGAGAGTTAGATGAGAGAACAGGATAAAGAGAGAGAGAGAGAGAGAGAGAGAGAGAGAGAGAGAGAGAGAGAGAGAGAGATAGGGAGAGGAAAAGGAGGAGATGAGGAGAGCCAGGTTAAGAATAAGATATATGGAGTGACAGACATGGGAAGGGAAGCAGACAGAGAGTGTGGAGTTCGGAAAAAAAAGGGGAAATCAGCCATTATTATTTATTAATTAACAGTTTCTTATCTAGCGCAGCAAATTCTGTTGTGCTTTACAACCATACTGGCCACAACAGCTAGTGACTGTTGCGGAGCAGATTTATTAAGCCTGGAGAAGTGATAAAGTGGAAGGTGATAACGCACCAGCCAGTCATCACCTGTAATTTTTTAAACCTAGCCTGTAACTTGAGAGTTAGGAGCTGATTGGCTGGTGCTTTATCACCTTCAACTTTATCACTTCCGCAGGCTAAATAAATCTGCCCCACTCTCACTAACCCCAGTTTTCACAGTGAGAAAAATAAATGCAGGGGAGACAGAAGGAGTAGGACATTAAAAAAAACAGAGAGGAGAGAGGAAAAGGAACCCAGCAATGGGATAAGCACAGAAACAGTAAGGGAGATGGGGAAAAGTAAGGAGAAATGGGGGGAATAATATGAGAGACAGGAGGAATTGGGGGAGATAGAAGGACTAGAGCAAAGAATAGTATGACACCGGAGGAATAGGGGAAGACAGGAGGAATAAGGGGAGATGGGAGGACTAGTGAGTAGAATGGTAAAAGACAGGAGGAATGAGCTGAGATGAGAGGATAAGAAGCAAGAATAGAACATTACTTAAAACTGTAAACAAAAACAAAAATAACATGTGACTGGTTACTAATGGAGAAAAAATAGTAACTGAGATGCTTGTAATGTTACAACCTGTAGGAAAATATAGAAGCCATTACGAAGTTGAGGGCAACATAATGCATATTGGTCCAGCTAGACTGTGAGGGTAAAAAGTTCTTTATGGGACTAAGGGCCTGAGTCAGAGGTGGCCTCTAAGCAATAGCATCTGATGGACTGTCTATTGAGATGCCCACCAGCTGCAGCTCTTATCTGCCATGTTAAGTAGAAAGGAACAACATCAACAATATGGTTGCCGAGAATGTCTGACAGATGCTGGTGTCAGTGGAACTGCATCTTCCCTGACACCGGTATATGAGGGAGACTGTGTGGGCTGGGGTTGGAGAAACATAAGGGGGGAAGAGATGAGGCTGCGTGGAATGGAAGCATAGCACGATGGGAGAAGGAAAGCACAGCACAGTTAGACCACACGCCCTTCTTGTGAGGCTACAGCTCCTTCAGTGGGGCCAATCCCTTTTCAGATGGGGGGGACACCAAACAAAATCTTGCCAAGGGCATCAAACTTGTCAGGGCTGGCCATGCAATGAAGAGATGGCAATGAGGATGTAATGTAAAGTGAATGAGAAATACAGATCTTGAGCAGAGCGAAGAGATTGGGTTGGGATATATTTTTAGGAAAGTAAAGAGATAAGGTATGTTAGTAGAAATATTTTCAATTGAATTCAAATACAGACAAAACATGTAAGGACTGACAAAACTAGAACAAAATTAGTTAGGCCACAGCATCCAATATAGATTGTAGGTAGCAACATTGCAGTAATTAGAGACCTGCAATAATCAATGTGTGAGATAAGGAGTGCTGAATTATTGTTTTGCAGTGATTTGTGCGAGATGTAGCTGTGTTGTAGAAATATTCCTTAGGTGTATGTAACAGCAGGGGCAGCACTGGGGTTGGTGACACCAAGTGCAGTAAATTGCCCACCCGCATGCACCGAAAAGGGTATGTGACCTTATGGGGATGGCGTCGCAGGCAGCTTACGTTTTTCCGGCAAGCAAGCATGGCCACATGGGGAGGGGGCATGGCCTCACATAAGCCCGCATTACATCATTTCTGGAGGAGATGTTAGGCTGCCCCCTGAGACTCTGCCTGCATTGCCGACTCCTATTCAGTGACAGGAGCCAGGCACTGCATGGAAATGTGACAGTGCAGCACCCAGCTCCCGGGAGGAGCCGACATTGTTGTCTTACCCCTGGAAGGATGACACCTGGGTGCAATCCAAACACTCGGCACTACCATACTGGCTCCTCTGTGTAACAGGATTTACATTGGATGAGAAGCACAAAAGACAGTTTGGATATGAAACTAGGAAGGAGGGTTTTTATTACTGTTTTGTCAACAGAAATGGACATGTCAGGAAGGTAGCTGCAGCTATTTGGCGGGACAATTAATAGATTTGGTTTTAAATGGTTGAATTTTGAAAAGAATATCCAAGATGAAATAGCATATAGATATTCAGTTACATGAAGCAAGACGGTTGGTGAGAGATTCTAAAAGTATAGACAGTGAAATCAGAAGGATATTATTCGTTTTTGAAGATAAATGGTATCGATAGAGAATAGGAGAGGACCTAGAACTGAGTCTTGTGTAACACCTACTGAAAAGAGGAGAGGAGGTGGATACAGGGAAACAAACACACACTAATGGGTGATTTGATAACTAATGAGAAAACTAGGAAAGGACAGCTTCCTGAAGTCCCAGGGAATTTAACATTTGAATAAAAAGAAAGTTGTGAACAGTGACAAAAGAGAGATCCAGGAGACAAACAATAAGTACTAGCCTTTATATATGGCAATGATCATATCACCTTAGTGCAGTCAAATAAGTTGTGTGAAGAAAAATAGTTAGGGGAGAGTAGGCAAGAAGCATAGAAGTTCATAGGTGCTGAGAGACTGGATGATACTTAGGGTCAGGGTCAGAATTAGCTTTTTTCAGAATAGGAGTAAGCACTGCATACTTGAATATTAATGTAAAAATACCAGTAGGCGGAGAGATTAATAAAAGGTTTGTGTTAATGCTGAGATAAGCACAGGAGGGATACCATCATTAGGTCGACACAGTTTAGGTTGACAGTCATTAGGTCGACCACTGAAGGTCAACATGCATTAGGTCGACATGGTCAATAGGTCGACATGTACTAGGTTGACATGTTAAAAGGTCGACATGAGTTTTTCACATTTGTTTTAATTTTTTGGACTTTTTCATACTTGACGATCCACATGGACTACAACTGGGAACGGTAACCTGAAGCATGGCGAGCACTAATTGGGGTACCCCGTCACTTTACGAAGAAAACTACACCAAAAAAAGTCCAAAAACCCATGTCGACCTTTTGACCTGTCGACCTAGTACACGTTGACCTAATGACTATGTCAATCTATTGTCCCTGTCGACCTAATGCATGTCGACCTTCCATGGTCAACCTAATGACTGTCGACCTAAGTTGAGTCGACCCAACAACCCACACCGCACAGGAAGTCATCAGGTAGTCAAAGCTGTAAGAAGCAACATAGAGATGTATACCTCCCAACTGTACTGATTTTCGTGGGAGAGTCCCGCTGTCCCACCCCCCGGGCCGCAGTGTCCCGCGGTGGGGGGAGGGACACTTGGGAAGCTCCTGCAGAGCAGCGGAGAATAGACACTATGCACATGCGCAGTGTCTATTCAGTGGAGACAGAGGGAGAAGGGACACACAGAGCGCTGGACATACCCTCTCACTGACGAAAATGTGGGCGTGGCTCCAGGGCCGGTTCTAGACTTGTGGTGCCCAGGGCGAAAGTTTCCATTGGAGCCCCTCCCAACAGACAAAACAGGGTTAGTGCGTGCCATAGGCATGCACAAAAAAATAGGGGCGTGGCTTCATAGGTCATAGGGAAGGGGCGTGGCCACAGTTTTGCCCCCAGTAGATTTGACCCCTGTAGCTGCACCCTCAGTAGCTGTGCCCCCCTGTAGTTTTGCCCTCAGTAGCTGTGCCCCCTGTAGTTTTGCCCTCAGTAGCTGTGCCCCTGGTAGTTTTGCCCCTTGTAGCTGTGCACCCAGTAGATTTGCCCCCTGTAGCTATGCCCTCAGTATTGTGCCCCTTGTAGTTTTGTACCTCAGTAGCTGTGCCCCCTGTAGTTTTGCCCCCTGTAGCTGTGCCCCAGTAGTTGTGCCCCCTGTAGATGTACCCCCTGTAGTTTTGCCCCCAGTAGCTGTGCCCTCAGTAGTTGTGCCCCCAGTAGCTGTGCCCCAAGTAGTTTTGGCCTTAATAGATGTGCCCCTAGTAGCAGCATTGCACAAAAAAAACCTCACCAGCCCTGCTCCTGCTTCCCGACTGCTGCTGCTATCCTCCTTCTCCGGCCGCCGCTCCTCGGATCTACGGGCGAGACGTCGTGACGTCTCTCTCATAGCGCCGCACACTGCACAGACACTAGAGGTCAATTATGACATCTAGCATCTGCGGCCGCTCCCACAATGCCGTGTGGTGCGCAATGACGTCAGGCGCACCGCATGGCACCAGTAGCAGCTCTAGCCATGGCAGCGGTGGCAGCGCCCTCAGAGGAGCTGCGCTCCGGGCAAAAAGCCTGCTTGGATCTGCATACCCTCCAACTGTACCTTTTTGACAGGTACAGTACCTTTTTTTATGGTCTGTACCTGCCAAAAAGGGCTTTGTACCGATTTTTGACTCTCCAAATTAACATTGAAAGTATAGGAAAGGTGGCATGAACATGCCCCTTTTACCCGTGGCCACGCCCTTTTCCCTAATTTGTACCAGTTTTCATGTGTAAAATGTTGGTGGGTATGGGCTCACGATCGTGGCACTTCCACAAAGCCACGCCCCCTTTCACAAGGTCATGCCCCCTTTTCAAAATTGGTTGCGACTCCACTGTGCAAGTGTCCCTCTTCCTCCCTACAGAATGTTGGGAGGTATGGGGATGGGAAAAGATATATTTGCCCAGTACTCCCCACAGTAGGATGGCCACGCCTGCTTTGGTTGTGTACTGTCACAATGCAGAACCATGTACTGTACTACCACCAAGATGGTACCAATATTCTCTCTCAACAAGGGCACTAAAATGTATAACTAGCACGGTACAGATACATTTGGCATTTGCACAGTACAGAGATACAGGACATTTATGCCCATATGCAAGCTATCCACAGATCTATAAGTTTATACACTTACGGTACATTTATGTTTTTAGAATTTATTTTACTTGCAAAATACACATTCACTGTTCACAGATTTCAATAAGACTAAAAAGGCCTCTCTCATACAGCAAAAACAACTCTCCCTGTCATGAGCTGAACATACTGTAATTAGGATATTAGTATAGCACCAATTAGAAACAGTTATACTGTATTTTTAGAGAAATCTGTTTAAATATATTTAGAGATTTATCCTTGGATAAAGCTAAAGATTTTTTTTTAATTCTGTATGTAGCTATCAGTGGCGCACCCAGGGGGGGGTTCCGAGCACCCAGAAACCCCCCTCCACCAAAAATAAAAATAAAAATATATATTTTTTTTTTTGCTGCATGAGTATTATTAATGGCTGTCTAGCGTCCTCTGCAGCCTGCTGTCTTCCTGGTGGCACTTTTAAGTGCTTAATAAAAGTTTACTTTATTTTAATTATAGTACATATATATCCATGTGCATACATATATACACAGGTATATACATACATACATATAAACACACACATATATGATATATATACATGTGTGTATATATACGTGTACTGTATTTATGTATATATATATATGTATATGTATGCATGTTTAATATGCTATGTATATGTGTATATGTATGTGTGTGTGTATATATATATATATATATGTGTGTGTATTAGGTGTATATACAGTATATATATGTGTAGATATGTATATATATATTTATATGTATATATACACATATATGTATATATACACATATGTATATATATATATATATATATATATATATATACACACACAGACACACTAGTTTTATGGACCCAGCATATACTGGGTCACCTCAGTCCCCACCCCCGTGATTGGCTCCACCCAGTTTTGGAAACCCCCCCATGGAAATCCTGCGTTTGCCACTGGCTATACATTTTCAAATGCAGTATTGAAAATGAAAGCAAATATAAAATTGGCTGCAATCAATGGCAAATTTTAGCTAGGGACTACAGCCCCCTTACTACCCCCCCCCCCCCCCCCCCCCACACACACTTAGTAAGATCCACCCCATTAAACCTGCAATGGCAGTGGCTTCTTCTCGTTTGGAAGCACTTTCTGCTAGAAGTACGCCAGACAGTCTGTCCCAGAGTGATGTGCTTTTCCCCCCAGGAATGCCAGTCCAGAAAGCTTTTCCAGTGGGTTGCCACTTCTGCTTCTATCACTCCAACGATACCAGGCTTCTAGGTGCTGTAGCCGATGCAGTCCCTAGACTGTTTTTTCTGCCTCCTTGTTAGATTTTTTTCTGCACATTGGAACATAGGGCCTAATTCAGAGTTGATCGCAGCAGCAAATTTGTTAGCAGTTGGGCAAAACCATGGGACTAATTCAGACCTGATCGTTGCTGTGCATGTTCGCACAGCAGTGATCAGGCCTGAACTACGCATGCGCTGGCGCCACAGTGCACCGGCGTATGCCAGACGGCCGACAGCTGTCTTCAGCTAGCGATCGCCTCTGCCTGATTGACAGGGAGAGGCGGTCGCTGGGCAGGAGGGAGCGGTCAGACGGCGTTTAGTCGCCGTTTATGGGGCGCGATCCGGCCAATGCAGGCGGGCCGCAACAGCTGCGTGACATCACACGCAGCCGTTGCGACCCAGGCAGTGATGAGTAGCTACCGGCCAGCACGCAGGAGCTGCGCTGGCCGGCAGCTACTCCTAAAGTACAAAAGCATCGCCGCTGTTCAATGCACTTGTACTTCTGCAACGGGGCCAGGACTGACATGTGGGGCTGGCTAGCTCTGCTAAATATAGCTCAGCTACGATCAACTCTGAATCACCCCCATGTGCACTGCAGGGGGGGGGGGGGGGGGGACAGATATAACATGTGCAGAGAGAGTTAGATTTGGGTGGGGTATGTTCAATCTGAAATCTAAATTGCAGTGTACAAATAAAGCAGCCAGTATGTACCCTGCACAGAAACAAAATAACCCACCCAAATCTAACTCTCTCTGCAAATGTTAAATCTGCCTCCCCTGCAGTGCACATGGTTTTGCCCAACTGCTAACAAATTTGCTGCTGCGATCAACTCTGAATTGCCCCCCGAGTCCTTTCCCATCCCTCTCTCCCCATTTCATTTCTGGTACAGTCAAAAGCATTTAATTTATTTTGCATTTTGTCAGATGCAGTAAATATTCTCCCTGATCTGGCCACTAAACAGACAAGGAGCTAGAATCATTGAGTCAAGGAGCTAGAATCAAGAACCCACACAGAACTTGCTTACCCTGGAGGTTAGCAAGGGAAAACAGACCAATGGGAGACAGGTAAGGGAGACTGGACCAATGGGAGCCTGTTCTCCCTGAATGTCTTCCTGCAGGCTCGCTGCGCTTGCCACGCAGTGGGCTCGGTGGCTCGCTGTGCTTGCCACAGGTTCTATTCCCACTCTGTGGGTGTCGTGTACACCCACAAGTGGGAATAATCCCTATTAGTTGGCATTCCGACTGTCGGGATTTCCAGCGTTCGGGATTCTGGCATCGGTGTACTGACTGGCGGGATACTGACTGCCAGTAACAAGATTACATCCCGTGAGCCATTATCTAAAAGCACAGTAAGCGGCATATGCCCTAGGACAGTGCAGTCAAGTATTTGGACAATAACAAATTTCACCTAGAAATACAATGGACAGCCACGGAGCATCCCCACAACACACACTCAGTGGTAGGTGACATGGCATCTGCAGGCAGACTCTATATTCACCACCGATACATTGCCAAATCTTCTCACACACTTGGCCACAACCCCCACAACCCCTCCGCCCTTACCTACCACCAATTATTATTGTGTACACCCCTCCACCCATTTTCCTGGTGAATTCTGTTCTTTGTGTATACTCATACATACGACCAGCTATTCATAACCTGGTGTTATGTCAATGAACCCTTACTGAATGCTATGTCTCCAATTCCACCTGTTTTGTCTTATGTGTAGATGCACTCAAAATATGCATGATGCTGCATTGCCTGTACACACAATGCAAAAAGCCACGTACTGTAAGATATGGTCCAACTCTGCATCATCCCCTTAGTGTGCGCATGTGCATTCATTCTATTTGTTATTGTACACAACATTCTTTACTGTGTGTGAGCACAGATAGCATTAGGCATATCTGATTTAATTAGAAAGGTACTGTGATTGTATCATGGAGTTAAAGTCTAATCAGGAAAGCAGGACTATACTAGATGTGTAAGATAGCTGTTGTAAAATGATCTGTTCATTGATTCCCCAGCACAGTCATTTTTACATAAATTCCCCATCAGTGGATGCTTTGTAAAGTAACCATCTGCCTAACTGAAGTGGTTTAATGGCCCGCATCTCATTATAGTGCTTTTGGTACTTTAACAGAGAAAGAAAATCTAAAAGTACATTTATAGCATTTGTCTGGATTTAAAAATTCAGTTTCTTAAGTCACTGAACTTACTTTCACTTACTTTCTGTTCTTAGTTGAATGCAATCATTTTCTCTGTCCCACATTCTTTATAACCTTTATCATTAGTCTATATGCGAAACAACCTCAAAAATGCTTTAAAACAAAATGATGAACTGGGAAAATTGTCAGGATTTTAGGATAGGGCTTCAGTATATGACTGAGCCACCACTATTCATTGTATATACTGTATAAGATATCTGTATATCTATATTATTAAGTGTATACTATAATCTACACTACAAAATGGTGAGTCTCTCACAGGTTCCGGGAGAGTAGGTAAGTATGCGTCAGTATGTGATGAGAGAAATCCAAATAATCTTTATGTGTGTTGACCATTTGCATGTCGACTTTTTGTACTTGTCTACCATAAGCACTGTCAACCTTTTACATGTCGACCAATTGACAATGGCAACCTTTTGCCTTATCGACCTAATGTCTGTCAACCATATAGGGCTGACCTATTGACTGCCGACCTAATTTGGGTCGATCTATCATCCAGATACCCTTGCTCCTACTTCCCTACTCCCACAATGATATATACTGCTCCTGTCACACGCATCTCTGTTCTGCCATAAAAATAGTTATTGCTAAAATTCTGCTCTGATTGTCTGCTGTTCTATCCTCACCAGTTTCAATGTAGGGTACACACGGATCAGCATCTATACAGCTCAATAGTAATGAGGTAGTCAGACCCATCTTAGAAATAAGAAATATGAGAGTTAGATAATATCACATTAACTATATTACAGACTAGCTGAATACCCGTGTTTCACTACAGGATGACAATGGTAAATTAGAAATATAGTTGTTTGATCATTTACGTTGGTTGGAGATTTAGTATAAAGGCATATCTTGCTTCCCTGACCCACTTTGTGTAGTGGCTGGACCCCTTTTTGGTCCCCCAAGGGACCCTGCTCTTCCCACTATACAACTCTCAGTCTGTGGCTTCTTGCTGCCTCCATTCTCCTCCTCACATCATGTCAGTGCCCCTGTGAAATGTTCGATTTATTTACAGGTTCTTATATAGTGCAGCACATTATGAATCTCCTGATGTACTCTGTGCTGCTGGGGGACCCTGCTACATCCACTATATAACTGTCAGTGTGTGGGTTCGTGCTACCTCCATTCCCCTTCTGACATCATGTCACTGCCCCTGTCACATGCAGCCCTGTCCTGCCTGACATATCATACATCTCCTAATATACTCTGTGCTGCTGGGGACCCTGCTCCTCCCACTATATAACTCTCAGCATGTGGCTTCCTGCTACCTGCATTCCCCTCCTCACATCATGTCACTGCCACTGTCACATGAAGCCCTGTCATCACTGACATATCATGCATGTCCAGAAATAGTCTGTGCTGCTGGCCCACCCCTAGGGGTGCTAGGAGTGTCTTACCCCCACAGTGTTTGTGCCCAGATTGCAAGTCATATGTGTACCAAGTATGTACCAAGTATGGTGCAAATACATACGACCAGTATGGTGTAACTGGGCATTCCAGAGTTATGCTGTCTACTGAAATACTCTGTGCTGCTGCCACACCCCTAGGAGTGCTAGGGGTTTCTTACCCCCATAGTGTTTGTTCCCAGATTGTAAGTCATATGTGTACCAAGTGTGGTGTAAATTGGTCCAGGTATTCCGGAGTTATGCTGTCTCCTGATATACTCTGTGCTGCTGTCCCATCCCTAGGGGTGCTAGGGGTGTGTTACCCCCACAGTGTTTGTTCCCAGATTGTAAGTCATATGCGTACCAAGTTTGGTGTGAATTGCTCCAGGCATTCCAGAGTTATGCTGTCTCCTGAAATACTCTGTGCTGTTGCCCTGCCCCTAGGGGTGCTAGGGGTGTCTTACCCCACATTGTTTTTTTCCCAGATTGTAAGTCATATGTGTACCAAGTTTGGTGTAAATTGCTCCAGGCATTACGGAGTTATGCTGGAACATACATATACACATACATACATACATACATACATACATACATACATACAGAAATACATACATACATACATACATATATACATACACACCTCCATTTTTGGCGATTTCCGTGGATGGGCAGTGAGATTTGTAAATCCGGTTCTTAGCAAGCACCTGGGACCTAAGGAGAAGCTACCTGCCAAGTTTCAAGATTGTAGGCCTTGTGGTTTAAAAGATTTCGTGATGAGTCAATCAGTGGGTCCTTTTTTGCCTTTTATATACAGTATATCTAGATGAGCAGATATTTTTACATAGTAGCAGATTAAGAAGTAGAGACAGATTTGTATAAGGTATTATTAGAGATGAGCGGGTTCGGTTTTACTCGGTTTTACTCGGTTCTCAAAACGGCATCTAATTGGCTCACGGATGTCACGTGTTTTGGATAGCCAATAAGATTCGGTTTTGAGAACCGAGTAAAACCGAGTAAAACCGAATCCGCTCATCTCTAAATTTGACCTAACATGGGAGACTGGGTTTCATCAGAAAATTAGCTTTAACCCATAAAACAAAAACAAAAAACACAGATAACTGAAATGTAAATCATTTACAAGGAATTCAGATGATAAAAGTGTGTCTGTTATGTAATAGTGCCACTAAATAGTGCCACCATGATGCCAACAAATGTTAGAAGTGCTGGAAACACAAACGTAGAAGAAGGTAGCGACAATGGAGGTACTGCACTCTGAGCAGTTAGACTTTGGAACTGACTAACAGGATAAAGTTGTAAAATCATCATGCACTCCCAAAACTTTTTAGTGAGGTGGAATATTGACGTAGGTAAAATAATGGTGGTAGAAAATAAAGCAATAATGTGTGGGATACTGCAGTAAAATACAGAGGTCAAGGCAAAAATAAAATTAACATGACCTCTTTATCATGTCAGTGGCACCATCTCCTAACCCTCACTCCCCGCCTACTCTTTTCCTTAAAATTTGCTTAAGTAAAGTTCAAGGGCGGGATGTACTAAAGCAAAAATGCGGTAAAACCCCCGAAAACGGGGGTTTTACCGCATTTTCATATTTACTAAGACCCTACCGCAGCGTTTTCGGCGTCCAGGGTTTCGCCATCTCTGGATGGCGAAACCCTATAGAAGCCTATGGGCTTCTTTTCGCCGACCGCCGCAACCCGCCGACACCGTCGACCCCCGCCGCAGACGCCGACCCCCCTTCCCCCTGGCTTACCTTCCTCCAGGCTGCCCTGGACCCGGAAGGTAGTGTCCTCCTCCCCCTAGCAACGCAGCCGGACGTCCTTCCGGCTGCAGGGGGGAGGAGGAGGTGCCGGGGGCAGCCTGCTGCTGCTTCCCGGCATCTAGCCAGTGTGGGGACCCCGGGGAGGTGACGGAGACCCCCCACAGACCACCTAACAGGTATCGCGGGGGGCCTCCGTCACCGCATCGCGATGTTGATCGCATATGTTAGTACATATGCGATCAACATCGCTGCGGTAACTGGCGAGGGGCGGCGATGTATGTTAATACATCCCGCCCCAAGTCTTTTTCACATTTTGGGGAGATATGTCCTGCCCCCTACTGCATGTATTTATTATCACCAGAATGCTTACCTCTTGGGACAGTTCTTCCGATACAAGCAGTCTCGATTAAATACTGACTTCCAGGTTTATGGCCTGTGGTATTATTGTGAATGTGTGGCCATAAACTGTAAAGCGCAATGGAATATGCTGGGCTATATAAGAAACTGTTAATAAATAAATAAATAAATAATAAACTGTGTGGGAAAGGAGAGGGCTCTAAAGAGTAAATCATTGCGACAAGATGCCAATAGCGCTCTATAGGCTAAGCATCTATAAATGGCATTGATTATCTGGCAGAAACTCCAGAAAGTTGCGCTTTCTGTAGATTGCTGCATTCGAGCACACAAAACCCCATAGACTTCTATGGAGACTGCTTTGCTGGTGCTTTGCAGTAGATTTTAATACATATGGAGAACCTATGCCTTGTGGTAAACCTCCAAACACCTCTGTTTTCGGAGGTTTGACTGCATGTGTTTCTGATTAATACAACCCACCCCAAGTATTCTCTGCAAACTATGCATGTTGTACCTCTTCCAAACTGTTACATTGATATTTAATTTCTTGTAAACTGTGATACAGGTTTATTTGTAATTGTGTGATTCTTAAAAAAAAAAAAAAAAAGACCTTAACTATTGTCTCTATACAGTAACATGTCCTAATGATAGGTGTTACAATATGAAGTAGCAGAGTATTGCTGGCCACATGTAGCATTTATGACAGACTGGTCCAGTACTGCCACTCACATAGCCTTATAATGTGCATGATGGGGGTCATTCAGACCCGATCGCACACTAGCTTTTTTTGCAGCGGTGCGATCGGGTCTGAACTGCGCATGTGTATGCTCCGCAATGTGCAGGCGCATCGGCCGCCAGCGATGGGAAATGCCGGACATCAATGGATTTAATGAAGAAAGCGATCGCACCGGCGATTGCAAGAAGATTGACAGGAAGGGGCCGTTTGTGGGTGTCAACTGACCGTTTCTAGGGAGTGTCCGGAAAAACGCAGGCGTGTCCAGCCATTTGGAGGGAGGATTCCTGACATCAGCTCCTGGCCGGATCATCGCAGCGGCTGAGTACGTCCTGAGCTGTGTAGAGACTGTACAAACTTTTGTTTGTGCAGCTCTCTGCACAAGAGATCGCAGCCCTGCACAGCGATTACCACTTCCCCCTGTAGGCAGCAACAACCTGATCGCAACACTGCAAAAAACCGCCTCCGTGCGATCAGGTCTTAATCACCCCCGATGTCCAAGCTTAACCCAGCAGAGCCAAAAAGAGTCATGCTATATTTACATAATCTATAGTCGGCATTGAAAATGACTACAATCGATAGGTATTAGGTAGGTACGCTGGTTTACTGTAAATGTTAAATTTCTTCTATGCCCTTTATAACCTTCCAATATTGCGTTAACTTAATTGCACTTTCTTCATTTCAGATGTGTTGCTATAAGGCACATATTCTATGTAGTATACAGTTACATTGTATATTTCTTGTGCTTTAAGGATATTTTTCAAAGACTGACACAGTGTGCACGGAATCATTAAGAGACCAAATTACAGCAAATAGAACATTAACAACAAGTAGAACTATTTTCTGGATCTACAACTACAGCTGTGCTATTAACAAAATATATATAGAGGAAACACAAACATAGTTGTTTCCCGCAGGATAAGACTAGATCTGTATAATGCTTTTAAAATGAAAAATGTCCAAAGAAACACACTATGCATTTTTAAGTCTGTCTGCAAAAGTACTCTTTGAAATAATGTGGCACTCTGTACATAGGCAACAATAAATGAACACTAAAAAATATATTTGATTCCTCTATTGATTCTGAATGAGAAGTAGTTTACTTGTCTTATAAAATAAAAGCACTGAACTACTCTGTCCAAACTATGTACATTTGCAACACAGCATAATGAGTGCTTATAACTAAGCATAATCACTGACATTAAAGTTACTGCTTGCACTTTTCATTTAGTGTTACTTCTGATTCCAGCTGAGACCCACATTGAAGGTGTAATGTTCTCTTGACACTTTTTTAATTCCTACCATGCTAGATCTTTAATTTGAGCAAGTTCATTACACCTTAACGAGGACCCCACCCTCAGTCATATTTATATATCTTCCAAACAAATTTAACGTTCACTATTTTTATTTTCAGTCTGGAAGACATAGTAACAGCTTGGGGCTTGAACTGAGTAGTTAACCTAGACCAGTGGTTCTCAAACTTGGTCCTCAGGACCCCACACAGTTCACGTTTTCCATGTCACCCAGCAGCTGCACTGTGTATCACCAACTCTCACATTTTAAAAATCTACAGTTGATCTGCAAAACATGAACCGTGTGGGGTCCTGAGGACCGAGTTTGAGAACCTGTGACCTAGACTGATAATAACACACTGCATCTAAAACTTAACTGATGATATATGCAGTATTTGCATGGGTGTAGCCAATGGCAGCTCCAGAGGTGGTGCTGCAGAGCAGTCAATATTTCAAATAGGGGAGCCACACCACCCCAAACATAACTGACCGGGACTAACTGGCAGTCGGTGTGGCTCTTCTATTTGAATGTTGGATTGCTCTGCAACTCCACCTCTGAAGACACTATTGGTTATAGCTGTAGTGGGTGCAAGGGGTTATCTACCAAGTTCCCAATACTGCCTGTTATGAAATTGGGTCCAGCTCATTACCCAGGACTGAAAAGGGGTACTCGTCTTTGTGAAGCGGGGGGACGGGAAATGAGCTCCAAGATTAGGACTGTGCCAGGTGAGAGTGTGCCTAAATTAAGAAGCTCTACACCAGCGGTACAAGTGTGTGGGTATAGGTGGGTACGGCGTACCCTTAAGAATTTAGCCGTGGGTACGCCGTACCTACGCCGAAGGGCCGCTGCACCTTGCCGTTCCATCCTACCCTCTCTCCGCTGCTGACCACCGCTGACCGCCACTGATGTGAGGGGAGAAGAGTGCAGCCTGCGCCTCTCCTGCCCCTCAGTGTCTTGGTTCAATTCAGCGCCGCCCGTGAGCCAATCAGAGCTCGCGGACAGGCAGCCAAGGCTGCCGGACCTCGAGCTTTGATTGGCTCATGGATCGGCGCTGAATTGAACTAAGACGCCCGCACCCGCTGGAGACTGAGGGGCAGGAGAAGCGCAGGCTGCGCTCTCCTCTTCTCACACACACACACACACACACACACACACACACACACACACACGAAAGCAGCGGCGGTGAGCAGCAGGGGAAGGGGGGGGGGGAGGGGGGCATGTATACCTGGCACTGGGGGCATATCTGGCTCTGGGGGCATATCTATCTCTGTGGGGTGTTTTGTTCATATGTTTGTAGATCCAGTCATCAGGACACAGAGACATGCGAGTTCACTGCTGTGCTGTTTTATTTCATCACCAACTCCAGGCACACTGCACACTGGACCACCACTTCCCAGCATCCCCCTAGTCCCAGGGACCATCACTGAAGATTCAAGCTTACACATATTAGTAAGGGAGTGTCTACAAATATTAAGCATCCTAATACACTAACATCACATCCTCTTTTCTTTAAAGATAAGCCCTGTACGCATCAATGCAACAATTAACAACGTCATATTAAGAACATCATCTAACACGTTTCATTGAGTCTTTCAGGTCTGCGTATTTCCCTTTTGGGTCTTTCATACACAGTCTGTGTTTCATCTACCATGTTGGACCTTTCTAGAATCGTGGTTTGTTCACCATTATGAGGATCATCATACATGTCAGATGAAGGGTATTCTTCAGTCATGTTGTCTTCATTATGGTTAGGTTGAGATCTCAAATCCACCTGATTTCTTCTTACTTCCGTTCCATGCTCTGTACGTATAGTATAAAATCTTGGTGCTACTTGTGCTTGCACAATACCTTTCTGCACCCAAATACCTTTCTCGTGATCTCTGAGACGGACTTGGTCACCCGATTTTAGATCAGATAAGCTTTTTGCTCGCCTGTCATGGAACAGTTTCTGTTTCGACTGTTGATGTTCCTTACTCAGTCTGACCAACGCTGAGTTATATGTATTAAGCAGTTCATCATGTATCGGGAGATTTGCTCTAATCCTCCTTCCCATCAGCATTTGTGCAGGAGAAAGTCCATTCTGTAAAGGTCTACTGTGGTAGATTAAAAGACTTTTGTAGAAATCTTCTTTACCTTCTTGAGCTTTTTTCATGAGACTCTTTACAGTTTTTACTGAACTTTCCACCAACCCATTTGAGCGTGGATAGTGGGGACTTGACGTAGTATGGACAAATTCCCACTCATCAGCAAATTGTCTAAATTCAGCACTGGAAAACTGAGGACCATTGTCAGTGAACACCATGCCTTGCAAAGAATGACTTCATGCAATTGATTACGGCTTTACTAGTAGTTGTATGTAGTGTTTTCACCTCAGGGTAGTTGGAGTAATAATCAGCCACAACAATGTACGTTTTCCCATTACAATCAAACAAATCTGCGCCAACTTTCTGGTACGGTCTCTTTGGCACTGCGTGAGGACTCAGTGGCTCGACTTGTTGTTTCGGTCTATACGTAAGACATAATTCACATGTAGCTCTAGTCTGTGCTATGTCTTGGTTCATTCTTGGCCAATACATAACTTCACGCGCTCTCCGCTTACATTTTTCTTCTCCTAAGTGGCCTTCATGTATCTTGCACAGCATAGTTTTTCTTAGTCGTGCAGGTATGACAAACCTATTGCCTTTGTAAATAATATCATCGACAACTGTAAGGTCACTGCGGTACATCCAATAATCATGGATAGACAGCGGGCACACATGTTTTTCTGCTGGCCAACCTTTCAGAATGATATCTTTCAACACTTTCATTGTGTCATCTGTCTCAGTTTCTTTCCTAATCTGTTCTTGTCTTGCAAGAGACACTGGTAGAGAAGCTACGGTCAAATTAACATAGGCTTCTATCTCTTCATCCATCAGACTTTTGGAACCTTCACTTTTGTCCACAGCACGAGAAAGTGTATCAGCAATGTACATGTATTTGCCGTGACAGTACAGCAAGTGTACATCATGTTTCTGTAGTCTGATAAGCATTCGTTGAATTCTCATGGGACAGTCATGTAATGATTTAGTCATGATAGCTACCAGTGGCTTGTGGTCAGTTTCCACTGTAAATGTTTGACCATACACAAACTGATGAAATCGCTCACATGCATATGTGATCGCTAGAAGTTATTTTTCTATCTGAGCATACCTTGTTTCAGCACTTGTCAGTGCTCTTGATGCATAGATTACTGGTTGCCATGTATCCTCATGTTCTTGTAACAGCACTGAGCCTAGGCCAAATTGTCAAGCATCTGCTGAAATTCTTATTCTTTTCGCAGGATCAAAGAATTTTAGCACTGGTTGCTCTGTAATGATCTGCTTCAAGTTTTGCCAACTTTCTTCTTGTTCATGTGACCACATCCACTCGTTAACTTTGTCCAACAACCATCTATGAGAGGCTGTTCGTTCAGAGAGTTGAGAAATAAACTTTCCTAAGTAAGTAATCATTCCTAGGAATCTTCTGACATCGTCTTTGTTGTTAGGACGTTCCATGTTCACTACGGCTGATATTTTCCTTGGGTCTGGTTTTACACCTTGATCCGAGACCACGTCGCCCATAAAGGTAAGTGTATTCACGCCAAATTCACATTTGTCCTTGTTTAGCTTTAGATTCACTTTCTTGACAAGTTCCATTACTTGTCTCATTCTAGAATCATGTTCTTCCTTTGTAGATCCCCAGACAATAATGTCATCCATCATTGTTTCAACACCTGGAATATGTTCAAAAATCATGTGTATCTTTTTGTGATATACTTCTGGAGCAGACAATATTCCATATGGTAGTCGAAGAAATCTGTATCGACCTTCTGGTGTATTAAATGTACAAAGCTTTGAGCTGGCCTCATCTAGCTTCATTTGCCAGAATCCTGAAGATGCGTCCAATTTACTTAACCATTTCGCTCCCGCAAATTGCAACGTGATTTCATCTCTGGTTGGTAGTTTGAAATGTTCTCGTTTAATAGCTTTGTTTAAATCTCTGGGGTCTAGACATATTCTGAGTTGTCCATTTTTCTTTTCAACAATTACTAAGGAGCTTACCCATTCAGTAGGCTCATAAACTTTCTGTATCACACCCAAGGCTTCCATGCGATTTAACTCTTGTTTCAGTTTTTCTCTCAGCGCAAATGGCACTTTTCTACAGGCGTGTATCACTGCAGAAACTTGCGTGTCTATATTTATTTTATGCTCTCCAGGCAAACAACCTAGACCTTCAAACAAATCTCTGTATTCTGTAAACATTGTTTTGCAGTTATCTTCTACTTGTGATGTCACCATAAAAACTTTCTTTAGCAAGCTTAGTTTCTCACAGAATTGGTTTTTATCCACAATCAGTAGAGATGTTTTAAACTGTTGTCCCTTATATTTCAGTGTCACTAAGCATGTACCTTTAACCGGAATTTCCTCCCCAGTGTATCCTGTAACTTTCACTTTGGCTGGATGAATTTTACTCTAAAAGTCTTGTAGTCTTGAAACGATATTAAATTCACCTGCGCGCCAGTATCAAGCTTAAAGGGAATGACAATCTTGTTCACAGTTAAAGGGACAATCCATTCTTTCTTATCTGTACTGCAAAGTTCAATGCAATCTACAAAGAATTCCTCTGTTTGATTAATAGCATGCACTTTGGTTTCACTTTTCATTTTACAGCATTTGGCAAAGTGATTAAGTCTACCACATTTCATGCAGGTTTTACCATAAGCCGGGCACATTTTAGGATTGTGAGCATTTCCACATCTACTACACATTTCCTTATTAGACTGTGGCTTAGACTGCTTCATTCTTGAGAATGGGGGTTTGCTTGGCTCTGTTTTCTGCACTACATGTACATCAGCTTCCTTGTGTAACGTTTTGGCTTGAAATCTAGTTATTTCTGCAGATCTACACATAGTCACTGGCTTGTCTAGTGTTAGGTCTTGCTCTCTCAGCAACTCTCTGAGTCCATTATCAGGAATTCCACAGACAATACGATCACTAATCAGTGAATCCTTTAAATCACCAAACTCACAGGTTTTACTGAGTGATTGCAGCTCTGTAACATACTGATCAAATCCATCTACAGACTTCTGATCACATGTGAAAAACTTATATCTTTCATATGTCACATTTTTCCTTGGCACAAAGTAATCTTCAAACTTTTGCATTATAGAAGATAGCACCATATTCTGCCCCTCAGCAAACTGAAAACTATTATAAATGTCCAGCACATCCTCTCCTATCACATAGAGGAAAATGGATGCCTTAGTTTTGTCAGCCTCTGTATCAGCTCCACATGCAGCAAGATATATATTAAATCTTTGCTTAAATCTTTTCCAGTTTTCAGACAAGTTACCAGACATTAGCATACCTGTTGGAGGAGCCAGTTTATCCATGGTTACTCACTGTTTGAAGAGAGGAGCACACGGCAGGCTTTGCAGACACTGAGTATCACAGCCTTGCAGACTGCTGCAGGATTCTTTCACACTCTGAGAGCACTAGCAGTCCAAGTTAAACTTCTTCTGACACCATGTTTTGTTCATATGTTTGTAAATCCAGTCATCAGGACACAGAGACGTGAGTTAACTGCTGTGCTGTTTTATTTCATCACCAACTCCAGGCACACTGCACACTGGACCACCCACTTCCCAGCATCCCCCTGGTCCCAGGGACCATCACTGAAGATTTTAAGCTTACACATATTAGTAAGGGAGTGTCTACAAATATTAAGCATTCTAATACACTAACATCACATGGGGGACATGTGTATCTGGCACTGGGGGCATATCTGGCACTGGGGGGACATGTGGCACTGGGGGACATGTGTATCTGGCACTGGGGCATATCTGGCACTGGGGGGGCATGTGTATCTGGCACTGGGGGCATATCTGGCATGGGGGGACATGTGTATCTGGCACTGGGGGGACATGTGTATCTGTCAGTGTGGCTATATCTGGCACTGCGGGGACATGTGTATCTGGCACTTGGGGCATATCTGACACTGAGGGCATATCTGGCATTGGGGGACATGTGTATCTGGCACTGGGGGCATTTCTGTATCTGGCACTGGGGGCATATCTGGCACTGGGGGCATATCTGGCACTGTGGGGGCATGTCTGTATCTGGCACTGGGGGGAAATGTATATTTAACACAGTGGGGGCATTTTTGTATCTGGTACTGTGAGGCAATGTATATCTGGCACTCTGGGGGCATTTGTGTATCTGACACTGTGGTGCAATGTGTATCTGGCACTGTGAGGCAATGTATATCTGGCACTATGGGGGCATTTGTGTATCTGGCACTGTGGGGCAATGTGTATCTGGCACTGTGAGGCAATGTATATCTGGCACTCTGGGGGCATTTATGTATCTGTCAGTGAGGCAATGTGTATCTGGCACTGAGGGCCAATGTATATCTGGCACTGTGGGGCAATGTATATCTGGCACTGTGGGGCAACGTGTATCTAGCACTATTGGGGTCATTTGTGTATCTGCCCCTCCCCCCATATGTGTATCACACCCCCATTTTCATTGGCCTAGCCCCATGTGGAATTTGGCCACACCCATTTTTTGGCGTGCCCACACAGTACCTGTAGGACATTTTTTTTACTTGCACCACTGCTCTACACTCAAAATGGAGTGTCCTGCATTAGGCCATATCCTCTTCAAGTAGGGCTGGTTGGTTCCCTTCCCTAGTGTGGCATATTGTCAACTGGAGTCAGTGTGTGGTATAAGTTGTACTGGCAGCAATACAATGAGGCATATTGTGAACTGGGGAGAATACAGTGTAGTATAATATAAACTGGTGGCACTATGTGGTATGTGAACTAGGGCACTTTGATGGGGCATAACTAGGGCACTATTACTGAGTGGTGCGTAAAAAGAACTATGTATTTTAATAGTTTTAATCAATGAAAGCATTAGTTTTATCAGAGTCTCTCTTTGCATTATGGGTGATACAAGTTCACACTAGCTGTAATGTTAATTGTGGCTGAATGTTTGAAGTAATCACTATGAACAATTGATTTTCATACAGCCTGCGATCAGGTCTGAACTGCGCAGCACCGGGTAGCGCCGGGCAGCAACGGCATGAGCAAGAAAAGTGATCACACAGATGATCACAAGGTGACTGACAGGAAGAGGCCGTTTGAGGGTGGCAACTGACCGTTTTTAAGGACTGTCCGGAGAAACGCAGAAGGGACCAGGCGTTTGAAGGGAGGGTTTCTGACGTCAGCTCTGGCCCCGATCATTGCACTGGAAGAGTAAGTCCTGAGCTGTGCAGAGACTGCACAAACTTTTGTTTGTGCAGCTCTCTGCACATGCGATTGCACCCCTGCACAGCAAATCCACCCCTCTGTAGGCGGCAACTACCTGATCGCAAGGATGCAAAAGACGCACCCTAGCGATCAGGTCTGAATTAGGCCCATTGAACCATGGAAAAAGACATTACCTTGTTATACAGTAAGAGTGGTGTTTTGACACTTAAACCCCTTTGTAATTTCTACGTAAACTCCAAATTGCAATCAAAATATTCCATACCTACTGCAATTCTGTTTGTATACTTTGGGTTTCAGACACAGGAAAATATGTGGATAGGGAAAACAATGTCTGCTTATGCTGAAATGTTGAAATATCACTGGTGATGTGACCCTTGAAGGAGAGAAACTGAGACTGGATGGGGGGGTATATTCACTAAAGGTCTAAAAGTCGATTTCCTCAATTTTTATCAATTTGATATTGATCTTAATCAATGTTGTACTTCCAGTGGGGAAAGTACTGGAAGGCATTTTAAGGGATAGAATACAGGAGCTCCTTGAAACCAATAAAGGTTATTAATAAGAACCAACATGAATTTGTGAAGGATAGGCTTTTATGAAACAATTAGTGCAAACCTAGATCAGAGTAAAGAGGTGGATGTAATATTTTTAGACTTTGCTAAAGCTTTCAATACAGTACCTCACATGAGACTTATCTACAAATTAAGAGAACTTGGGCTAGGGAGAACAATATGCACTTGGGTTAGAAACTGGTTGGATAAAAGGGAGCAGCGAGTGGTGGTAAATGGAACTTTTACAAATTGGACTGAAGTGGTGTGCCACAAGGGTCTGTACCTGGATCACTATTGTTCAACATTTTCATAAATGATCTAGTAGTAGGTTTAGGGAGAGCACAGTGTTAACTTTTTCAGACAATACCAAACTGTAAGATTATAAATTCGGAGGAAGATGTTGTGTCTCTTCAGAATTACTTATTTAAAACTGGAAACATGGGCAGCAAAATGGAGACAGGTTCAATATAGACAAATGTAAGGTAATGCATTTTGGTAGCAAGAACATAAATACTACCTACATACTAAATTGGGAAAAATTAGGGGATTCTGTACTTGAAAAAGATTTAGGTGTCCACATAGATAACAAACTGAGCAGTAGTACCCAATGTAGGAATGCAGCAAGGAAGGTAAACAAGGTATTAGCATGCATAAAGTGGGGAACTGATGCAAGGGATGAGAGTTTTATACTCCCACTATATAAATCACTAGTGAGGCCACATCTCAAATACTGTGCACAATTATGGGCACCATACTAAAAAAAAGGATATCCTGGAGCTAGAAAAGGTTCAGAGCCGGGCGACCAAATTGATTAAGGGGATGGAGACGCTAGAATATGAGGAAAGGCTTGCTAGGCTAGACATGTTTACACTGGAAAAAAGGAGATTAAGAGGGGACATGATTAATAT
This sequence comes from Pseudophryne corroboree, assembly GCF_028390025.1. NCBI lineage: Eukaryota > Metazoa > Chordata > Amphibia > Anura > Myobatrachidae > Pseudophryne > Pseudophryne corroboree. The sequence goes on from NC_086447.1 coordinate 500,084,649, forward strand.
TTACAAATATATAAGGGTCAATACACAGAGCTAGCGGGGGATTTGTTTTTGGTAAGATCATCACAAAGGACACGTGGACACCCGCTTAGGTTAGTGGAGAGGATATTTCACACACAAAGATGGAAAGGTTTCTTCACAGTAACGACAATACATATTTTGAACTCCCTGCCTGAGAGAGTAGTAATGGTGGACTCGGTCATTACTTTTATTAATGGGCTAAATAAATTCCTAATGGATAAGGATATACAGGGTTATGGTGGGTAAACCATGCACTATAGTATTAAAATGAAATAATAAAAAAACGGGAATTGACATAATGGCTAAACATTCACCACAGTTAAATTAGTCTTAACAATATTACAGTGTAGGAGATCGCTAACAGATTGAACTCAATGGACAAACTGTCTTTTTTTCAACCTTAGAAACTGTTACTATGTTACACACAGTTACTAACATTTAATAATGAGTATTAAAAATCATCTGTTAGTAAATGTGTGCTTCAGCTGCAGAAACCCAACATTGATTGAGATCGATTTTCATTGATGTGAAATTGATAAAAATCCATTAAATTGGACCTGTAGTAAATAATATATACTGCTGGAAGTGATTGAATTAACACTGAATCATGATTTGATACATTAAGAAATTTGGGATGTACATGACCAGCAGCATGTATGTGGCCATCATAGAATGGATGCTTTCACTCGGTGGTCCAGCATACTGTAGTGGCAACATTGGCCTGTGTGTGACCAGCACTGGCCACAAAGACCTACTCATCATTCTTACAAGATGAGAGTATGCTAAGTGTGTACACATCATACATATATAGCCTATTACTTATATCTTTGCTGTGAACCTGTATTTTTATCTCTCCAGTTTCACTAGTTTGACTGTACTTTGTGATCTCCTCTTATGTTCTCCTCTACTCCTCACTTTGTCTGCCGCACTGAAAGCTTTACCTCTTCAAAATGTTCTCTGTGCAGCTATATTTATAAAATGCTTGTATCAACCTTTTCCTATCCTTTTTTTGCTATAGACTAGAAAGACGGCATAAACTGTTTGAATTTCCTAAGATCTGCAAATCAGATGGAGGGATGTGAGGGTTCTTGCCTGCGGCACTGTGCTACTTTATGCGTTTATAATATTAATCGTTTTTGTATTAAAGTGACAACATATTTCACTGGAACTAATTATTCAAATATGCTGCAAACAGTCCCATTAGAAAGTATGTTTGCTGGTAGAAGAACCTCCTTTTTTCCTTATGGGGATACTGGTACTATTATTATTTTTATTATCCTTTATTTATATAGCACCATGATGGACCTGCAACGCCAAGTTACAGAGTACATTGAGGAGTAGGCAATACAAGAAAACAGTGACTTATAGTTCAAGACAGTATAGGACATGTACAGGGTATATAAACATTACTGCATCAGCAGACGACACTGAAATAAACATGAGGGTTGCAGAAAACCGAGGGCTTTGATGCCGTCAAAGGGAATATGGAGTTGAAGATGGATTAAGTAATAGAAGGAAAGGCACATGAGGGAAGAAGGTCCTGCTCGTGAGAACTCACATTAAACTTTACCTTGCACTTATTTCCCAGTAAGGAAATCATAACCATGTAAAATGATAAAAACACAGGGCCTGATTCAGGATTGTGCAGAGAGATTTAGATTTGGATGGGTTGCGTTCAAGCTGAACTCTAAATTGCAGTGTAATAATAAAGCTGTCTAATATTTGTGGGCTACATGCAAAAACAGACAGTATTTACCCTGTACAGAAACAATATAACCCACCCAAATGTAAATCTCTCTGCACGTTACATTTCCCCCACCTGCACTGCAACATGGTTTTGTCTGGTTGTGTGCTTTTTTGCTTTGCTAACAAAACAGAATCATGACCCTTATTCAGCTTCAATCGCATCCGCGATGTGATCGCATTGTCTCATTTTTCAGGCACAGTGCACATGTCCATGGTCCGTTGTCTGCGTGCCGGGAAATGCGATTGCATCGCATTGATGCAAATGCCTCTGCCTAATTTACAGGCAGAGGCGTTCGTATGGCATTTGGGGGTAGCAACGCAATGTTGCAGAATTGTGAAGGAGGAAACAGGGGAGGGTCCAGGACATTTTCGGGGTGGCTATGTGATGACATACGTGGCCGCTATGGCAGGTAAGATGGTTGCGCTGCTTCTACCTTTGCAGCCGGGCTGCGCAGGCAGGGGGCTTCCCTTATTTTGCGGGTACTAGCAGTTGCACTTTTGCTAAATTAGCAAAACTGCAACTGAAGCTGAATAAGATCCCAAGCCCACAGTTCTGTATAAATTAACTAGACAGATAGGGCCTGATTCTGAGTTCTATGCAATGCCAATATTCAACTGTGCATATGCTTGAGTCACTAAAAAGTTGCAGTGATTGACACGCACGGTAACAGAAATGTAAATATGCTGAGCAATCCAGGGTGGTGATGGTCGTTATTCAGATGCCTGAAGATAGTCGCTAACATTGGAGACCATACTCTAAGAGACTCAATCTGCTCCTAATACAGGCCTGTTAGAAGTTTTGATTGTGCAACCAATGGTTGTATCTAAAGATGATGCATGATTGTCAGAGCCGGCCATAGGCATAGGCAAACTAGGCAATTGCCTAGGGCATTTGAATGCCTAGGGGCATCAGCAGCTTCTGCTGATTAAAATGATATGCGGCATGCCTATATTCTGTGTGTAGCATTTCATATGCAGATACAGCCACAATGTCACACAGTATATAGGCATGCTGCATATCATTTTAATCAGCAGAAGCTGCCTGTGCATCCTAGCCACATAGTAACGTAAATAAGATGCATTTTCATTCAAAAAAAGGTGCCCAACGTTAGCATTGAGGCAAGATTTATGAGGACACATCTGTATCCAAGCAGAGGCAGAGGTCACAGTGTTAGTGACAGTGTGAGTGCTGTGTGCATGTGAGTGGGTTGGTTGTGCAGTAGTGTTCAGAATATGTGTGAGGAGTATTATGTGTGTCATGTAAAAATGCATTAATAATGTGCAACATATGTGTAAGGGGCACTATGTGTGTCATTATGTGTATAAGGGCATTAATTATGTGAGGCATATGTGTAACAGGGTACTACTGTATGTGTGTCATTATGTGTAAAGGGGCACTAATAATGTGCAGCAAATGTGTAGGTGGCACTATGTGTGTCATTATGTGTATAAGGGCATTAATAATGTGCGGCATATGTGTAAGGGACATTATGTGTAAACGGGCATTAATAAAGGTTGTCATAATGTGTAAGGCGCATTATGTTTATAAGGACTTTAATAAGGTGTCTCATATGTGTAAGGGGCATTACTGTGTGGAATTATGTGTATAAATGCATTACTAATGTGTGGCATTATGTGTATAAGGTGCTCTACTATGTGGTGTTGCATATAGAAAGGGCACTACTGGGTTGTCTAATGTAAATAAAGAGCAATAGAGTGTGGTGTAATGTGAATAAGGAGCAATTCAGTGTGATGTAATGTGAATAAGGGGCTCTACTGTGAGGAGTAATGTTTATAAGGTAAAGTGATACTACTGTGGGATGTAATATGAATTATGGACACTATCGCATGATCAAATGTGAATAAAGTTGTCTTACTGTGTGGCATAATTGGAATTGGGGTTACTATTGTGTGGCCATGGCCCTTGCCAGCAAAAACACACCCCTGTTTGGGCTGTGCGCCAAATGTGCAAGCTGTTCCTATTTAAAATATAGGGGGTACAAACACCAAAATAAGGACTGCTATGGATGAGGGGTGGTGGTGCTCGGAAAGAGGTTCAAGGTCAGAGGCGGAACCAGCGGTGGTGCTAGGGGGCACCAGCTAAAATCTTGCCTAGGGCATCATATTGGCTAGGGCCGGCTCTGATGATTGTACACGCAAGGGTTGATACTAGCAATAGCATAGCAAAAGCTGCTAAATCTGTCTTAGCAGCGTGGGACTCTGAATTAGATGAGATCAAAGACAAACAGAGCAAGTAAGGTATAACCACGCAGCACTGCAGGTGGGGCAGACTTAAAATGTTCGGAGGTTTAGATTGAGAAAGAGGTGTCCTAGCTCAAATATAGATTGCAGTGTAAAAGTAAAGCTGTCCAATAACCCTTTTTCCACCTCTAAGCACGGGTCGCAGCCGGGAGCCTGACACGTGTGCTACCCGGCTGCGGCCCGTGCTCAACCCCCTTTCCCACTGCGCTCACCAACCCGGCATATTGCCGGGTTGGTGACGCTGCTGGCGACGCGGCAGGGGCGGCACTGGGAGATCACATGATCCCAGCACCGCCCTTCCATAGACTGTGAACGGGAGCCGTGTCGCATTGTTTCCGTTTACACTGCCCAGCTTACCTGGTTCAAATCGTGTTAAACCCGGTAAGCTACCTGGGTAGGATTCCCGGATCACTTGATCCAGGTTGACCCTTTTCCCCTAGCAAAAAACACGGGTAAATGCGCGCCCCCGTGCATTTACCCGTGTTTTTTGAGGTAGTGGAAAAGGGGTACAACATTTGAGGACTACATGAAAAAGCAGCCAGTATTTATCCTGCATGCACACCTTGCACTGCAATGTGGTTTGTTTCCGAGCATAGCTACTTGCTGTTTTTCTTTGCTCACAAATGCGAATCATTCCCAGTATCTTTTTATTCTTCCCAAGCTATTCACAGCTAGGGTTGCCACCAGTCCTTTATAACATAGGAGATAAAGGCAAATTGCTGTGTCTCATATTGATTCAATATAAGACGCAGTTTGTCCTGCCCATAGGTCTGTGGACCACTGTTGTCCGTGTGAGGGGGAGCTCCCCCTCTAAGTCCAAACTGATGACAGATAGGCGCTCAGCTTCTGTGTGCTGCTGAGTGCAGCATGAGAGTACACATTATAACGTGCACTCTCATTCATGCTGCAGACAGACAGTGCTATAACTGGCCTGCATGGCAGCCTGTGATGACCACGCCACCAAAAGTGAATAAAAGGAGGTAGAGGCATTGGGACCACTCATGTAACAATGGGTACGGGGCCCCCTGTGCTGGTAAGTGCACCATTGCCTGGAGAGTCCTCAGATCCTGGCTGCAGGCTGCCATTCTAGGCATCCAAATAGCCAAATACAGGGATCGTGGGGCAGCCATGGTGTCACCTGGAGAGTCCTGTGCTCTGTGTGGTGGCACTGCTTGTACATCCCTAGTTATGGCCCTACACGCAGCCACGCAGAGGCTATCAAATGGCAGACCCAGAGCTGGAAGCTATAAGGCAGCAGCAGCTGGTAGAGTTGCAGGGCAGGCAAGGGATAAGTGCCTATTGTACAGAAGATCCAGGGTGGGGGTTTCTGTATATTATTATCATCAGTTTTTTATATAGTACCTACATATTCCATAGCACTTGTCTGTATATGGAGGTAATGGGTTGTCACAAGTACCAAAATATACATACACTGGAATCTGGTTATATGGGTGTATCACATGTACTCCATATTGTCCTCCTTTGCAAAAATGCCTGCCTTTACAGCACTGCCGAGAGAGACAATTTTACCAGTGGTGCCCCCTTCTGCAGTGGGTATAACATCATTAAAGGATAGAGGGGTCTAGGTTTTTAAAACCCAGCTCAACCCATAGTTTATCATTCTAAACACAGTGTGGCAGATGTACTAAGCCTTGGAGATTGATATATTGGAGAGAGATAGAGTACTAACCAATCAGCACCTGAAATGTTTCAGACAGCCTGTAACATGGCAGTTAGGAGCTGATTGGCTGGTACTTTATCTCTCTCCAATGTATCATTTTCCAAGGCTTAAAACATCATCCCACTGATATCAAACAATGTGTTCTAAATTCCGCAGCTAAAACACAGAAACTAAGGGGTCTATTTACTAAGCCTTGGATGGAAATAAAGTCGCTGGAGATAAAGTACCAGCCACCCAGCTCCTAACTGTCATTTTTCAAGCCCAGCCTGTGACATGGTAGTTAGATGCTGATTGGCTGGTACTTTATCTCCATGCACTTTATCTCCAGCTAAGGCTTAGTAAATAGACCCCTAAATTCTGTGGCACAGTCTTCCAAAACAGTACTGAAAGGGTATTCAGAAGGTTATTTGTTCTACGTAAAGCCAGAACTGAAATTGGGCAATAATTACATAAAGCTTACAGAAAAAGTGATGCATGTCCAGAACAATTTTGCCATGGAATGAAATAGATCCATGTAAATAAATAATGCCTTTCTGACACAGACACTTTGTACATTTCATTGAACTGGCCTTTCCGCACACAAATCTAATTTCAAATGTACATTAGAATATGTAATATGAAATGGGAAATATCTAATAGCAGAACAAATAGCTACAGGATTTGAGAATTTTCCTGTGTGTGTATATTAACTATTAATAGCAATAAATGAGGAGAGTATTAAGATTTCATAAACCCCAAAGACATAAAAAATATCCAGCTCCAACCGAATCGGCATTGTTATAAAGTACAAAACATCCCTTTCCTATTTTATAGAGATACATTTTTTCTTAATAGATGCTTATTAGGGTTCAAATCTCATCTTAACTCAGACCGATAATAACATGTAATCATAACAAATAGACTGGTGATTGATTACCATACTTTCTTGAATCTCGTTGCCCTATAGTATCAGCATTTATTTCATGGCCCCTCTAAGCCAAACATTATTGAGAAATTCCGAAAAAATCTATGAAATTAAGTAAATTGTACTTACCTGTCATCCTTAGGTTGAGTTATGTTGTGGTGGTCAGGGTTGTGCTTGTTTGTCCACATGTTTTATGATTTGCAGCCACTATCACTGGTTTTGTCTATCACATTGACCATAAATAATTTGATTTGGACCTGGTCCATCAACCCGTAACACCCCATGCAAGTGCCGTGTGGCACCCCATTCTGACACAGCACCCAGTTTTGGAACCCCTGCGGTAGACTGTAAGCTCTCACAAGCATGGCCCTCCATCTCCTTGATTCTAAAGGGCCCGAAACACTAGAGCGATAATGCCCGATTTCAGGCATTCGGCCCGATATATCGGATGAAATTGGGCATTTTGGAGGTGTTTCTGATCCGATCCGATGCGCGTTCCTGTGAGCATCGGATCGGATCCTCCATTCAATCAGGCCCAACCTGGGGGCATGGCTAGGATCGCCCAGGATCACCCAAGATACATCGTATGAAAAAGGACAGCATACAATGTATCTTGGGCGATCCTGCCCCCCGGGAGGCTGCCGGGGTGATCGCCTGCGACATGTGGTCACATAAGTGTATGGGGTCCTTCACCATGTATTATTCTTGTCTCACCTTCAGCGGCTCTAACCCTCTCTGTCTTCCCTCCCAAGTCATGAGTAATTAACATTGTAATTACTTGCCACTCATTTTTATAGAAATCTCACTTTGATATTTTCCCACTATACTATCTTTTTGACTATCTTATATAATTGAATGTTTTATTGTATTTTTCTGTGTACTCACTATGGACACACCATATAAATAAGAGATACAGTAATTATTATATTAATATCAAAAAAGCAAGAGAAAAAGGATGGGTTTTGGTGAGCTAAAGACCTAAATATTATACGTTAACAAATCTTTAAAACAATGATGTATGGCTCCTCATTTAATTTTTAGCATTGAAAATATCACTGTGTTGAAAAAAACTAGTGTATTGCGCTTGATGCACTGATTAAATAAACAAATAAATAAATCTCTACAATTGTGTGTCTGCTTTTCCTCAAATTAACACACATGGAACTTGCTTTTAAAATCCAACAAAAACTTTTTAATAATAGCACACAAATATATGACATAAATAGCAAGATTAAATGAACTAAAACACACTGAGGAATTCGCTTAAGCTATCTTAGACACAAGTTAGTTTGGTAGTAATAGTGTCCTTAAGCAATATCAAATAGACGGCAACAGTGTATCATGTAAAAGGAATATTGCAGAGGAATATTGCTTTGAAATATATTTACCCGAACCAGCAGGATTGTCCACACACACAGCGCAGATCTCCAGAAGGATACCCTTATGGCATGCAGGAGGAAGTCCCGAGTTGTGACGGGACGAAACGCGTTGACGTCATCTCCCCGCTTTGCTACACACACTGACGGCTACATTGTTACAAGTGCTACTGCCAGTGCCTATCATCTGTGTCTGTTGCCGGCGTCTATCTCTGTGGAGGCAATCAGAGTTTGCAAATTTGCCTATTGGAACAGCGGCACCTGAAGCGTCCTTACCCGCCCCGCCAGGACAGAGATTCTTCCTGCACCACGACTAGTGCCGGCGGCGGATGCTGTGGCTGAATGCCATAAGGACATCTCCGTGCACATTCTACTGTTTATCCGAATAAGTACGCTGATTGACGGCACTTATAGCGTCCGCACCCGCCCACCAGGACAGAGTTTTACACTGCACCACGAACAGTGCCAGCGGCGGACGCTGTGGCTGCATGCCATAAGGATATCCTTCTGGAGATCTGCGCTGTGTGTTTGGACAATCCCGCTGGTTCGGGTAAATATATTTCAAAGCAATATTCCTCTGCACTGGGACGCCAGTAGCAGGAGGATTGGACACATTACATACAAATTCTTACTGGCAATAGTAACAGTTGCAAACTTAGATGCATTTATGTAACAGACGAGGTATAACAGACGAGGTCTGTTTAGCATTTTACATGATACACTGTTGCCGTCTATTTGATATTGCTTAAGGACACTATTACTACCAAACTAACTTGTGTCTAAGATAGCTTAAGCGAATTCCTCAGTGTGTTTTAGCTCATTTAATCTTGCTATTTATGTCATATATTTGTGTGCTATTATTAAAAAGTTTTTGTTGGATTTTAAAAGCAAGTTCCATGTGTGTTAATTTGAGGAAAAGCAGACACACAATTGTAGAGATTTATTTATTTATTTATTTAATCAGTGCATCAAGCGCAATACACTAGTTTTTTCTGTTTTGTGTATTTTAGAGGATATTGCCAGTCCTTTAGTGTGTGCAGCTTGTGAACTGATTATTATCAATTACAAACGTAACTATATTTGCGCCAGGAGGTGGGGTGTTAATCACTCCTAAAATCTAATATCACTGTGTTAACATTGTATTATTATTTATCTAGTTCAGAAATTGATATTACAATTGTAGGCCATAGCACTGCTATGCTGGTGGTTAGTGGCCTTATGAGACTTTTATAATATCCAAGTAAGGATTCTTTGTATTCTTAATGTAGCAGATATATACCAGATGGGATTACCCAACCATTGCATTAATTCCCCTTGAGTATAACATTATTGTTTGACACAAACTTATTCCCTACATTGACTAGTGACTTATAATTTTCCATGGCGTATATTCTATTTACACTGTTTACAATGCAAACATTAATATCTTCAGATAAGGTCATGTGCACAGCATATAACGTGGAAATTATAATTTAGCTCAGTTAAGTATTATTGGTGTAACAAATGTATGTTTTAATCGCATGTTGGATATCCCGTATTCTTAATAGTAACACCTTAGCCAAGTAAAGAATGTGAGCACTACAGTACTTATTCAGAAAAGTAATATAGCCGTAAATGCAGTCAATTGAGAAGTTTAACTTAGTGCTTTAAATCTAGTTGACATAACAGTATGTATTCAAACTACTGTATATTACTATTAACTTTTTATATATATCGCAACCCGGGTTTCTCAGTGTTTTACAAAGTACGTAAGCAAAAACAGTGCAAACAAAATAAAAACAGGAAAAGAAAAAGATTTCCATTGCAAAACATTGCAGAACATGGTACACAGACTATATAAACATTGCTTCATATGCAGTCATAAAACTCCCAGAAGTAGGACGGGGCTTGAAACCAAATATTTGGTGCTATTGTGGGCACTGGGGGAGAGATGATGATACGTATAAGTAAAGGAGTTAAAAGCACATTAGGGAAGAGAACTTGCAATCTAAAGGAGCGGGCATCAATGTAATATTGGTGTCAGTGTTTTCCCCCTAGCTCTGTCTCAATATCCTGTGCTATAAACCTGAGTCCTGCATCGTGCTGGTTCACCGAGGATTTGCTCCCGGTCCATTTATGCAGGGACAATGGGGGTCATTCCGAGTTGTTCGCTCTGTATTTTTTTCTCGCAACGGAGCGATTAGTCGCTAATGCGCATGCGCAATGCCCGCAGTGCGACTGCGCCAAGTAAATTTGCTATGCAGTTAGGTATTTTACTCACGGCATTACGAGTTTTTTTTTTCGTTCTGGTGATCGTAATGTGATTGACAGGAAGTGGGTGTTTCTGGGCGGAAACAGGCCGTTTTATGGGTGTGTGCGAAAAAACGCTACTGTTTCTGGGAAAAACGCGGGAGTGGCTGGAGAAACGGAGGAGTGTCTGGGCGAACGCTGGGTGTGTTTGTGACGTCAAACCAGGAACGACAAGCACTGAACTGATCGCAGATGCCGAGTAAGTGTGGAGCTACTCAGAAACTGCTAAGAAGTGTCTATTCGCAATTTTGCTAATCTTTCGTTCGCAATTTTGATAAGCTAAGATTCACTCCCAGTTGGCGGCGGCTTAGCGTGTGCAAAGCTGCTAAAACAGCTTGCGAGCGAACAACTCGGAATGAGGGCCAATGTTTTAGGCACCCGGCTCTCTGCACTCGCACCTGCATTCACCTGCAATACAGGTAGCATGTGTAAAGGGCTGGGTGCTTCTAAACATGGTCCCGGCATAAACGGATCGAAAGTGAATCTCCGGTCAGCCAGTCCGAAGCTGACTGGATCAGGATACCAATAAGGGATTGTTAGCTTAAAAAAATGCGAATTGCAACCTTCACCGGACCTACTACGAATAACTGCAAAACCACCTTAACAACTTCCCAACTTTGTGGTAGATAGTAAGATGTATCAATTTTTGGATCGTATCCCAAAGTAAATTAAGTGCTGGTCTAGTATAGCAGTGGCACTGTCAATGTGTGTTTCGCTATTGAATGCTTTGTCAGTGTAAAAGTCACACTGACAATGGTTGCATCCATTATTGAATTTACTTTGAGGTTTTAGATGGTTTATTGTGATCAGCATAAACATTTTACATAGTATCTGAGGTTGAAAAAAGACAATTGTCCATCGAGTTCAACCTATTTGTGGTCTCCTATGCATGATGATTTGACTAAAATTTCTGACTGATGCTGCTGTCAGCCGTTGCATTTTATCCCTATTTATAGTAACTATAATGCATGACTATGCACCATACCCCTGGATATCCTTATCCATTAGGAATTTATCTAACCCATTCTTAAAGGTGTTGACAGATTCCGCCATTACAACTCCCTCGGGCAGGGAATTCCAAACACGTATTGTCCTTACCGTGAAAAAGCCTTTACGCCGTATTGTGCGGAATCTCCTCTCCTCTAACCTGAGCGAGTGTCCACGAGTCCTCTGTGTTGATCTAACCAATAACAGGTCCCGCGCAAGCTCTGTGTATTGTCCCCTTATATATTTGTAGCTGTTGATCATATCCCCTCTTAGTCTCCGCTTTTCCAATGTAAACATGCCTAGTCTTTCAAGCCTTTCCTTGTATTCCATCGTCTCCATGCCCTTAATTAGTTTGGTCGCCCTCCTCTGTACCTTTTCAAGCTCCAGGATATCCTTTCTGTAGTACGGTGCCCAGAATTGTACACAGTATTCAAGGTGTGGCCTCACTAGTGATTTATATAACGGGAGTATAAAACTCTCGTCCCTAGCATCAATACCCCGTTTTATGCATGCTAATATCTTATTAGCCTTCTTTGCTGCGGTCCTACTTTGGGTACTACTGCTTAGCTTGCTATCTATGAGGACACCCAAATCCTTTTCCAGTACAGAATCCCCTAATTTTACCCCATTTAGTAGGTAGGTGTAATTTTTGTTCTTGTTACCACAGTGCATTACCTTACACTTGTCTGTGTTGAAGCGCATTCTCCATTTGGCTGCCCATGCTTCTAATTTAACTAAGTCGTTCTGAAGAGACTCGGCATCCTCCTCTGTATTTATAGCCTTACACAATTTGGTATCATCTGCAAAAATTGACACCATGCTCTCTAGACCTTCTGTTAGGTCATTAATGAAAATATTGAACAATAGCGGTCCTAATACTGAGCCTTGCGGCACACCACTTAGCACTTCAGTCCAAGTTGAAAAAGATCCATTAACCACTACGCGCTGCTCCCTATTATCTAACCAGTTTTTGACCCAAGTGCATATTGTGCTTCCTAGCCCTGATTCTTGTAGCTTGTAGATAAGTCTCATGTGTGGTACAGTATCGAACGCTTTGGCAAAGTCTAAAAAGATTACATCCACGTCTTTACCCTGATCTAGGTTTGCGCTTACTGTTTCATAAAAGCCAAGTAAGTTGGTTTGACAGGATCTGTCCTTCATAAACCCATGTTGATACCTATTAATGACCTTATTGACTTCAAGGAACTTCTGAATACTATCTCTTAGAATACCTTCCAATACTTTCCCCACTATAGATGTAAGACTAACTGGTCTATAATTACCTGGTTCAGCTTTACTTCCCTTTTTGAATATAGGCACTACTTCCGCTATACGCCAGTCTTTGGGAACCATACCTGATATAACTGAATCCTTAAAGATCAAAGATAGCAGTTTTGCCAGTTCAGAGTGAAGCTCCATTAGAACCCTTGGGTGAATACCATCGGGCCCTGGTGATTTATTAATTATTTTCTACCATTAGGTTTGTTGAACTGTATGCATGCAACCTGTATTATATTTATATATGTATAGAATCTTTATGTTACTGTTTGATTTTGTTCTAGTGTGAGCCCTGTAGCTATTGTAGATTTTATTACAATAGCTTAGGTAGTTAGTATAAGGAAGGCAATAAGTGTTTACTACAGTTACACAGCATGGGGCTGTTGCAGAGTTAAACATAAGCACATTTACATGCATAAGGCATATGGTCTGAAAATGAGCGCATGCAAATACTATCACATGTATGCTGGTAAAACCACAGTGACAGAGCACAAATCAACAGATACAGTGAAACAAGTGTATTTATTATACCCAAACATAAACACTGTGGTAGGTTACCAACATAATAATATGTGCAGTGGACATGGCAGATGTATTAAGCCCGGAGAAGTGATAAAGCAGTGATAAGTACAAGGTGATAACGCACCAGCCAATCAGCTCCTATCTGTAAATTGACAGGTAGGAGCTGATTGGCTGGTGCATTATCACCTTCTACTTATCACTGCTTTATCACTTCTCCAGGCTTAATACATCTGCCCCATGGATCCTAATGACTTGAGGCCATGAAAGTTATCAAGTGACGGAAATGAAGATAACAATGTAATAAAAGGTTCTGAATATTCCAGCATATGCAATGTTGGGAGTGCCAGAAACTGCACCATTGCGGTCCAGTAACATATGTAAATATTACTAACAGGTCAGGACATGAAGGAAAATGAAATATTTACTATATTATATTTTGTTAGAAATAAAAAGAAAAAGACTAAAAGAAATTTTTTTTTTTTGAATACAGACTACTGGTCTATAACTGTTTCCGTCAAGTGGAACTATATAGGTAGCTTCATTTTTAGAATAGCCATACACACAGTGACCTTGGCCATTAGCTTCGTACTGTGCATGTGCTGATATCTCAATTGGCTATGTAATAGATTCTAACACCATACTGGTTGTGTAATTTGATATAATTGCTAAGATACTGGCTATATGTTCTCAGCAATGACCAAATTAGGTGAACACTGAGTGTTTGTCACCTTTAGGCAGTGGCTTTCAAAATGTCATCTTCTTTCTTATGACCATGGATAAAAAATGATCCCATTAGTTGCTAGAGATGGGAACACATACTGGTTCCTAGGTAAGGTCTACATTCATAACAAGATCTGCTGCTAATTTGTAGCTATATATCCTTTTCACATCTTTGATCTTTTCAGATGAAACACATCATATTTTGAAACAGACCTTACAATGTGCTTATTTAAAAATATATCCTCATATTCAGATAATTAGAAATAGACTCACCACCTTTTGTAGTCTTTTCTATTTTAAGGTGTTTAACTAACTAAACCTGGTATACTCGTATCTTCCATACTGCTGGTATTTACATGCTTTTTGCAATTTATAGTCACTTTCAGTATTTGTTGCTCATTTAATGGTCCATAAGTGCATTAAATAAAATGCAATATAGATTGAACTTCATTAACAAGCTTTGTATTTTAGACTGTATAACCCATCAAACAAGGCAAGATTAAGGGTCACATGGGCCTGAAGCTGTATACTGCGTAGGGCCTATTTTCAGGAGCACCTGCATGTTGAAAGGCGTGTGGAGCTGCACCCTGGATGTCATGGGTAGTGCCTCCCTCAAACCATGCTGATCTCTCTCTCTCCTCTTCCCTTACATGATACATGCACCACTATCTAGTCTGCACAGCATTTAAGGAATGGGAAGAGTGGGGAATATTTCCCAAATTCCTAGCTGAGCAGGACAGTTACACAAAATCTGAGCTATCATCATGGAAACAGAACAGTTAAGAAGTAAAGTGAAGTTATTTTACTTATGAATAATGAATGACCAAAACATTTTAGCAAAAAATATAGACAGGTGCCTATATATGAATGTGGCATTAATCAATTTTGTGATGAGTACATTACATTTATATCAACAATATAATCCACATTGCTTCTTTCAGCATAAACTACAGGGATGAACTGCAAGTAAAATAAAGCAATTATTATACATTTATACATAATACTTGGCCAAGCAATATTAATTGATACTATACAGAAAGTGTTCTTTTATTACCATACAACACATAGAGCATCCTAATAACCAATATACAATACAGAGAGCATTATTTTCATCACATTGTAATACAGGGAGCGTCTCATTGACCAATATACAACCCAGAGAACATTCTATGCAATTTTATACTATGCACAGAACATTCTAGGGATTTAAATATAATACAGAGTGCATTCTAGGGACTGCAATAAAATACAGAGCACATCATGTTGATAATGCAGAGAACATCCTAGTTGCAGACAATATAAAGTGTAGTATACAATGCAGAGAACATTCTAGTTACCACCATACAAAACAGAGTTCTAGGGACATATATACAATTCAGGGTTCATTCTAGTGCCCACTATAGAGTACATAGGGCATCCAAATTATTACAATGCAATGTAATGTAAAGAGTGTCCATGTGACAACCATATAATGCAGACAAGGGCAAAGCCACATAGTCAACTTATGCTCAGGCTGCACTTTATACAGGTTTCCTCTACCCTTTCCACCAGGGGATTGGCACTGAGGGTGGTATCCTATTAGCAACGGTACTTTACCGCCGCTAATAGGATCGCTGGAAGCTATTCTATTAGCCCCGATGTCTGCATCTTTTTCCTCCGATGCTGACACTTATCAGGAATTATGCTTAATACTCAAAGTATAACACGTAATAAGGACCTGCTGGAGTAGCAATAACACATGGGTTTGGGGACTTATCCCCAATCCCATGTGTTTTTGTGCGATCACGGCACAATCAAAATGGCCTCTAATTCGATACTGCAATACTGACCATCAGTTTAGATCAACTGAAAGTGCATTAGGGTCTAATAGGATAATGCCCACAGAATACACACCTAAGAATGGTTTACATATACACACAGTTACCTGCCCAAATGCTTTTTCTCTCTGTTTAAACCACACATTATTGACTCCCCAGTCCCTCCAGAAAAATAGACCAGTCTGTATGTCCATCATCCTCACTATGGTAGGTATACACGGAGGCCCAGTTACTCTCCATGTTCCCCTCCATGTTTCCCTAACCCTCCCAGGCACAACCAGGGAGGGTTAGGGAAAGGCTGTGGGGGAGGGAGAGAGTTAGAGTCAGGCTGCGGGTAGGGAGGGTTTGGTTTAGAGAGTTTAAGGATTAGAGGTAGTATACTTAACAATTAGGTGTTGTGATGCTGAGCTTGGTATTCTCTCTGCCGGCATCCCAAGCGACGGCATCCCAATACCATCCCCTTAACATATCTGTGTTCTCCTTTTAAAACAAATGTCCACAACATATATAACATGGCAATCACTAACTCTAATTGCCAATTAATCAACACTTGAACATGTACTATAACATAGCAGGTACTCATAGCTCACTCATAGATCAGAACCCTCTCGCATCTTATCTTCACTTTATCCCACATACAGTATGAAGATGAAGTATCGACACGCTTATGATACTCATAATCTAATACCTTTCCTCTTGGTCCTATACCATCACAAACCAGTAAAGCTCTGTCTACTGTGTTTATCCCAACCTTAACTAAAATCTGTAATCTCTCTCTACTGGTATCTTTCCATTACTGATGAAGCATGCAGTGATTCCACCCATTCTGAAAAAACACAATTATGACCTTCACTCTCTCTCTAACTACCGTCCCATCTCTCAGCTCCAAAACTACTTGAGAGCATTGCTTACACTTGCCTCATACACTTTCTTAACTTGCAAAACTTAGTGGACCCACTTCAGTCAAGCTTTCATTTCCAACACTCAACAGAAACAGCACTGACTAAAGTAGTGAATGATCTAGTCATTGCTAAGTCTAAAGGCCATTACTTACTACTTATTCTTCTAGATCTCTCTGCTGCTTTTGGCACTGCTGACCACACTCTTCTCATACAAACACTACAATCCCTAAGTCTTCAGAACACAGCCCTTTCTTGGTTCTCATCCTACAAATCTAAACATTCTTTCAGTGTTCGCTTCTTTGATTCCACCTCCTCTTCACTACCTCTATCAGTTGCAAAACAGCAAGGCTTAGTCTTAGGCCCTCTGCTTTTCTCAATCTATACCACATCTCTTTGCAAATTAATAAACTCTTTTGGATTTCAGTATAATCTGGATGTGAATGAAACTCAAATATACCAATAGTATACCTATACCCACCCCAGATTTGTCACCATTGGTACTGGTCTGCGTCAATGAATGCCTTTTTGATGTTTTATCTTGGATGCTCCCTGTCACCTCAAACTTAATATTTCCAAAACAGAATTAATTATATTTCTACCAGCCAATAGTAGTTACCAACCTGATATCTCTAGCACTGTTTATAACTTGACAATTAACCTTACACCACAATTTAGCTGCCTAGGTGTCATCCTTGACTCCGAACTGTCCTTTGCACCCCCAAATTCAATCTGTCTCTAAATCATGTTATATACATCTAAAATAAAATATCCCAAATATGACTATCTTACACAAGAAACTGCAAAAACTGTAATCCATGCTCTCATTATCTCCCGCATTGATTATGGAATAGTCTCCTTACTAGTCTTACCAAACAAAAGACTCTCACCACTACAATCCATTTGAATGCAGCTACGAGGATGATCTTTCTCGCTAGACATTCATCATCTGCTGATCCGCTCTGTCAGTCCCTCCATTGGTTACCTGTATTCTACCATATTCAATATAAAACACTCCTACTCATACAGTATATTGGGCTATTATGCAAACTACACCATCTCTTATCTCAAAATATATCACAACTCGACCACTCCACTCTGCATAAGATCTGCGTCTCTCATTCACATGCATCACTCACTCCCATTCACAATTGCAGGACTTCCTTGAGGCTGCTTCCACTCTGGGGAATGCCCTCCCACACAAAATAAGACTCTCCTCTAGTCTCCAAACCTTCAATTGTTCCCTGCAAACTCACCTCTTCAGGCAAGCGTATCAAATCACCCACATAACCTTCATAAATATTCATATCTAATTATACCACCTCTGCACAGTCCAGACATCCTCACATACGGTATGTTCTTTTTCTTCAATTTGACATCCTTCTGACCTCTGGTCAACATTGTTGTGTAACTATATCATATAGCCCAACAAGAAACTGCAATCTGACTGGACCAGTATTCAATAGATAGCAACTACCCTTGTGTATCAATGCCTGTTTCCCTATAGATTGTAAACTTGTGAGCAGGGTCTTCCTACCTTGGTCTGTCTGTTATTACCCACTTTTGTGTTATCACTGTTGTTCCAATTGCAAAGTGCAATGGAATATGCTGCGCTATATAAGAAACAGTTAAATAATAAATTCCTCAGAATTTCAATTCAAATAAGTATTAACATCAGGTATTAAATGCCACAGCAAACGGATTGGTAAATAATTTGAGCAGACAGAAATAGAGTTAAAAAGTCCATTACCTGGTTGGCTTTCCTGCCTCTGCTATTCCCTGTTATGCACAAGGTATGAGATAAATGGGAGCCAGCAGTGGAGCGAAGGAAGAACGTGGAAGGTATCAAGCAGAAGAAGGTTGTGGCCATCTGCCCTGATGCTCAAGGTAGTGCAGGGTATACACACCACTTATCTGTTGAGTGATACAGTCCCTAGAAGATGTGAGCAGAGAGGTTAGAGGGTGACTGGATGGCTTGAATCCACTTGTGTGTCACAGGCGGAGAGCAGGTTGGCTAGGTGACTTGTGTGCCTCACATGACCCGCGGCTTCAGACATACGCTTCATATAGCTTGGTCACAGTATTGCATATTGCGATAATATAATTAAAAATAAGAATTTACTTACCGATAATTCTATTTCTCGTAGTCCGTAGTGGATGCTGGGGACTCCGTCAGGACCATGGGGAATAGCGGCTCCGCAGGAGACAGGGCACAAAAATAAAGCTTTAGGATCAGGTGGTGTGTACTGGCTCCTCCCCCTATGACCCTCCTCCAAGCCTCAGTTAGGATACTGTGCCCGGACGAGCGTACACAATAAGGAAGGATATTGAACCCCGGGTAAGACTCATACCAGCCACACCAATCACACCGTATAACTTGTGATCTGAACCCAGTTAACAGTATGACAAACGTAGGAGCCTCTGAACAGACGGCTCACAACAAATAACAACCCGATTTTTTTGTAACAATAACTATGTACAAGTATTGCAGACAATCCGCACTTGGGATGGGCGCCCAGCATCCACTACGGACTACGAGAAATAGAATTATCGGTAAGTAAATTCTTATTTTCTCTAACGTCCTAAGTGGATGCTGGGGACTCCGTCAGGACCATGGGGATTATACCAAAGCTCCCAAACGGGCGGGAGAGTGCGGATGACTCTGCAGCACCGAATGAGAGAACTCAAGGTCCTCCTCAGCCAGGGTATCAAATTTGTAGAATTTTGCAAACGTGTTTGCCCCTGACCAAGTAGCAGCTCGGCAGAGTTGTAATGCCGAGACCCCCCGGGCAGCCGCCCAGGATGAGCCCACTTTCCTTGTGGAATGGGCCTTGAGAGATTTAGGTTGTGGCAAGCCTGCCACAGAATGTGCAAGTTGAATTGTGCTACAAATCCAACGAGCAATCGTCTGCTTAGAAGCAGGAGCACCCATCTTGTTGGGTGCATACAATATAAGCAGTGAGTCAGACTTTCTGACTCCCGCCGTTCTTGAAATATATATTTTCAATGCCCGGACCACGTCCAACAACTTGGAATCCTCCAACTCGTTAGTAGCCGCAGGCACCACAATAGGCTGGTTCAGGTGAAACGCTGACACCACCTTAGGCAGAAAATGAGGACGCGTCCGCAGTTCTGCCCTGTCCGTATGGAAAATCAGATATGGGCTCTTATATGATAAAGCCGCCAATTCTGATACTCTCCTGGCTGAAGCCAGGGCCAGTAGCATGGTTACTTTCCATGTGAGATACTTCAGCTCCACCGATTTGAGCGGCTCAAACCAATGGGATTTGAGAAAATCCAAGACTACATTAAGATCCCACGGTGCCACTGGGGGCACAACCGGGGGCTGTATATGTAGTACTCCTTTTACAAAAGTCTGGACTTCAGGAACTGAAGCCAATTCTTTCTGGAAGAAAATCGACAGGGCCGAAATTTGAACCTTAATGGACCCCAATTTGAGGCCCATAGATAATCCTGTTTGCAGGAAATGTAGGAATCGACCCAGTTGAAATTCCTCCGTGGGGGCCTTCCTGGCCTCACACCACGCAACATATTTTCTCCAAATGCGGTGATAATGTTGTGCAGTCACCTCCTTCCTGGCTTTTACCAGTGTAGGAATGACCTCTTCCGGAATGCCTTTTTCCTTTAGAATTCGGCGTTCAACCGCCATGCCGTCAAACGCAGCCGCGGTAAGTCTTGGAATAGACACGGTCCCTGCTGAAGCAGGTCCCGTCTTAGAGGTAGAGGCCACGGATCCTCCGTGAGCATCTCTTGAAGTTCCGGGTACCAAGTTCTTCTTGGCCAATCCGGAGCCACTAGTATCGTTCTTACTCCCTTCTGCCGTATAATTCTCAGTACTTTTGGTATGAGAGGCAGAGGAGGGAACACATACACTGACTGGAACACCCACGGTGTTACCAGAGCGTCCACAGCTATTGCCTGAGGATCTCTTGACCTGGCGCAATACCTGTCCAGTTTTTTGTTGAGGCGGGACGCCATCATATCCACCATTGGTTTTTCCCAACGGTTCACAATCATGTGGAAGACTTCTGGATGAAGTCCCCACTCTCCCGGGTGTAGATCGTGTCTGCTGAGGAAGTCTGCTTCCCAGTTATCCACTCCCGGAATGAATACTGCTGACAGTGCTATCACATGATCTTCCGCCCAGCGAAGAATCCTTGCAGCTTCTGCCATTGCTGTCCTGCTTCTTGTGCCGCCCTGTCTGTTTACGTGGGCGACTGCCGTGATGTTGTCCGACTGGATCAACACCGGCTGACCCTGAAGCAGGGGTTTTGCCAGACTTAGAGCATTGTAAATCGCTCTTAGCTCCAGTATATTTATGTGAAGAGACATCTCCAGGCTTGACCATACTCCCTGGAAGTTTCTTCCTTGTGTGACCGCTCCCCAGCCTCTCAGACTGGCATCCGTGGTCACCAGGACCCAGTCCAGTATGCCGAATCTGCGGCCCTCTAACAGATGAGCACTCTGCAACCACCACAGAAGAGACACCCTTGTCCGTGGCGATAAGGTTATCCGCTGATGCATCTGCAGATGCGATCCGGACCATTTGTCCAGCAGATCCCACTGAAAAGTTCGTGCGTGGAATCTGCCGAATGGAATCGCTTCGTAAGAAGCCACCATCTTTCCCAGGACTCTTGTGCATTGATGTACAGACACTGTCCCTGGTTTTAGGAGGTTCCTGACAAGTTCGGATAACTCCCTGGCTTTCTCCTCCGGAAGAAACACCTTTTTCTGAACCATGTCCAGAATCATTCCCAGGAACAGCAGACGTGTTGTCGGGGTCAACTGAGATTTTGGAAAATTCAGAATCCACCCGTGTTGTTGCAGCACTACTTGGGTTAGTGCTACTCCGTCCTCCAGCTGTTCTCTGGACCTTGCCCTTATCAGGAGATCGTCCAAGTAAGGGATAATTAATACGCCTCTTCTTCGCAGAAGAATCATCATTTCGGCCATTACCTTGGTAAAGACCCGAGGTGCCGTGGACAATCCAAACGGCAGCGTCTGAAACTGATAATGACAGTTTTGCACCACGAACCTGAGGTACCCTTGATGTGAAGGGCAAATTGGGACATGCAGGTAAGCATCCTTTATGTCCAGGGACACCATAAAGTCCCCTTCTTCCAGATTCGCTATCACTGCTCTGAGTGACTCCATCTTGAACTTGAATTTTTGTATGTACAGGTTCAAAGATTTCAGATTTAGAATAGGTCTTACCGAGCCGTCCGGCTTCGGTACCACAAATAGCGTGGAGTAATACCCCTTTCCCTGTTGTAGGAGGGGTACCTTGACTATCACCTGCTGAGCAAACAGCTTGTGAATGGCTTCCAATACCGTCGCCCTGTCTGAGGGAGACGTTGGCAAAGCAGACTTTAGGAACCGGCGAGGGGGAGACTTCTCGAATTCCAACCTGTAACCCTGAGATACTACCTGCAGAATCCAGGGGTCCACCTGTGAGCAAGCCCACTGTGCGCTGAAATTCTTGAGTCGACCCCCCACCGTTCCTGAGTCCGCTTGTAAGGCCCCAGCGTCATGCTGAGGGCTTTGCAGAACCCTGGGAGGGCTTCTGTTCCTGGGCAGGGGCTGCTTGCTGCCCTCTCTTACCCCTTCCTCTGCCCCTAGGCAGATATGACTGTCCTTTTGTCCGCTTGTTCTTATAGGACCGAAAGGACTGCGGCTGAAAAGACGGTGTCTTTTTCTGTTGGGAGGGGGTCTGAGGTAAAAAGGTGGATTTTCCGGCAGTTGCCGTGGCCACCAGATCCGATAGACCGACGCCAAATAATTCCTCCCCTTTATACGGCAATACTTCCATATGTCGTTTGGAATCCGCATCACCTGACCACTGTCGCGTCCATAAACTCCTTCTGGCAGATATGGACATCGCATTTACTCTCGATGCCAGAGTGCAAATATCTCTCTGCGCTTCTCGCATATAAAGGAAAGCATCCTTTAATTGCTCTATAGTCAATAAAATACTGTCCCTATCCAGGGTATCAATATTTTCAGTCAGGGAATCCAACCAGACGACCCCAGCACTGCACATCCAGGCTGAGGCGATGGCCGGTCGCAGTATAACACCAGTATGTGTGTATATACTTTTTAGGGTAGTTTCCAGTCTCCTATCTGCTGGATCCTTG
Source organism: Pseudophryne corroboree (assembly GCF_028390025.1). Classification (NCBI taxonomy): domain Eukaryota; kingdom Metazoa; phylum Chordata; class Amphibia; order Anura; family Myobatrachidae; genus Pseudophryne; species Pseudophryne corroboree. The sequence goes on from NC_086447.1 coordinate 500,107,303, forward strand.
AGGGCGGCCGTATCCGGAGACGGTAACGCCACTTGTTTTGATAAGCGTGTGAGCGCCTTATCCACCCTAGGGGGTGTTTCCCAGCGCGCCCTAACCTCTGGCGGGAAAGGGTATAATGCTAATAACTTTTTTGAAATTAGCATTTTTCTATCTGGGTTAAACCACGCTTCATCACATACATCATTTAATTCCTCTGATTCAGGAAAAACTACAGGTAGTTTTTTCACCCCCCACATAATACCCCTTTTTGTGGTACTTGCAGCATCAGAGATATGCAAAGCCTCCTTCATTGCCGTGATCATATAACGTGTGGCCCTACTTGAAAATACGTTAGTTTCATCACCGTCGACACTAGATTCAGTGTCTGTGTCTGGGTCTGTGTCGACCGACTGAGGTAAAGGGCGCTTTACAGCCCCTGACGGTGTCTGAGACGCCTGGGCAGGTACTAACTGGTTTGCCGGCCGTCTCATGTCGTCAACTGATTTTTGTAATGTGCTGACATTATCACGTAATTCCATAAACAAAGCCATCCATTCCGGTGTCGACTCCCTGGGGGGTGACATCACCATTATCGGCAATTGCTCTGCCTCCACGCCAACATCGTCCTCATACATGTCGACACACACGTACCGACACACAGCAGACACACAGGGAATGCTCTTATCGAAGACAGGACCCCACTAGCCCTTTGGGGAGACAGAGGGAGAGTTTGCCAGCACACACCCAAGCGCTATAATATATATGGGAACAACCTTATGTAAGTGTTGTTCCTTATAGCAGCTTAAATATATCCAGTATATCGCCAAAAAATGCCCCCCCCTCTCTGTTTTACCCTGTTTCTGTAGTGCAGTGCAGGGGAGAGTCCTGGGAGCCTTCCTCACAGCGGAGCTGAGCAGGAAAATGGCGCTGTGTGCTGAGGAGAATAAGCCCCGCCCCCTATTTCGGCGGGCTTTCCTCCCGTGGATTTAGATAACTGGCATGGGTTAAATACATACATATAGCCTTAATGGCTATATGTGATGTATTCTTTTGCCTTAAGGTAATAAAATATTGCTGCCCAGGGCGCCCCCAGCAGCGCCCTGCACCCTCCGTGACCGCTTGGTGTGAAGTGTGTGACAACAATGGCGCACAGCTGCAGTGCTGTGCGCTACCTTCATGAAGACTGAAGAGCCTTCTGCCGCCTGTTTCCGGACCTTCAATCTTCAGCATCTGTAAGGGGGGTCGGCGGCGCGGCTCCGGGACGAACCCCAGGGTGAGACCTGTGTTCCGACTCCCTCTGGAGCTAATGGTGTCCAGTAGCCTAAGAATCCAATCCATCCTGCACGCAGGTGAGTTGAAATTCTCTCCCCTAAGTCCCTCGATGCAGTGAGCCTGTTGCCAGCAGGACTCACTGAAAATAAAAAACCTAAAAAACTTTTTCTAAGCAGCTCTTTAAGAGAGCCACCTAGATTGCACCCTGCTCGGACGGGCACAAAAACCTAACTGAGGCTTGGAGGAGGGTCATAGGGGGAGGAGCCAGTACACACCACCTGATCCTAAAGCTTTATTTTTGTGCCCTGTCTCCTGCGGAGCCGCTATTCCCCATGGTCCTGACGGAGTCCCCAGCATCCACTTAGGACGTTAGAGAAATAAATGCAGATTTTGATGATATCAGTGTTGGTAAGTATAGTAATGCCACTCATTTTCATGTTGCTAATTATGATGTGAATTATTATGCCCTCCATTGTGATGTTATTACTTGTGTCACCCATTGTAACCACAAAAGACATTAAGGAGAGTAACAAAACAATCTAGTCACAGTCAGACTGGAGGGGAATCACTACAATCCAAAATACTAAGATTTTAAGAATTGAAATTTGCATTAAAGTAATTTTACTCAATGCTTTTCTCCTTGGGGTTTTACAGAATGTCTTGGGCCAATGTTGAGTAAAAACTCCCTTATTGTTGAGTAAAATTCCATAAGACTGTATTAGTATTGCTAATTACCGTGTCATTCATCGATATCTTCTTTCTGATTCTGCATTCCCTTCCAAGCCACAACTAACAGCCTCTTACCGGAATAGTTAGAGATAAGCAAGAACTGTGGTGACCATTTTATGACATACATGTGAAGTCATTGACATAGTTATATAACCTGTGATAATACTGTTATATCTGTAATAGCTATACCCACTGTGATGAAACTAAAGTAAGTGTGATGTCAGCTATTTTACAATAATATATTATTATTATTATTATTATTATTATTATTATTAATAATAATAATAATAATAATAATATTATTAATAATAATAATAATAATAATAATAATAATAATAAACAGTTTCTTATATAGCCCCAGCATATTCCGTTGTGCTTTATAATTGGGAACAAACCATAATAAAATAAGACTGGGCAATTACAGACAGACATAGAGGTAACAGGGCCCTGTTCGCAAGCTTACAATGTTTAGGGAACTAGGCACTGATACACAAGGATAGATTCTACCTATTGCATAATGGTCCACCAGGTTGCAGGGGTTTTTAGTGGGCTGTATTGTCAAGTTTCGCAGGAATGTTGGCCAAGGGTCAGGAGGATGTGTAGAGACAAAAGAGAAACTATGGGGGTCATTCCGACCCGATCGCACCCTGCACTTCTTCACAACCGTGTGATGGGGTCGGAACTGCGAATGCACGGTGGCCGCATTGTGCAGATGCGTCGTTGCCCGGCGAGGGCAGCGGCGCCGCGAACAAAGAAAGCGGTCACAGCGGCAACCGCAAGAAGATTGACGGAAGGAAGGCATTCCGGGGAGTCAACTGACCGTTTTCTGGGAGTGGTTTGGTGAACGCAGGCGTGTCCAGGCGTTTGGAGGGCGGATATCTGACGTCAATTCCGGGACCTGCATCGCTGGATCGATCGCACAGGGAAAGTAACTATTACCCTGGTCTAGTTCTACACAAAACTTTTTTTGCATAGCACGGCTGCACAAGCGTTCACAGCCTTGCTATGCAAAAAAGCCCTCTCCCATAGGCGGCGTCGAGTTGATCGCATGGGTAGCAAAAAGATGCTATATGCGATCAACTTGGAATGACCCTCTATGTACAACTGTCAGTGTCCTGTATAGAGGGGATATAATTGGGTAGGATACCTTATGGAGATTATGTGGGTGGTTCTGGAAGATGAGTTTTCAGGGAACGCTTGAAGGTTTGGAGACTTGAGGAAAGTCTTTTTGTGCATGGGAGGGCATTCCTCAGACTGGGTGCATCCCGAAAAAAGTCCTGTAACTATCAATGTAAGTAATGTGTGTGAATGAGAGATGCAGATCGATATTTTCCCGGACACTGTCTGAATATTTTTAATCAATCTCTCTCTTTCATTGGTTCTCTCTCTTCAGCACGTCACTCTTTTTTTTCTCTATTTCCCTCTTACTTCAGTTGCTTCAGCTGTCTAGTTCTCTTTCTTCCTCCGACACACTTCTCCCTCTTTCTGTTACTTTCTCTTCCACTAATCTCTCTTCCCACCTCTTGCTCTTGACCCCTCCTCTGTTTTGCTCCTTTCCCTCTCTTGCCCTTTTGTGTCTGCATATCTGTGTCTCTCCTGTCCCTGATTTTTGCTTTTCTCATCTCTTTCTCAATTATTTTTATACTGCAGAATCTCCTTCTGCTTAGGCCTGTCTTAAGTACCTCCAGTAGTTGTAGCATCAGGTACTGGCAGTGTTTTTAAACTTTATGAAGGTATAGTGTAATTATTTTTTATGTGTTTATGGGTGGAGTGGGGACAGGGTTGCAAGTGGAGACAGTGTTGTGGTGTGCTCAGAGTGTGAGGAAGCTCATGACATATTTTTTTAGGAGCATTTCATTTTATTATATAGAATATCTGTAGCACTGTTTGTGTTATACTTTTTTTTAGATGTGGCCTGTGCATCCCTGTCTGCCTTTTTCCTTTCTTCTATACTGTTATACATTTTTGGTTGTGGATAATGATGTTATGTTGTTATTGGGGGGCCCAGCTTTTGTCCTGAGGCCTGGCTTTGAGACGCTCCTGCAGCCAGCACCTGGCCCATGGGAAACTGAACCTTGGCCCCCTACCTGCATCACCTCAGACTTGGAAGTTGTGGCCAGTCCCCATCCCTGCCATGCCTGGGGCCTGCATCCACTGTCGCTAATGAGGCCCAGCCGGAAGAGCAGATGATCTTTGGTGCTGGGATCCATGACAGGACCAGCACTGTTAGCCAAGCTGCCTGACTGCACACTACCAGTCTCTCCAAATGGAGCACAGAGATCAGGGAGCAATGGGACCTGCCTATGGCTGTCATCTTGCCACCTCCATGTGCCTGCCTCATCTGGTACCTTTCATTGGTGGAATATATAACCCATAGAAGTTACCCAAAATGTCTGCACCCACCCTGCATTATGCTTATTGTGTTCTCTTAATTATTTCTGTATATTTTTCTACTTGCTGTAATTCTAATGCCTTTGTACAATGTACCATGTTTTTGGCGTATCTGTAAAGCGACTTTAAGTCCTGTGGGAGCTGGAACTCTCCTGAAGTAATGTCACTGACACTGGTGTGTGGGATCTCGCTCATTATTGGGTCAATGTTGTTTCATCAGTGATATTACTTATTTTAATATACTGTAAGTGGTGCCACCCATTGTGTTTTCATCAGTTGTCTTACACACATTTATGTCAGCCATGTCACAGAGTATTGAAAAGTTTATTATTTATTATTATTAAAAATATTCAGTAATGTCAATCACAAAAAAAGCAACTGTACTAAAAAAAAGTTTGTATCTTGGCATTTGCTTTGCAATACTTTTTTAATAGTTGGTAGATTTCAATAAATACAGTAAGTCCTGGTAATCGCAGATATTAGTCACAATTCCCATCAGTGTTTAATGCATTGAAATGTAGTCTTGCTTTTAGAAAATTATGTTTACCATCAGATTTTCCCACTTAATTACACAGGAAACAGTTCACCTCATGTTGTCTTTTATTATATATAGATTTTTTCAAGTCCAATATGATGTGGTCAAAATAATTGTAAGTGCCTTTCCAGTATAATAAAACCAATAAATGCTTGTAATGATTACTTCTAAATTAAACGCTACAGAATATATTGCATGTCTACTGGAATACGCACAATAGTGACTGTGTGGGACCTCCACACAGACGCATATACAGCTGTCAGACGCTGTATCTTATGCAGCTGCTATATGGCAGATGCGAGTTCTTTGTTGATAATGATAAACATCAGCACTAACATTGCTAGTTTTAAAATAAGATTAAAACCAAATAGTAATTGGAAATGCATCCACCACCCTCAACCACTCCCCTCAAAAAAAAGTAAGGAAATAATTGCCAGCTGCAACACTAAAGGTGTGTATACGCGGTGAGATACTGTATATCTGTAAGAATTTGACTATATAGTCAAAATCTTATGAAAAATTAGTGCATATCTCAAGGTGTTAGGCAGCTTGCGATACAGATTTGATCCCGATGCGCGCTCCCGTAGGGTCGGTATCGTAAGGCTAGATAGACTGTGCAGGCAAGTAAATTTTGACTATCTAGTGTACAATCTAGTACAAAGTATAGTCAAAATTGGCACTTAGTCAAAATCGTACATAGACAAAATCTCAAGCACAGATAGTCACAATCTGCTCTGTGTTATCTGGGCTCTGGGGAAGTTCGGGCTGGTAATAGCTAAATTAGGGAATTAATAATTACATACTATGATAGGGCTGTGGTGTTCCACTGTCATAATGACCACCAGACCTGGGGGGTCATTCTGAGTTGATCGCTCACTAGCTGTTTTTAGCAGCTGTGCAAACGCATAGTCGCCGCCAACAGGAGAGTGTATTTTCGCTTTCAAGTGTGCGAATGCCTGTGCAGCCGAGCTCTGCAAAAACATTTTGTGCAGTTTCTGAGTAGGTCTGATCTTACTCAGCCCTTGCGATCACATCAGCCTGTCTGGTCTCGGAAATTATGTCAGACACCCGCCCTGCAAACGCTTGGACACGCCTGCGTTTTTCCAAACACTCCCAGAAAACGGTCAGTTGACACCCACAAACGCCTTTTTCCTGTCAATCTCCTTGCGATCGGCTGTGCGAATGGATTCTTCATTAAATCCATCGTCCAGCAGCGATCCGCTTTGTACCCGCACGATGCGCCTGCGCAAGCGCAGTAGTGACCTGATCGCTGGACTGCGAAAAACGGCAGCGTGAGATCAGGTCAGAATGACCCCCTTGGGGGATCATTCCGACCTGATAATAGCTGTTCTAAATTTAGCACAGCTACGATCACTGACACAAACATGCGGGGGGGGGGTGCCCAGCACAGGTCTAGTCCGCACCACATGTCTGGCCCGGCCCCACCGCACAAGTACAAAAGCATTGCCCAGCATCGATGCTTTTGCACTTGTATAGTAACTACCAGCCAGCGCAGCTCTTGCGGCTGGTCGGGAGTTACTTGTCGCTGCCAGGGTCGCCAGCGCATGCACAGTTCTGACCCGATCGCACCGCTGCGAAAAACTGTAGCGTTCGGGCTAGAATGACCCCCCTAATCCGGTGCAAACTGAGCTGAGTTTGCTAAGGGATTGGGGGTTATACAGAGTTGTTAGTAAACAAAAAAGTTTGCAACTGGGCAAAACCATGATGCACTGCAGGCGGAGCAGATATAACACGTGCAGAGAGAGTGCTACCACTTTCACACTGAGCTTTTGACCCGGGTTATTGCTGGGTTTTCCCAGGTCACAGTTTGGTGTAAAAGGGTTCTTGAAAATAACCCAGGTCCAGTGACCAGAATATCTGACCCTGGTAACTACCAGGGTTGGATGTAGGATGTAGGTAATGATGCAGTGTAAACAGTCTGACCTGGGTTATGCTTAAAAGCTGCTGATTAGCTTTGTATGCAGAGGTCTGCCTTCTGTAATACCCCTTTCACATCGCCAATGCCGGATCTCACCCGGGAATTGGAAATGGGTCCTTCCTGGGTGGGATCTGGCATTGGATGCTAATGTTGGCTTTCCCGACCCAGCAATATGCTGGGCAGTGGCGTAACTACTGCCCCCGCAGTCCTCGCGGTGGCTTGGGGGTGAGGGGCTGCGGGGGCGCCACTGACTATGCACAGATTGACATGCGGACGAGAGTCCGCATGTCAGTCTGCGGTCTCCTTCCCTCCGCTGCTGTAAGGAGGGACACGGAGCGCACATCGCGCGCCTCTCCTGTGTCCCTCCCTGGCTCTCCCCCGCCTGTCTAATACAGGAAGTGCCGTTCGTGAGCTCTGATTGGCTCACGAACCGGCACTTCCTTTATTAGACCGGCAGGAGAGCCAGGAGGGACACAGGAGAGGCGCGCTATGCGCTCCGTGTCCCTCCAACACATAGGAGCGGGGGGGTGGGGGGTGAGCAGGCACTGCGGGGGAAGATCTGGCACTGGGGGCATATACCTGGCACTGTTGGGGAAGATCTGGCACTGGGGGCATATACCTGGCACTGTGGGGGAAGATCTGGCACTGGGGGCATATACCTGGCACTGTGGGGGAAGATCTGGCACTGGGGGCATATACCTGGCACTGTGGGGGAATATTTGGCACTGGGGGGAGCAGGCACTGAGGGGGCATATGTGGCACTGTGGGGGAATATATGGCACTGGGGGCATATACCTGGCACTGTGGGGGAATATCTGGCACTGGGGGGGAGCAGGCACTGTGGGGGAATATTTGGCACTGGGGGGAGCAGGCCCTGAGGGGGCATATGTGGCACTGGGGGGGGTATATGTGGCACTGGGGGCATGTATCTGGCACTGTGGGGGAATATCTGGCACTGGGGGCATATACCTGGCACTGTGGGGGAATATCTGGCACTGGGGGCATATGTGGCACTGGGAGCATGGCCCTAGCAACAAGCACTACCCCCTAGCAACGAGCATGACACCCAGTGCATGAAACCCCTGGCAACAAGCATGACACCCAGTGCATGAAACCCCTGGCAACGAGCATGACACCCAGTGCATGAAACCCCTGGCAACGAGCATGACACCCTGAGCATGAAAACCCCTGGCACCGTGCATGGAACCAAGAGTATGAAACCGCTGGCAACGAGCATGACACCCAGTGCATGAAACCCCTGGCAACGAGCATGACACCCTGAGCATGAAAACCCCTGGCACCGTGCATGGAACCAAGAGCATGAAACCCCTGGCAACGAGCAGGTAATTTAAAAGTAATTAGAAGCCTTACTGTAGAACTTAATGTGTAATGGGCATTACGGTGTGTGGCATAATGTATCACGGACATTGCGGTGTGTGTCATAATGTGTCAGGCATTACGGTGTGTTGTATACTATATCACGGGCATTGTGGTATGTGGTATAATGTCTCAGGATCATTGCGGTGTGTGTCATACTGTGTCACAGACATTGTATGTGCTATAATGTATCAGGGGCATTGCAGTGTGTAGCATAATGTATAACGGGCATTGCGATTCCTGTCATAATGTGTCACAGGCATTACGGTGTGTGGCATAATGTGTCGGGGGCATTACAGTGTGTGCATATTGTGTCATGTGCATTATTGTGTGTAGCATAATGGCTAAGGCCATTGCAGTATGTGGAATAATGTATACTGGGCATTACTATAAGGAGGAAAAATGACAAATAATGTAAGGGGCATGAATCAGGATTATTTTTCTTTCCTGTGGTGGCTAACGTCTGGGCGTGCAGGTTGCAAAACTGGGGTATAAGGTAGTCTTTTCCTGCAATGCCACGCCCCTTTACGCAAAGCCACGCCCATTTCAACTAAGCACACCCCCTTTTGGCGACACGCGCCTAAGGCGCGCGCATATTGATCCCTTTACTAGTGCCAATTATGGAGGGTATGGGGGGGGGGGGGGGGCGCCGAAGGATTTTTTGGCTTGGGGGAGAAAAAATTCTAGTTACACCACTGATGCTGGGTGGGTTGCCATAGCGGCGGGGGGCGGATCCGGAGGCAGCGCTGGGAGATGAGATCATCTCCGCGCCGCCTCTCCCTGTTGTAGTGAACGGGTCCGTTTACGCTGCCACTGACCCGGTATTCAACCCGGGAATAACACTGCTTTATCCCCGAGTTGACCCGGGATTTTGACTAGAGATGAGCGGGTTCGGTTCCTCGGAATCCACGAACTTCAGCCTTTTTACACGGGTCCGAGGCAGACTCGGATCTTCCCGCCTTGCTCAGCTAACCCGAGCGCGCCCGAACGTCATCATCCCGCTGTCGGATTCTCGCGAGGCTCGTATTCTATCGCGAGACTCGGATTCTATATAAGGAGCCGCGCGTCGCCGCCATTTTCACACGTGCATTGAGATTGATAGGGAGAGGACGTGGCTGGCGTCCTCTCCGTTAGAATAGATTGAGACACTTGAGTTGATTACTTAGTAATTTTGGGGAGCATTAGGAGTACTCAGAGTGCAGAGTTTTGCTGATAGTTAGTTACTAGTGACTGACCACTTTATTATTTAATATAATCCGTTCTCTGCCTGAAAAAAAACGATACACAGTCACATACCATATCTGTGCTCAGCCTCAGTGTGCTGCATGATAATATCATCTATGTATATCTGACTGTGCTGAGTGCTCACTGCTCACACAGCTGAATTGTGGGGGAGACTGGGGTGCAGTTATAGCAGGAGTACAGTGCACACTTTTGCTGCCAGTGTGACTGACCAGTGACCACCAGTATATTGTCTGCCTGAAAAAGTTAAACACTCCTGTGGTGTTTTTTTTTTTATTCTATAAACGCATTCTGCTGACAGTGTCCAGCAGGTCCGTCATTCATTATATTATATAAATATTTACCTGCAGTAGTGTTATATTTTTTTTGTTCATCTCTATCATCTTTATCATCTCTATATTAGCAGACGCAGTACGGTAGTCCACGGCTGTGGCTACCTCTGTGTCGTCAGTGCTCGTCCATAATTGTATACCTACCCGTGGTGGGTTTTTTTTTTCTATCTTCTTCATACTAGTAGTTTAGGAGTCTGCTGACAGTGTCCAGCAGGTCCGTCATTATATTATATATACCTGCAGTAGTGATATATATATATTTTTTATATCATTATCATCTCTATACTAGCAGACGCAATACGGTAGTCCACGGCTGTAGCTACCTCTGTGTCGTCAGTGCTCGTCCATAATTGTATACCTACCTGTGGTGGGGGTTTTTTTTCTATCTTCTTCATACTAGTAGTTTAGGAGTCTGCTGACAGTGTCCAGCAGGTCCGTCATTATATTATATATACCTGCAGTAGTGATATATATATATTTTTTATATCATTATCATCTCTATATTAGCAGACGCAGTATGGTAGTCCACGGCTGTGGCTACCTCTGTGTCGTCAGTGCTCGTCCATAATTGTATACCTACCTGTGGTGGTTTTTTTTTTTCTATCTTCTTCATACTAGTAGTTTAGGAGTCTGCTGACAGTGTCCAGCAGGTCCGTCATTATATTATATATACCTGCAGTAGTGATATATATATATTTTTTATATCATTATCAACTCTATACTAGCAGACGCAGTACGGTAGTCCACGGCTGTGGCTACCTCTGTGTCGTCAGTGCTCGTCCATAATTGTATACCTACCTGTGGTGGGGTTTTTTTTTCTATCTTCTTCATACTAGTAGTTTAGGAGTCTGCTGACAGTGTCCAGCAGGTCCGTCATTATATTATATATACCTGCAGTAGTGATATTATATATATTTTTTATATCATTATCATCTCTATACTAGCAGACGCAGTACGGTAGTCCACGGCTGTAGCTACCTCTGTGTCGTCAGTCACTCATCATCCATAAGTATACTAGTATCCATCCATCTCCATTGTTTACCTGAGGTGCCTTTTAGTTGTGCCTATTAAAATATGGAGAACAAAAATGTTGAGGTTCCAAAAATAGGGAAAGATCAAGATCCACTTCCACCTCGTGCTGAAGCTGCTGCCACTAGTCATGGCCGAGACGATGAAATGCCAGCAACGTTGTCTGCCAAGGCCGATGCCCAATGTCATAGTACAGAGCATGTAAAATCCAAAACACAAAATATCAGTAAAAAAAGGACTCAAAAATCTAAAATAAAATCGTCGGAGGAGAAGCGTAAACTTGCCAATATGCCATTTACCACACGGAGTGGCAAGGAACGGCTGAGGCCCTGGCCTATGTTCATGGCTAGTGGTTCAGCTTCACATGAGGATGGAAGCACTCAGTCTCTCGCTAGAAAAATGAAAAGACTTAAGCTGGCAAAAGCACAGCAAAGAACTGTGCGTTCTTCGAAATCACAAATCCACAAGGAGAGTCCAATTGTGTCGGTTGCGATGCCTGACCTTCCCAACACTGGACGTGAAGAGCATGCGCCTTCCACCATTTGCACGCCCCCTGCAAGTGCTGGAAGGAGCACCCGCAGTCCAGTTCCTGATAGTCAGATTGAAGATGTCAGTGTTGAAGTACACCAGGATGAGGAGGATATGGGTGTTGCTGGCGCTGGGGAGGAAATTGACAAGGAGGATTCTGATGGTGAGGTGGTTTGTTTAAGTCAGGCACCCGGGGAGACACCTGTTGTCCGTGGGAGGAATATGGCCATTGACATGCCTGGTGAAAATACCAAAAAAATCAGCTCTTCGGTGTGGAAGTATTTCAACAGAAATGCGGACAACAGGTGTCAAGCCGTGTGTTGCCTTTGTCAAGCTGTAATAAGTAGGGGTAAGGACGTTAACCACCTCGGAACATCCTCCCTTATACGTCACCTGCAGCGCATTCATCATAAGTCAGTGACAAGTTCAAAAACTTTGGGCGACAGCGGAAGCAGTCCACTGACCAGTAAATCCCTTCCTCTTGTAACCAAGCTCACGCAAACCACCCCACCAACTCCCTCAGTGTCAATTTCCTCCTTCCCCAGGAATGCCAATAGTCCTGCAGGCCATTTCACTGGCAATTCTGACGAGTCCTCTCCTGCCTGGGATTCCTCCGATGCATCCTTGAGTGTAACGCCTACTGCTGCTGGCGCTGCTGTTGTTGCTGCTGGGAGTCGATGGTCATCCCAGAGGGGAAGTCGTAAGACCACTTTTACTACTTCCACCAAGCAATTGACTGTCCAACAGTCCTTTGCGAGGAAGATGAAATATCACAGCAGTCATCCTGCTGCAAAGCGGATAACTGAGGCCTTGGCATCCTGGGCGGTGAGAAACGTGGTTCCGGTATCCATCATTACTGCAGAGCCAACTATAGACTTGATTGAGGTACTGTGTCCCCGGTACCAAATACCATCTAGGTTCCATTTCTCTAGGCAGGCGATACCGAAAATGTACACAGACCTCAGAAAAAGACTCACCAGTGTCCTAAAAAATGCAGTTGTACCCAATGTCCACTTAACCACGGACATGTGGACAAGTGGAGCAGGGCAGACTGAGGACTATATGACTGTGACAGCCCACTGGGTAGATGTATTGACTCCCGCCGCAAGAACAGCAGCGGCGGCACCAGTAGCAGCATCTCGCAAACGCCAACTCTTTCCTAGGCAGGCTACGCTTTGTATCACCGCTTTCCAGAATACGCACACAGCTAAAAACCTCTTACGGCAACTGAGGAAGATCATCGCAGAATTGCTTACCCCAATTGGACTCTCCTGTGGATTTGTGGCATCGGACAACGCCAGCAATATTGTGTGTGCATTAAATATGGGCAAATTCCAGCACGTCCCATGTTTTGCACATACCTTGAATTTGGTGGTGCAGAATTATTTAAAAAACGAGAGGGGCGTGCAAGAGATGCTGTCGGTGGCCAGAAGAATTGCGGGACACTTTCGGCGTACAGGCACCACGTACAGAAGACTGGAGCAACACCAAAAACGCCTGAACCTGCCCTGCCATCATCTGAAGCAAGAAGTGGTAACGAGGTGGAATTCAACCCTCTATATGTTTCAGAGGTTGGAGGAGCAGCAAAAGGCCATTCAAGCCTATACAACTGACCACGATATAGGAGGTGGAATGCACCTGTCTCAAGCGCAGTGGAGAATGTTTTCAACGTTGTGCAAGGTTCTGCAACCTTTTGAACTTGCCACACGTGAAGTCAGTTCAGACACTGCCAGCCTGAGTCAGGTCATTCCCCTCATCAGGCTTTTGCAGAAGAAGCTGGAGACATTGAAGGAGGAGCTAACACTGAGCGATTCTGCTAGGCATGTGGGACTTGTGGATGGAGCCCTTAATTCGCTTAACAAGGATTCACGGGTGGTCAATCTGTTGAAATCAGAGCACTACATTTTGGCCACCGTGCTCGATCCTAGATTTAAAACCTACGTTGTATCTCTCTTTCCGGCAGACACAAGTCTGCAGGGGTTCAAAGAACTGCTGGTGAGAAAATTGTCAAGTCAAGCGGAACGCGACCTGTCAACATCTCCTCCTTCACATTCTCCCGCAACTGGGGGTGCGAGGAAAAGGCTCAGAATTCCGAGCCCACCCGCTGGCGGTGATGCAGGGCAGTCTGGAGCGACTGCTGATGCTGACATCTGGTCCGGACTGAAGGACCTGACAACGATTACGGACATGTCGTCTACTGTCACTGCATATGATTCTCTCACCATTGAAAGAATGGTGGAGGATTATATGAGTGACCGCATCCAAGTAGGCACGTCAGACAGTCCGTACGTATACTGGCAGGAAAAAGAGGCAATTTGGAGGCCCTTGCACAAACTGGCTTTATTCTACCTAAGTTGCCCTCCCACAAGTGTGTACTCCGAAAGAGTGTTTAGTGCCGCCGCTCACCTTGTCAGCAATCGGCGTACGAGGTTACTTCCAGAAAATGTGGAGAAAATGATGTTCATTAAAATGAATTATAATCAATTCCTCCATGGAGACATTCACCAGCAGCAATTGCCTCCACAAAGTACACAGGGAGCTGTGATGGTGGATTCCAGTGGGGACGAATTGATAATCTGTGAGGAGGGGGATGTACACGGTGATGAATCGGAGGATGATGATGAGGTGGACATCTTGCCTCTGTAGAGTCAGTTTGTGCAAGGAGAGATTAATTGCTTCTTTTTTGGTGGGGGTCCAAACCAACCCGTCATTTCAGTCACAGTCGTGTGGCAGACCCTGTCACTGAAATGATGGGTTGGTTAAAGTGTGCATGTCCTGTTTATACAACATAAGGGTGGGTGGGAGGGCCCAAGGACAATTCCATCTTGCACCTCTTTTTTCTTTCATTTTTCTTTGCGTCATGTGCTGTTTGGGGAGTATTTTTTGAAAAGGGCCATCCTGCGTGACACTGCAGTGCCACTCCTAGATGGGCCAGGTGTTTGTGTCGGCCACTAGGGTCACTTATCTTAGTCACACAGCTACCTCATTGCGCCTCTTTTTTTTCTTCTTTGCGTCATGTGCTGTTTGGGGAGTATTTTTTGGAAGGGCCATCCGGCCTGACACTGCAGTGCCACTCCTAGATGGGCCAGGTGTTTGTGTCGGCCACTAGGGTCGCTTAGCTTACTCACACAGCTACCTCATTGCGCCTCTTTTTTTCTTTGCGTCATGTGCTGTTTGGGGAGTGTTTTTTGGAAGGGCCATCCTGCGTGACACTGCAGTGACACTCCTAGATGGGCCAGGTGCTTGTGTCGGCCACTAGGGTCGCTGAGCTTAGTCACACAGCTACCTCATTGCGCCTCTTTTTTTCTTTGCGTCATGTGCTGTTTGGGGAGTGTTTTTTGGAAGGGCCATCCTGCGTGACACTGCAGTGCCACTCCTAGATGGGCCAGGTGTTTGTGTCGGCCACTTGGGTCGCTGAGCTTAGTCATCCAGCGACCTCGGTGCAAATTTTAGGACTAAAAATAATATTGTGAGGTGTGAGGTGTTCAGAATAGACTGAAAATGAGTGGAAATTATGGTTATTGAGGTTAATAATACTTTGGGATCAAAATGACCCCCAAATTCTATGATTTAAGCTGTTTTTTAGGGTTTTTTGAAAAAAACACCCGAATCCAAAACACACCCGAATCCGACAAAAAAAATTCGGTGAGGTTTTGCCAAAACGCGTTCGAACCCAAAACACGGCCACGGAACCGAACACAAAACCAAAACACAAAACCCGAAAAATTTCCGGTGCACATCTCTTATTTTGACCATGTTGCTTTTATACCGCACACTGACCCGTGTCGACCCGGCAAAATGATGGGTCGATACCAGGTTATTTGTGCAGTGTGAAAGGGTTATAAACAGGATCTGACCCTGGTATGATCCAGGTTGGAACTGTGTCCAGAAACCTGGATCATACCTGGGTTTTTTTGGTGTAAAAGTGGTGTTAGATTTGGGTGGGGTGTGTTCAAACTGAAATACCCTGCACAGAAACAATATAACCCACCAAATCATCTGCAGCACTCACTGTATGCTTTCAACCATGGCACGGGCAGGTTATGGAGTAGCCTGGATGCAAGCAATGATTTCATGTGACCTGCATTTGGGGACTTTGTTGCTTTACTGCGACTTGTGGTCCAAAATGATTAACTTTGTGTTGGAATGTGTCTCTTGAGGCATTCTACTCCGAATTATAATGCATTGAAATGTGACTTATGAAACGAAAGCACCGAAATCGACACAAAGAGCACACGCCACAATGCAGCTCAATAAACCATCGAAAGACAAAGACTCAAGTGAAAATGCTTGCTAGTAAATGTGCTCTTTTTGTTCTGGCGATTCGGGGTGATAAGGGGCGATTTGCCCAAAAACGATTAGTAAATTTCCCCCCTTAGATTTGTGCATTGCAAATTGGTTTGTTCCAGATGCAAAGTTACTATGCTTTTTTGCTTGCTCCCAACTGAGAATTAGGCCCTATGGCTGATAATCTAAAATACCCAGGAGGAATGTCTGGAATATAAATTCATCCCGCTTGCTCAGCTACAAATCCTAAATTATAGAAATTAAATTGAAACATAAATTTATCTGATGTTTTGTTACAACTGTGTTTATTTATTGATTTCCTGCATATTTGGGTTGTTGTATTTAGAATACACTGCCACTTTTACATCAGCCCTGAACTCATCAATTCTGGGCTACAAGCAGGATTACTTGGCTTTATTACAGGACAATAAATTCTCTACACTCAAAAACTATTTTCTCATCTTTCCAAACAGCAGGGACACAGGATATAAAAGTGTTCCTTTTTTTTTAACAGCAATAAAAAGACAACAATAAAATTGATTATACTATTGCTCAGAACACATAGCAACAATTGTGGGTCTTGTGGGTATCTATCACTAGATATGAAAGTAACAATATTTACTCCCCAGGTGCAACAAAACATTTGCTGCGGAGCAGGACATTAGCTGCCACTTGAAGAGACATCAAGTAAAAGTGTGCCCAAGAGCTCTGCCATAAGGACCTTTCAGTTAATTGCAGTATCCATTATGGTACTCTCCTTGGCACAAACATCTGCCTTAGCTTGTTCAAATATTAATGCTCAGAGTCTACTTTAGAATTACTCTCTTATATTGCCATGTAGTCAAAATGCATAAAAAATATATACATTCCACAACAGTAAAATATTGATGTGCTTATTTTTCCAAAAACATGAGTAACAAATACAAATGCTGCAGAAATGGAAAATGCAAGCTCTGTCCTTGCAATAAGCTGTATAATGTACATTGGGGGTTATTCAGTCGTTTGCTGTAATTGCCTCACTTCTCTAGGTTGTTGAACGCTAATTGCTGTGGTTAACATCACATTTGCTATTTCTTAATGAGGATACTACAATACACTGATCTTTTTCTTAAAGGATTATTCCACCACTGAGTTCACACCAGTGATGCAAGTTGACTTAATTATCTGCAGGTACTCTTTGGTGTGTGCACACAAGTGGGCGTGGACATGCATAATAAGGTGTGTCTGCACAATACACCCCAGTTGTTGTCACTCTAGGTCAGGGGTGGGCAATTATTTCAGCTGAGGGGCCACTTGACATTTCCTGTCAGTATCCGAGGGCCACATACAAAATAGCAGCTCCCCCCACTTGCCAAAAATATAGGGACGTGCTTCATGTGGGCAAAAAATAATACAGATTCATATTAGGCTGCACAATAGTCTCCATTATTCAAATTGCGCCACACAGCACCACTTACACACATTACACCAGAAAGAGCCCCTTTTACACAGTATGGAAGGTAGAGACCCTTTTACACATTACAGCAGGTAGAGCCCCCTTTTACACATTAACATTTTATTTAGGATAATTATTGTGCAGCAAGCAAATTATCCAGTGTCTTATGGCCCCTGGGGAAAGGTGTGACAGTGACAGAACACGGGGAGGGGGGGTGACAGTGACAGAACACGGGGTGTGTGACACGGTGACAGAACACGGTGGGGGTAACACGATGACAGAACACGGGGGGGGGGTGACACGGTGACAGAACATGGGGGGTGTGACACGGTGACAGAACATGGGGGGGTGACACGGTGACAGAACACGGGGGGGTGACATGGTGACAGAACACGGGGGGTGTGACACAGTGACAGAACACGGTGGGTGTGACACGGTGACAGAACACGGTGGGGGCAGGGCCGGCGCTTCCACTAGGCAGCTTTAGGCAGCTGCCTATGGGCGGCGGTACCTGAGGGCGGCCTGCTACGGCTGCCTAGAAGAAAAAAATGTCTGAAATAGCTTTCTATTGGCGGCAGGTGCAGTGTACGTGACCACAATCCACACAGCTCCTCAGGGAGTCAGGCACAAGTGACTCCCAGTCCCAGCATACAAATCAGCACCAGGGAGAGAGGGTGCAGCGCTGACAGCCTCCGTCACAGGCAGCAAAGAGAAAGGAGAGCATCTGTACCCGCCCGTCGACGTCAGTTTGGTGAGTTCTCGCCGCCGGGCGGAGAAAAAGAAACTGAGCCAAGGTGAGGGAAGATACCGTCGCTGCCGCCCGCCCGCCGCAAAGAAGCCGCCGCGGCCGCCCCCCCCCATCCCACAACGGCTTGTACAGCACAAGACCGCCGCAGCGGTTCGGTACACTGCGGCCCCCCTTCTCCCCGATTTTCCCCGGGTCCTCTGTTACCCCCCTCATGTCCCCAGATTGTGTGACACTGACAACTTGTGTTCCTCCTCCCCCTCTCCACCCCGTCATGTCCCCATGATCTGTGATGCTCTCCCCCCCCCCCCCCATGTACCCAGGTCATGTGTCCCTCCTCCCCCTCATGTTCCGTGGCACCCCCTCATGTGCCCAGCTCCTGTGTCCCTTCTCCCCTCTCCCCCCTTATGTCTAGTGTCACGCCCCCTTTCGCCCCTCATGTCCTGTGACACCCCCTTACCCCCTCAGGTGCCCAGGTCCTGTGTACCCCCCCTTAAAGTCCTCAGGTCATGTGTCCCTCCTCACCCTCTCCACCCCCCTCATGTCCCCATGTCCCGTGACACCCCCTTCCCCCCCCTCAGGTGCCGAGCTCCTCTGTCACCCCCCCCCCCCCAAGTCCGCAGGTCCTGTGTCCCCCCTCCCACTCTCCACCCTCTCATTTCCCGTGACACCCCTTCTCCCCTCAGATGCCCAGGTCCTGTGTCACCCCCCCCCTTAACGTCCCCAGGTCATGTGTCCCTCCTCACCCTCTCCACCCCCCTCATGTCCCGTGAAACCACCTTCCCCCCACTCAGGTGCCCAGCTCCTCTGTCACCCCCCCCCAAGTCCGCAGGTCCTGTGTCCCCCCTCCCCCTCTCCACCCTCTCATGTCCCGTGACACCCCTTCCCCCCTCAGATGCCCAGGTCCTGTGTCACCCCCTCCCCCCTTAACGTCCCCAGGTCATGTGTCCCTCCTCACTCTCTCCACCGCCCTCATGTCCCGTGACACCCCCTTCCCCCCACTCAGGTGCCCAGCTCCTCTGTCACACCCCCCCTCAAGTCCCCAGGTCTTGTGTCCCCCCTCACCCCCTCATGTCCCGTGATACCCCTCCCCCTCAGGTGCCCAGGTCCTGTGTCACCCCCTCCCCTCAAGTCCCCAGGTCATGTGTCCCCCCTTCGCCTCTCCACCCCCTAATATCCCCATGTCCTGTGTCCCAACTCCCGCTCTCCACCCCCTCATGTCCCCACCTTCCCCCTCATGTGCCATGGCCCTGTGTCAATACCATAAATCCTGTGTCCCTCATGCCCCCAGGTCATGTTCCCAGGTCTTGTGTCCCTCATGCCTCCAGGTCTTGTGCCCACACACCCCATTTCCAGTGTCACCCTCTCCCCCTCATATGCACAGGTCCTTTGTCATCCTCCTAAGTCTTATGTCACCCCCCCTCATGTCCCCAGGTCCTGTGTCTCTCTTCCCTTTTCCCCCTCATATCTTGTGTAACCCTCTTCCCTCCTCATGTGCCAAGGTCCTGTGCCACACCCACTCATGGTCAGTGTCCTGTGTCCCTTCTCCCAACTCCCCATCGCCCTCATGCAGGGCCGTAACTAGGTGTGTGCTAGCGGTGCGTTGCACACAGCGCATCTGCACTGTGGGCCCATCCGCTGGCACAAACACAGGGCCGGCCGTATCAGTAGCGGATTCACCGCTAAGCAATTTAAGCATGTGCTGCCCGCTTACAGGGCTGTTTGTTGCTGCCTGCGATGCGGCTAGGTGCCGGCATCCTCTCCCCTGCATCCTCCCATGTATACCCGCCACTTCCCTGCTGTCGCATCCCTCTCCCCTCCCCAGCGTCAAGAGTCAGACCCTGGCCCCAATACCCGGAAGCAGCGTGGACTGCTGCTTACCAGGCTGGAGATGCGGGGCACACAATCAAGCACCCCGCGGTGCTGATCATATGCACTTAACCCCTGGACGGTACTGCAGCTCAGCGCTGTCTTACAGCTCTGGACCTGCTCAGGAGGTCGCCGGGCTGCTAGCTGCAGAAGAGGAGCCTGGTAAGTATGAGGCTGCCATGTCTCTCTCTCAACATTTCTCCCCCCTAGCTTTCTCTCTTTCATGCCTCTTCCCTCCCCATGTCTCTTCCCCTCCCCTTCCCTCACCTCTTCCCCCCCATGCCTCTCCTCCCTCCCCATGCCGTAATGTGTAAAAAGGGGGACGTAGTCTGCCGTAATGTGTAAAAAGGGGGACGTAGTCTGCCGTAATGTGTAAAAAGGGGATGCTGTCTGCCGTAATGTGTAAAAAGGGTACGCTGTCTGTCGTAATGTGTAAAAAGGGGACGCTCTCTGCCGTAATGTGTAAAAAGGGGACGCTGTCTGCTGTTATGTGTAAAAAGGGGACGTAGTCTGCCGTTATATGTAAAAAGGGGACGTAGTCTGCCGTTATGTGTAAAAAGGGGGACGTTGTCTGCCGTTATGTGTAAAAAGGGGACTCTGTCTGCCGTAACGTGTAAAAAGGGGACGTAGTCTGCCGTTATGTGTAAAAAGGGGGACGTTGTCTGCCGTTATGTGTAAAAAGGGGACTCTGTCTGCCGTAATGTGTAAAAAGGGGACGCTGTCTGCCATAAAGTGTAAAAAGGGGACGCTGTCTGCCGTAATGTGTAAAAAGGGGATGTTGTCTGACATAATGTGTAAAAAGGGGATGCTGTCTGCCGTAATGTGTAAAAAAGGGGGTCGTTGTCTGCCGTGATGTGTAAAAAGGGGATGTTGTCTGCCGTAATGTGTAGAAAGGGGGACGTTGTCTGCCATAATGTGTAAAAAAGGGGGACGCTGTCTGCCGTGATGTGTAAAAAGGGGACGCTGTCTGCCGTAATGTGTAAAAAAGGGGGACGCTGTCTGCCATGATGTGTAAAAAGGGGATGCTATCTGATGTAAGGTGTAAAAAGGGGACACTGTCTGTCGTAATGTGTAAAAGGGGCTCTGCCTGGTATAGTGGCGCTACTGTGCATCGTAATTTGAATGATGGCGACTACCGTAATATGTAATATGAATTGGGATTATTGTGTGGCCACACCCCTTCCCCATGAAGCCACGCCCCTATATTTTTTGCGCGCGCCTAAGGCGCGCACTGCACCTCTTTTGTATTGATGGGGGGGCTGATGCCCTACCTTGCACACAGCGCTAAAATGTCTAGTTACGGCTCTGCCCTTATGTCCGCATGTCCCGTGTCATTCCCCCTCATGCCCCAAGGTCTTGTGTCCCTCTCCCCCTTCATGTGACCAGATCCTGTGTCACAGCTTCACCAGCTTATCCATCCCTGCAACTCTTTGTGGAAGCATGGGCAATCAACAGGAGACCCACTAACAGCAGAGAGTCCCTGAGTAGAACCATATGGACTCAGGTTAGTGTGATTGTGACTGTACTGGTCACACTGAGTGCATCCTCCCCTGTGGCTGGAGCCTGGTCTGGTGGGGGCACTGCCGACTCTAGAAACGATTAATATTAACAGGGGACTATGGACTGTATGTATGCCATTGTCTCCCATGCAGGACACCAGTAGTGACTGCAGGTACCAGACACACGCACACAGCATTCCAGGATGACAGCACTACACAGCCTCTGCACTGTCGGCAGTGCCTGGCTGAAAAATAAGTATGGGGGAAAGGGGGGGGGGGAGTAGGCTGAAGTTTTGCCTAGGGTGCTAAGAAACCTTGCACCGGCCCTGGGTGGGGGTGACACGGTGACAGAACTCGGGGGGTGTGACACAGTGACAGAACACGGGGGGGTGACAGTGACAGAACACGGGGGGGTTATACGTGACAGAACACGGGGGTGACATGGTGACAGAACACGGGAGGGGTTGGTACAGCGAGAGCTAAAGATCTCTCCCCCAAACCTAAAAACAGACTGACGCCACTGCCCGCACACACAAATATACGCACACTATCACACACACACACACACACACACACACACACACACACACACCTTTCTTTCTCTCACTCACTTTTCCCATTAACTTTACTGATCTGGCTGGCTGGCAGTGGCAGGAAGGATGGATCTATTCTGTACAAGTCTGGCTCTTGTCCCGTGTAGCTCCGCCCCCTGAGGTCCCGTGTAGCCCCGCCCCCTCCTCGGCACATAGCTCCGCCCCTTTTCGGCTGAACCCAGCCGTTGTCACTGGGGACTCTGGAGGAGGGAGGAGGCTGCTACAACGCAGCAGCAGGGGAGAGAGGTGCCGCCGGCAGCTTGGAGGTACTGCAGCTCAGAGCAATGACAAGCAGCTCAGCCGTTCGGGCCGCTTGTCATTGCTCGCTGGTGGGAGGCAGTTGGCCGGACAGGATCGGTTTGCGGGCCGCATCCAACCCGCGGGCCGTATTTTGCCCACCCCTACTCTAGGTGCATAGCCAGCTCTGCAGGAGCTGCTGAGCTGTCTCCAGTGACTCACATCAAGGATCCATCTCACTGCCATCTCACTCTCTTGACGGAACAGGTAATAATGCAGACAGTAGGGTGGAATGGTGTACCGGCTAATAATTTCTTAATGGTAAGCCACACCATCCGTACCACCTCATTTACAGCACTGGTCCACACTTGCTCAGGGGTCCCTGCTTTCTTCTGTGTTATTGGAGCCCCTAACAAAATTGGGACCTTACAAATATGGAACTGGTTTGGAAGTAAACTGCACTGAGCACTATGGGGGTCAATCCGACCTGATCGTAGCTGTGCTAAATTTAGTACAGCTATGATCACTGACACAGACATGCGCGGGGATGCCCAGCACAGGGCTAGTCCGCCTCACATGTCTGGCCCGGCCCCACCGCACAAGTACAAAAGCATTGCCGCTGCTTTTGTACTTGGAGTGTGACTCCCAGCCAGTGCAGCTCCTGCGGCTGGCTGGGAGTTACTTGTCTCTGCCAGGGTTGCAGTGCCTGCGTTGGCCAGACCGCACCCCGAAAAGGACGTCCAAACGCTACCCTGCCGTCCCTTCCCGCCCAGCGACCGCCTCTGCCTGTTAATCTGGCAGAGGCGATCGCTAGGCAATGACGGCCGTCAGCCGTCTGGCATGCGCAGTTCTGACCTGATCAGGAATGACCCCCTATGTCTGCCTCACATCTTGCTTTATCTTCATAATGCTTTAGGCCACTGATGCGATAGTACCTCTGAACAAGTTATTGGTGCAAAGATTTTACATCTTAGCAGAGTGAAGAAATGTCATGACAAAGATGGTATCAGGGCGGACATAACAAAACCTGATGCTCTACCCACAGTTTTTCTACTTATTTTCCTACTGCAATTGTCTGAACTGAATGAAATATATAGTAAAAATGTTTTAAATAAGTAGTTCTTCCCAGGGTCTTGACATAGATAAATAATCTGGTCATGTTTGTAGATTGATGTGCCTGCACACACAAAGCAGGATCACAAGTACTGGAGGACAGGGATAGAGGTCACATTGTATGTTCTCTTATGCTTGGCACATTCTGTATATATGTTAGTAAAAAATGTTCACCCTACCACAATTGAGTGTTGTCCAGTGTTATTTGTGTAATAAAACTGATTGCTGATAAATGTTACGTTATCATGTTGATAGTTACTCTAATGACAATTGGTATGAACTCTGACTCCTCCCACCAGTGTCAGTAATGTAACTTCCAGAGAGTTCCGGCATAACACGACTCCAAACACTTCTGTTATTTCCCGTACTTACTCATCACATTCCTCCTCATGAGTATAAAGGCACTACTAAAAATCAACCAATATCAAAATCACATTATCGACAACCAAAAATGGATTACTGTAGAGAAGAAATAAAAAAATACATACAGAGATGAAAAGGCCATTTACATTATGAAAAAAACAAAACACTCAGATAATAAAAGTGAGGATGTCCCAAAAAGTACAAAAGTAAAGATGAAAAGAAAATAGGTAATACTAAAGATAACCTGTATATTATAAAATCAAGTGCTTATAAATATGAGGTCATTATCATGGAGTGCGCACGTGCACCTTGAACCTAACATTTGTGACGCATCTCCAACTAGTTTTTGTAAAGTTTAGAAATACAATACAGGTGCGTGCGCGTTAAGTCTGGAGAAGGAGGTTCTGAAACCTAAAAGAAAAGGAAAGAGAGGAAGAGAAGAGCAAGAAACAGAAGCACATGAGAGTAATAGAAAAAGATGCAGAATCAGAGTGGCAGGACAGTGAGAGGCGGAAAAAGAGCAAGACAGAGTAGGGGTAAAGAGATAGAAGAGAAAAGAGAAAGACAAAGTATTTGGAGAAAAATAAGAAGGGGAGATAAAAAAGGGGAACAGTGTCTAATGGAAAAAGAAATAGGTAGAAGAGGGAAGAGAGAGTGATGGGGAAGAGAGAAATGAGTAAGAGGGACAGAGAGAAGTAGAGAAAGAGAGGGGGAGTACTGCTAAAGAGATAGAGGAGCAAAGAGAGATAAAGCAAAAAACTCAGGTGGCGTCAGGGACAACAGCTAGTTACATACAGTATGTGTGAGAACTTGGAAGAAATGACAAGAGGTCTCTGTCGTATGGATCCCTTAGTGCTGACACTTGGCTCAAATTCAAGAAATAATAGCATGTGTACTGTATTGCAGGACTCACAGAGAACTTAAAAAATGTAATAATGGATGGTCACATCTCTGATACAACAAATAAAAAAAGGAGAATTTATCATACAATTAAACGTATCCACACTTAAAGTACTGGCAAAGGAACAAGATTTTGATGCAATAGCAAGTGAGCTTGCCTACATCACTCAGTATGTACAGGTGGTTGCATGCTCCCGTGGTTCCTGGTGAGGGACGCTAGGTTTGATTTGCTGCACATCAAACCTAGCGATATTGCTAGCAACCTTGTTTCTGCTTGTGAAGGACTGAACATCATCATTCCATCCTCACTAAACTCGTTACAGTGTGTACACTCAATCTGGGCTCAAGGGCATTTGTTCCGATGTTGGAATGAATGCCACTCACTCCAGTGTGTATCCATCTTTAGATGCACAAGAGAATTGAAGGAAAAGACATACATATATTCCATGCAACAGCCACCACTGCAACACATACACTGTCAGATATGTAATGAGTACCAGCCACCTTACACAAATGCCCAACTTTCAGCCAATGCTGTCATACATGTGAGAAATTAAACCAGTGTGCAAATTGCTGTTGATCAAGACAGGCAGGCTATCACAGGAATCAGAAATAACCACTCAAGAAACAAATACGTGTACAAAATGAACAAGTTTAAAAGTGAAATGGAACAGAAACTCATGAGACATAATCTCAGAATGGGTGAAATCATCACAAACCTTGTTGTCAAACACAAAAGGATTTTTATAATATAAATAAACACTGATGTGAAATTTCCAAACTCTTGTTACATCAACTTGACCTGCATGTACAAGCTGACTACAGAGATTACAGCATTGTAGTTTATGGTAGTCAAGTCAATGGCATATCATGGATGCACAAGGTCAAACCTTTTTTTGGTCAACCTGAAGGTAGGACCTCATACAATTCAGAGCAGAGGTAAATGCAAATAAGCAAAATTCCTTTGGAGCTCAAGATTTCAGTGTCATAGGAATACTGGCAGTAGTGTATTACATACTACTGGGTTATAAATCATGCAAGCTTACATTTATGTAGTAACTAGCTGTTCTACCTTCGCATGGGAGTATCTGCTTTTCATGGTTGTAAATATAAATGAATGTTAAAAATTTGGTAAATACATAGAGATGTAAATTGGAGACATCTTAATGTAAGTAAATATTAATCCATTGTTCTTGGCATTACCCGAGGATCCTTTTCTCGTAGTCCGTAGAGGATACTGGGGTCCACATTAGTACCATGGGTATAGACCCGTAGCAGATAAGCTAAAAATTGACAAGACCATTTTTGTAGTTTATTAAATTCTACACACTGGAGGTACAATTCAAATTTTGATCTTATTGTCCGTTTGGGCATATCGTTCACGCAACGCAAGCCACGCATCAGTGATGACATTGTTATGTCAAACCCCTGTTCATCCCCTTAGGGGAGGTTTATTAAAATTCTATTTACGTAGTTTTCATATTTCCCACATGAAGAATACCTATGCTCAATTTCAGCTTCCTAACATATCGGGAAGTAAGAGAATTAGTGATGAATCAGTCAGTCAGTGAGTGAGTGAGGGCTTTCGCATATATATAGGGCTTTCGCATATATATATATATATATATATATATATATATATACAGATACGCATTTATGCGCATGCCATATGGCATTCCATGGCAGTGAAGTAGTCCCAGCATGAAAAGCACAAGTCTTTGCTTGACTATATGAGATCATTGACGATGATAAACTGGTCTGGGTTTCTCCAAGCAAAAACATGATGAATAACTGCACCAAGTCATTGAAAGATTAAGGGCAGTTAACTTGAACAATGAAAAATGCAGATTCAGTGTCTCAGAGGATCTATATGTAGACATCTTGCTAATTGACAAATAAGTCAAACCAGACCATGACAAAACAGAAGTGATCCGTAGCACCCACTGAAGTAAAACTTCAATGCTTACTTGCCATGACCAACAAAGGCAAATTAAACTGACTATCTACCCAATCTTACTTGTATCACAGTAATCACTGGACTCAAACCACACCATGCTGTGCATGGCATTCCATGACAACTTATGCCTGACAATGGTACGCAATTCATGAGCAGAGGATTCAAAGTATTTGTGCACACCTGGAATTTCGAGCATATTGCTAACAGCCGTTATACTTCCAGTACAATGGGCTAGCAGAGATGGAAGTCCACTCTATCAAATACTGACTGTACAAATGTTGACACAATGGCACTGACATATGCAGCTATCTTTAACCTGCGCACCTTCCAAGAGATGATCTGCCATCACTACCAGCAGAGCGCCCATCACTGCACACTTTTACTATGATTCCTATGATCAGATCTTAACTGCAACTTAAAGTTGAATCCCAGTGGTATTAACTTAGAAGAGGACATGTGAAAGCATGGTATTAGAAATGTCTGTATGGAGTTTATTACCCCTAGCACAAGGTCAGACCATGTGCATGCAAGCCTAATGAAACTTTGCCAAGCTGGTTACTGTACTAAATGGCGGCTCCACAACTTAACAGTTACAGTATCTCATCCAAGCTTGCAATAACACATTTGTGCGGAACACACTCCACCTCCTACATGTGCCTGAGTGACCTATTTCAGTTTGTACACCGGTTATGAATGCCTCATCGTCTAATGCTACAACATGGTTGTCATTGGCAGAGACTCTAATCATTACGTCATCAAACTAGGAGATGACAGTTTTCCCAGATGTAATTATAAATAATTAGCTATCACAAACACCTGCTTTTATCACCAGGTCTGTTTGGGTGGGGGGATTTTTTGAGGGAGGGTGTAAAAGCCCAACCCAAGGCTTTAAGGTTTGAATCTAGGGATTGACAGCGAGTTCTAAGTCAAAACCACTGAATTTACTAAAGGTCATTTCGATTTTCTAAACTGATCCTTCCATTGATCCCCACTGTTTTTTTAACTCAAATTTGCCACAAACCCACCTTGATAATGATATGGTTTAGACGCAATATACAGGTCCCTAAAATTCATTCAGGCTTATTTACTATATTGTGGAAAAAATGGTGTACAGTCTTCCTGTAAATTAATAACCAGCACTAAGCCTTTGTTTGTACTCATCCCTGCAATCTCAGAAAAAAACCCACAGGGTCTACTGAAAGGATCGACTTGGGTTGAGAGTCCTGGGTCTGTGACCCTGCTTGCTCGCAGGGTTTTCCCTTTGCTTGAGACCCGGGTAGATGACCAGGCTTATGTCTGAGAAGTGTGACCCGGGTATTGATGGCGCTTGGAGATGAGATCATTGGCAACATTGCTAGGCCCAATCTACACATCCAGAACGGGCCTTGCCCAGCCAGAGGTTCCCGATAATCTGGTAATCTGCGAGCAGCAGGCCTCCTGCATTCACCTCTGAATTACCCCCGTGGTCTCGCAGGGAAGGGGCATGGTCACACAATAGTTCCCCAAACTGAAATTATGACACACAGTTATGTAACCTTATTCACATACCACACAGTATTGTCCCTTATTCCCATCATGCCACACAGTAGTACCCCTTGATAATGCCAGATAGTTAATTTGTTTTGTTTATTGTGCCATACAAATCATACTATTGCCATTTAATCACCCCCTCTCTGTAACATCATACTTAAACTGGGTACACGCTATGCAAATTATCATCTGATTCGGCAGATTGGACCGATATATCATGCACATCCCACCTGCTGTGCTGCCCAGCAGATGGGACAACCCGGCAGTTGACAGCATGCAGCTGAATGTGGCTAATGAAAGATATATCGTGCTGTACTCAGGAGCAAATTTAGGGGTCAGACTGCCCCTAGGTACAACATTATCAGTTGCCCCCATCATGTCACTGCCCCCTTCATGTTAAGGCTTCCCAACTGACAAAGAGACACTAACCTCAACCCCGTGATCATTGCTCCCCTCCCTCACCAGTTACAACATACTAAATAAGTTGTAATGACAAACAAAAGAATCACCATCATTTGGATATCGATCTAGTAGAGCTCTCATACAAGTGAACATGTTGTTCCAGCCCCTTAGCAAGTGTCACCCCTAGACACGTGCCTCATATGCCTAGTGGCAAATCCACCACTGGCTGTTGCGCCTTATATCACCTCGTGTGTACAGGTGACCAATGTATCTTTACATTGGTCATCCAGTTGGCAGCAATCTGGGATCGTCTGATGTGTACCCAGCATAACATATGAGCCTGGCACCCAGGGACACACACACTTTATGGACGCTGCACCCAACACCCAGGAGGACACGCACACTTTACGAACATTGCCCCAGGCACAAACACATTTCATGGATGCTGCTCCCGGCACCCAGGGACACACCTGTGGCTATTGGGACAGAGTGGAAGGCACAGCGAGAGGCGGAACTGCTGCTGGTGATGACAGGCCCGTCCAGCCAATTGGAGCTGTTTGGTCAACCTGGGTCCAGCACTTTAATACTGCAGAAATCCCAGGTCTACCCTTTGCAGACCAGGGAATATCCCAAATTGCAGAGTGGCGGACCAGGTACTGACGACCTGGGTCAATAACTTTCACACTAGCTCTTGGGGTCTTGCGTAGAGGCAAAAGACTGTTTGGTCTATCTGGGGCACACTTTTAATACCTCTGTGATACATAAAGAAACAAATTTGTGCTTTTCCTATCTCTGGCAAGCGAACTGATTGATTACAATTACCATTTTTCACTTGCCAAATATGTGTCAGTTGCACTTCTGTGATACATAGCTGATTTGAATTGTTACTATTTCAGGTAAGCATTTTATGAGCAATAATTGCAACCTTAAAAAAGGATTTGTCATTTTTGAGCTGTATTCCTGTTATATATATGAACTGGCAGCCTGCAGATTCAGTTGGATGTGTTTTCCTATTTTAGGCAAGCTACGTGTGTTCTCTCTTGTACATTAGAGGGTCACAATTACCATTTCTTACTTTCCGAATATGTGTCAGATGCACGGCTGGGATACATAAAGAAACTATTTCTTAGCCTCTTACAATTTGTTTTGGCTAACCTTTATTAAGATTGTCATAATTTTCTGTCTGCGCCTCCCTAATTTCACACTCTCTCATCCAAATATAGGGTTGTACTCTGCAATGTTGATGCAGACATTAGAGACTTCCCGTTGGACAGCAGAAATGTAATACTTATCTCCTTCTCTCCTATCGAGTGTTTTACTATTCTACATCTCACTGGGATTTCACTTTGTCCCATATATCTTGTTCATACACTCTCTCATCCAACACGGGTAATCATAGACGAGAAATAGTGACGCTCATTCGTCCTCTACAGTCATACCACACTGGATATGCCGATCTCATGTGATCTTGGAAGCCAAGTAGTGTTGGGCTTGGTCAGTACCAGAAAGGGGGACCTTCTGGGAATACCAGGTACTGTAGAATCATATATAAACTGAACTATAGAATATACCTGGGAAAGCAGAAGTGTACTTTACCTCCTTCAATACCAGAAAATTTGGTGCATATCCACTTTCTCATTGCTCATTCGATGGTAACAGATGAACAAAAGCAGAAGTGCCTGGTATTCTTTCTGATTCCTGTCCTGGCTATTTCTCTTTACCACAATTTAGACATATTTCATGTTCTATTGTATACCCACAGGCAAACAGAATAATAACAACACCAATAACCCACAAATTGCTGGTTTGGGAGAAAAACAGCCTGCTTTTTGCTCCCTTCAAGTATGACTCCAATTAATTTCATATTTCCAAGATAAGAGAACAAAATAATAGAGATTATCACTCTGATCAATGTCATTTTTGACTAACACTTACTCCACAGTAGTTTCTTTGTTTTCCGATACACATCATTGCTTTTACATATACCGTATTTACTATTTATATGAATCATCATAGGAAGAAACACTGGGAGTCACTTATTTAATAACCTTTTAATGTATTAAGTTTTCTTTTTGATCGCTCAGAAATTTTTAGTAGACAGCAATAAACGTTAAGTTTTATCCTCTACATATTCGTCATGATCTTTTTTCATCCATATTGTCTTAAAAGTGTGCCCCAGATAGACCAAACAGTCTTTTGCCTCTACGCAAAACCCGAAGAAGTATAGTTTTTTCTGAACTAATTTCTGGGAGCACTGCCATCCGATTATAAACTGTACTAGACCCGAAGGGTTAACTCAATAGCTACATGTTGGTTTTTAAGGTATTATTTCATTCATATTCAATTCCATGACCATATATTTCTAATCCGATCCTGTGCAGATCCGAACCCCCCTACCTTAACTTTCACACTAGTACAGCTAGACCCGGGTCATTTAAGACCCGTACATGGGGGAGATGTGTGCTGAGCGATATAGCACAGACCGCTCAGCACACATCTCTCCTCCTGCTCAGCACAGGGTCTGCTCATTTCACCCAACGATGTTCTAGATTGAGCCAATCTAGCACCGGCGATAGCGACGCGCTGGGCCGAGCATCGCTATCGCTATGGGGAATATACACGGAGAGATCTGTGCTTAAATTCTAAGCAATCTAGTCAGATTGCTTAGAATTTCAGCAAGGATCTCTCCGTGTGTACCCCCGTTTAGGCTGTGCAGGGAAATTACCAGGATTTTGAAGCATTGTGAAAGGGATATTAGACAAAGTGAAACCAATGGGCGGAGATCAAATGATTAAAGGCTAAGCAGTTGTCAAAACACTACAAGTGACTAAAGGGGGGTACTCACGGAGCGATATTCTAAGCAATCTGACTAGATTGCTTAGAATATCGGCATGATCGCTCCGTGTGTAGCCCCCTCAGCGATAGCGATGCGCGGCCCCGCACATCGCTATCGCTGCTGCTAGATTGGCCTGCATGCAGGCCAATCTAGCGGGTCGCTCACTTCACCCGCTGGGTGAAGTGAGCGGCCCCCCCGTCTCCCCCCGCACGCTCAGCACAGATCGCGCTGTGCTGAGCGCCGGGAGAGATGTGTGCTGAGCGGTTCGCTCAGCACACATCTCTCCAGCATCGAACCGTGAGTACTGGCCTTAAGGACTAGGGACACCCATTGTAACTAAGGGTGAACCAGTCTCATCACCATAAAAAAAGGGGAAGGGTGGTCTTTGTTTCACTATATCAGTAGTGGAATATGATATGTCCATGAAAAGCACTAGTTACAGAATATTCACCAACTGGAGTTAGAAAGGTTTATCTTGTTGTTTATGTAATTAATTAAGTTATTGATTGCTGAAGCTACAGGCCCTGCTCCACAGTTATAGATTAAAGATATCAATAGGCCTCAGTTCTATTGTTATAAATGATATAAAACATGTTCATTAGCCACAGAGTAACAAATGGAAATTAACTCATAAAAGATAATAAGAACTACAGCACTTACTAGTAAGAAGAAGTCCCCACATTTCCATTATATCACGAGTTAAGCTTTTCTTAAAGTTCCTCAAGGGACAGACATTATTCTGACACAGCCCATGGGACCCTTAATCCTATATTTAATTCCAAGTCATTGACACACAAGAAAGCAATGAATGCTCCTGCTGTCAATTAGAAGCAGAGACAGGCACTCTATAGTTTATTTTTATTTATTTAATATAAGAAAATGGCACATAGTGTACCTTGGTTTTCTACAAAGCAGTACGTAGGTTTAGGATTATAAGTAATGAGTGCTGTGTTAGAAACCTGTATTGTGACTAATGCTTTCTCCTCTTTCACAGCATTTCATTTAATTAGTTCTAGAACAAGTATTCTACTTTAACCATGCAACCGGGAATGTTACTTTTATTATTTCCTCACGGTTTCACAGCCATCAGACCTGAAAAAAAAAAAACTTGTGCAGTCTTTACTCAGTCAGATAGTCACAAATAGTTTTCTATTGCAAAGCACTAAACTGTGTCACTAATAGGAAGCAAGCACGTTACAAATTACAGTGCTGATAAATGGTGTTCAGCCACAGGACCCTGTTCTGCTGATGTGTATAATAAACGCAGTTTTTCGGGATAAGTAAAGTTAATTAAAAGCTTAACTGTTTGTTTCTCAGTGAAAGCTGCACTAGCATGCATGACAAAGGATATATGGCCATAGGATGTATTGTTCCTTTATTGTACCTGATTTATGGCACATCATTTAGAGACATGAACTAATGTAGTGTATATAAAGGTACAATCATTTAAAATATAAATCCCAGTGGCAGAGCCTAACTTTAAAATAAATATGTATAATAGTTCCAAGTTGTCTATTTTCTAAATTCAACACCCTACCTTTACTCATTTGTTAAGTACAGTGTACTCAGAAGAAGCAGTTTATTAATAATAGTAATAATAATATTAATAATGATACAAACACACATAGGGCGGTATTCAATTAACCACGGTAATTTACAGCAGTTAATTGGTTTGCTAGGGGCTATCCAATTAGACAAATAAGGCCGAGTTTATCACTGATGATGGACGCTTATCAGGGATTATGCTTCGCGTTGCCTCAGGCATGCACAGAATAATCTGCAATAATTGCCCCTTAGTCCAGCAATAAGTGCCACAAAAATACATAGGTCCATGGCCTAATTGGATTGGTGATAAAAAACGACCCAAAAATAAAATGTTTTTCGCACCCCCAGCACTATCGCTGGTAATTGTAATACAATAGTGAAGGGAAGATTAGCAGGATTTCCATCTCCTGTGCTAGTCAGGGCACCTGGCAACAAGTACTCTCAGTCCTGGCCCAGAATAATAATGCACATATCACAAGATGGTTTGCAGCCAGTGGACTGTATTCAACAATGTAAACTTACCTATTTTAAATCATATGCTTGGTAACAACCATTTCTCATGTGTATGCATAATATTGTGAGAAGCAGGAACAGTATTAGACTTAACATTGGCTTCTTACTTCCAGGAACTGAACCTACACTGATGAAATCCAGTTTTTCATAAACTTTCATTCACCACAACAGATATTGAGGCAGATGTATTAACCTGGAGAAGGCATAAGGAAGTGATAAACCAGTGATATGTGCAAGGTGATTAAGGCACCAGCCAATCAGATCCTAACTGTTAATTTACATATTGGAGCTGATTGGCTGGTGCCTTTATCACCTTGTACATATCACTGGTTTATCACTTCCTTATGCCTTCTCCAAGTTAATACATCTACCCCATTGGGGTCTATTCATGAAGCAGTGAAAAGTGTGGAGAAGTAAGCCAGTGAAAAGTTGCCCATGGCAACCAATCAGCTACTACATATAATTTTATAGAATGCACTTTAGAAATGTTACCTCAACACTGAGTGGATGCCATGGGCATCTTCTCTACTGGCTCACTTCTCTACTCTTTTCACTGCTTCATGAATAGACTCCATTCCCTCAGCATGTGCCTTGGATATACCCTTGCGTAGCCTTCTGTTAACTTCCATAGCCTGTGTTATTAAATCATCCTCCATTTGTTTGGCACCCAGCATACTGTATCCAACACTCTAGTAAACTACGGCACAGGCTGCAGTGAAAAGGCCACAACTAATATGGATATCACCACGTCATATAATTTAAGAAGGCACGTTTCCTTGCATCAGACTTAATACCAATGATTTGGAGAGACTCACTACGCCGTCGAGTTCATATATAAACCAGGTGCCCCATTAATCTTAATTTACTAGTGAAAATGTCACTATTTTAAACCTATGGAGAATAGTGTAGGACCCGCAAGAAGGTGGGGTACCTTGGCGATCGGTCTGCAGACTTCTGTGCACTGGCCAATTCACTAACGAAACCCCCATCATTTATTTATTGATGTGGTGAGGATAAGTAAGCCTGCTATGGTGAGTGCTGAATTTTCTGTTTGTGTGTGTATATATATATATATATATATATATGTGTGTGTGTATATATATGTGTGTGTATATATAATATATATATGTAATGTCGACCCACAAACAAACACATGACATTTACGGTGCCGAAAACTTGAACTAAATTGTGGGGTGCTAGTGTGAATCAGGTTCGGGTGATCAGAGCGGCAGACCTGCTTTACCTCTCAGACACAATGACAACACAAACATAATATAGTATCCAACTCCATTTTATTATCCTAACAAAATTTATAAGTGGCAGGTAAACAGGAAACTGGCGCACAATTGAAGCAGGCTGGTTATGGCTTCTAAATAACAGTCTCAGGTAACCAGCGTTAGCAATACAGGTAGCAGGTAAGCAAGTAACTGGTGCACAATTGAAGCAGGCTGGTTATGGCTTCTAAATAATAGTCTCAGGTAACCAGCGTCAGCAATACAGGTAGCAGGTAAGCAGGAACTTGTGCACGATTAAAGCAGGCTGGTTATGGCTATTAAACGACAGTCTCAGGTAACCAGTGTTAGAAATACAAGTAGCAGGTAAGCAGGTAACTTGTGCACAATTAAAGCAGGCTGGTTATGGCTACTAAACAACAGTCTCAGGTAACCAGCGTCAGCAATACAGGTAGCAGGTAAGCAGGAACTTGTGCACGATTAAAGCAGGCTGGTTATGGCTATTAAACGACAGTCTCAGCTAACCAGCGTTAGCAATACAGGTAGCAGGTAAGCAGGAACTTGTGCACAATTAAAGCAGGCTGGTTATGGCTACTAAACAACAGTCTCAGGTAACCAGCGTCAGCAATACAGGTAGCAGGTAAGCAGGAACTTGTGCACGATTAAAGCAGGCTGGTTATGGCTATTAAACGACAGTCTCAGGTAACCAGCGTTATCAATACAAGTAGCAGGTAAGCAGGTAACTTGTGCACAATTAAAGCAGGCTGGTTATGGCTACTAAACAACAGTCTCAGGTAACCAGCATCAGCAATACAGGTAGCAGGTAAGCAGGAACTTGTGCACGATTAAAGCAGGCTGGTTATGGCTATTAAACGACAGTCTCAGGTAACCAGCGTTAGTAATACAAGTAGCAGGTAAGCAGGTAACTTGTGCACAATTAAAGCAGGCTGGTTATGGCTACTAAACAACAGTCTCAGGTAACCAGCGTCAGCAATACAGGTAGTAGGTAAGCAGGAACTTGTGCACGATTAAAGCAGGCTGGTTATGGCTATTAAACGACAGTCTCAGGTAACCAGCGTTAGCAATACAAGTAGCAGGTAAGCAGGTAACTTGTGCACAATTAAAGCAGGCTGGTTATGGCTTCTAAATAATAGTCTCAGGTAACCAGCGTTGGCAATACAAGTAGCAGGTAAGCAGGAACTTGTGCACGATTAAAGCAGGCTGGTTATGGCTATTAAACGACAGTCTCAGGTAACCAGCGTCAGCAATACAGGTAGCAGGTAAGCAGGAACTTGTGCACAATTAAAGCAGGCTGGTTATGGCTTGTTAACAACAGTCTCAGGTAACCAGCGTTCCTTAGTAGCGGATAAATGCATTAACATTACCTTTCACACTGCTAGGCGGAGCTTGCATAAAAAGAAATATCAGTACCAGCATTCCTTAATAGCAGACAAATGCATTAACATTAGCTTTCACACTGCTGGGCGGAGCTTGCATAAAAAGAACTATCAGTACCAGCATTCCTTAATAGCAGACAAATGCATTAACATTAGCTTTTACACTGCTGGGCGGAGCTTGCATAAAAAGAACTATCAGTACCAGCATTCCTTAATAGCAGATAAATGCATTAACATTAGCTTTTACACTGCTGGGCGGAGCTTGCATAAAAAGAACTATCAGTATCAGCAATCCTTAATAGCAGATAAATGCATTAACATTAGCTTTCACACTGCTGGGCGGAGTTGGCATAAAAGAACTATCAGTATCAGCAATCCTTAATAGCAGATAAATGCATTAACATTAGCTTTCACACTGCTGGGCGGAGCTTGCATAAAAAGAACTATCAGTACCAGCATTCCTTAATAGCAGACAAATGCATTAACATTAGCTTTTACACTGCTGGGCGGAGCTTGCATAAAAAGAACTATCAGTACCAGCATTCCTTAATAGCAGATAAATGCATTAACATTAGCTTTCACACTGCTGGGCGGAGCTTGCATAAAAGAACTATCAGTATCAGCAATCCTTAATAGCAGATAAATGCATTAACATTAGCTTTCACACTGCTGGGCGGAGCTTGCATAAAAAGAACTATCAGTACCAGCATTCCTTAATAGCAGACAAATGCATTAACATTAGCTTTTACACTGCTGGGCGGAGCTTGCATAAAAAGAACTATCAGTACCAGCATTCCTTAATAGCAGACAAATGCATTAACATTAGCTTTTACACTGCTGGGCGGAGCTTGCATAAAAAGAACTATCAGTACCAGCATTCCTTAATAGCAGATAAATGCATTAACATTAGCTTTCACACTGCTTGGCGGAACTTGCAATAAAAGAACTATCAGTACCAGCATTCCTTAATAGCAGATAAATGCATTAACATTAGCTTTCACACTGCTGGGCGGAGCTTGCATAAAAAGAACTATCAGTACCAGCATTCCCTAAGAGCGGACAAATGCATTAACATTAGCTTTCACACTGCTGGGTGGAGCTTGCATAAAAAGAACTATCAGTACCAGCATTCCTTAATAGCAGATAAATGCATTAACATTAGCTTTCACACTGCTGGGCGGAGCTTGCATAAAAATAACTATCAGTACCAGCATTCCTTAATAGCAGATAAATGCATTAACATTAGCTTTCACACTGCTGGGCGGAGCTTGCATAAAAAGAACTATCAGTACCAGCATTCCTTAATAGCAGATAAATACATTCACAAATATATAAGGGCAGTCTACCCCCTTTTACAACATTCCAAAACAAATATGCGGGGCACAGCACTAGTGGGGAGCCTCTTCCCCTGGAATACAATATATTGCCCCCAGATTACAGAGTCTTTGCAGCAGAAGGGGTTAAATACCGGACACAGGGGATCTTAGGGGTGTCTACACCTTTTTTCAAATACTATGTCCCCTATTAGCAGAGTTTTTGCAGCGGAGGGCACAACAGGGGCAGAGTTTCTGGCAGCGGAAGGGTTGTTTGCAAGTTCTCACCCATCGCTGCGGCGCTTCTGCCACCTCCGATCCTCCGCATCTTCAGCGTGGCTGTCTGGAGTCTCCCTCCTCAGTCTCCGGTCCGGTCTACTCCTCTTCAGCTGCCGCCGCGCCGTCTCCGGGTCTTCACTCCTCTTGTGCAGCAGACTCCGGTCCGCGCCGTCATCTCTACGCTGGGGTCTTCTCGGGTCCTCGCCGTACTCCAGCCGCCAGGGGTCCTCGCTGGGGTCTTCTTCCCGGGGTCGTCCTTCGCGGTGCCTGCGCGCTTCTCATCTGCCGCTCCTTGGAATCCAGGGGACGGATGTCATCACTGCTCTGCTGGACGGGCTGCGGTTCCTCCAGCCCAGCGCTCCAGTCTCTCAGCAGCGGCGGCTCTTCTCCGCACTCCATCCCCGCTGGCACTGACGCGGCCAGCTCTTCTCCTCAGGCAGGGTCTCCGGCATTCTTCTGGCACTGGTGCTCCGGTCGCTGGTTCTCCCCTCGGCTTCTTCTCTGCGCAGACGGTCCTCACACACTGGCAGGCGGCTCCTGGGGCTACATGGCGACACCTTCCCCAGGTAATCTTCCCATTCCTCCAGGGCTCCTCTGGCAGCGATCCTCCCAGCGCTGCATACTCCAGTCTTCAGGCTCTGGACACTACATGGCTCCACTTCCCCAGGTACATATTCCCATTCCTCCAGGTCTCTTTCTCCTGTGCTGTGAGGCTTCTTTTAAGGGTCCTGGTGCTCCTCCACCTCCCCTCTCCTCTATGATGACTGGCTCCCGGGGCCCCAGCAACAGACTACCTCCTGGTCACTCTGCCCTACAACCCAGGGGACCCAATCAGCTGGGGACATGTTTCCCAGACTTTTTATGTTGCTGGGTAAGAAGTGACAGGACCAGAGAATTGGCGGCAAAATCCCTGTCCCAAGCTGACAGGGTCACATAAAGTTCAGCCCACAATCTACTCTGGGACTTGTAGTTCCACAATGTAAAAAAAAAAAAAAAATCACAAGGGGATCTCCATGGTGCAATAGCTTCAGGGTATTACATTCTTCCCCCCTAAAATTATACGTGTCCTCACGTATACACCTTAACACAATACATCGGTTAACATAAGCCTTGAACTGGGTACAGCTCTGTTGGCAAACAAGTCATTGTGTCTGGAGCACAGGCCCGCCTGCGATTCTCTGATCCTGTTCGTGACGCCAAAAATTTATGTAATGTCCACCCACAAACAAACACATGACATTTACGGTGCCGAAAACTTGAACTAAATTGTGGGGTGCTAGTGTGAATCAGGTTCGGGTGATCAGAGCGGCAGACCTGCTTTACCTCTCAGACACAATGACAACACAAACATAATATAGTATCCAACTCCATTTTATTATCCTAACAAAATTTATAAGTGGCAGGTAAACAGGAAACTGGCGCACAATTGAAGC
The DNA here is from genome assembly GCF_028390025.1 of Pseudophryne corroboree. Taxonomy (NCBI): domain Eukaryota; kingdom Metazoa; phylum Chordata; class Amphibia; order Anura; family Myobatrachidae; genus Pseudophryne; species Pseudophryne corroboree. Next base: position 500,146,134 of record NC_086447.1, read on the forward strand.
AGGCTGGTTATGGCTTCTAAATAACAGTCTCAGGTAACCAGCGTTAGCAATACAGGTAGCAGGTAAGCAAGTAACTGGTGCACAATTGAAGCAGGCTGGTTATGGCTTCTAAATAATAGTCTCAGGTAACCAGCGTCAGCAATACAGGTAGCAGGTAAGCAGGAACTTGTGCACGATTAAAGCAGGCTGGTTATGGCTATTAAACGACAGTCTCAGGTAACCAGTGTTAGAAATACAAGTAGCAGGTAAGCAGGTAACTTGTGCACAATTAAAGCAGGCTGGTTATGGCTACTAAACAACAGTCTCAGGTAACCAGCGTCAGCAATACAGGTAGCAGGTAAGCAGGAACTTGTGCACGATTAAAGCAGGCTGGTTATGGCTATTAAACGACAGTCTCAGCTAACCAGCGTTAGCAATACAGGTAGCAGGTAAGCAGGAACTTGTGCACAATTAAAGCAGGCTGGTTATGGCTACTAAACAACAGTCTCAGGTAACCAGCGTCAGCAATACAGGTAGCAGGTAAGCAGGAACTTGTGCACGATTAAAGCAGGCTGGTTATGGCTATTAAACGACAGTCTCAGGTAACCAGCGTTATCAATACAAGTAGCAGGTAAGCAGGTAACTTGTGCACAATTAAAGCAGGCTGGTTATGGCTACTAAACAACAGTCTCAGGTAACCAGCATCAGCAATACAGGTAGCAGGTAAGCAGGAACTTGTGCACGATTAAAGCAGGCTGGTTATGGCTATTAAACGACAGTCTCAGGTAACCAGCGTTAGTAATACAAGTAGCAGGTAAGCAGGTAACTTGTGCACAATTAAAGCAGGCTGGTTATGGCTACTAAACAACAGTCTCAGGTAACCAGCGTCAGCAATACAGGTAGTAGGTAAGCAGGAACTTGTGCACGATTAAAGCAGGCTGGTTATGGCTATTAAACGACAGTCTCAGGTAACCAGCGTTAGCAATACAAGTAGCAGGTAAGCAGGTAACTTGTGCACAATTAAAGCAGGCTGGTTATGGCTTCTAAATAATAGTCTCAGGTAACCAGCGTTGGCAATACAAGTAGCAGGTAAGCAGGAACTTGTGCACGATTAAAGCAGGCTGGTTATGGCTATTAAACGACAGTCTCAGGTAACCAGCGTCAGCAATACAGGTAGCAGGTAAGCAGGAACTTGTGCACAATTAAAGCAGGCTGGTTATGGCTTGTTAACAACAGTCTCAGGTAACCAGCGTTCCTTAGTAGCGGATAAATGCATTAACATTACCTTTCACACTGCTAGGCGGAGCTTGCATAAAAAGAACTATCAGTACCAGCATTCCTTAATAGCAGACAAATGCATTAACATTAGCTTTCACACTGCTGGGCGGAGCTTGCATAAAAAGAACTATCAGTACCAGCATTCCTTAATAGCAGACAAATGCATTAACATTAGCTTTTACACTGCTGGGCGGAGCTTGCATAAAAAGAACTATCAGTACCAGCATTTCTTAATAGCAGATAAATGCATTAACATTAGCTTTTACACTGCTGGGCGGAGCTTGCATAAAAAAGAACTATCAGTATCAGCAATCCTTAATAGCAGATAAATGCATTAACATTAGCTTTCACACTGCTGGGCGGAGCTGGCATAAAAGAACTATCAGTATCAGCAATCCTTAATAGCAGATAAATGCATTAACATTAGCTTTCACACTGCTGGGCGGAGCTTGCATAAAAAGAACTATCAGTACCAGCATTCCTTAATAGCAGACAAATGCATTAACATTAGCTTTTACACTGCTGGGCGGAGCTTGCATAAAAAGAACTATCAGTACCAGCATTCCTTAATAGCAGATAAATGCATTAACATTAGCTTTCACACTGCTGGGCGGAGCTTGCATAAAAGAACTATCAGTATCAGCAATCCTTACTAGCAGATAAATGCATTAACATTAGCTTTCACACTGCTGGGCGGAGCTTGCATAAAAAGAACTATCAGTACCAGCATTCCTTAATAGCAGACAAATGCATTAACATTAGCTTTTACACTGCTGGGCGGAGCTTGCATAAAAAGAACTATCAGTACCAGCATTCCTTAATAGCAGACAAATGCATTAACATTAGCTTTTACACTGCTGGGCGGAGCTTGCATAAAAAGAACTATCAGTACCAGCATTCCTTAATAGCAGATAAATGCATTAACATTAGCTTTCACACTGCTTGGCGGAACTTGCAATAAAAGAACTATCAGTACCAGCATTCCTTAATAGCAGATAAATGCATTAACATTAGCTTTCACACTGCTAGGCGGAGCTTGCATAAAAAGAACTATCAGTACCAGCATTCCCTAATAGCGGACAAATGCATTAACATTAGCTTTCACACTGCTGGGTGGAGCTTGCATAAAAAGAACTATCAGTACCAGCATTCCTTAATAGCAGATAAATGCATTAACATTAGCTTTCACACTGCTGGGCGGAGCTTGCATAAAAATAACTATCAGTACCAGCATTCCTTAATAGCAGATAAATGCATTAACATTAGCTTTCACACTGCTGGGCGGAGCTTGCATAAAAAGAACTATCAGTACCAGCATTCCTTAATAGCAGATAAATACATTCACAAATATATAAGGGCAGTCTACCCCCTTTTACAACATTCCAAAACAAATATGCGGGGCACAGCACTAGTGGGGAGCCTCTTCCCCTGGAATACAATATATTGCCCCCAGATTACAGAGTCTTTGCAGCAGAAGGGGTTAAATACCGGACACAGGGGATCTTAGGGGTGTCTACACCTTTTTTCAAATACTATGTCCCCTATTAGCAGAGTTTTTGCAGCGGAGGGCACAACAGGGGCAGAGTTTCTGGCAGCGGAAGGGTTGTTTGCAAGTTCTCACCCATCGCTGCGGCGCTTCTGCCACCTCCGATCCTCCGCATCTTCAGCGTGGCTGTCTGGAGTCTCCCTCCTCAGTCTCCGGTCCGGTCTACTCCTCTTCAGCTGCCGCCGCGCCGTCTCCGGGTCTTCACTCCTCTTGTGCAGCAGACTCCGGTCCGCGCCGTCATCTCTACGCTGGGGTCTTCTCGGGTCCTCGCCGTACTCCAGCCGCCAGGGGTCCTCGCTGGGGTCTTCTTCCCGGGGTCGTCCTTCGCGGTGCCTGCGCGCTTCTCATCTGCCGCTCCTTGGAATCCAGGGGACGGATGTCATCACTGCTCTGCTGGACGGGCTGCGGTTCCTCCGGCCCAGCGCTCCAGTCGCTCAGCAGCGGCGGCTCTTCTCCGCACTCCATCCCCGCTGGCACTGACGCGGCCAGCTCTTCTCCTCAGGCAGGGTCTCCGGCATTCTTCTGGCACTGGTGCTCCGGTCGCTGGTTCTCCCCTCGGCTTCTTCTCTGCGCAGACGGTCCTCACACACTGGCAGGCGGCTCCTGGGGCTACATGGCGACACCTTCCCCAGGTAATCTTCCCATTCCTCCAGGGCTCCTCTGGCAGCGATCCTCCCAGCGCTGCATACTCCAGTCTTCAGGCTCTGGACACTACATGGCTCCACTTCCCCAGGTACATATTCCCATTCCTCCAGGTCTCTTTCTCCTGTGCTGTGAGGCTTCTTTTAAGGGTCCTGGTGCTCCTCCACCTCCCCTCTCCTCTATGATGACTGGCTCCCGGGGCCCCAGCAACAGACTACCTCCTGGTCACTCTGCCCTACAACCCAGGGGACCCAATCAGCTGGGGACATGTTTCCCAGACTTTTTATGTTGCTGGGTAAGAAGTGACAGGACCAGAGAATTGGCGGCAAAATCCCTGTCCCAAGCTGACAGGGTCACATAAAGTTCAGCCCACAATCTACTCTGGGACTTGTAGTTCCACAATGTAAAAAAAAAAAAAAAATCACAAGGGGATCTCCATGGTGCAATAGCTTCAGGGTATTACATATATATATATATATATATATATATATATATATATAAAACCATATTTTATAGGTAATCTGTATATGTTCTTTATGAGCTCCTATATGGAACTCATACAGGTTTTTTATATTTTTACTATAGAATCTTCAGTAGTCAGTATATATCATTGCTCAATATTGTTTGGATTATTGCTGCCATTCTCACCACTTCACCACACTGACTGTCCTGTATAGACTGGCTCATTGCAGTAACCAACGGTGGCTGCAGCCCCTGGATTGCAGTGCTGACTGTCTAGTGCGGGGGGAGCCTCTAAGCACATATGAACATGCAAGTGTATATGTATGTAACATATGTGTTGGCCGTGTATCCGGATCTGCAGCAGCGCTGTGTACCATAGCTGGTGAGGAACCTGGGACACGGTATTAGGATTCACTCTCCTAAGCCTGCCCCCAAACTCCTGTGAAAGTAGTCAATGCCTGGAGATATGCACTACTGGACTCGGGTGTCGTACGGTATGCCAGCGCTCGGGCTCCCGGCGCCAGCATACCGGCGCCGGGAGCCCGACCGCCGGCATACCGACAGCGTGGCGAGCGCAAAGGAGCCCCTTGCGGGCTAGCTGCGCTCGCCACGCTGCAGACACGGTGGCGCGCTACGCGTGACACACTATTTTATTCTCCCTCCAGGGGGGTCGTGGACCCCCACGAGGGAGAATAGTTGTCAATATGCCGGGTGTCGGGATTCCGGCGCCGGTATACTGTGCGCCGGGATCCCGACATTCGGCATACAGAAGACCACCCCTGGACTCAGTAGCATACAAAGTAACTTACAGTGTACTAGGATTACCTTTGTGTAAAATAACAAATTAAGCATATGCATGGCCTGAATCACAGCTCAGTTTTCTTGTATAATATTGTCTTTTGTCTCATGGCCATCTTAACAGCAGTGTAGGCACCTGGAAAAAGCAATGCACTGGGGCCCCTATCCATTCTCTAGCAGTAGGGGTGAGATTGCTATCAGCGGCAGCTTTGATGTCCTGCAGGTGGTAGGTGGTATTCTATCTTCCGTTCAGCACGTACAGTAGGACCTGGAGCACAGATGGTGGGAGATGGGGCAGGAGGGAGAATACTAAACTGTAGAAGGGGGCATTATGCTGAATGAAAGGGCCCAGTTATATGACTTCCAGGTTGCTAGGGGGTGTTTAATATGGAGGGGTTGATATTGGAGTGAGCTTAACATTCATCATTTTCTGGTGGGGAGGCAGCTTGCTTGACTGCAGATATCTTCAGTTCCTGGAAATAGATTTCTTAGCTTTCAATGGGATAAAGATCTAGAGAGTCCCTTTCAGGAGGTACTGGGGACTTTGGAGTCAGAGTTCAGAAGCCGGAGCAATCCACCAACAAACATATAAAACTGCATCCCAGGCGTGTAACCTGAGCAGGGACCAGCTGCTGGAAGGCTGATACTGTGTCTCTGGTTCTGGGCATAGTACATACAATGTGTGTCCACCAAAAGGGGAGTGTCCCAGCTTTTGGTGTATACCCTCAGAAAATCTCTAAGTCAGACAGAACCTGAGATATCTGACTGGGAAGTGCAATTAACAGGCTTGATGAGGACCACTGCTTTGAAGTCCCATATCTCCAGTTCCCCAGGGCTGATTTTCAAAAATATGGTACTCCTGGAAAAAGGGGACCTTCAGCTGTCAGCCTAGGGCCTTTATACCCAACTTCACAGAAGGGAAGCGCGCATCATCACTGACATAGGCCCTCATTCCGAGTTGTTTGCTCGCTAGCTGCTTTTAGCAGCCGTGCAAACGCTAAGCCACCGCCCTCTGGGAGTGTATCTTAGCTTAGCAGAAGTGCGAACGAAAGGAGCGCAGCGCTGCTACAAAAAAAGATTGTGTCGTTTCAGAGTAGCTCCAGACCTACTCCTACCTTGCGATCACTTCAGACTATTTAGTTCCTGTTTTGACGTCACGAACACGCCCTGCGTCCGGCCAGCCACACCTGCGTTTCCCCAGGCATGCCTGCATTTGTATCTGTCACGCCTGCATTTTAACACACTCCCTGAAAACGGTCAGTTACCACCCAGAAACACCCACTTCCTGTTAATCCCTCTGCGGCCAGCAGTGCGACTGAAAAGCGTCGCTAGACCTTGTGTGAAACTGCATCGGCTTTTGTGAAAGTACGTCGCGCGTGCGCATTGCGCCGCATACGCATGCGCAGAAGTGCCGATTTTTAGCCTGATCGCTGCACTGCGATCAACGGCAGTTAGCGATAAACTCAGAATGACCCCCATAGTGCGTACACACCGGACAATTTTAACAAAATGTCACATCATACACAATAATAATCTAATCTATACCCAGCTTTATAGTGGGCTAAAAACTGTATCATTGTTTTAATATACTGAATTCTAACCATTACATATAATTGATACATCAATTTACTATCTCCATCTGCTTATGTTTTATGTTTTACACAATTTTACTGAGGTATATATGGCGGTACGGCGTACCATTATGAAATTGGTAGCCGGCGCTCCGTACACCCATACCGCGTTACCTCTGGCAGGACTCAGTTTGTTCCATTTTCATGTCTGACATGAACACCTGCAGGGCACAGGAAGTGAGAGAGGCAGCAAAGCCCGAGCAGCCGCACAATAAAGTTAGCTTTGTATAGAAGCAGAACGAGTGATGTCATGAAGTTGCGCTGTGCTGGATGCTGAATAGGAGCCGGGGAAGATGGAGCAGCATCCTCATGCAGCATTAGGTATGAGTGGACTGGGGGCTAGAGAGACACATGTCAGGGCTGGAGACTGGATGATGGGGCAAGCTAAGGACACAGGGGGAGGAAGGACAATGATACAGAAAGACACAGGAGATGAGAGGAGGCTGTGAGAGCAGGGCCGGTTCTAGACCTTGTGGCGCCCAGGGCGAAAGTTTCCTGTGGCGCCCCCCCCAGGTAAAATACAGTTGGTGCGTGCAGAGGGTGCGTGGCTTCTTCATAGGAAAGGGGCACGCCCACAGTTATCCCCCTGTACTTGTGCCCCCCTGTAGCTGTGCCCCCAGTTAATTTTCCCCAGTAGCTCTTCCCCTGTAGCAGTGCCCCCTTTAGTAGTGCCCCCTGTAGTTGTGCCACTTGTAGCTGTGCCCCCTGTAGTAGTGCCCCCAGTAGCTGTGCCCCTTGTAGCTGTGCTCCTAGTTGATTTGCACCCTGTAGCAGTGCCCCCAGTATGTGCCCCCTGTAGTTGTGCCCCCTGTAGATTTGCCCACAGTAGCTGTGCCCCCTGTGGCTGTGCCCCCAGTTAATTTCCCCCCAGTAGCTTTCCCCCCTGTAGCAGTGCCCCCTTTAGTAGTGCCCCATGTAGTTGTGCCCCTAGTAGTTGTGCCCCCTGTAGCAGTGCCCCTTGTAGCTGTGACCCCAGTTGATTTGCCCCCAGTAGCAGTGCCCCCTGTAGTAGTGCCCCCAGTATGTGCCCCCTGTACCTCCTGTAGATTCTCCCCCAGTAGCTGTGTCCCTTGTAGCTGTGCCCCCTGTAGTAGTGCCCCCAGTAGCAGTGCCCCCAGTATGTGCTCCATGTAGTTGTGCCCCCAGTATGTGCCCCCTGTAGTAGTGCCGCTTTGAAACCCTAAAAAAAAAAACAACAAACAAAAAACAATACTTACCAGCCTCGCTCCTGCTTCCGGACTGCCGCCACTGCTGCTGCTGTCTCCAGGCGCCGGCTCCTCTCTATGGGAGAGACGTCACGACGTCTCTTCCATAGCAGCGTCGCACTGACACTAGGGGTCAATTTTGACCTCTAGCGTCAGTCAGTGATGCCGGCTGCAGCGGGCGCACACATTGCTCGCTGCAGCCGGGGGCCAGGGAGGGAGGGTGGATTAGTAGCGGCTCTTGACACGGTGGCAGCAGCGCCCTCGGGGTAGCGGCGCCCCGAGCAAAAAGACTGCTTGCCCGTGGCAAGAGCACATACAATGTGAGAGACAGAGTGAGAGGCTGATTAGTCACAGCAGGGAAGGCTGATAAGGCACAGCAGGGTAGGCTGATAAGATACACCACGGGAGGCTGATGAGGTGCAAAGTATATGGGGGGGGTGAGGGGTGCAAGAGACACAGAGTGAAGGAGGGCAGGCTGAGAGACAGATTTAAAGGGGGCAGGCTAAGAGACACAGTGAAGTGGGGGTCAAACTGAGAGATGGTGAGAGGTCAAGCTCAGAGATGACAGTGTGGCTGAGAGATGCTGTGGGGAGATGACGTTATGGCTGAGAGTAGCAGGGGGAGGTGACAGTGTGGCTGAGAGATGCTGGGGGGAGATGACCTTGTGGCTGAGAGTAGCACGGGGGAGATGACGGTGTGGCTGGATGACAGTGGGGAGAAGCAGGAACGAATATAAAGGTGTGGCTGGGAGACGCAGGGGCGAATATAAAGGTGTGGCTGGAAGATGCAGGGGTGAAGATAATGGTGTAGCTTGGAGATGCAGGGGGTAGAAGGTGACACAGGTGGCATGACTCTGGTTGAATCTCTGTTGTATGAGGATGACCTTGGTTATATTCCTACACAAACAGGCATCTTCCGGACCATGTGACTTCCTACATGTATGGTGAATACCGACTGAAGATGCTGTCTGACCAGGGAGGAAACATTTCTTCAGAAATTCCTCATTGTGAGAAACCACCATATCGGTAAGGTGCATATGGAATGGAAATTAATGTTCTCAGAGTGATGAGAAATGCAGACGTGTCACATTGACACATCCCCATTTTCAATTGGCTACGCCCCATTTTTAGCACTAAGTACCACATAATGTCGCCAGTATAGTGCCAGGTACACATAATGCCCCCCGTATAGTGCCAGGTACACATAATGCCCCCCGTATAGTGCCAGATACACATTATGTCCCCAGTATAGTGAGATACAGATAATTCCCCCAGTATAGTGTCAGATACACATAATGTTCCCAGTATAGTGTGACTATAAGATAAGGTGTGGGGACTGCCGCAGTGGTTCGAGTTAAATGCAAGAGTATATGATAATTATCTTCTGAAGAATCTGACTATTATTAAAGAATTTGTTTCTTATTTAGGTAACCACACACTTTGAAACAAATTGCTGTCTGTGCAGTGTTTATAGTGGTGACCATCAGTGATGCTCCCCTGAGTCAGTTAATGTAAGGTAAATTATAAAGGAGGAGAAGGACCGAAGACTCTTGTTAGGGAGCACTCTACTTCAGAAGAACTTTGTAAGTTCAAATACTAGTGGCTGATAAAAATTAAAATTAAACAATTTTATCAGTCATTAGTATTTGAACTTACAAAGTTCTTCTGAAGTAGAGTGCAACCTAACAAGAGTTCCCAGTATAGTGCCAGAGATGCATAATGCCCCCAGTATAGTGCCAGATAAACATAATGCCCCCAATAGTGCCAGATACACGTAATGCCCCAAGTATAGTGACAGATACACATAATGCCCCAGTATAGTGCCAGATACACATAATATCCCCATTATAGTGCCAGATACACACAATGCCACCAGTATAGTGCCAGATACACATAATGTACCAGTATAGTACCATACCAGGTACACCTAATGCCCCAGTATAGGGCCAGATAAACATAATGCCCCCGTATAGTGCCAGATACACATAATGCCCCCAGTATAGTGCCAGATACACTAAATGTCCCAAGTATAGTGCCAGATACACATAATGCCCCCAGTAGTGGCAGATAAACATAATGCACTGTATCCAGTATAGTGCCAGATACACATAATGCCCCAGTATACTGCCAGTTACACATAATGTCTCCAGTACAGTGCTAGATAAACATACTGCCCCAATATATTACCATATACACTTAATGTCCCCAGTATAGTGCCAGATACATATAATGTTCCCAGTAGTAGCAGTTAAACATAATGTCTCCAGTATAGTGCCAGATACACATAATGCCAGCAGTATAGTGCCAGTTACACATAATGTCACCAGTATAATGCCAGATACACATATTGCCCCAAATATAGTGCCAGATACATATAATGTCCTCAGTACAGTGCCAGATAAACATACTGCCCCTAATATAGTGCCGGATACACATAATGTCCCCATTATAGTGCAAGATACACATAATACCAACAGTATAGTGCCAGATACACAAAATCCCCCAGTATACACATAATGCATCCAATAATGCCAGATACATATAATTACCCCAATATAGTACCAGATACAGTACACATACTGCCCACAATAGTGGCAGATACACATAATGCCCCCAATATTGCCAGCTATACATACTGCCACATTAGCGCTAGATACACATGATGCAGCAGTGCTGCTCACCACTACCGCTGCTGGGCGCTGCTGCTGGGCTCTGTGTCCGAGGGGAGGAGAGCACAGCACACGCCTCCCTTGCCCCTCAATCTGGTTTCCCGACTGAGCCATCTCAAATATGGCGCTGGTCTGTGAACTCTGATTGGCTAATGGCCGGCACCACATTAGAAATGTCTGGCAGCTCTTAAAAACCCAGCACCCCATGCGGCCGCTCCAGTCGAATGTGCCTGGAGCCAGCCCTGACAGTATGTACCACAGATCTAGCAAGCTGAGGCAAGACTCGACAGTGATAGCACTAACCTATGTCCCTGTAGGAAAATATTGAAGTATTGCACCAATAAATTATTGCTGATTGCTGCAATATGTGACAATTAGACATTGTACTTATCAGACAAAAATTGTGGGGCATAATAAATGTGTCCCAATGTCTTTAACTCCCTGCTAACATGGTATAACATTAAAAATATAGGTTTCATCACCTTTGCAAAGACATTTTAAGTAAACTTGCAAACAGATTTAGAACGTGTTTTGCAAGCTATGTCATCATCCCCCATCATCTGACACTAGTATCATGACAATCATCTACCATATTAGATGATGACATAGATGATAATTATTATTATATTTGTAGCATATTAAGAAAGCCCTTGGAGCTGCTTCTTAATAAACACTGACTGCATAATTGTACATCTAAATAAGACTCTAATGCAATCTTTGTACTGAATTTACTTCATCAATGTAATGAAAATAGAAAAGATTGCCTTGCAGAGATGCTATTATTGCATTGACGGTCTTTTTAAAGCTAATTATAATAGGGGACATAATAAGACAGAGACTTTAAAATTGTAATCAGGTCAATTATTTCAGCATTGCTATAGTGTTTTTGACATTAATGACCAGAACAACTTATATTAATTATGTATATAGCACCTGCAGGTTCTGTAGCGCATAAATTATGATAATGGGACTGCTACGGAAAACAGAATCCATCTATACAGCAGTCAATGTTCTGCTTGATAACACCTTTTGATTTTGGTATTTTAGTGGCTTGCATACATTTTTTCTGTATTTTATATATCTGAACCTTTATGCATACTCACCTACTTTTAAGTTCTCTGTTTCACTTTTAAGTCCTGCTTCTGCTTCCAGAGAAGAGATGCACCTGATGGGTGGTGAGGGCTGGGCTGGACGCTTTGTGACGTTATGTCCCACCCCCTTGTGGTGTAATGCCACAAATGCATGTCCATCAAGAGAGGGTGGGGCAAAAATTACACAATTCTCATAGAATTATACCCCCTCTCCATAGACCTGTAATTCCAGGCGTCATCCTCTTTGTCCTGCCCATTTTACTAGGAAGTGGGTGGGATTTGGGAGGGCCACCTACTTTTCTAAGTGTTTTGGGGATGCAGTACAAATTCTGGAGTCTCCTAGATGTTCTGGGATAGAAGGCAAGTATGCCTTTACAAGCTCTAAGAATGCTCAGTCCATGTACACAGGGCTGTTTCTAGCCAATTTGGCTCCCAGTGCGAGATTTAAAAATGCGCCCCCCATGACATAAAAAAATGTGCCCCCCCCCCCCCCACACACACCTAGAGAAAAAAACAAACTTGCACGCGCAACCGGCAATGGGGCGTGGCCTCATCTAAATGGGTGTGGCCTCATTTAAATGGGCATGGCCTCGTCTGAAAAGACTACCTCACAATCCAGTTTTTGACCCTGGTCCAACAGATCACGACTACCACAGGAAAAAAAATTCTACCATATCAAGCCCCACACAGTAATGCCCCCTGCACCATATTATGCCACACACCGCAATGCCCTAGATACATTAAATCCCCACACTACGGCAGGCAAGAGTCCGCATTTCACACATTACGGCAGATGTCCCCATTTTACACATTGAGAGAAAGAGAGAGAGAGAATACTTACAGAGGCGATTACCGCTCTTCGGCCCGCCTCACCAGTCGCTCCTCGCGCCGGCCTTTCCCTCTTCCTAACTTGGATCCCCCTCCAAGTTAGAAAGAGGGAAAGGCCGGGGAGTTTCGCGGCGTGACGGGGTTGCGTCGTGACGTAACGACGCAAACGCGTCATTCCGTGAAACTCTGCCCCCCCGAACGGGTTACTCTGGGAGAAATAGGAGGGGGAAGCAGGGAGCCACAGTTAGTGCCACGGCGGGCTCCCAGTGCGGTTGCACTGCTCGCCTGCCCCAAGAAACTGCCCTGCATGTACATTAGCTTGTTTTATAAAATCTAACTATCTTTACATGTGCACAACTTGTGTGGACCTATGTAGTATTTTTGGTGTAGTGTGCTTTGAGGCAGATGAAGGACATTGATATGCAAGTGTAGTACATCACGAGGATGGAAAGGCAGGCTAGCCTCACGTCCCCTGTGCTGCATGCACATTGAGGATGAGAAATGTGTATTACTGGATTATTTTTTGAACCTACACAGAGTATGTGCAAGTTTTATGCTTGCCATACATGTTCCAACATATGCACTGCCTGTATGTCTGTAATCATGGCAAAAAGAAAGGGGGCAATTTAACCACTCCGAGATGTAAGACCCTGAAATTCCTGTCATTTACCTAACTACTGCAATAGATTTAAAGGAAGTGCACCCTGGAATATAACTGTACAGTCTCTCTTATTTTGTATATAGACTAATCATGGTTGAGATGTACTGCAGCGAAATACAACTCTAAATACGAGCATAGGTATGTAGCTCGCATCCATGCATATCTGGGAACAGTGTCAGACTAGGGCATGAATGCAGTGGTAGGGGCCGATGCTTAGAGGCTTAGCTAACCATTAGCGAATGCATGCTCTGGGGCACTTAATAAATGTATATAGTACATAATGCTAGTACATGCATGATAATGTACCAGATTAATAACAGCAATGCACTGTAGAAAACACACCACAGTCCTGTGGGTATGTGCTACAGTTTACCGGCATTCGGGATGCTGGCATTCAGAAGTCTGATGCCGGCATCCCGATAGGGGTCCTGACTCCACCGGGGGTTTCCCCCGTACCCCTGTGGGCCAGTCCGGCCCTGTTTGGGAAGGTGCAATTTGCAAACTTAAATGCAATTCTAAATCACCACTATGAGCCTACAGGAAACCTGTATCAATACTGACTAAACATGCTTAATCTCTATTCACCCCCTTCACCTATACAACTTTATTTCACCTTTATTTTATAACTGAACAACTAATGTAAGTAAGGTCAAAACTTGAACTTATGTTACATCTCAGTGCAAACGTGCTTTAAGCAATTTGTAAATGTGTGAATACAGCTTCTATTTAAAAATCTCAGTTAAAAGTATCTAATCAGATGGTGAATATATATATATATATATAAACTGTCTGTGTTTTGATTCTCTCTTTGTAAAACTCTGATTGCATAGCCCTCACTTTTATGGCTTGCCTAAAGCCATATTGCTTGCCAAATATGTATGGAAGAAAAAGTAAAAAAGGTTGACCACTTATATTTTCTAGCGGGTATGTAACGGTATGTAGGTGTCTGGTATGCCGATGGCCGGGATCCCGGCGGTCAGCATACTGTTGCCGGGATCCCGCCGCCAGAATGCTGGCGGGGGGAAGGCAAGCACAATGAAGCCCCTTGTGGGCTCGGTGGCTGGAGTAGGAATGGCCTCTGTTAGCCGGGATTCCAGCTGATGGCATTGTCAGTGGTCGGGATTCCGGCTTTGGTATCCAAACCTTGCGGTTTACACATGGTAAACATTTGTAGTAAGCGCACATGCATATTCCCTCGCTTCCATAGGAGTGCATGGTGCGTAAGAATGCTGCAGCTACTCACAGCAGACTGCGAGTATTCGCTGCCGCAATGTGTATGCACATGGAAAAAACGCAAGATAAGGACACATCTGTAGTTTGAACATATATGCATCTCTTTCTTTAAATTATTATTATTATTATTATTACTATTATTACTATATATGCTTCACAGTAAATCAGTTCATTTAGTTAATGAGATAAGCTATTTTACGGTATTACAGGAGAGAAGAGAACTTGCTAGCAAGTGTAAAATGTACGTGTACAGAGAAAGTAACGTTGGTTTTTAATGGACTAGTTTAGGTTTTCTGCATCACATGCACCACTCTGCGCATTAAATCTTTATGTTTCAGTTTTGCATTTTCTATACATTCTATAAATGTAACTACTAGAGAGAAATACAGAAAGAGATTAATTCCCAATACCCATTTCACTGCCCCAGATGACTTCATTCCAATGCATTGGATTTGAATCCCCTCTAGCACTATGGCCTAGATTCATCAAAGAGATAAATATTTAAACCACACTATATTTTATATCATTTTCTAAAAGTGGCTTTTTACCACTCTGCGTAGCAGTAACATATCCAACAAAGACTGTGCAGCAATGATTCAGATTAGCAGTAACTCTTGAGAGATAATCAATGTAATTGTAGGAATATGAAATAACGTGTAAATATTTGAAACATATATAAATAATAAATAAACAATACAATCAAACATATTTAAACAATATTGATTTAATCTATAAACTGTATATAGGCGCTAGCATAGGATAATTCTTAGGGAAATTTGTGCAACCTTTCTGTGAATGCCACTAACCCATTAATAAATAACAACTACTTATAACCCCCTTCAATGCTAATAATGAACATGCTTAGTCCCTACTGTTTTTAATTTGTAAATAAGATGGCAGAATAATACTGTACAACTCATACTCAGAATGATAAGAGTGCAGATGGAGAATCTAGTTTAGCTCTTTCATTCAGTGGTCAGTGTCCTCCTCTGTCCCTAGCCTGTACTTACAATTAAATCTTTTAACAATGTTTAGACTCTTAGGGCCAGGTGTACTAAATAAGCTTTGCAAAGTGAAAAATTGAACGGTGATAAAGTACCAACCAACCAGCTCCTACCTGTCATTTTTCACACAGCCTGTAACATGTCAGTTAGGAGCAGATTGGCTGGTACTTTTGTCACCATCAAATTTATCACTTTTCAAGACTAGAACATCTTCCCCTAAGGAAAAAAAATATTTAATTTATAGGTTTATAGTGACCTATTTTTACTCTGTAGGTATAAAGAACAAACTAAGGGATAAATATAGCTGATGCACTAAGGTGTGATTAATGGCCCTCATTCCGAGTTGATCGGTCGCAAGGCGAATTTAGCAGAGTTACACACGCTAAGCCTACGCCTACTGGGAGTGTATCTTAGCTTCTTAAAATTGCGACCGATGTAATCGCAATATTGCGAATACATACTACTTTGCAGTTTCTGAGTAACTTCAACCTTACTCTGCCTGTGCGATCAGTTCAGTGCTTGTCGTTCCAGGTTTGACGTCACAAACACACCCAGCGTTCGCTCAGACACTCCCCCGTTTCTCCAGCCACTCCTGCGTTTTTTCCGGAAACGGTAGCGTTTTCATCCACACGCCCATAAAACGCCGTGTTTCCGCCCAGTAACACCCATTTCCTGTCAATCACATTACGATCGCCGGAGCGATGAAAAAGCCGTGAGTAAAAATACTATCTTCATTGTTAAATTACTTGGCGCAGTCGCAGTGCGAATATTGCGCATGCGTACTAAGCGGATTTTCATTGCGATGCGATGAAAAATACCGAGCGAACGACTCGGAATGAGGGCCAATGTTTCATCATGAATTACAATTGACAAACCCACCCCAATTTGATTTGAGCATTATTCCATTACTGTACTATTATTTGTTTTGTAAATAAACAATTTAGTAATCACAGAGAGTAGCAGAAAAATACGGTAGTCCGTTACAATTATCTTTAAACAGCATTTCCTGTTATATTGGTATTTGTAAGAAAGTGACTTTGTGGTTCCTCAAAATTATGAAGGGTTTACTGTAATTAAGCTATGTTCCTCTTCCTGCCATTGTTTGTGCTGTGCAAGCAAACTATTCAGTGGCATAAAATGCTTTGCACATTTTAAATTAGAACTATGTTTTGGCCACGTTACCAATAAAGTCACACTGTTTGCACAAATGATCATGTATTAAGCTGCCCATACACAGAACCACATCTTGCACTGATCAGTGAATCACCACATATGTGGCCTATCTGCTAAATCTGGCGGCTTACCAAATGAGTAGAATGGCAAGGTCTAACATGGCTGAGTGGGTTGATACCATGAAGGTGGGCAGCTGGATTTTCAATAATGTTCACTTGATTCTGACCCTTTTTAAATTTTCAACTGGATCTGGTGACCCAGGTAACTGCTTATGCCATTTTACCAGCCTAATTTGGCTTTGACCAAGCTGTCCAATATAATCTGTGCTCTTACAGTCTTCTGTAGTTGTTATTTGGGTGAGTCCTCCACCACATCTTTTGTTGATGTAAAGAGCCATTTTCAAAACTCACATATTCTATAAAAACAATACATATATTTCCCTATAAAAACTTACCAGTAAAGAAAATATAACATCATATTCCAGGTTGGGGCTGTTTTGCCGGCACCCGGGATCCCGGCTTTCAGCAACCCGACGCTGGATCCCGGCCGAAGAATGCCGGCGGGGTGGATGGGGTTGGGGGGGCAAGTGCAGCGAAGCCACTTGCAGGCTCAGTGGCGAACTACGCTCGCCACAGGTTCTATTCCGACTCTATGGGTGTCATGGACACCTACGAGTGGGAATAGTCCCTGTTAGTCGGCACGCCAACTGTCAGGATTTTCAGGGGGCAGGGTGGAGGTGTCAGTATTGTGACCAGCGGTCTTCTAACCGCCAGTCACAAAACTACATCCCTTATATTCCATTAGACACTATGCAAAATGGAAGTATTATGTTAGAAAATGTGGCTGAAGATGGAACTTTAATGGCTACATACCACAAAGGTCAGTTTGGGGTGTTAAGAACTGTCATTACTACAATGCTAAGTGAAACATTTTTCTTAAAATGAGTTGACTCAAGCCAAGGTTAGCTGGCATTACGCTCATTGAAGGAAAGGTTGACAGAATCATTGCTTTGATATTTTCAGTGTTATGGACACAGTCAGATGTAATGATGACCTTTCTACAAGTAGCACAACAGCAATTATAAACTGTAAATGACTAGATCTGCTAGCTAGCCGTGTCCCTCTTCATTATCTCCACATGTCAAAACATACAAAACACACAAAATTCCTGTTATTTCTCCCAAGGTAAACCATAAAATGGCGTGATCCCCATAGACCATTTACAAGAGGTTGGAATGGAATAACAGGGTGAGAGACATACATTCATAAGTTTAAATTCAATCCATTAGAACTGTATTATATGCCTATATAATGATTCATAATAATACTTTATTCTCTCAATAATGTGTGAGCTGAGCCAAACCTAAATGTTTTGTACATAAAAATAATTAGGAATAATGTGTTAAATTGGAACTAATATCTTTAAACAGGGTTGATATATTATCAATATACTGTATATACAAATTAATGTATTACTATAAATATCTACTGTGAAGGAATTGTAAGTGTATAATACTAATACATACACGGCTAGCTATCAGCATAGTCTGTGATTAGCTTTTTAAATATTTACAATTCTGTAAAGCAGTATTACTTAGTTTAATGAACATGAAAGATTTACTTAGTCTCATTGTTATAAATGAAAGGTTCTTTTTAATCAAATGCTTTAACACCAAAATGTGAGCTATGGCCCTCATTCCGAGTTGATCGGTCGCAAGGCGAATTTAGCAGAGTTACACACGCTAAGCCGCCGCCTACTGGGAGTGAATCTTAGCTTCTTAAAATTGCGACCGATGTATTCGCAATATTGCGATTACTAACTACTTAGCAGTTTCAGAGTAGCTTCATACTTACTCTGCCTGTGCGATCATTTCAGTGCTTATCGTTCCTGGTTGACGTCACAAACACACCCAGCGTTCGCCCAGGCACTCCCACCGTTTCCCCGGCCACTCCTGCGTTTTTTCCGGAAACGGTAGCGTTTTCAGCCACACGCCCCTGAAACGCCGTGTTTCCGCCCAGTAACACCCATTTCCTGTCAATCACATTACGATCGCCGGAGCGAAGAAAAAGCCGTGAGTAAAATTACTTTCTTCATAGTAAAGTTACTTGGCGCAGTCGCAGTGCGAACATTGCGCATGCGTACTAAGCGGATTTTCACTGCGATGCGATGAAAAATACCGAGCGAACAACTCGGAATGAGGGCCAATATGTAATCATGAAAAAGTATCAATGGCTAAAATGATTCCCAGGTGTAAAGAATGACCTGCTAAGTGGGGGAACAAAAGTGGGTACAGGAAGTAAAGTTGCTTGTGGGTTGCCCCCTTCCCATGCTGTGTAGAATGCCTGACAAGGCATTCATGAGGCCACATGAGAATCAAGTGCTATGTTTAGGAAGCAGAGAGATAGAAATAAAATCATCTAGGTCAGGGATAGACAACATTTGGCACTCCAGCTGCTGAGGAACAAAACAACCCAGCATGCCCTGTCACAGTCTTAGCATGCTCTAAGAGAAAAACTGTGGTGGGTCATGGTGGGATGCATAGTTCCACAGTAGCAGAACTGGCTTTGCCCAATTTGGTGCCCTAGGCAAGATTGTGTCTGGTGCCCCCTCATGCACGCACATGAAAAAGGGGCATGGCCTCAAAGAAGGGGTGCAGTCACATGGAAGTGCACAGCCTTGTGGTGCTGTGCTCCCCTTCCCCCATTGTGTTGTGCTCACCATCCCACACAGCCTCACCCTACCTTGTGTCTATTCAGCCTACACAAGTGTCTCTCCAGCTCCAGAACATTATTAAAATAGTGCCCACTAATATAACATTTCAAACAACATGACTGAATCCCTGCAGACTCAGGTATCTGCAGACACCCACACAGGTGTCTCTTCAACCCCAGCACCAGAACTTTGTTAAAATAATGCACACTAATATATAAATGATAATATCTCAAACAATATGAATGGATCCCTGTAGTCTCCAGACCCAGCCAAAACAAGTGTCTCTCCAGTCACCACATATACCTTCTTCTGGCTGCCCACAGCCGTGGCTCCTCTATTCTGCCTGTCTCACAGGTGCTCTGTGATGTCATAACGTCGCACACACTGCACTGCAATGAACAAAAAAAACTTTAATGCAATGCCCAGTGCAGTGCAATAAAGCTACAATACCTACAGCGGCTGCAATAAAGCTACAGCCCAAAATTGCAAATTAGAAATTAGATGTCAAGTCTGCTCAAATGTACTTAGGCATTTGCCTATACTGCCGATGCCTAGGTCCAGCTCTGCACAGTAGCTAGAGTGACCCATGTTGCATTTACTTGATCTAGGTTACAGTGTGGAAGGAGAGATGAGCATATCATAGCCAGGAACATATGGAACACAGAGGAGCTCCAGCTTTGGAGATAATTACCATCCTAAAATTATTGGAGAAAGCGTAGAAAAGTAATTGAAGTGAGATTTGTAAGAAATGGTCTGGACCTTAAGGACCAGAAGCTGCTGATTGGTGCAGGGTGTGAAACAAGGATTGAGGGTGAGATGTGTAACTGAGAGGTAAACTGGGAAGAGATGAGAGGAGGGTGTAAGTTAATGTAAGTAAAGAGTGTGAGGAGGGCTGGCAGGGTTGCATGGGACCTAAAAGTAGCCCTGGAAATATTTGGCGAAGTGGCCTCACTTGGGCAGCAAAAAAGGTATACCATGTAATCATGGCGGCAGCAACACCCCTCACCTGTCAACAAACAATTGCCCCTGTGAGGTCTATGGCCAATCCACCCCTGGTTGCATGAACAGAAGCATTTTGCGCTCACATTTGACAGAATGCAGGCAGATAGATAGGCTGATGGGGAGAGGGAGTGAGTTCCAGTGGATGGGAGAAACATGGGAGAAGTCATGGATACGGGCGTTGGAGGAGTAATCAACAGACAGGCAAGAAAACAGTCAGAGGAAGAACAGAGAGAATGGGAGGGAGCAGGGCTGTATTATCCAGACTGACTAGGCTGAAGACTAGGGGCCCTGCAGGAACTAGGGGCCTGTCTTTTTTTTTTTTTTTTTTTGCTGAGGCATTGTTACCTGCACCCTAGGGCTTCAATGCTTAAAGACACTTTTCACTGTGGACCAGTAGCACACTAGCACTATTTCAAAAGAGAAAAGATAAAGAAGAATGATTGCACTGTGAGAAAAGAGGTCAGCAGACTTTATTTCAAAAGGGTAACAGTGTCCGTGTGAATACTGAAAGTGTAAAAGATGGTATAAGTGCTACTTCCCGAAATTCAGCTGTAGTAGGGTGTAAGATTGAAGTGCATGCGGGATGCCGAAATACCTGAAAGCCTAGAGGCCCAGCCAAGGGTTAATATGGCCCTGGAGGGAGTGCGAACTGAGATGAGATCAGAAACGTAGAAGCATCAATTGAGTTCTTTAACTGTGAGTGGGATAAGCTTAAACTGGGGTACATGTAGCCAATGAATGAGCTGAAGGAGAGGAGGGGTTGAATGCAACAAGTCAAAAATATATGTGCAGTAGCACTGAGTATAGGAGGAGAGATGTGGAATAAAGGGAGACCAGAGAGTAGAAGGTTTCAGTAGTTCAAGAGATGAACAGGGGTTTAGGGGTTGATGTATCAAGCAGTGAAAAGAGTGAAGAAGTGGATCAGTGGAGAAGTTCCCCATAGCAACCAAGGACAGGGGTGTCAGGGGAGGAGAAGTAACTTTGTCATCAGTATTAAGTGGCATTGTAGACCAATTGAGTTGAATAGGTCATTAGGAAGTGTAGAAAGCACCAGGTTAAATTCCTCAAACTGTTGACAGGTTCACAATATCAACATCTGAAATGTCACCATGTGAAATGTTGACAGCTTCAGGATGCCGATGGTTAGGATTTCAGGATGCCCATGGTTAGGGTTAGGCACTGCCATGAGGTTTATGGTCAGGTTGCGGAGGGAGTTTAGGGCTAGCCTGCAAAGGGGGTGGGGGTGGTAGGGGTAGGCACTATGGGGAGGGTTAGGGATTAGGGATAGGGGAAATATACTCACCTGAACACTAGAGGACTACAGCTCTCACCCAGAAGTGACTCGCACAGTACCACTAAGACCCGAAAGAAGACATTGGAGCTGCCACTGATTGTCGCGAGCAGGTAAGAAGCCATTAGACCATCAAGAACAGTTTGTCGACCATTCAGGATGTCAACATATCATCAAGGTAGAAATGATAAATGTCAACATGGTCACTGTCAAAATGCCAACATGCTGCATATTGACAGTTTGACCCTGATGAATGTTGACCAGTTATACCACACCCAAAGAGGAAGAGGGGGAGGGAGACTTGGACGTAGAGATGGAAGGGATGCCATATTTAACTGCTGTTTTAAAATATTATTAATTTGATAATAATATTGTTCCTGCCTTGCAACTGCTCTAGTGCCTTCCTTTTTAGATTTATAGGGGAATTGGCTGAAAGAGTCATGGTTAAATTGCCTTGTTTGGACATACAGTAATCTCTATTAATGATATACACTGAAAGTATTGTCACTAGTGTTATCAGTTTACATGGTGCATATTCCACAATACTGTACGTAATATTCAGAAAATAATAAATATACTGAATACATTGTTTATAGAGATTTCACACAATTCATGTGCTCATAGTATAAACCTACAGTATGCTACAGGCTTATTTTAGAAATGATTAAACAAGTCCTGTAAGTCAGAGCCGGCCCTAACCAATTTGATGCCCTAGGCAAGATTTTGGTTGCTGCACCCTAGCACCGCTGCCCAGCACCCCTCTCCCAGCACAATGCCCATCATCCAGCATCACAGATCACAGCAACAACCAGCAACACCCATCACCCCTCATCCCATAGCAATCCTCATTTCTGTGCAAGAGCATTGGTGCCCCCACCTCCCATATTTGAAATAGGGACAGTGCACGGGGAAGGCGCGCAGTCCAACAAGGGGTGTGTTCTTCCTGGGAAGGGGCATGGCCACCCAATAGTACCCCCAATTCAAATGACGCCTGCAAATTAGTGTGAAGTTATTCACATTATATCACATGATAGTGTTCCATATTCACGTTACGTCACACAAGAGCACCTTATTCACATTACACCGCACTGTATTGCTCCTTGTTGATGTGACAGCACACCGTATCATTGACATTATACTACACTGTATTGCTTCTTGTTGACATTACACCACACTGTATCGTTTCTTGTTGACATTACATAACACCATATTGCTCCTTATTTACATTACACTATTCAGTAGTGCCCTTATAACACATGCACCACACAGTAATAGAGTCCCTTATGCACATAATGCCACACATTAATGCCCTTTACACATTTGTCCCACAATAGAAATACCCTTATGCACATAATGCCACACAGTAATGTACCTTACACATATGCCCCACATTAGTAATGATGGTAGCTTTTTTAAAAAAAAAAAATGTACTTTTGCTTGCTGGTGGTCAGTGTGTCCACCCACTGCGGCTCCATGAATCTGTGATTGTGCTATGTGAGGTGGGGGTGAGAGGGTGGGAGGCTGGGTGGTGCCGTGACTGCAGGGAGACTGTCTCCTCAAAGGCCCGTGGCCATTTTTTATTCTCCCTGTTGTACTCACTGACTGTTCCCAGCCCGTCAGATCCCACTCTTGCCAGCTCCCGACTTAGCTGCCGGATCGAAGATGAGAGCTCCAATCGCGGTAGCCAGCCCAAAGCAGGACTTCCGCCAGCCCTAGGCAGACTTGAATGCTCCTATGCATCTGACTAGCTTGCCTATGTCTAGGACCCGCTCTGCTGCAAGGACAGTCATGAAAAATAAATTAAACAATTATTGTAACTGAGAGATTTTTGGGGCATGTTTAATAATTGATTACATTATTTTATAAATAATAAAGATAATCATTACAGAAAACATTGCTTTAAGTAGATATTTTTATAAGCATATAATGCAGCATCAAATTTTATTACTTTATTCATCCATTTCTCATACCTCCCAACTGTCCCGAATCCAGCGGGACAGTCCTGCTATTCGAAAACTGTCCCGCTGTCCCTGCCGCAGGTGAGCTACGCCGGGTGAGCGTCCCAACCTCACAAGCCAGAAAATTGGGAGGTATGATTTCTGAATATCAAGCAAGTCCTGCTGAAGTGCATAACTTATGGTGGAGGCAGAGGTAAGCAGTGATAAAAGACAAACTCTAAAGTAAATATGTGGCCTATTGTCCTGGTTGGTGTAAGAAACAATGTAATGTGTAATGACTTTAAGAGCATTGTCTTTCATACAAAACAAATTTATTTGCTGAAATAGCAACTTTAAAAAGGCAACCTGTTTTATAATATGAAGCTCCTATACATTTAAAGTATCATATAAACATAATATACAGTTAGTTAAGTACTGTTGTATTGCTTGGTCGCCCTTTGCTTGCTTCTTTGGATTGATGCTTACTAGGTTGGGTTTTTAACCATATAGTTAATACTGTAGGATTGGTTTCCTTTTCTCACAGCGTCACAGCAAGATGCTTTCAAATGTATAAAAGAGAAAAATGTATAAAAGTTCCCTAGTTTCTGTAATGGATTTACCTCATTATATCTACAAACAAAAGGACAATGACTCATTCTTCACTCACTCTGTTGTACTCTATGAAAATACAATATGTAAAGCATTCTGCACTATATATGTCTGCATCTGAGCAATTTGCTGTATAGCCTAACTGAAGATCTACATACAAACTCCTAAGGAATAGACACAGCCTTGTTTACACCATACTATCAATGCAATTCTTAAATATACTTCAGATATAGCAATGTAGTAACTATAAAAAAAAATCTATTCTTATGTTAATATGCTATGGTTACTATAATTGCATCAGTCAGCATAATTTATGCTTCCCAAAGAAATTCAGCAAGAACTATAAATCATGTAGTCACCTGTGCATTCCCTTTAGGCACTTGCGCACCTGAGTTTTACTTGTGTCATGCATTTATATACTGGACTGTGCACCGTCTACTGCATTTGCATATGCTGTGTACTGACTGCACAATCATACCACCCACAGATCCTACTTGGCTCATCTATAAATTGATGAGCTCAGATATTAGCAAACATTTTCTGTTATGTTGAACAGCATTATGTACAATTACCCACATTTGGATATCACTATTCCTGTGTTTGCATATGCAACTATCAGTGCATCTTACACATACATAGAACGTTGCTTTCTCACAACATAACATTAGTAATTTCCTGATCATCAAACATAATGTATTTTAAGTACGTCGATTTTGTCCAAAACTTATAAAACAAATACAAAATATGATTAATATCAATTTGAATATGAAAAAAAAAGACATGGAAACAGGTTAAAACAGATATTTTTAGAACTAAAACACAATGACAAAGTGCATATAGAAGACACGAGACTGAAACAAATAGAGTTATAGCTTCATCTCTTTCACAGCAGCATAAGCAAATACATAATAACGTGCTTATACCATGTCTGGATGAACAAATAATTACCTTGTGGAATACACTTTCAAGACACTGGATAAACTGACTTTATTGTTACAGGAGGTCTATGAACTCAAACTGTGAGTTCTGTGAGATAGAAGCATCTTTGTCTACAATATCCACTGTACACCAGTCCTGTCAGCACTCTTTAAGGATACCCATTAGTCATGGCACACACACAGGTGGCAGAGTCTAAGTTAAAAAGTTATTACTTACAATGGAACCCCCCCACCCCCCCTATAAACATCTCTAGCTTTTTAATGTGCTTCTTCATATAGAAAATCTGTCAAAAATGACCAAATATAGAACAAAGTGCAGAGTTGAATTTAGATATAAATGTCTGAAACAATTTACAAGTTTAAAAACCCATGATTGATACTAAGGTAACTCAGTAATGTGTGTTAATGTAATACAGCAGGTTTAAGTCCCTGCAGAAGGTAATTCAGAGGTAAGAGCCATACTTCAGCATTCTGTGGAGTGTCATTGCTGCAGATGATGTGTGTGCTGTGTATGGCTGCAGATGATGTGTGTGCTGTGTATGGCTGCAGATGATGTGTGTGCTGTGTATGGCTGCAGATGATGTGTGTGCTGTGTATGGCTGCAGATGATGTGTGTGCTGTGTATGGCTGCAGATGATGTGTGTGCTGTGTATGGCTGCAGATGATGTGTGTGCTGTGTATGGCTGCAGATGATGTGTGTGCTGTGTATGGCTGCTGCTACAGTAGCTTATTCAGATGTGCTAAGATGCCTGCTACATACTGTAAAGTGTCCCTCTGACAATGATACTTTGCTTTATCAGAGCTTGTCACAGTAATACATCTGGCTCGTATAGGCAACATCAGCGTACAGTAACCTTTCTATTGCCCCAGCAGTCATAATACTGATCTAATGGGAACAACTTAGGAGACAGTGACCCAGCTCTGGAATGGAAGCAGTGGGTAACACACTCATGTAAAATACCCTCTGCTGAGTGTTACATCCACGGGTCACTGTAATTACCAGATGTGCTCAACTGCTCCAACAAAACTATATCCAATCTACAAATGACGTCTAATAATAATAATAATAATAATAATAATAACAACAATAATGCAATAGTGCCCGCAAGCTAGCAGCACAGCGACATGGTATATAGGATGCTCTGACTTACCAGCAATGCTATGTACCACAGAGCGGAGCCCCAGCACACGGCTGCTGCAGCAGCTCCCGGCTGTATCCTGGGAAGATGCTGCTTCTGACGGCAGTGTAGGTGGGGAAGGGTGAGCGGTGACACACAGGAGCCGGGGCTCGGGATTCGCTCTCTGCATCTCCCTGAGAGACCGGAGCCAGGTGCAGGGCACACTCCCGCAGAGAGGCGCAGGCACGTCACTCACTCAGCCAGCAGCAATAGCAGCACACACTCACCAGCAGCCCCAGTGCCTGGCTGGCTGCTCCGGAGACAGGGGGAGGAGGTGTCTCCCAACCTCCCTGACACTACTGGCTGCCTGCTGCGCTCGTATTCCTAGTGTGGGAAACTTCTATACCGGGCTGCGCTCCGTCTATTCATCCAAACTTTTCCTCATGTCAGTAAATCCCGGGGTACATGTGAATATGTGCTGTACGGAGGTGTTTTACTGACACTTGCCCGGTCCTCTAACCTGCGTTTTTACAATGTGACAGTAGAAAAGAACCAATCTGCCCATCTTTTGACATCTACTTTATAACATCTATTATATATAATAGTTACATGTTTACTACACAAGATCAGTGTGCCCGTTGTTGTATTTTCCGTACGAGTGTTGTTCTTTCCATAGGTAAAGTATAATGCTTATATGGTAATCTCTATGATGGGCATTTTCATCTTATTTCTAGATGCCACCCCTTGCCAAAGTAATCCGAATTTCCTATTATAAAATATTTACAGTTTCGCTACACAAAAGGCTTACAGCTAATTATGTAAGAGCTTTAATCATTAAGTTATGTAACAAGCGTCCCTGCCACTATCACAATTAAGCAATCTCCAACATAACTAAGGACCAACCACAGCTAATGGATACAGTTAGCAGCAATTACAGCTGGCAGAGTACAGAGACTCGCCACCTAGCGTCTGTCAGCAGATTCATTGCAATACAACCACCCTATATTATGACTTGTAAATTAGCATACATGTCTTGAAAATGAAAGATTTGAGATCATTGAGTTAACTAGATTACATAATGGTTTGCTTCTTGTTGAAGTCAATAAATATTTTATTAACTTATTTGCTGGGAAGCAGTTAACTAACCGTCGACCGGGATATCGGTGGTTGCTATACTGACGCCGGCATCCCAAAGAAGAACGCATACCGACGTCAGTTGGGATGCCGGCATCACCATACCAACAGCCGGCATCCCTAACGTCCGGACAGTGGGACACACTGGCGTCCTGCTTTGGGGGTGGGGGGAGGTTAGGTTTAGGCTGAGGAAGGGGGGTTAGGGTTAGGGTGAACCACAGGGAAGGTTAGGGTTGGAGACCGGGGAAGGGTGGGTTAGGGTTAGGTATCAAGCGGGGAGGGTTAGGATTAGGGAGTGGGGAAAGGAGGGTTAGCGTTAGGCACCAAGCAGGGAGGGTTAGGGTTAGGCACCACCAGGGAAGGATAGGGTTAGGCACCCACAAGGGAAGGTTAGGGTAGGGAAAGGGTGAGGGTTAGGGGGCTTACTGGGGGACTGTCGGGATTATGATAGACAGGCTACCAGTGTCGGTATGCTGACAACCGGCATCCAGTCCATCGGTCATTCATACTGATCATGGTTTTCTCATCCCTGTGCTGAGACCATTTTTTACGTGATTTTTCTATGCGCACATAAAATAAACATATACTTTTTTTCCAGAAAATTTAGTATTTTCAGAAAATATCATGGGCGGTATTCAAATGATATATCACGCCCAATCTCCTTTCTAAAGTGATCCTCATTATCGCGCATATTGCTCCAATAGTAATCAAGTTTAGCTGCGTAAAGGATCGGGTGCCCTCGCTATCCCAAGTAGTGAATTGAAATAATTATACCACGCCAGTCGGCAGAAACAGAACAGGTGTGGAAGGGGGTGAAAAGAATTGAATACCGTCCCATTAGTCTTTGTGCTTATTCTAACACACCAAGTATATGTAACCAATATGGGCAAAATAGTTATTTTTAATTGAATTTCAAGAAAGTGAACCAAAAGCAAACATGATTTTTTTAACGCCACAAGTAAATATTCTGTGGTTCTTGCTTCAGCATTAATTCACCTTTCAAAAATTGCATTGAACAGGATTCTACTGTACGCGTAGGTTTTCACAAGATAAAAAAAACATCGCTAGTTTCACAATACATTATTTTCCAAATTTTCATGGTCTTGATTTAAATACTAACCATGTGTAGAAATAATATCGAAACCCATTTTTTTTAAACTATGAAATCTATTATTTTAAATAAATTGTCACTTTTTCAAATTTGAAACAATATGTAGATGATGCCATGTGTGAATTTTCCTTAATTGCGTGTGCTTGTGGGCCAACATGGAGAAGATAGCGCAAGTGTGCCATTTATGAAAAATCAGGTTTTTATTTAGTCTAGGGTGATATTGTCTGGAGATCATAGATGGACACAAGACAATAGTTGCTAAGAGGCCACATCATTTGAAAGAGTGTACTTTCCTTCTTTCATATGTCGGGGACCTGATGAGTACAAGTTCAGTGATGCATGAGTATGTAGTGCCTTCCCTCTCATATATACGGAAAATGTGTATTTTTCGTTGCACAGAGTAAAAGTGTCTGGCGATCACAGGTAATCACCAGAACATAGCTACTGAGGAGCCATATCATTTGAAAGATGGGTCTCCCTTTTTTTAAATATGGGTGCTCCCATGGTTACCCTAGCAATCATGTATGTGATAGGGAACATATTGCCAGGGCCATCTTAATGGCACTGTAGGCCCTGGACATAGCAATAATAATTAAAAATAATAACTAACCCCTCATACAGTCTTGTGCCTTCTTTCCACATGCTTGCATACAGTGAATGGCTGTAAGCACTCTAATTGGTGGATAACTCCAGCCATCCACCAATCAGCATGCTGACAGTCATTCACTATCTGGATGCTGGCTGGAAGGCAGTTAGGGAATGCTGCACGCTGATTGGTGGATAGCTCTAGCCAGCCACTAATCAGCATACTGACAGCCATTCACTGTCTGGCTGCAGGCTGGGAGCAGCTGGGCAGCACTCTCTACCTGCCTTTCAAACGGTCCCGAGACACTGGCCTGGGAGGAAAATGCCACCAATTAGCTTTGTGGGGCCCTGGGCAGCTGCCCAGTGAGCCCATATGTTAACATTTTCCATAGTGCATGATAACATAGCACCTACTTCAGGTCCCCGATGCAGTAGTGGCACATGCCACTAAGTACAGATGTTTGGTATTTTCTGCATGTGCCGACCTATACTTTACAGGTGTAATATGGGTCTGCAACATCAGCCACACTATAGCATCAGACTGCTGTTTGGAGGTGAGGAGGGGGCGGTGACTGCCTCTATTTCCCATAATGGAGCCTTGTCACCACCGTTGTCGGGGAGGGACAGAGATTTCCTGTCCTCTTTGTCACACAGATGGCCAATAGTGTTGCAGGTGATCCAATGTTGCATCCTAGGATGCAGCTCTAATCAATAATGAGGTGTGACTCCTTATGCTCCATTACCATGAGAGCCTCTATGTCTACATCTGTATCAGGCCCATTGATTGAAGGTAATCACGAGATTATGGGGTCCATATTGCTTCCCAATATGTACTAAACGTTTTTCTCTGCCTTCTGCCTGCTAGTGCTAATAGCAAGCTAGAAGCACTGTCATAGGCACCTATGGCAGTGCCAATTATCTCAGATATTACTAAGGTGATATGTCACCTACAGTACCATCAGCTGTCTTCACCAGCACTGGCTTTGTCACCTCTTGCTGCCGTTATATGCCTCTCATCACTTGGCAGGAAGAGGGCTCATTGTCATTATGGTTGCTTGTCAATAAAGTTTTGATGAAAAAAGAAATCTCAGTGCTGTAGCTGCACAGGATGGCAGAGAGGTGACTCCACACAGTGCATTCAGTATGAAATGCATCTCAGCTGGCACCCCCGAGGGGCAGACTTAACGTTTACTCTCCTCTGCCGGGAAGCTTTTAGTAAAACTTGCGGTAAGCACCTCCTGCTTTGCAACGATAACGGGTGAAACAGGAGTGTCTTTTTCTCCACAATAAGTGATGTTTTTGTAACAAGGACCCCTATAAGTACAAAGGGACCTCATCAACTGAAAATTTTCCAATTGAGTACCCCATACATATTGGAAGCCATATTGGTGATCTCCCATTCCTGCATCCCATAATTTATCTGTAGTTTAGGGCAGAGGTTCCCAAACTGGGTATCTCAGGGCACTTGCAGGGGTGCCTTGGATTTGTGGTCCAGGTCCAATACAAATCATGTATGGTCAATGCAATAGGCAAAACCAGTTCTTGTGGCTCCCAGTCATAACATATGTAGACAAACAGTAGCGATTCCTGTCCCACACCACATAGCTGAACCTAAAGCTGACATATAAACACAATTTACTTAATTTAATATGATTTTCTGTATTTTAGAATAAGAAACTTTTGGCCTGGGGGTGCTGTGAAAAAAAATCTGATACTTTAGGGCGCCATGATTCATTTTTGTTTTCGGAACCACTAGTGTAGAGGATTAATGTTGGAGAATCAATGGGGTTGCATAGTTTGAAAAAAGGGACTAACTCAAATGTGGACAACCCCGCCCCATCTTTGAAGGTATGATGATTTGTGATATAGAAGGATTTAAAATCCCTTCCAACATCAGTATCTGAAACTGACTGCAAGCCCATGGCAGTCAGAAAGGTAATTTTTATTTTTTTGTGTGTGCATGTGATACCCCCAAAGCAGTTGAAGCAGATGATGAGTAGGAATCATCATTCAGTCTTGATTTGTATGCAGATGATGAGTCCCACTTGTCTTTAGCAGCAAATGGATTAAAATACAGTCTTAGATTTGACTTGTTTGTTGGCGTAATCTACTTTATGCAAAAAAAATAGGGGGCCTATGTGTCAAAAGCCCAAACAAAAGTTTCTGTATGTCTTTTCAGTTTCCTATACTCAGTACTGTATATATAAACAGGGCAACACAGGAATTATGCTAATTTCTCCTGCACTGATGCCTGCATCTTTCTGAACCAAGATCCCCTAATAGCTCTCTATAGGCATGTCTTATATATTAAGTTCTGAATACAGAAAATTTTCAGTGCTCAACTATGGGAATTGACACTCTAACCCAGTGAGCTAACACATCTTCTGTTAGGAAGAGTATCCACATTGTGGAGAGGTCCAATTGTATTCTTCTGCCACCTCCAGCCCTCACAAGTTCACACATGCGCAGTAACACTGCCGTGACAGAACCCAGCAGTGCAAAGCGTGAAGGCTTTCTGTTGGATTATACTGATTTCATTTTTGCAGAGACAGTGTGGTTTTGTTATTTCTGTCCTTGCTAGAGCTGCTGGATACCTTAGAACTGAAAAGTTAGTAAATTACAGTAAAAAAATACATCGATATGAATAGAAAACATTTTTTCGGGTGTACCGTAAAAATTGATAGAGAATTCCGGGATTGGGAGCTCTATCTAAATCTTTGCTTTCTTTCTGTTAATGGTGATTAAATAAGTCGAGGGCATACATTGAGACTGGAGGGGGGGAGGTTCAGGGGAAATTTAAGGAAAAAGTACTTCACAGAAAGGGTAGTGGATAAGTGGAATAGCCTCCCATCAGAGGTGTAGAGGCTAAGACTGTAGGGCAATTTAAACATGCTTGGGACAGGCATATGAATATCCTTACAAAGAATTAAGGTTAAAAAAGGGTTGAGATTGCCTAAAGGATAAAATAAAAAAGGGGAAGACTAGATGGGCCAAGTGGTTCTTATCTGCCGTCAAATTCTATGTTTCTATGTTTAAGTCGTTCTCACCACTTGCAACTGTTGCTGCTCCACAACAAATAGCTTTATTTAATTGGTTAAACACCTTCTTGACAAGAGCGGTAGCTTAAAGTGATTTTACTGGGTGGCAAAGGGTGAGTGTTGTATTGCATGTACATGCAGAAACAATATACTTAAAGCTTTACTTAGTGGGAGATACACATTTATTGGTGTGATCCACTCTGGTTGGCCAATGACCAGACTCCTCTACCCTGATTACTGCATTTCGGGGGTAATTCTGAGTTGATCGCAGCAGGAACTTTGTTAGCAGTTGGGCAAAACCATGTGCACTGCAGGAGAGGCAGATATAACATGTGCAGAGAGAGTTAGATTTGGGTGGGTTATTTTGTTTCTGTGCAGGGTAAAATACTGGCTGCTTTATTTTTACACTGCAATTTAGATTGTAGATTGAACACACCACACCCAAATCTAACTCTCTCTGCACATGTTATATCTGCCTCCCCTGCAGTGCACATGGTTTTGCCCAACTGCTAATAAAGTTCCTGCTGCGATCAACTTGGAATTACCCCCTTCATGCGCAAATCCCAGATTTTACCCACGCTATCCCCCTTCACTGGAATAAACTCCCTCGCTCTATTAGACTCTCCCCGAACTTGCAAAGCTTCAAACGGGCACTAAAAATCCACCTGTTCTTAGAGATGTGCACCGGACATTTTTCGGGTTTTGTGTTTTGGTTTTGGATTCGGTTCCGCGGCCGTGTTTTGGATTCGGACGCGTTTTGGCAAAACCTCCCTGAAATTTTTTTGTCGGATTCGGGTGTGTTTTGGATTTGGGTGTTTTTTTCAAAAACCCTAAAAAACAGCTTAAATCATAGAATTTGGTGGTCATTTTGATCCCATAGTATTATTAACCTCAATAACCATAATTTCCACTCATTTCCAGTCTATTCTGAACACCTCACACCTCACAATATTATTTTTAGTCCTAAAATTTGCACCGAGGTCGCTGGATGGCTAAGCTAAGCGACACAAGTGGCCGACACAAACACCTGGCCCATCTAGGAGTGGCACTGCAGTGTCAGGCAGGATGGCACTTCAAAAAAATTGTCCCCAAACAGCACATGATGCAAAGAAAAAAAGAGGCACACCAAGGTCGCTGTGTGACTAAGCTAAGCGACACAAGTGGCCGACACAAACACCTGGCCCATCTAGGAGTGGCACTGCAGTGTCAGACAGGATGGCACTTCAAAAAAATTGTCCCCAAACAGCACATGATGCAAAGAAAAAAAGAGGCACACCAAGGTCGCTGTGTGACTAAGCTAAGTGACACAAGTGGCCGACACAAACACCTGGCCCATCTAGGAGTGGCACTGCAGTGTCAGACAGGATGGCACTTCAAAAAAATTGTCCCCAAACAGCACATGATGCAAAGAAAAAAAGAGGCGCACCAAGGTCGCTGTGTGACTAAGCTAAGCGACACAAGTGGCCGACACAAACACCTGGCCCATCTAGGAGTGGCACTGCAGTGTCAGACAGGATGGCACTTTCAAAAAAATTGTCCCCAAACAGCACATGATGCAAAGAAAAAAAGAGGAGCACCAAGGTCGCTGTGTGACTAAGCTAAGCGACACAAGTGGCCGACACAAACACCTGGCCCATCTAGGAGTGGCACTGCAGTGTCAGACAGGATGGCACTTCAAAAAAATTGTCTCCAAACAGCACATGATGGAAAGAAAAAAAGAGGCGCACCAAGGTCGCTGTGTGACTAAGCTAAGCGACACAAGTGGCCGACACAAACACCTGGCCCATCTAGGAGTGGCACTGCAGTGTCAGACAGGATGGCACTTCAAAAAAATTGTCCCCAAACAGCACATGATGCAAAGAAAAAAAGAGGCGCACCAAGGTCGCTGTGTGACTAAGCTAAGCGACACAAGTGGCCGACACAAACATCTGGCCCATCTAGGAGTGGCACTGCAGTGTCAGACAGGATGGCACTTCAAAAAAATTGTCCCCAAACAGCACATGATGCAAAGAAAAAAAGAGGCGCACCACAGGTATAGAATGTAGATGGATAGTATACTTAATGACGACACAGAGGTAGGTACAGCAGTGGCCTTCCGTACCGTACTGCTGTATATAGTATACTGGTGGTCACTGTGTCAGCAAACTGCAAAACTAAAATGCACCTCAGGTATAGAATGTAGATGGATAGTATACTTAATGACGACACAGAGGTAGGTACAGCAGTGGCCTTCTGTACCGTACTGCTATATATAGTATACTGGTGGTCACTGTGTCAGCAAACTGCAAAACTAAAATGCACCACAGGTATAGAATGTAGATGGATAGTATACTTAATGACGACACAGAGGTAGGTACAGCAGTGGCCTTCCGTACCGTACTGCTATATATAGTATACTGGTGGTCACTGTGTCAGCAAACTGCAAAACTAAATTGCACCACAGGTATAGAATGTAGATAGATAGTATACTTAATGACGACACAGAGGTAGGTACAGCAGTGGCCTTCCGTACCGTACTTCTATATATAGTATACTGGTGGTCACTGTGTCAGCAAACTGCAAAACTAAAATGCACCACAGGTATAGAATGTAGATGGATAGTATACTTAATGACGACACAGAGGTAGGTACAGCAGTGGCCTTCCGTACCGTACTGCTATATATAGTATACTGGTGGTCACTGTGTCAGCAAACTGCAAAACTGAAATACACCACAGGTATAGAATCTAGATGGATAGTATACTTAATGACGACACAGAGGTAGGTACAGCAGTGGCCTACTGTACCGTAATGCTATATATTAAATACTGGTGGTTACTGGTCAGCAAAACTCTGCACTGTACTCCTCCTATATAATATTATACTGGTGGTCCCAGGTCCCCACAATAAAGCAGCACACTGAGCACAGATATGGAGTGTTTTTCAGGCAGACAACGTATACTGGTGGTCACTGTCAGCAAAACTCTGCACTGTACTCCTGCTATATAATACAGCTGCTCCCCAGTCCCCACAATTAAGCAGTGTGAGCACAGATATATGCAGCACACTGAGCACAGATATGGAGCGTTTTTTTCAGGCAGAGAATGGATAACTGGTGGTCACTGATCAGCAAAACTCTGCACTGTACTCCTCCTATATTATACAGCCGCTCCCCAGCCCTCCCCACAATTAAGCAATAATGCACAATCAAGTTCAACAATAATGGAGAGGATGCCAGCCACGTCCTCTCCCTAACATTTCCAATGCACGAGTGAAAATGGCGGCGACGTGCGGCTGCTTATGTAGAATCCGAATCTCGCGAGAATCCGACAGCGGGACGATGACGTTCGGGCGCGCTCGGGTTACCCGAGCCATACGGGAGAATCCGAGTATGGCTCGGACCCGTGTAAAAATGGTGAAGTTCGGGAGGGTTCGGTTCCCGAGAAACCGAACCCGCTCATCACTACTGTTCATCAAGGCGTACCCTTCCACATAACCTAGTATCGAGACCGCTCTCCCAACCCACTGTCTCATGTCTTGGCCATTTATGCCTCGCTTACTTCTTGCCATCAGGCTGCCTTCTGCTTGCTCGCACCTCATGTCACCTGTCTGTTTCCCCCCACCCCATAGATAGTGAGCCTTCTTCCCTCTTGTTATCACAACACTCTTCTCTCACTCTTCAATTACAGCTCTCTCCTACATAGTGAATGTCTATACCTGTATCTCCTCTCGCTCATTACTATTTATCTCTTCCAGTGGCCGCCTGTCCCTAGTAGTACGCTGATTACTCATTTGCTTCCTTACATCTCAGGTGTATTGTGTACTGAGCAGTGGCGGAACTAGCGAGCGGTGGGCCCAGGTGCGACAAAATGCTTTGCCCCCCCCCCACACACATCCCCCCCCACACACATCCCATCCAAGTCCACCCCCTCACCCCTGGAGAGGATCTGGTGAGGGGGACCTGCTCAGGGCCAGAGAAATGGATACCTAGCAACAGTGCCGTAACTAGACATTTTAGCACTGTGTGCAAGAAACGGCATCGGAGCCCCACCCCTGCATGCAAAACAGGGGCAGTGCGCGCCGTAGGCGCGCGCAAAAATACATAGTGGCGTGGCTTCGTGGGGAAGGGGTGTGGCCACAAAATAATACCAATTCATAAAACGGTACACAGTAGTCTCCATTATTCAAATTACGCCGCACAGTAGCACCACTACACCAGGTAGAGACCCTTTTACACCTTACAGCGGACAGATTCCTCTTTTTACACATTACAGCAGACAGCGTGCACTTTTTACACATAACGGCAGACAGCGTGCCATTTTTACACATAACGGCAGACAGCGTGCACTTTTTACACATAACGGCAGACAGCGTGCCCTTTTTACACATAACGGCAGACAGCGTGCCCTTTTTACACATAACGGCAGACCGCGTGCCCTTGTTACACATAGCGGCAGACAGCGTACACTTTTTACACATAACGGCAGACAGCGTGCCCTTGTTACACATTACGGCAGACAGCATCCCCTTTTTACACATAACGGCAGACAGCGTCCCCTTTTTACACATTACGGCAGACAGCGTGCCCTTGTTACACATTACGGCAGACAGCGTCCCCATTTTTACACATTACGGCAGGCAGATTCCCCATTTTTACACATTGCGGCAGGCAGATTACCCCTTTTTACACATAGCGGCAGGCAGATTACCCCTTTTTACACATAGCGGCAGGCAGTCCCCCATTTTTACACATTGCGGCAGGCTGATTCCCCCTTTTTACACATTACGTCAGGCAGTCCCCCCTTTTTACACATTGCGGCAGGCTGATTCCCCCTTTTTACACATTACGTCAGGCAGTCCCCCCTTTTTACACATTGCGGCAGGCTGATTCCCCTTTTTACACATAGCGGCAGGCAGTCCCCCATTTTTACACATAGCGGCAGGCTGATTCCCCTTTTTACACATAGCGGCAGGCAGTCCCCCATTTTTACACATAGCGGCAGGCAGGCACAAGAAAAAAGAAAGAGAAAGAAAGAAAGAAAAAGAGAAAAAGAAAGAAAGAAGAATTATACTTACCCTCTCCGCCGGCTCAGGCTCCTCAGTGCAGCCGTGTCAGACGATTCCCGGGCAGTAGAGGAGGTGGAGGACGGAGGTGAAGAAGGGAGCCGCAGCAGCGCTTTGTTACTGGTGAAGGCGCTGCTGCCCCTCTGCTTCCCTATAGGCTGTTCTCGGAAGACAGCCTATAGTGAAGCAGAGGGGCAGCAGCAGCAGCGCCTCCACCAGTAACAAAGCGCTGCTGCGGCTCCCTCCTTCACCTCCCTCCTCCTCCTTCCCCCGTCCGTGCCGCTGCTCCTCTCCTCTCCGGGCGGCTGTGCGCTGCGGGCAGCGGTTGCCTGCAGCGCACAGCGGCATGTAATGCGTCAGTTTGACTCATTACATGCTTGGGCCCCTGAACAGAGGCGGGCCCCAGTGCAACGCACTGCTTGCACTGCCGGTAGTTCCGCCTCTGGTACTGAGAATTGTGCTGATAATTGTTACCTGTGCTGTTTTAGTTTTTGTGTTAATGTAATGTTAAGTTCTGTGTACCCTGTATTGTTCTATGGTGGTCATTCCGAGTTGATCGCTAGCTGCATTCGTTCGCTGTGCAGCGATGAGGCAAAAAAAGACACTTCTGCGCATGCGTATGCGGCGCAATGTGCATGCGCGAAGTAATATTACAATGAACCAGGGCTGTTTCTAGCAAATTTGGCTCCCAGTGCGAGATTTAAAAATGCGCCCCCCATGACATTAAAAAATGTGCCCCCCCCACACACCTAGATTAAAGAAAAACGTGCGCACCCGAAAAGGGGCACGGCCTTATCTAAATGGGTGTGGCCTCATTTAAATGGGCATGGCCTCGTCTGAAAAGACTACCTCACAATCCAGTTTTTGACCCTGCTCCAACAGATCACGACCACCACAGGAAAAAAAAATTCTACCATATTAAGCCCCACACAGTAATGCCCCCTGCACCATATTATACCACACACTGCAATGCCCTTGATACATTAAATCCCCACACTACGGCAGGCAAAAGTCCCCATTTCACACATTACGGCAGGTGTCCCCATTTTACACATTAAGAGAGAGAGAATACTTACAGAGGCGTTTACCGCTCTTCGGCCCGCCTCACCAGTCGCTCCTCGCGCCGGCCTTTCCCTCTTCTTAACTTGGATCCCCTTCTGTACTCCGCTCGGGGGGGGGGGGGGGGGGGGGTTTCGCAGAGTGACGGGGTTGCGTCGTGACGTAACGACGCAACAGCGTCATTCCGTGAAACTCCGCCCCCCGAGCGGGTTACTCGAGGAGAAATAGGAGGGGGAAGCAGGGAGCCACAGTTAGTGCCGCGGCGGGCGCCCAGTGCGGTTGCACTGCTCGCCTGCCCCAAGAAACGGCCCTGCAATGAACGATGTAGTTTCACACAGGGTCTAGCAAAGCTTTTCAGTCGCACTGCTGGCCGCAGAGTGATTGACATGAAGTGGGCGTTTCTGGGTGTCAACTGACCATTTTCAGGAAGTGTTCGAAAAAACGCAGGCGTGCCTGGAAAAAACGCAGGCATGGCTGGGCGAACGCAGGGCGTGTTTGTGACGTCAAAACAGGAACTGAGCAGTCTGAAGTGATCGTAAGCGCTGAGTAGGTTCTGAGCTACTCAGAAACTGCACAAAAAAACTGTGTAGCCGCTCTGCGAACCTTTCGTTCGCACTTCTGCTAAGCTAAAATACACTCCCAGTGGGAGGCGGCATAGCGTTTGCATGGCTGCTAAAAACATCTCGGAATGACCACCTATGTGCTGTATGTACGGCAAACACTTGTGACGCCTTATAAATAAAATGTTATAATACTAATACTACTAATAATAATAATAATCCCAGTGTAATAGGTCAGGAGCTAACCTGTACTTTTCTCAGAACATGTCTTGCACTGACAAATAAAATATATATGACAAAGCATGATTATAGTATCAAAGCTGCTTGTGTAATCAATGAAACAAACATAATCCCTATGAGACATAAGTAAGCCACACACCAAACTGTACTTCATAAAAAACAGAGAAACATTGTAACTAGTTAAGGGCATATAATAGCAGTCAGGATATTGAAGTAATGTTTTGCTGCTGCCAGCAGATTCTTTGCATGCAAATTCCCATTTGGTACAACAAGCCCACAAATCTGCATGCAAAGCACCTTCATGGAGGCTGAAGATGAAATGTGGTTAATTAGGCTAATTTCTGCAAAATTCATATCCATAAGGTTTTTTTTCAATTTGTAAATTACTCTTAATATTAATTTGATGACAGTGGAGACAAATGTATAGCAAATGGATTAGTATTTTTGGTTGCTGGCAGCTTATTAATTAAATTTTAATATGAAAATACTAATTTAGTTGTTTTTGAGGTTTGTACATAATACATAATGTTGGACTTCAACATTAACGGCCCATTGAGGGAATGATAGAGTCCCATGAAATAATGAGTACATTGCCACTGAAGGGGCACATGCAGCTATTGGAGGGGTGTAGCCGGTTGATGGAAAGGCATATCCAGCCACTGGATGGGGTGGAAGGAAAAAAGAATCTCTGTTTCGGACAATACACTGAGTGAGTCTTCTATACTTGGTGTAGGGGCCTATTCATTCAAGTGAACTGGCCCGTTATACATGCATTAAGAAAAAACCTAATGGGGGCAGTTTTAAATAGCTGTGGTACATACAGCAGGATTGGAGGTATATGTACTAAAGGGTAGATTTTTAGAAGTGGAGATGTTGACCATAGCAGATTCAGATTTTAGCTATTATCTTCTAGAAGGTGGTAAATAAATAAGTACAATCTGATTGGTTGCCTTGGGCAACATCTCCACCTCTAGAAACCCACACTTTAGTAACTATACGCTTTGTAGTAAAGTCATGGGCTATTCAATTGCAGCACACAGTAAGCCCTCAAGCTGCACTTACAACAAATTACTGTTTGCACCTCGTGAACAGTAAGTAGGGCTTTCTGCCCTTACCACGACCACCATCAGCGCATTAACTTGCAGCTCCTTGGCACTTAACTAGGAACCCATGGGTTAATGTACTGTATGTTAGTTCGCCACATGAGATAATAAATTGAACAGTTCCGGGCAAGGCTACTGTATCTGCCTGCTGTATAGACTGCTCCTAATTGAATCTGCCCCATAGTGTCATATGGACCTTAGCTATATTTCATATATATCCCAAATATGAACGATCTTCATTTTTACTTTTAAATAATTTTTCTATATTTTCTAACACTTGCATAACTGTGACATACATAACATTTTCTCTGGTGTTAAATAAGCTTTGTGTAATTTATACCAGTGGAAAGATAAACATTTTTATACTAACACTGCTGTCTTGACAAAACCTGCATTCTCTACTGTCAGTATACAGTTGCAAGCTATTTCTCATGTTTCACAAATGGGAATGATGTCCCAATAATGCGATCTTTGCTTGGAGCCCACTAATGACTCAAAGCAGCGCCCTCTGTATGAATGAGCAATTTCTCTCAGACTCCATAAATAAATTGTCGTGTTGTCCTTGGCTCGCTTGTCCTGGAATATCCACATAACAGAAAGTATAAAAATCAAATGACTTTCATTAATGAGAACACAAAACAGCAGTTTGTTGTTCAGAAAAGTGCGTGGGGGGAGTAAATAGGTAGTTTGGTGAGTAGCTAGTAGAGATGAGCGGGTTCGGTTTCTCTGAATCCGAACCCGCCAGAACTTCATGTTTTTTTTC
Source organism: Pseudophryne corroboree (assembly GCF_028390025.1). Classification (NCBI taxonomy): domain Eukaryota; kingdom Metazoa; phylum Chordata; class Amphibia; order Anura; family Myobatrachidae; genus Pseudophryne; species Pseudophryne corroboree. Next base: position 500,186,576 of record NC_086447.1, read on the forward strand.
ACGGGTCCGAGCGACTCGGATCTTCCCGCCTTGCTCGGTTAACCCGAGCGCGCCCGAACGTCATCATGACGCTGTCGGATTCTTGCGAGGCTCGGATTCTATCGCGAGACTCGGATTCTATATAAGGAGCCGCGCGTCGCCGCCATTTTCACACGTGCATTGAGATTGATAGGGAGAGGACGTGGCTGGCGTCCTCTCCATTTAGATTATAAGAGACTGAGAGAGATTTACTGGAGCTGACTAGGAGGAGTACTGTTACTGTAGAAGTGTAGAGACTGAGTGGAGAGAGTTTACTAGTGAGGACAGTGCAGTTTACTTTATAATCCGTTCTCTGCCTGAAAAAAGCGATACACAGCACACAGTGACTCAGTCACATACCATATCTGTGTGCACTGCTCAGGCTCAGGCCAGTGTGCTGCATCATCTATTATCTATATATAATATTATATATATCTGTCTGACTGCTCAGCTCACACAGCTTATAATTGTGGGGGAGACTGGGGAGCACTACTGCAGTGCCAGTTATAGGTTATAGCAGGAGCCAGGAGTACATAATATATTATATAGTGAGTGACCACCAGACACACAGTGCAGTTTATTTAATATATCCGTTCTCTGCCTGAAAAAAGCGATACACACAGTGACTCAGTCAGTCACATACCATATCTGTGTGCACTGCTCAGGCTCAGGCCAGTGTGCTGCATCATCTATATATATTATATATCTGTCTGACTGCTCAGCTCACACAGCTTATAATTGTGGGGGAGACTGGGGAGCACTACTGCAGTGCCAGTTATAGGTTATAGCAGGAGCCAGGAGTACATATTATATTAAAATTAAACAGTGCACACTTTTGCTGCAGGAGTGCCACTGCCAGTGTGACTGACCAGTGACCTGACCACACTGACCACCAGTATAGTTAGTAGTATACTTATATTGTGATTGCCTGAAAAAGTTAAACACTCGTCGTGTGACTTCACTTGTGTGTTTTTTTTTTTTTTATTCTATAAAAATAAAACTCATTCTGCTGACAGACAGTGTCCAGCAGGTCCGTCATTATATAATATATAATATATACCTGTCCGGCTGCAGTAGTGATATATATATATTTTTTATATCATTTATCATCCAGTCGCAGCAGACACAGTACGGTAGTTCACGGCTGTGGCTACCTCTGTGTCTCTGCACTCGGCAGGCAGTCCGTCCATAATTGTAATACCACCTAACCGTGGATTTTTTTCATTCTTCTTTATACATACATAGTTACATAGACATCTTCTCTTTATCAACCAGTCTATATTAGCTGCAGACACAGTACAGTACGGTAGTTCACGGCTGTGGCTACCTCTGTGTCTGCAGTCGGCAGGCAGTCCATAATTGTATACTAGTATCCATCTCCATTGTTTACCTGAGGTGCCTTTTAGTTGTGCCTATTAAAATATGGAGAACAAAAATGTTGAGGTTCCAGAATTAGGGAAAGATCAAGATCCACTTCCACCTCGTGCTGAAGCTGCTGCCACTAGTCATGGCCGAGACGATGAAATGCCAGCAACGTCGTCTGCCAAGGCCGATGCCCAATGTCATAGTACAGAGCATGTCAAATACAAAACACCAAATATCAGAAAAAAAAGGACTCCAAAACCTAAAATAAAATTGTCGGAGGAGAAGCGTAAACTTGACAATATGCCATTTACCACACGGAGTGGCAAGGAACGGCTGAGGCCCTGGCCTATGTTCATGGCTAGTGGTTCAGCTTCACATGAGGATGGAAGCACTCAGCCTCTCGCTAGAAAAATGAAAAGACTCAAGCTGGCAAAAGCAGCACAGCAAAGAACTGTGCATTCTTCGAAATCCCAAATCCACAAGGAGAGTCCAATTGTGTCGGTTGCGATGCCTGACCTTCCCAACACTGGACGTGAAGAGCATGCGCCTTCCACCATTTGCACGCCCCCTGCAAGTGCTGGAAGGAGCACCCGCAGTCCAGTTCCTGATAGTCAGATTGAAGATGTCAGTGTTGAAGTACACCAGGATGAGGAGGATATGGGTGTTGCTGGCGCTGGGGAGGAAATTGACCAGGAGGATTCTGATGGTGAGGTGGTTTGTTTAAGTCAGGCACCCGGGGAGACACCTGTTGTCCGTGGGAGGAATATGGCCGTTGACATGCCAGGTGAAAATACCAAAAAAATCAGCTCTTCGGTGTGGAGGTATTTCACCAGAAATGCGGACAACAGTTGTCAAGCCGTGTGTTCCCTTTGTCAAGCTGTAATAAGTAGGGGTAAGGACGTTAACCACCTCGGAACATCCTCCCTTATACGTCACCTGCAGCGCATTCATAATAAGTCAGTGACAAGTTCAAAAACTTTGGGTGACAGCGGAAGCAGTCCACTGACCAGTAAATCCCTTCCTCTTGTAACCAAGCTCACGCAAACCACCCCACCAACTCCCTCAGTGTCAATTTCCTCCTTCCCCAGGAATGCCAATAGTCCTGCAGGCCATGTCACTGGCAATTCTGACGAGTCCTCTCCTGCCTGGGATTCCTCCGATGCATCCTTGCGTGTAACGCCTACTGCTGCTGGCGCTGCTGTTGTTGCCGCTGGGAGTCGATGGTCATCCCAGAGGGGAAGTCGTAAGCCCACTTGTACTACTTCCAGTAAGCAATTGACTGTTCAACAGTCCTTTGCGAGGAAGATGAAATATCACAGCAGTCATCCTACTGCAAAGCGGATAACTGAGGCCTTGGCATCCTGGGTGGTGAGAAACGTGGTTCCGGTATCCATCATTACTGCAGAGCCAACTAGAGACTTGTTGGAGGTACTGTGTCCCCGGTACCAAATACCATCTAGGTTCCATTTCTCTAGGCAGGCGATACCGAAAATGTACACAGACCTCAGAAAAAGAGTCACCAGTGTCCTAAAAAATGCAGCTGTACCCAATGTCCACTTAACCACGAACATGTGGACAAGTGGAGCAGGGCAGGGTCAGGACTATATGACTGTGACAGCCCACTGGGTAGATGTATGGACTCCCGCCGCAAGAACAGCAGCGGCGGCACCAGTAGCAGCATCTCGCAAACGCCAACTCTTTCCTAGGCAGGCTACGCTTTGTATCACCGGTTTCCAGAATACGCACACAGCTGAAAACCTCTTACGGCAACTGAGGAAGATCATCGCGGAATGGCTTACCCCAATTGGACTCTCCTGTGGATTTGTGGCATCGGACAACGCCAGCAATATTGTGTGTGCATTAAATATGGGCAAATTCCAGCACGTCCCATGTTTTGCACATACCTTGAATTTGGTGGTGCAGAATTTTTTAAAAAACGACAGGGGCGTGCAAGAGATGCTGTCGGTGGCCAGAAGAATTGCGGGACACTTTCGGCGTACAGGCACCACGTACAGAAGACTGGAGCACCACCAAAAACTACTGAACCTGCCCTGCCATCATCTGAAGCAAGAAGTGGTAACGAGGTGGAATTCAACCCTCTATATGCTTCAGAGGTTGGAGGAGCAGCAAAAGGCCATTCAAGCCTATACAATTGAGCACGATATAGGAGGTGGAATGCACCTGTCTCAAGTGCAGTGGAGAATGATTTCAACGTTGTGCAAGGTTCTGATGCCCTTTGAACTTGCCACACGTGAAGTCAGTTCAGACACTGCCAGCCTGAGTCAGGTCATTCCCATCATCAGGCTTTTGCAGAAGAAGCTGGAGGCATTGAAGAAGGAGCTAAAAGGGAGCGATTCCGCTAGGCATGTGGGACTTGTGGATGCAGCCCTTAATTCGCTTAACAAGGATTCACGGGTGGTCAATCTGTTGAAATCAGAGCACTACATTTTGGCCACCGTGCTCGATCCTAGATTTAAAGCCTACCTTGGATCTCTCTTTCCGGCAGACACAAGTCTGCTGGGGTTGAAAGACCTGCTGGTGACAAAATTGTCAAGTCAAGCGGAACGCGACCTGTCAACATCTCCTCCTTCACATTCTCCCGCAACTGGGGGTGCGAGGAAAAGGCTCAGAATTCCGAGCCCACCCGCTGGCGGTGATGCAGGGCAGTCTGGAGCGACTGCTGATGCTGACATCTGGTCCGGACTGAAGGACCTGACAACGATTACGGACATGTCGTCTACTGTCACTGCATATGATTCTCTCAACATTGATAGAATGGTGGAGGATTATATGAGTGACCGCATCCAAGTAGGCACGTCACACAGTCCGTACTTATACTGGCAGGAAAAAGAGGCAATTTGGAGGCCCTTGCACAAACTGGCTTTATTCTACCTAAGTTGCCCTCCCACAAGTGTGTACTCCGAAAGAGTGTTTAGTGCCGCCGCTCACCTTGTCAGCAATCGGCGTACGAGGTTACATCCAGAAAATGTGGAGAAGATGATGTTCATTAAAATGAATTATAATCAATTCCTCCGCGGAGACATTGACCAGCAGCAATTGCCTCCACAAAGTACACAGGGAGCTGAGATGGTGGATTCCAGTGGGGACGAATTGATAATCTGTGAGGAGGGGGATGTACACGGTGATATATCGGAGGGTGAAGATGAGGTGGACATCTTGCCTCTGTAGAGCCAGTTTGTGCAAGGAGAGATTAATTGCTTCTTTTTTGGGGGGGGTCCAAACCAACCCGTCATATCAGTCACAGTCGTGTGGCAGACCCTGTCACTGAAATGATGAGTTGGTTAAAGTGTGCATGTCCTGTTTTGTTTATACAACATAAGGGTGGGTGGGAGGGCCCAAGGACAATTCCATCTTGCACCTCTTTTTTCTTTTCTTTTTCTTTGCATCATGTGCTGATTGGGGAGGGTTTTTTGGAAGGGACATCCTGCGTGACACTGCAGTGCCACTCCTAGATGGGCCCGGTGTTTGTGTCGGCCACTAGGGTCGCTAATCTTACTCACACAGTCAGCTACCTCATTGCGCCTCTTTTTTTCTTTGCGTCATGTGCTGTTTGGGGAGGGTTTTTTGGAAGGGACATCCTGCGTGACACTGCAGTGCCACTCCTAGATGGGCCCGGTGTTTGTGTCGGCCACTAGGGTCGCTAATCTTACTCACACAGCTACCTCATTGCGCCTCTTTTTTTCTTTGCGTCATGTGCTGTTTGGGGAGGGTTTTTTGGAAGGGCCATCCTGCGTGACACTGCAGTGCCACTCCTAGATGGGCCCGGTGTTTGTGTCGGCCACTAGGGTCGCTAATCTTACTCACACAGCTACCTCATTGCGCCTGTTTTTTTCTTTGCGTCATGTGCTGTTTGGGGAGGGTTTTTTGGAAGGGACATCCTGCGTGACACTGCAGTGCCACTCCTAGATGGGCCCGGTGTTTGTGTCGGCCACTAGGGTCGCTTATCTTACTCACACAGCGACCTCGGTGCAAATTTTAGGACTAAAAATAATATTGTGAGGTGTGAGGTATTCAGAATAGACTGAAAATGAGTGTAAATTATGGCTTTTGAGGTTAATAATACTTTGGGATCAAAATGACCCCCAAATTCTATGATTTAAGCTGTTTTTTAGTGTTTTTTGAAAAAAACACCCGAATCCAAAACACACCCGAATCCGACAAAAAAAATTCGGTGAGGTTTTGCCAAAACGCGTTCGAACCCAAAACACGGCCGCGGAACCGAACCCAAAACCAAAACACAAAACCCGAAAAATTTCAGGCGCTCATCTCTAGTAGCTAGTGCTGCCTTAAATAAAATCATTCGTCACTGGTGATACTAAATTAATGATAACTGGTAATCTCTTGTTTTAAGTAATCAAAGCTGCTTAATTACTTATTTGAGAGTAAGAAACATTTTGGCTTTTTACATCCTCTTTGTTAGACAATCTTCTAATGGAATTTGTGCAGCTCTGGTAATCACCAAGCACATTTTATTTGCAGTGCACTTCTGCATGTTTCTTTTGTTACTTTTTACCTAATCTCTATAGTAAATAAAACTGGGCTTTTACAATAATTATTCCTTAAAATGTTGTGATCATCTGATCCTTCCTTATGAACAAATCAATATTTGATCTTACCTACAGAAAAATGCATTGATTTATACAGTGGGAAACAGCAGTCAGTGAGCCTAGAAATCTCGATAAGGGTCTGGGTCTGATCTTGGAGTAAAGGAAAAACAGAGCAAGTAACTTTGTAATGTTGCCAAGCAGGTGGGGCAGATGTAATATGTGCAGAGAGATTTAAGCTACAGTGGGTAAACAACATTATACACTTATTGGGCCATTTTGCCAATTATAAGATGATTATTTTGTAGTGTGTAGGCATGATCGTTTTGGCCAGACTTGTCAAAAGAATACAGGGCCATTCCATGGAAATTAGTAAAAATGTCCCATACTGTCAGTACCGACTGATTTTGTGAATCCGTTAACCTTGGACCAACCGAAGGTGTTGGCGCCGGAGCATGGTGGAAACAGGGAGGACGAAGAAAGTTCAGTTTCATATATTTATTAGAAAGCTACAATTCCAGTAAGGAGTAAAATGACAATCATTAGACACTGTATATAAACTGACGTACTGCAGTGAATGGCATAATGATAAGCAGGATCTGGATTAAAGATGCATTGAAGAAATGTTCATATGAATAAGATAAAACGTGCCAGAAGATTAGTGAAGAAGATTAGGAACAGAAAAAGCACAAACAAAACTCTAAAAGCTATGTGTGCAAATGCTAGGAGCTTAGGTAATAAAATCCCAGAACTAACTGCAATAATGACAAGGGATGATCTAGACATTGTGGCAATTACAGAGTCATGGTACAATGAAAATCATTACTGGGACATAGCTATACCGGGATATACTTTATTTAGGAAGGACAGAATTGAAAAAAATAGGAGGTGGGGTAGCAATGTATGTAAAAAAAACATAAATACTACATTAATACAAAGTATTGAAGAAAAAACTGAGGCCCTTTGGGTGACCATAGAAACAGGGGAACAGTTGATTATTCGTATTGGCGTGATATACAGGCCACCAGGTCAGGAAGAGGAACTCGACAAGAACCTATTGCAGGACATAACTAAAATGGCATTGAAAGGAGAGGTAATAATCATGGGAGACTTTAATCTTCCTGATGTAAACTGGGAGGTGTCTGTTGCTAGTTCCACTAGAAGTAGGGACATTTTAAATTCCCTTCAGGGAACATCCCTCCACCAATTGGTGAGGGAGCCCACTCGGAAAGACGCAATATTAGACTTAATACTTACAAATGGAGACAGATTATCGGACGTAAAAGTGGGTGAAAACCTGGGATCCAGTGATCATCAAGCAGTATGGTTCAGCATTAAGACAGAGACTGACTCATCCCATACAAATACAAAGGTGTTGGATTTTAGGAAGGCTGATTTTGTAGGGATGGGAAAATGTGTAAGCGATACTTTGGCAGAGTGGAGGAACTTGGAAGCAGTGCAGGAGAGGTGGGAAACATTAAAATGTGCAATATTGAAGGCAACAGACCTTTGTATCAAAACTGTTAGGAAAAACAAAAGGAAAAGGAAGCCAGTGTGGTTTGCAAAAGAAGTAGCAAATATTGTGAGAGCAAAAAAGATAGCTTTTAGGAAATATAAGCAGACACAAAACAATGAAGACAAAGAGATATATCTTGTTAGACAGAAGGAGACTAAGAAGGTAATCAGATGTGCAAAGGCACAAGCTGAGGAGAAAATGGCCCAGTCAGTGGGTAAAGGAAGCAAAACTTTTTTTAGGTATATAAGCGAAAGGAGAAAAACAAAAGGCGAAATTATAAAACTAAAGACGGACACTGGGAGTCTTGTTGAAGGAGACAATTTAATAGCAGATCATCTTAATGATTATTTTTGCTCAGTATTTACTACTGAAAGAGAGGGGAAGGGGCCACAGTTAAGTTGCAGGGATATTCAGGAAAATTAAACAAGTACATTTACAGAGGAGAAGGTCCTAACAGAACTCTCAAAGCTGAAAGTGGACAAATCTATGGGGCCAGATGGGATACATCCAAGGATACTAAAAGAACTTAAAGAGGTGCTGGTAGCACCATTGACAGAATTATTCAACCAGTCATTAGCTACAGGAGTAATTCCAGAGGACTGGAAAAGAGCAAACGTAGTCCCACTGCACAAAAGTGGAAGCAAGGAAGAGGCAAACTACTACAGACCAGTGAGTCTTACCTCAGTAGTAGGGAAATTGATGGAAACACTCTTAAAAGAAAGAGTTGTAGATTATCTCAAATCCGGCAATTTACAGGATCCCAAACAGCATGGATTTACTGGGGGGAGATCATGTCAAACAAATCTTATTGACTTTTTTGATTGTGTGACTAAAGTGATGGATAAAGGTGGAGCCATGGATATAGCTTATCTAGACTTTAGTAAGGCTTTTGACACTGTTCCACATCGCAGACTGCTAAATAAACTTGAAAGTTTGGGATTGGATATTAGGATTATTGAATGGATAAGATCTTGGTTGAAGGATAGAAAACAGAGAGTTGTGGTAAATGGAGTGCATTCACAGGAGGGAAATGTTACCAGTGGAGTACCCCAGGGATCTGTACTTGGACCAGTGCTTTTTAATATCTTTATTGGTGACATTGCAAATGGCATTAAAGGGAAAGTATGCCTTTTTGCAGATGACACAAAGGTATGCAACAGGGTAGACACACCAGGTGGTGTAAAACAAATGATTGAGGATCTAGGTAGACTATAGGAATGGTCAAGAGTGTGGCAATTACAGTTTAATGCCACAAAATGCACTTGGGTCTCAAAAATCCAAAAGCTAAATATAGTATTAATGGCACTATACTGGAAACTACTGAGGAGGAAAGGGATCTAGGAGTCACTATTTCAGATGACTTAAAGGCAGGTAAGCAATGTAACAAGGCAATGAGGAAGGCTAGTCAGATGCTTGGCTGCATTGGGAGAGGAATCAGCAGCAGAAAGAAAGAAGTAATAATGCCACTGTCTAGGTCATTGGTACGGCCTCATCTAGAATACTGTATTCAGTTCTGGAGGCCATATCTTCAAAAGGATATTAATACATTAGAAACTGTACAAAGGAGGGCAACTAAAATGGTGCATGGCCTACATCACAAAACATACCCAGAAAGACTAAGAAATCTCAATATGTATAGTTTGGAGCAGAGAAGGGAAAGGGGGGACATGATAGAAACTTTCAAATATATCAAGGGTTTTAACAAAGTCCAGGAGGGAAACATTCTCCAAATGAAGAGAAGCAATAGGACACGAGGACATGCACTGAGACTGGAGGGGGGGGAGGTGCAGGGGAAATTTGCGGAAAAATTATTTCGCAGAAAGGGTAGTGGACAAGTGGAATAGCCTCCCATCAGAGGTGGTAGAGGCTAAGTCAGTAGAGCAATTTAAATATGCATGGGATAGACATAAGGATATCCTTACAAAGAAATAAGGATCAAATAAGGTTAGAGATAAAAATAATGTAAAAAAAAAAAAAGGGGGCAGACTAGATGGGCCAAGTGGTTCTTATCTGCTGACAAATTCTATGTTTCTATGTAAGAATTGTCCAATATGAAGCAAAGATTGGTGCCAAACTGTAAAGAAGTGTTAACTGGATATTGTAGACAAAGATGAATAACTGTGAAGGCTTGTACTGATGCTTAAAGGCTGAACTGGAGAACTGTGAAGAATTGTCTTTGAATGATGCAAAAATGTAGATACAATACTGAAAGAAGTACTTACAGGTTGTGAAGATTATCCTTGAAACACTGTGAAGAGCTGCAGCAGAAGACAACAGTGAGGAATGGGTTAACTGAGAGATGAGTAAATGAGGACCAGGATTAAATAGAAACTTCCACAGGCTATGTGATTATAGCAGGCAGTCACTGAACGAACAGGGTAACCTCTCATCAGACTCCGGGAATCCACTTGTTGCCACTTGGAGAGCGATTGACTGACAGCACAGCAGGGAGCTGGTGGATCACTTGCGGTGAAGGCTGCAGGCAGACCTCTGGGAGTGGAGGTGATATCAGGACCACTGGAATCACACAGAAATTCACAGGGAGAGCACAGAGCTAGGGTACAGAGTAGCTACAATAAAGCACTGGCCAAGAGTGAAATAATCCCAGCCTACTTATAGGCAACATAGGAACGGGATTGGCTAACACTTACCCACAGGTGCTCACAGGTGCTGCATTTGGTCTCCAACATGCCACCTCCTATACTGCAGACACACAGAGGTGCCTCCGGCCATTAGGTCCCCGCACTCCCGACTCCCAGAACCTGCATCACCTCTGCCACAGACCCTGCCACGTCCCCACACGGCCGCACAGCACCGCGAGCAACTGTGCCCGCAACGGACGTACCCAGAACAGTCAGCGGTGAGTTACCGGTTCGTGACACATACGTCACACTGCAATATGTAGCTGTGTATTTTCTAAGCTATCAACATACTGTAGCTTGACAAGTTAAATGATAGCTCTTTCTCATAGGTTTTCGTAAAATAATAACACAGGCTCTTACATTTGGGTTCGAGGTGAATTAACAAGTAGAAGTTTCCTTTACAAAATGGTGGTGGACTTTGCTTGTCGTATGTGACAACTATATTTTGTGATATACTGTGTTGGGTATATTTTTCTACCTAAAAAATAAGCCAAGTTAGTCAGCCACCTTTTTTTATAAAAACTTCCTCATGTTAAGTTTTAACAAAAATTGATACTTATAACTTGCACAAATGTACCGTACGTGACAGTGGAATGGCCCATAAACCAAAAGGTCCTGATATTGGGCCTAATTCAGATGTGGATGGAGGTGGCATAACTGTTTACTTGGAAGCAGCAGTGATACACTTAGCCTAGGGCCACACATAGTGGCCAAGCGTCTTGGCCAGAAGGAGACTGCACATGGGCACCTATGCAGGCACCCACACATGTGTTGCAGTCCTGCCGCCACCGGATCCGACTGCAGCATGCTGCGGTCGGGCCGGATAACAGGACGGCGGGATTTCAGTGTGAACACATACATTTCAACGGATCCTGTTCTGCGGGATACCGCAGAACATGATCTGTGTGAACACAAAATCCACCTCCCGGCCAACGGGACCCGCTTGGCCGCTATGTGTGGCCAGAGCCTAATACATTAATACAGCATGAGGCCTTTGATACAAGCAGACGCCTCTTGCATCCATTAGTGATCCGTGCTGCATCCTAGGATGCAGTATCAGATCACCTGCGACACCATCAGCCGGCTGCCTGAGCATGGCAGACCGCCATAGATCCTCCTGTCCTCAGCACTTCTCCAAAACAGTGGCGACAACCCCGGCCTCAAACGGCTGTAGATTGCCAATCTACTGACATCTGCAGCTGTAGTGTACCCAACAATGCAGGATCCGTGCTGCACATGTGCAATATGGTCTTGCGCATGTGCAAAGTGCTGAACATCAGTACTTTCCGACATTAGCCTCAGATCCAATGGGATCTCAATTCAGCCCATTGTGCAGATTTTTCCTGATTCCCTCATCCTCCTTGTGGCCAGACATATGCAAATGAATGATTTACCAACCAGAAAATCTGCATATTTGTCAATAAATTTGTAGAGTATGTAGTACAGATATTGGGACCTTCCACTTGCAGAAAATTGCACCAACTGTTGGTTCGACAAAAAAATCACATAGTGTGTATGTGTAGCTTGCTTTAGATTAGAGAGGAGAGTGTCCAAACTGAAATCTAAATTGAAGGGTAAAAATAAAGCTGTCCAGCATTTGTAGGCTACATGCAAAAACAGCCAATATTTAAACTCCATACAAAAATAATAAATGTCCAGGTGTACAGCAATTTGGAGGTGTGGAGGGGGTGGCGACAAGCTGCGTTCTCAAAAATTGGGGCGTGTCAGCTGCATTTTAGAGGCATCACAAGGCCATTGTCTGCATCTTTTGAAGTGGCTTCTTTAGCCCCGTAAGTGTGAACTTCCTGCCATCATGATTAACCTGAGGGTTGCTCAGATGACCAATGTTCCTGCAGATGATTTGATGATGCATATTCGCACGCAATAGTGAATCACAGAAGCCTCAGGATGCATCTTTTAACACAGGGTGCCTCCGGCAGCATTACATAATTTCCACAACCACTGAGAACAAAGACGCATCTACTGCGCTATTGCATCCAACTCTGAATCAGACCCTAGGCTTTTAAGGCCCCCATCCACTAGTGAATCTTATATGAACTGAAAGTCAGATCCGATTTTCCTCCGACCTTCCTGGCAGCTTCCCGGGAGTCCTGTGATTATGATTTGCAACTTGAGTGTTTTTATACATCTGATATATTGCATCTGATTTAGTAAGCGGGACTCCATCTGATGCGATATATCTGAAAGGACATTTTTAGCATACAATTTACACATCAGATATGTCTTGTGGGTTGGGCTAAGTAAGCATATGCTATAAGCACGGTTATACATACTGTATACATTAGCCAGGGCCAGCCCGAGCCTAATTTTTTCGGTAAGTGAATATATATTTTGGCGCCCCTTAGTGGGATATATGGGGAAGGGGCGTGGCCACATAATAGTATCAATTCACAATACACATCACAGTAGAGCCGCTTATACACATTATACCACAGTAGAGCCACTTATACACGTTACACCACAGAGGAGCCTCTTATACAAGTTACACCACAGAGGAGCCATGGCCGGCGGCGGGTGGTGGTGAGCGGCCAGTGGTGGGTGAGCGTGACTTCAGCAGTGCCCTCACTGGTCCGGCGCACTACGCGGCGGTGTAGTCCACGTATGCATAGGGTCGGGCCTGGTTCTGGATTATGGGTTTTCAGATAAAACATCCTTTATGTGTTCTGTGATGTGATGTAGAGGCATTGAACTATATACTCTTGCCATACATTTAATTTTATAGCAATCCTGTTTGCTAAAAACAAATTATTTATATGTTGCTCCCTTCATGCTGTCATATTGTGTGAAAAGTGTGAAAGGTCTTCGCAAATCCACTGACACATATTTTAATCATTTAATAAACTGCTCTATTCACCGCAATTTACAAACATATTGTAATTAGCCTTCTTGCCACATTCAAAAAATAGATTATAACAGCAAAGCATTTGCCATGTAAATGTATTGCTACAGTATGAATAGACAACTAAAACATTGAGCTGAAGATCATCATGAGAGCTCCGCATGCTTGTTTGTTTTAGTATAGGCAGCAAATGTGTTGTCTCAGGCTTGTGTCTAAGGGGCTAATTCAGACCTGATTGCTAGGCTGCGTTTTCCCACAGCGGGCGATCAGGTCCAAACTGCGCATGCGTATGCACCGCAATGCACACGCGTGTCACACGGATACAAAGTGGATCGCCACTCAGCGATGGGTTTGTGCGAAGGATCCGTTCGCATGGGCATTCGCAAGGAGACTGACAGGAAGAAGGCGTTTGTGGGTGTCAACTGACCGTTTTATGGGAGTGTTTGTAAGAACACAGGCGTGTCCAAGCGTTTGCAGGGAGGGTTCCTGAAGTCAATTCCGGTCCAGGACAGGCTGAAGTGTTCGCAACGGCTGAGTAAGTCCAGGGCTACTCGGAGACTGCAAAAAATCTGTTTGTACAGCCAGGTCCGTCTTTTCGTATGGGCTCAATGGGCTCTTGGCCAAAGGCCCCAGGAGTATAAGGGCCCTAAGCTGATAGCTGAGGGTCCCCTCTTTCCAGGGGTACCAGATTTTTGAAAATTGGCCCTGGGGAACCAGAGATATCAGACTTGAAAGCAGTGGTCCCCATCCGAGCCTGTTAATTGCTCTTCCCAGCCAGATATCTCTGGTTCTGTCTGACTTAGAGTTTTTATTAGAGATGAGCGCCTGAAATTTTTCGGGTTTTGTGTTTTGGTTTTGGGTTCGGTTCCGCGGCCGTGTTTTGGGTTCGAACGCGTTTTGGCAAAACCTCACCGAATTATTTTTGTCGGATTCGGGTGTGTTTTGGATTCGGGTGTTTTTTTCCAAAAACACTAAAAAACAGCTTAAATCATAGAATTTGGGGGTCATTTTGATCCCAAAGTATTATTAACCTCAAAAACCATAATTTACACTCATTTTCAGTCTATTCTGAATACCTCACACCTCACAATATTATTTTTAGTCCTAAAATTTGCACCGAGGTCGCTGTGTGAGTAAGATAAGCGACCCTAGTGGCCGACACAAACACCGGGCCCATCTAGGAGTGGCACTGCAGTGTCACGCAGGATGTCCCTTCCAAAAAACCCTCCCCAAACAGCACATGACGCAAAGAAAAAAAGAGGCGCAATGAGGTAGCTGTGTGAGTAAGATTAGCGACCCTAGTGGCCGACACAAACACCGGGCCCATCTAGGAGTGGCACTGCAGTGTCACGCAGGATGGCCCTTCCAAAAAACCCTCCCCAAACAGCACATGACGCAAAGAAAAAAAGAGGCGCAATGAGGTAGCTGACTGTGTGAGTAAGATTAGCGACCCTAGTGGCCGACACAAACACCGGGCACATCTAGGAGTGGCACTGCAGTGTCACGCAGGATGTCCCTTCCAAAAAACCCTCCCCAAACAGCACATGACGCAAAGAAAAAAAGAGGCGCAATGAGGTAGCTGTGTGAGTAAGATTAGCGACCCTAGTGGCCGACACAAACACCGGGCCCATCTAGGAGTGGCACTGCAGTGTCACGCAGGATGTCCCTTCCAAAAAACCCTCCCCAATCAGCACATGGACGGACTGCCACGGTTAGGTGGTATAAAAAAACCACGGTTAGGTGGTATATAATACAATTATGGATGGACGGACTGCCTGCCGAGTGCCGACACAGAGGTAGCCACAGCCGTGAACTACCGCACTGTACACTGGTTGATAAAGAGATAGTAGTATACTCGTAACAACTAGTATGACGACGGTATAAAGAATGAAAAAAAAACCACGGTTAGGTGGTATATAATACAATTATGGTTGGACGGACTGCCTGCCGAGTGCCGACACAGAGGTAGCCACAGCCGTGAACTACCGCACTGTACACTGGTTGATAAAGAGATAGTAGTATACTCGTAACAACTAGTATGACGACGGTATAAAGAATGAAAAAAAAACCACGGTTAGGTGGTATATATTATAATACAATTATGGTTGGACGGACTGCCTGCCGAGTGCCGACACAGAGGTAGCCACAGCCGTGAACTACCGCACTGTACACTGGTTGATAAAGAGATAGTAGTATACTCGTAACAACTAGTATGACGACGGTATAAAGAATGAAAAAAAAACCACGGTTAGGTGGTATATAATACAATTATGGTTGGACGGACTGCCTGCCGAGTGCCGACACAGAGGTAGCCACAGCCGTGAACTACCGCACTGTACACTGGTTGATAAAGAGATAGTAGTATACTCGTAACAACTAGTATGACGACGGTATAAAGAATGAAAAAAAAACCACGGTTAGGTGGTATATATTATGATACAATTATGGTTGGACGGACTGCCTGCCGAGTGCCGACACAGAGGTAGCCACAGCCGTGAACTACCGCACTGTACACTGGTTGATAAAGAGATAGTAGTATACTCGTAACAACTAGTATGATGACGGTATAAAGAATGAAAAAAAAACCACGGTTAGGTGGTATATATTATAATACAATTATGGATGGACGGACTGCCTGCCGAGTGCCGACACAGAGGTAGCCACAGCCGTGAACTACCGCACTGTACACTGGTTGATAAAGAGATAGTAGTATACTCGTAACAACTAGTATGACGACGGTATAAAGAATGAAAAAAAAACCACGGTTAGGTGGTATATATTATAATACAATTATGGTTGGACGGACTGCCTGCCGAGTGCCGACACAGAGGTAGCCACAGCCGTGAACTACCGCACTGTACACTGGTTGATAAAGAGATAGTAGTATACTCGTAACAACTAGTATGACGACGGTATAAAGAATGAAAAAAAAACCACGGTTAGGTGGTATATATTATAATACAATTATGGATGGACGGACTGCCTGCCGAGTGCCGACACAGAGGTAGCCACAGCCGTGAACTACCGCACTGTACACTGGTTGATAAAGAGATAGTAGTATACTCGTAACAACTAGTATGACGACGGTATAAAGAATGAAAAAAAAACCACGGTTAGGTGGTATATAATACAATTATGGTTGGACGGACTGCCTGCCGAGTGCCGACACAGAGGTAGCCACAGCCGTGAACTACCGCACTGTACACTGGTTGATAAAGAGATAGTAGTATACTCGTAACAACTAGTATGACGACGGTATAAAGAATGAAAAAAAAACCACGGTTAGGTGGTATATATTATAATACAATTATGGATGGACGGACTGCCTGCCGAGTGCCGACACAGAGGTAGCCACAGCCGTGAACTACCGCACTGTACTGTGTCTGCTGCTAATATAGACTGGTTGATAAAGAGATAGTATACAATACTACTAATATACTGGTGGTCAGGCACTGGTCACCACTAGTCACACTGGCAGTGGCACTCCTGCAGCAAAAGTGTGCACTGTTTAATTTTAATATAATATTATTTATCATGTACTCCTGGCTCCTGCTATAACAACCTGCAGTGCTCCCCAGTCTCCCCCACAATTATAAGCTTTATATACAATACATTGATGTGCAGCACACTGGGCTGAGCAGTGCACACAGACTGAGTCACTGTGTGACTGTGTATCGTTTTTTTCAGGCAGAGAACGGATATATTAAATAAAACAAACAACTGCACTGTCTCTGGTGGTCACTGGTCACTGTGGTCGTCAGTCACTAAACTGTCTGCACTCTCTTCTAATCTACAGTATCACAGCAATCTCTCTCTCTCTCTTCTAAATCTAATCTAAATGGAGAGGACGCCAGCCACGTCCTCTCCCTATCAATCTCAATGCACGTGTGAAAATGGCGGCGACGCGCGGCTCCTTATATAGAATCCGAGTCTCGCGATAGAATCCGAGCCTCGCGAGAATCCGACAGCGTCATGATGACGTTCGGGCGCGCTCGGGTTAACCGAGCAAGGCGGGAAGATCCGAGTCGCTCGGACCCGTGAAAAAAAAAGTGAAGTTCGTGCGGGTTCGGATTCAAAGAAACCGAACCCGCTCATCTCTAGTTTTTATGAGGTAAAATCCAAAAGCTGGGACTCTCCCCTTTTGGTGGACATTGGCAGTTTGTCTCTACTATGCCCAGAACCAGAGATATCAGCTTTCAAGCAGCTGGTCCCTGCTCCAGCTCCACACGCCTAATATGCAGTTATAGATTTTTGTTGGTGAATTGCTCTAGCTTCTGAACTCTGGTCCCAAAGTCCCCAGAACCTTCTGAAAGGTGTAATGCTCTAGTTTTTTTTATCCCATTCAAAGCTAAGAAATATATTTTCAGGAACTTAAGATATCTGCAGTCAAGCAAGCTGCCCTCCCACCGGAAAATGATAAATATTAAGCCCTTTCCACTATCCACCCCTCCACTACGTATTAAACACCCCTTACCACACCGGAAGTCACATGGTTTTGCCCAACTGCTAACAAATTTGCTGCTGTGATCAACTCTGAATTACCCCCCAGGTCCTACATGCAGAGCGAAAGATAGAACACCCCCTACCGCCCGCTGAACATCAAAGCTGTCGCTGATAGAACCCCTACCCCTACCGCTGGAGAATGGGTAGGGGGCCTAGTGCATTGCTGTGCCCAGGGGCCTACACTGCTGTTGAGACAGCCCTGTGTACAGCTCTGCTACACATGCATTCGCACACTTGCAAAGCGAAAATACTCTCCCCTATGGGCGGCGACTATAGAAACGCAGAACTGCAAATAAACCCTAGCGAGCGAACAGGTCTGAATTAGGTCCTAAGTGCACACATGTTGCTATGTATGTTTGTACTATCTTTACTGCTGTATGTGCAATAAGCATGTAGAGTCTCTGGTGTGAAAAATCCACAGCACACACATGCAGGCATTACAGCTGTAGATGTGGGTACATACTTTGCACTCCCTCCTTAGAAGCTGTGTGAACTCTTGGACTGATTCCAATTCCTCCAGTGGCGGAAGGTGAGCGGTAAGCGGCGGGTGGAAGTCAGCGGTGGGTGGTGGTCAGCGGCCTGCAGCGGGTGGTGGTAAATAGCCAACGGCGGGTGAGCGTGATCTCAGCTGCACCCTCACTGGTCCAGCGCTCTACGCAGAGGTGTAGTCCGCATATGCATAGGGTCGGGCCCGACATTAGCTAATGTATATGATTGTGATGGGTGCTGGTACCTACTTGTGTCCAGGTACCAGTCAAGTGACTCTTTCAAGTTATCACCTGCGATCAGTGACATGCGGTGGGGTGAGGTAGGTGAGGCAGAGCCTTTCCTGTCATACTAACGTGTGGGCCAGAGGTTTGACTGTATAAAGTATATGAAAAATACAAAGAATATGTTTGAAATATCTTCTTTGCATTATTCTAATAATTTTTTATTATAGCCAAAACTTTGGAGTAAAAAGTCTATGGCAGGTGAGGCAGTGAGCAGTGCCTCCCCAGGCTAACTTTCCAGCAAATCTCTGATCAAAACTCACCAAATTTCCAGGAATTTATACTACTGTACCTGTGCGTAATGCCCAGATGTACGCTTTGGCTCATATATTGCATGTAAATCTGGCTCTGGTGCTAGGCAGTGCCTCCTGAGCTATTAAGCTCACCGCACGTCCCTGCCTGCAATAGGATCGCAGGTGTACAAATGCACTCCTATGTGCACCTTTTTACCTCCAATTACGATAAATATTCATGGCAGCCCTGGCGATCTACAACTCCGATCTAAGGGGCAAGGGAATGCGCCTTGGATCGGAGTCGGAGGAAAATTACATGCGATGTGACACTTTCATCCGCTCCATCAATCCGAAAGCTCGGAATCTAATGAAAAGTGGCCATATTGCATTAGTGGACGGGGGCCTTAAGAGTAAAACATACCTTAAAACTATCTCTTGTTATTACGGAATTATGAGGTCACTATTGCACTCTGATACTGTACATCTATCACCAAACAACATAATAAAATATTTGTATTGTGTAACTTTATGAAAAAGGTATATATTGTCAAGCAATATATAAAAAAGTATTCATTTCATATGTATTGAACACAATGGTGTTATTGCAGAGTTGAAAGTTGGTTTTCCGCTTGTGCACAAGAGACATAAATAGGTGGCAATGGACCATTTGCATGTAGGCCATGTACAAAGGGGGCATGTTGGTGTAAATGTGGGCAATGTAGAGCTGTGCATACATGTAATTATGCATGTTGGACCTTTACACCAATTATACATAGAGCTTTACACCAGGGATTTGGCTGGTGCAAGTGTGCACTGATGGTGATGGCTATCAAATAAAGTATACAGTGAGAGTCACATCTTCCTCAGAGCTGGGAAAAACTCAGCAAATGGGAAATTATACTCATCTTTCCTGTGCGGGAAGTACAGTTGCAGTTTTTCATGTAGGAACATTTGTAACTCGCGTTCAACTCTGCGTCAGGCCCAATGTCTATTACATCAGTGTTATCATGTTTTTAACCTCTACAGTTTTGTTAATCGTACTATAGTTTCAAGATCATTTACATTTTAAGTGTAAAAGGTGACAGTGCTTACTGAACACTAAAAATAAAAAGTGGATGTCTTTGGCCTAATATCGAATTGTGGGTGATGTTTCCATATAAATGTAGTACTTTCTGATTGTAAACCATAATACTGATAGCTGGAAAAGCTACGGAGAGGGCATAATAGCTTAAATTTGTTTCTTTTCCATCGACTGCTTGGAGCCATGCAGTACAGGAGCATTTAAGACAAATCTGAATGTGTAACCGCAACAGGGGAAAAATCTATGTACGATTACTTTTAATGAAGTGGCAGTTCATGTACCAGGATGGCGATTATTATTAATAATTCTTTATTTAATAATACACATTTTTTCTTTTTAATTATTTACTCTTCTATTGTTAAACAATTTTTCCCCTATTTTTTATATTTTGCATAATCTGTGTGCAGAAGAACCCTGTTCTGCTGCAAAGATACAAGTTTGCAATTACTTTTCTGGGCTAGTATAGACAGGGAACTGAGAATTGTGGAGACATTATAATGATAACTAACTGTGTTTAAAATGTTTCTGTGATAAATAAACCCAGAGGACCGTTATACAGAAAGCACATAAACTGATGGGCCTGATTCAGAGTTGTATGTAAACCCAATGATCTATGCACAAAAGGATGGTCACAGTGCCCCAAAGTTGTATTAGTGGACGGGGGCCTTAAGAGTAAAACATACCTCTTAACTATCTCTTGTTATTACGGAATTATGAGGTCACTATTGGTCTCTCCACTATTGGTCTCCACTATTGGTCTATGATACTGTACATCTATCACCAAACAACATAATAAACAGCACCAAACAACATAATAAAGCATGATTTATGTGCTGTGGCCATTTTGGAGGTGGAGCAGAGGTGGAGAAGAGGGCCATTCTTCCAAATGTAGGCAAAACCTGGCCCCAGCAGAGGATTGCTGTCTCCCATGCTGAGTAAGGTGCCCATACACAGAAAGCGTCTTTTTCTTCAGACGTCTCCTGTGGCATTAACATATTTTCGCATTACTACTACATCCAAAGACACAGCAGCATTACAAATAGTGTCCACCTCTGAATCAGGCCATGTGCCAGCAATGTGCATACATGATTTCAATAACTCACAGTACTAGTACAACTTTCATTAAGTCTCCATTAGCCTTGGATTAATGCTGTCTTCATCATTACCATTAATAAAGGAAACTAATTAAAATGTGTAAAAATATTTTTCTTTCTGTTTAGTTTCTCTGTAAACCCAAACAAAAATAGAGCACTTCTTTGTGAAGTTATTAACACATATGTCTGACTGCAGCAAAGCAGCTGCTCCTTTTTTGGTGACTTTGGAGAACGCAGTTTTTTAAATCTTTCAGAGTGTGTAGTTGTCACTTTGGCATGCGGGGGAGAGAAGTTCC